>NC_064641.1:542424308-543068058 GCF_023864345.2 Schistocerca serialis cubense | reverse complement strand
GTAGGGTTTTTGCAGAGTACTTTCACGACTTGCTGAACTGTAAACCACCTGGAGACCAGCTGGAATTAGGGATTGACACAGAAGAGAGAGAGCCACGCCCTCCAAATAGCGATGAAGTCGCACATGCCATAAGCGATCTAAAGAGTAATAAGGCAACTGGAGAAGATGGTGTAGCAGCTGAGATGATAAAATAGGGAGGCAACAAAGCAATATACAGCATGATCAACATAATCAACCAGATTTGGAGAACAAAGAAGTTGCCAGATAGATGGAAGAATGCAATTGTAGTACCAATACGTAAGAAGGGGAACAAGAGAGATGTAAACATACCCCTACTAGAGGTCGGATACAAGGTGCTGTCAAAACCCTTGGTCGAGAGAGTAGAAGAATAGGTAGAAAATACAGTTGGCGACTACCAAGCGGGATTCAGGAAGGGAAGAGGATGTATAGAACAGATACTTATCCTGAAGCGCAACTGACATAACAGGACCTTAAAAAACGAAAACACCGTAATAACCTCCGTGGACTTCACAAAGGCATATGACTCCATCGACAGACAGTCTCTTGTTAGGATCCTGAAGAACAGAGGACTAAACTACAGAAGAACTCATAAAAGAAATTCTGACAGACACAAAAGCAAGGATGAGGTTTAGAGGAGCACTGTCAGAAGAATTTGAGACCAAGGCTGGTGTTAAACAGGGACATGGATTGTCACCATTTTTGTTCAACATAGCACTGGATCAGCACTACACGATCAGGCTGTGGAGAGCAATTAACGAGGAAATGGGAATACAAAAGGCCCATGTGGGAGACAGAAAGGACAACAGGGCTCAAGTGTACTGCCTGGTCTTTGCAGGCGACACAGCAATAGTACGTGAAACGAAAGAAGTTGCAAAGACACAGCTCGACAACTTAAGTAAGGTAGCCAGAATGGTGTGACAGAGGATCGCCTATAACAAGACAGACATTAAATACAACTGCAGACTGGGAAACACCGGAAGGAATTGCACAAGTGGTGGCCAAATTTAAATACCTGGGAGAATTTATAACAGGAAGGAACAGGAGCCAGGAGGGAATAACAGAGAGGATAAAGAAGACGAGAGATATGTGCAGTAAAATGAACATATCCAAAGAGGCAATGATAAGCTACCCAAGGCAACGGTGAGGAATGCAATATTATATGCTGCTGAGACAATGACACTAGGAAGAAATGGGGCAGAACAACTAGAGAAAGAAGAGAGAAAAATACTGAGAAAAATACAAGGTCCCCCAAAAGAGGTAGAGAGAGATGGATGCGAAGATCTAGGAAATAACTCTACCGGAACATGAGGACAATATGCGGGGAAATCAGACTCAAAAAGGCAAGGTTTGCGGGACATGTAATTAGGATGCGCATGGACAGAATGAGGAAGAGAGTGTGGGAAACAACAGGAGGACAAGGAGAAAGACAGAAACCAAGGGGGTTGTTGATCTACGGAAGGACTGGTTGGAACTGGGGATCAAGATTGAATTAAAGGGAAATTGGAGGAACAAATATACACCGACCAATACGCCGTAAATCAACAACAGAGAAGACTATAGGAAAAGATTACAGTATCACCAGTAGAGCCGACAGGAGAAAAGGACACTGAAGATCTCGGAAAAAGAGCGAGACAGAATAAAAGAATGAATAGATTCTCGGAGAAGAAGAGGAAAATGCAGTCCACAGAGGGGCTACTCGTGGTCCTACAGAGGCCGAAACGCAAAAAGAAGAAGAAGAAGAAGAATATCAAGTCAAGGGGAAAAGGCCGGGAACAAACATAGACAACAAATACACTCCTGGAAATGGAAAAAAGAACACATTGACACCGGTAGGTCAGACCCACCATACTTGCTCCGGACACTGCGAGAGGGCTGTACAAGCAATGATCACACGCACGGCACAGCGGACTCACCAGGAACCGCGGTGTTGGCCGTCGAATGGCGCTAGCTGCGCGGCATTTGTGCACCGCCGCCGTCAGTGTCAGCCAGTTTGCCGTGGCATACGGAGCTCCATCGCAGTCTTTAACACTGGTAGCATGCCGCGACAGCGTGGACGTGAACCGTATGTGCAGTTGACGGACTTTGAGCGAGGGCGTATAGTGGGCATGCGGGAGGCCGGGTGGACGTACCGCCGAATTGCTCAACACGTGGGGCGTGAGGTCTCCACAGTACATCGATGTTGTCGCCAGTGGTCGGCGGAAGGTGCACGTGCCCGTCGACCTGGGACCGGACCGCAGCGACGCACGGATGCACGCCAAGACCGTAGGATCCTACGCAGTGCCGTAGGGGACCGCACCGCCACTTCCCAGCAAATTAGGGACACTGTTGCTCCTGGGGTATCGGCGAGGACCATTCGCAACCGTCTCCACGAAGCTGGGCTACGGTCCCGCATACCGTTAGGCCGTCTTCCGCTCACGCCCCAACATCGTGCAGCCCGCCTCCAGTGGTGTCGCGACAGGCGTGAATGGAGGGACGAATGGAGACGTGTCGTCTTCAGCGATGAGAGTCGCTTCTGCCTTGGTGCCAATGATGGTCGTATGCGTGTTTGGCGCCGTGCAGGTGAGCGCCACAATCAGGACTGCATACGACCGAGGCACACAGGGCCAACACCCGGCATCATGGTGTGGGGAGAGATCTCCTACACTGGCCGTACACCACTGGTGATCGTCGAGGGGACACTGAATAGTGCACGGTACATCCAAACCGTCATCGAACCCATCGTTCTACCATTCCTAGACCGGCAAGGGAACTTGCTGTTCCAACAGGACAATGCACGTCCGCATGTATCCCGTGCCACCCAACGTGCTCTAGAAGGTGTAAGTCAACTACCCTGGCCAGCAAGATCTCCGGATCTGTCCCCCATTGAGCATGTTTGGGACTGGATGAAGCGTCGTCTCACGCGGTCTGCACGTCCAGCACGAACGCTGGTCCAACTGAGGCGCCAGGTGGAAATGGCATGGCAAGCCGTTCCACAGGACTACATCCAGCATCTCTACGATCGTCTCCATGGGAGAATAGCAGCCTGCATTGCTGCGAAAGGTGGATATACACTGTACTAGTGCCAACATTGTGCATGCTCTGTTGCCTGTGTCTATGTGCCTGTGGTTCTGTCAGTGTGATCATGTGGTGTATCTGACCCCAGGAATGTGTCAATAAAGTTTCCCCTTCCTGGGACAATGAATTCACGGTGTTCTTATTTCAATTTCCAGGAGTGTATATCTCCAACCACTTTATCTGTTTCGTTGTTGCTATTGAATGTGCTTCCATCTTTTAGAATGTAGCTGTTGGCGTAAAATTCCTCTTATCTAATGATTTACACAATCTGTCAAAAGAAGTGTAGCACCCAGAAGACATGGTCAGATGTCATGGTATCTTCATCGGTGGGTTTGTAAATGATTAGAGTTGCAGTCTCTGTGACAGGTGCAATGATCACCAGAATGCATTAGTGTTACTCGTGTTTAGAGTTGTTACCAGGCTTGGTATGTTATAAAAGAGACGTGCACAGCGTCAGATGTTGATGATCATTGTGAAGTACATGGAGGTGCAGCGTACACGTGTGTGACGACGGTATCTGACCAACTGACCAGCTGTCTATGTAGAAGAATGATTGTCCCTGACCAAAACAATACGCACAAGGGCCAATGCATATTGATTATCTGCTTCAAGGCATATCAAAATATGACAGCTATTTGATTAATAACACATAATGCACAAATTGGTGCTTCACAATTGGCAGTGTTGACTTCACTAAATAACAATGATTATAATGAGTATCACAAGTGATGTTGTTTTAAACCTATGTTATAGACTGACAGGTCTTTATAATTGCATTATTATTAAAAGAAATTTTCAAATATATGTCCACCTTCCAGAATGAGATATTCACTCTGCAGCGGAGTGTGCGCTGATATGAAACTTCCTGGCAGATTAAAACTGTGTGCCCGACCGAGACTCGAACTCGGGACCTTTGCCTTTCGCGGGCAAGTGCTCTAGGAGAGGAGATACTGGCAGAAGTAAAGCTGTGAGTACCGGACGTGAGTCGTGCTTCGGTAGCTCAGTTGGTAGAGCACTTGCCCGCGAAAGGCAAAGGTCCCGAGTTCGAGTCTCGGTCGGGCACACAGTTTTAATCTGCCAGGAAGTTTCGTATGTCCACCTTGTTGGATGCGTTGATGTAAGCGTCTCTCGGTATTGTCATGGGCACCTCTAGAGATTTCTGCAGATAGTAAATCACAAGCATGCTGTATTCGTTCTTTTAACACATTTGGATTTTACGGTTCCATTTCATAAATTCTGGCTTTGATATGACCGCATAAGAAACAACAGAAGGGCGTTAAATCAGCCGATCTCGCTGGAAATCGAGTGCAACCACCACGACCTATCTACTGTTCAGCGTACACTTTGTTGAGATATTCCCCAAACCGTCTACAATAAGAGGGTGGTGCATCATCGTGTTGAAATCAGTTCCTCACAGCTAACTTTTAGGAGATGCCCAAGAGTCAGCTCATTCTGAATAAATTGGAATTATTGCCGAACAGTTAGTCCTAGAGCCAAATATACTGATCCAGTGATGTGGTCTCCTAGAATGCCGCACCATACGTTAAAACCCCACTGCACTTGTATTTAATGTGGTCGTAACCAGTGAGGACTTGCATTAGCACAGTAATGTAGATTCTGTTTCTTGACAGTGGTGTCACTAATGAAGTAGCACTCATTTCCCCTAAAACCTGCGTGATGAAATGTGGATTTACGGCTACTTTATCTACGAGACATCTGCAGAACGAAACCCGATTTTGAAAATCGATTCCATATAGTTGTTAGTGTAGGCGCAGCTTAAAGGGACATAATTTCCGTTCCTCCAGAATCCTTTGTACCGACGACCTCGATATCCCCAGGTCTGCTGCAGCTCTTCTTTGTCCTAATTACGACGAGAAGTAGATATTACTGGGCGAGATCTAACAAATTTGAAAGAATTAATAATAATGACTATTATAATATTAGTATCGTCACTGTTATTATTATTATAGGTACAAATCATACTGTAATCTAAATCCAAAAACACAATAACACTTGCTTTTATACTACACTGTACGTTCTCATTATTTTCATTTAAACTATGCTTACCATGCGTGGGATGGGCTCAAAATTCTCAGTAACCTACCGGCTACATCATGTGCGTCGCGGTTTGGTCTCTGCACAACACGTTGCACCTGGAAAGCTCCATTGGTTCTTAAACGCATCTCTGTACGTCTAAAAACATGTGTAGAGTGTAGACGTCGGGTTTGAAAACGCTGTGAATACAGCCTTTGAGCCTCAGCTGCACTGCTGTGCGTCTCCACGTAGATCAATATTACGTCGTGTAGTCTTCGCTACTGCAGTTGTTACCAGGCGTATTCGGAAAGTAAGGCCCGATCGATCGCGAAATGGAAACATGAAAATCCGATGAAGCTTTGCACAGATGTGTTGGGCAGTGTCTCAGGTAGGCCGCTCGATCGCATCACGTCACTCTTTCCAGTTCTGAGCACACAGTGAGCACATAAAGACGCCTAGAAAACAGGTCTCCCACCAAGTAAGACGGCCTGGTAAGAAATTTCGCCTTAAGCTGTGTATCCCACATCACATACCTGTCATGCGTTTTCTTCTTCAAGACATTTCTCAGCCGCATTCAGCAGGAGCAATGAAGATGCCCCGGAAGAGTTTTCAATTGAAAGTGTTTCATTACGCACAATACAGCCGTAATTAGCTCCCCCTCAGTTTCATATCTGTTCACAGTAACCGCTAGTTATGAAGACAACATTTTGGAACAGATAACGAGCTGTAGGCCAGCGTAGAGAATTGGCGAAAAGCGCTGGCGGTTGGTTGCCTTCTACGGCGAGGGTATTGGAAAGTTGGTACAAAGCTACGACAAACGTCTATGTCGGATCGGCAACTATGTAGATAAGTAGCTGGAAGTTGTAGCTAACTGTTGCAAATAAAACATTTTTGATTTTCACAGTGATTTGCTTTTCGCGACCGATCGGACTTTACTTTCCGATTAAGCCTCATACCTGACTCGAACTACAAACAGACGGCCACGCTACCGAATCAGAGCGGAATGAGGATGAAAACCCATGCAAATGGCGGCAAAACTCGGTGGAGGTGTAGAGGCAACCCTTCTTGCATTAACGTGTGAAGGAAACATGAAACTACAGGGGACGGCTTGCGTG
This sequence comes from Schistocerca serialis cubense, assembly GCF_023864345.2. Lineage (NCBI taxonomy): Eukaryota > Metazoa > Arthropoda > Insecta > Orthoptera > Acrididae > Schistocerca > Schistocerca serialis. Next base: position 543,061,834 of record NC_064641.1, on the reverse strand, counting down.
GACCACCTGGTAAAAACTGGTTTTAATTGTAATCACATTCTGTAATTGTATCTAAAATTACAAATTTGTATAAGAAGACAATCAAAACACAAATTTCTGGAAACTAGACGGCTAGAAGGTGTTTAATTTTACGTCTTGTATCGAACAGCAGGGTCCCGCAACACTCTTTAAAGAGGTAGACATACAGAGACTTATTCTGTTTCCTCCCGTTTGGTAATATGAGGGTTGGAAATTTAATAGTGAAAACTATTTGTTTACAGCTCGTACAAAATAGATACATGTTTCAAAGTTTTACTGGCCAAAGTAGTCAGCAGCACTGTGTATAACCCTTTGCCAGCGATGTGGAAGTCGTAGGATACTCTTAGCAATGCCAGTTGTGTTGACAGTTCGAGCGACGCGGTCTATTGCCCGACAAATTTGTATCAGTGTTGAAGAGAATGCCGCGAAGTGTTTTCTTCAGTTTAGAAATCGAGCTGAACTCACGAGGGCTTAAATTACGGGAGTGCAGTAGGTGGTATAGCACTTAGCAGGTCTTGCAGAAAGTGTCATCACTTCTGTCTCTAAGCTGGTCGTAGCTTGTGTTCCAAGAAAGTGCAGCATAGAGACAAAAGTGATGACACCTTCTGCAGGACCTGAACATCATTTTGCAGGACAATGCTCAAGCACGTACAGTGCAAGCTATTACTGATATGTTTGATTGATGGGGCTGCTAAGTTCTGTACCACCTACTGCACTCCCCTGACTTAAGCCCTAGTGAGTTAAATTCGATTTCTAAACTGAAGGAAGCACTTCACAGAATTCGCTTCAGAACTGCTACAAATTCGTCGGACAACAGACTGCGCCACTCAAACTGTCAGCACAACTGGCACTGCTAAGAGTATCCTACGACTTCCACGTCGCTGGCAACGGGTTATACTCAGAGTGACTACTTTAAAGATCAGTAAAACTTTGAAAGACGTATCTGTTTTGTACGAGCTGTAAATAAATAGTTGCCACTATTAATGTTTCAACCCTCGTATAATTCCGTAATCCTTCTGCAACATCTAATCGTTGACTTTTTCGAAACTTACATAACAACTCAACTTGTTCGTCGATGTTACCGGTATTACGCAAGTTCTTTTGAATATGTGCACCAACTGTCGTTCAGTGATTAGCATATCTAGTTTTAAATGAAAACATTTGATGTAAGCGCGTGTGTGTCAAGGTTTTTAAAAGTCTCCTTGATCACAATACCAACAGCTGCAATAATTTCTCCATGAGTAAGTCTGCAATGCCAAATACACAAAAATGAAGAATGTAAAAAAGTTAAAAAACCGGGTTGTTCCTAAAATCTGAAGTAAATGTGCCAACACTTCTGACAGATATAGATTTTCCCAAGTATTGGAATCATAGATCACAGAGTTACCACATTTGTTATTATTTTGTAGCAACTTATGGGATACTATGTTTTTATATTATCTACTGTTATGTAATGGGATACGGACGTACTAAGTAATGACGAGGTATACGCTTGAAGTTCTCTTTGGTTATAGATACAGCAACAATGAATAGCTCAGCAGGCAGTACAGTTGAAGAGCAATGGACAGCAGAGCGGCAGCACCAGCACTTGTGTGATAAACTGTAAATTAATTTAGTCTTTGTTTTTTGTTCACATGCTTCTGCAAAAAAGTGAACTGTAGATGTGTATTTTACTGTGTAGACTAGTGGATAGGAAATGAATCGTAGTTTTTGTTTTTGCGTACGTCTTGTAGGAGGGCTCCCTAGATCACATTTTCGGTGTAGAGAAATTTATTTCTGTTTAATAGCTTGCGATCTCAGAATTCAGTGAGAAATCTGCACACCAACTTTCAGTGTTATTTTATTCTTCTTTGGTATATTTTCAAACCCAGTAGCGCCATTTGAGACCTCATATCTATTTTATAAACAGTACGATGTGGCTAGGTACTGTGATTGTTGTGAGCGGACACAAGGAGAGTTGGCTGCCGTCCGTAAACAGCTGGAAGCTACGTTGGCTACCGTCGACAAGCTTCTAGCTAAAGCTCGAAGTTGCGGTGACGTCGGGGCGCCAGTGACAAGACCTGCGACATCTTTGATGGCCCTGGAATCCCCTGGTGACCCGGACGTCACTGCGGCTTCCGATACCCAACATCTGACTGGTCCGTCCTCACGCCAGAATGGGTGGCAGACAGTGGTAGGTTCGCTGTCACTGGGTGGAAGGCGAAAGAGGGAGCAGGCCGTGCGGCTGCTTCCCTACGTCTTAGCAACACGTACGAGGTGCTTCCCAGTGTTGATGATGACTGAGCTAACGCGGTAGGGTCAGCGGTAGATTTTCCTGCCCAGTCCGGACAAGTGCAGAGGATGTGTACGCTAGACATTAGGAGCTCCAGTGTTGGGCGGGTGATGGAGCCCCTGAGGGAGATAGCAGGCTAGGCGAGAAAGAATTCCAGTGTGCATTGGGCATATATGCCGCGAGTTCTCATCCGTGATGTGGAGAAGTCCCTGCCGGCGACTATCGAGGGCACTGGGTGCAATCGGCTGCATGTAGTGAGTGGCACATGTCGGCACAAATGATGCCGGCCGCTTGGGTTCTGAGGCCATCCTCGGCTCCTTTCGGCTGCTGACTGATTTGATGAAGGCAACTCGCAACGCACGCGGGGTGTAGGCTAAGCTACCTATCTGTAGCATTGTACCCAGTGTTGACTGAGGTCCTCTGGTTTGGAGCAGAGTTGAAGTTCTAAACCAGAGGTCCAGACGCTCTGCTACGGTATCGGAGGCGAATTTCTCGACCTCCAATATCTGGTGCACAATTGTAGGGTTCCCCTTAATAGGTTAGGCGTGCTCTACATGCAGGAAGCGGCTACTAGGGTAGTGGAGTACGTGTGGCGTGTGCATGGAGCTTTTTTAGGGTAGAGGACACCTCCCTTGGGAGCAAACACGATTTGCCTGTTAAATCAGCAACAGCGACCTCAGAGAATCTTGGTCCTTGCAGATCAGAGATAGAAAAGATTAATATGATTTTAGTAAACTTAGTAAACTGCAGGAGCATCCAAGGAAAGGTCCCAGATTTAGTATCGCATATTGAAGGTTATAATGCACAGATATTATTGGGAACAAAAAGGTGGTTGAAGCCAGACGTCAATGACAACGAAATCCTGAGTTCACACTTTAATGTTTATCGTACGAATACATTAGTCGCCAATGGTAGCGGCGTGTTCATTGCAGTAAAAAATTCCATAAAATCTAGCGAGGTTATCACGGATTCCGAATGTGAATTAACCTTGGTCAAATTAAGTATCAAAGAACGGTCAAAACTGGGGATTGGATACTTTTATAGACCACCTGGGTCAGGATCTGTAGTTGCAGAGCGCTTTAGACAGAGCTTGCAGAATATCATTAGTAACTTTCCTGATCATGCCGTTGTAATAAGGGGTGACTTTAACTTGTAAGGTATAGATTGAGAGTGTTATGCCATCAAAACTGGTGCCACATATTGGGAATCATGTGGCATTGTTCTGGATGTCTTGTCCGAAAATTATCTTGAGCAGATAGTTAGAGAAACAACTAATGAGGGTAACGTCTTCGACCTCCTGGCAACAAACAGACCTGTACTTATCGAATCAGTTAACGTAGAGGAAAGTATCAGTGATCATAAGGATATGACAGCGTCTACAACGACAATCCTGCAAGGACTGTTAAGCAAGGTAGGAAGATATATTTGCTCAGAAAGGGTGACAGGAACAAATTTATGAATTTCTCAGCAGTCTGTATCAAATAGTCGGTGATGAGGACGAAGATGTGGAGAACAAATGGAAAAAATTCAAATGCATCGTTCAGTGTACTCTAGACAAGTATGTTCCGACTAAGTTTTCAAGGGATAGGGAAGATCTACCAAGGTTTAATAGGCGTGTTGCCCGCAACTCATGGTCGTGCGGTAGTGTTCTCGCTTCCCACGCCCGGGTTCCCGGGTTCGATTCCCGGCGAGGTCAGGGATTTCCTCTGCCTCGTGATGGCTGGGTGTTGTGTGCTGTCCTTAGGTTAGTTAGGTTTAAGTAGTTCTAAGTTCTAGGGGACTGATGACCATAGATGTTAAGTCCCATAGTGCTCAGAGCCATTTGAACCAATAGCCGTGTTAGAAAAGCGCTACGTAAACAAAGAGCACTTCATCTCAGATTCAAATAAAGTAAAAACCCAGCTGACAAACAAAAGCTAAACGAAGCGAAAATTTGCGTGAGGAGAGCAATTAGAAAAGCGTTCAGTGATTCTGAAAGTGAGACTTTGTCAACCGACCTGAGTAAAAACCCTAAGAGATTTTGGTCGTATGTAAAATCAGTAAGTGGGTCAAAATCATCTATTCATTGTCTCATCGACCACACCGGCACCGAAAAGGAAGATAACAGAAAGGACGAAATACTGAATTTGGTCTCCTGAAGTTGTTTCATCGCGGAAGATCATAACACTGCCCCTCCTTTCAATCGTCGTACGAACCTCAAAATGGCAGATATTGAGATAGTCGATCGCCGACCTGAAAAGCAGCTATAATCGCTTAGTAGTGGAAAGGCTTCAGGACCAGATGAGATATCTATAAGGTTCTGTAAAGAGAGCAACGAAAGGTACCTAACGACTGGAAAAAAGCGCAGGTCATTCCGGTTTTTAAGAAAGGCCGTAAGACAGATCCACACAGTTATAGAACTATATCGTTGACGTCAATCGGTTGTAGAGTTATGAAACATGTTTAATGCTCAAGAATTATGACGTTTTTGGAAAATGAACAGCTCCTCTATAAAAAACAACATGGATTCCACAAACTGAGATCCGACGAAACTCTGCTCGATCTGTTCCTCCATGACGTCCACAGCGCAGTGGACAACGGCGCTCAAGTTGATGCCGTGTTCCTTGAATTCAGTAAGGCGTTTGACACCTTCCCACATTACCTTTTAATGAAAAAAATACGAGCTTATGGAGTATCGGAGCAGACCTGCGATTGGATTCAAGACTTTCTTGCTGATAGAACTCACCACGTCGCTCTTAATTGAACTAATACGACAGATATAAAGGTAATATCCGGAGTACCACAGGGAAGTGTGATGGGACCGTTGCAGTTCACAATATACACATAAATGATGTAGTAGAAAGCATCGGATGCTCTTTAAGGCCATTCGCAGATGATGCAGTTGTTTATACCAAAGTAGCAACGCCAGAAGATAAAAAGAATTTGCAGAACGACCTGCAGAGAACTGATGAATGGTGCAAACTCTGGCAGTTGACCCTGAACGTAAATAAATGTAACATATTGCGCATACGTAGGAAAAGAAATCCACTACTGTACACCTACACTACAGATGACAAATAGCTGGAGACAGCGTCTGCCACAAAATATCTAGTCGTAACTATCAAGAGCGACCTTATGAGGAATGACCATGTACAACAGATAGTGGGAAAAGCAGACCCAAGACTCAGATTCATCGGAAGAATCTTAAGCATATGTAACTCATCCACGAAGGAGGTGGCATATAAGGCGCTTGTTCGCCCCATTCTTGAGTAGTTTTCATTTATCTGGGATCCCTATCAGGTAGTACTGATAGAGGAGATAGAGAAGACCCAACGAAGAGCGGTGCGTTTCGTCACGGGATCATTTGGATGGCGAGAGAGCGTTACGGGGTGGCTAAACAAACTCCACTGGCAGACGTTACAAGAGATACGTTGTGCATCACGGAGAGATTTATTACTGAAATATTGCGAGAGAACTTTTCAGGAGGAGTCAGACAACATATTACTTCCCCCTACATACATCTCGCGTATTGATCATGAGGAGAAAATTCGAGAATTTAGGGCCAGTACAGAGGCTTACCGACAATCGTTTTTCCCACGCACTATTCGCGAGTCGAACGGGGCTGGAGGGATCTGATAGTGGTACCGAAAGTACCCTCAGCCACACACTATTAGGTGGCTTGCGGAGTATGATCTAGATGTAGACATCTCTAAATTGGGTAATCACAGAAGTTGGAAAGAAAAACATATGTACAAAGAAGATAACTGTGAAGAAACCATGAGTAACAGAAGAAACACTTCAGTTGATTGTTGAAAGGAGGAAGTACAAAGATTTTCCGGGGAGTTCAGGAATACAGATATACATGTTGTTGAGGGATGACATAAACAGGAAGTGCAGAAAGCTAGGACGAGATGGCTGCATGAAAAATGTGAACAAATTCAAAAAGTAATGATTGTCAGAAGGACTGACTTAGCATATCGGAAATTCAAAATAACATCCTGTGAAATCAAAAGCAATGGTGGCAACATTAAGAGTGCAACCGTAACTCCACTGTTAAAAGCAGAGAGGAGAGCGGATAGGTGGAATGAGCACATTGAAGACATCTACCAGGGAGAAGATTTGTCTGGTGTGATAGAACAGGAAATAGGAGTCGATTTTGAAGAGGTAGGGGATCCAGTATTAGAATCAGAATTTAAGAGAGCTTTGGAGAAGCGGAAGGGATAGATAACACTCCATCAGAAATTCTAAAGTCATTGGGGCAAGTGGCAACAAAACAACTATTCACGTTAGTGTGAAGAATTTATGAGTCTGGCGACACTCCATCTGACTTTCGGGAAAACGTCATCCACACAATTCCGAAGACTGCAAGAGCTGACAAGTGCAAGAATTATCGCTCAATCAGCTTAACAGCTGATGCATCCAAGTTGCAGACAAGAATAATATAAATGAGAATGGGAAAGAAAATTGAGGATGTGTCAGATGACGATCAGTTCGGTCTTAGGAAAGGTAAAGACACCAGAAAGATAATGCTGACGTTGAGGTTAATTATGGAAGCAGGACTAAAGAAAAATCATGATACGTTTATTGGATCTGTCGACCTGGAAAAAGCGTCCGACAGTGTAAAACGGTGCAAGATGTCCGAAATTTTGAGAAAAATAGGGGTAAGGTGCACAAGAGCCAAAGAGATAATAGCAAGAGTGGACGATCAAGAACGAAGCATTCCGATTAAAAACGTCGTAAGACAGTTATGTATTCTGCCGTACCTAGTGTTCGGACTGTACAACGATGAAGGAATGATGGACATAAAAGAAAGGTTCAGGAGTGGATTAAAATTCAAGGTGAAATACATCAATGATACGATTTTCTGATGACATTGCTATCCTGAGTGAAAGAGAAGAAGGATTACGTGATCTCCTGAATTAGGTGAACAGTGTAACGAGTACAGGATACGGACTGAGAGCAAACTGAAGAAAGACGAAATAATGAGAAGTAGCAGAAATGACAGCAGCGAGAATCTTAACATAAAGGTTTTGGCCACGAAGTAGATGAAGTTAAGGCAGTAAAATAACCGATGACGGTGAGAGCAGGGAGGTCATCAAAAGCGGACTACCTCTTGCAAAAAGGGCATTCCTGTCCTGGATAATTCTACTAGTATCAAACATAGGCCGCTAATTTGAGGAATAAATTTTTCAGAATGTGCGTCTGGAGCATAGCATTGTGAGAAAACCAGAAGAGAAGTAAATCGAAGCATTTGAATTATTGTGCTACAGATGATGTTGAAAATTAGGTGGATTGATAAGGAAAGGAATGAGGAGATTCTGCGCAGAATCGGAGAGGGACGGAATATGTGGAAAACATTGACAAGGAGAAGGGACGCTATAATAGGACACATGTTAAGACATGGGGAATTACTTCCAAGGTGGGCGCTGTAAAGCCCAAAAACTCTAGAGAAAGACAGAGATTGGAATACATCCAGCAAATAACTGAGGTCATAGGTTGCAAGTGCTACTCTGAGATGAAGAGGTTGGCACAGGAGAGGAATTCGTGGCGGGCTGCAACAAACCAGTCAGGAGAATGATGTCACACAAGAAAATTATGAACACAGTTACAACCACATTCATCCGGGATACGTCCTTAGTTTAATCATATTTTTGTATATCTCTTAATTTTTTTATGTGGCATGCTCTCTGCTTAATGGTCTTATTCGTTTATGCAGTCAAGTTTCTCTCAAAGTTTGGGAGCAAACACAGTATGGAAAACTATCGAGAGATCTTCGTCCATAAACGGTAGGAAATAAAGAAACGAGAATAGGAATAATAACTTTTACTGTCTCATTTCTCACTGGCGTCTTCTGTTTCGTGTGCTTGATATAATGATTAGGAATATCTCATCATATGCTGGTTCGACTGACCCAGTTCTTAAAGTTAACATATTTCGCATGTGTCTGTTAACAACTACAGCTATGACGAGGGCATATATATTTTTGTTTACTTAATGAAATTTGTTGCATTGTGTGTGGCTGAGCTACGGGTACAGCTGAGTGGTTATCCTTTATAGGAAAAATGTGTATTTACAGTATTTTGGGGTTCCCCACAATACATTGTCGGTATAAATCTTCACGCAACGGAACTACTTTGAGAAGGAAAAAGTGATTTTGTTGACTCTCTAACTTCACAAGGATATTATATTGTTGCAGATGAGTATGTACGTGGCCATTTGATGAAAGTCTTTTTTTGCACAATCAACCAAGCTTTAAAGTTAAGCCGGCCGGGTTGGCCGAACGGTTCTAGGTGCTTCAGTCTGGAAGCGCGCTACAGCTACGGTCGCAGGTTTGAATCCTGCCTCGGACATGGATGTGTGTGATGTTCTTAGGTTAGCTAGGTTTAAGTAGTTCTAAGTTCTAGGGGACTGATGACCTCAGATGTTAAGTCCCATAGTGCTCAGAGCCATTTGCACCATTTTTTGAAAACAATTATCCCCATTTATTTTACAAACATACCTTCTGTTGGAATGTAAGAAATCGAAGGAAGGTGATTAGCAGTTTTATTTATAGCCATAACTGGGTTACAGTTTGGATACCATAGTGGATTCATAAAAAATATTTATTCATCAGGTTTAGTGTCAGGCATTATTATTTTGAAATGGTCCATTGCCAAGCCACAGAAATATTACTGTATCTGAAACACTGAAGAGCGACTAAGTTCGATGTTCAGCATCTCTTCAAGTAAAGTAGCACTGATAATATTCCAAAAAAGATGTACACAACCACTTCGTTACAGGTATCGAACTGTAACTTCACGAGAAGTACGTTGACAGGTAAAAGCCACAATATGAGATTACTTATTATTAACAAGACAAATCCATTAATTTAAAACCACTTGCGGCAACTTGTGATGTAACGAACAAGTTCACTGTTCATGTAACTGCTATTACTTGCATTTAGACATGGGAATGGGGGAGGGAGGGGAGCACCTGTTCGTTAGAAGGAGTAGGTAGTTGGTAGTGGTTGGTGGTAGGGTTGTGTGGAAGGGCAGAAGAAGAGGGCGTCACGCTACTATGATCTGTTCAAAAGTAGACTGTCAGCTACGTAAGAAGTAGTGGAGCGAAGTCGATGAGGAAGGCGCGGAACGCATTCAGACAATCCTACAAGACGTATAGCAGCAGCAACCAACCAGAGATGCCACTACATTTCCCGCTTGCTGTACGCTGCAATTTCAGTTGGTTTGCTATCCTGCAGGATCGTTCGTTGCGCGGCAATGTTTTGTTTTCGTTTCTTACTGGTGAGGGGTTATTATAATTATTTATTCAGTGTAGTGTGATGCTAAAATGCATAAAGGAAAATAATCATCGTAGTGAAGTATGAGACATCAGAGCTCGCACTGGAAGATTTATGTGTTCGTTTTTCCCACGTTCTAATCCAGAGTGCGAACGTAGAGAGTCTGAAAGTGGTTCGATAAAAAAACACTACGCCGGGCACTCAAGTGTAAACAGCAGATTAATCGTGTGGATGTAGATGTCAGAAACAAGTATGACAAATGTTATTCACAGAGCCGATTTATGTATATCATAATTTCACGGCCACTAGTTTTCGATGTGTTTTAAAAGATCTTACCAGGAGTACGAGAAATGACAGATAATGTGCGAGGGGGAGGGGGGAGGGGGGAAGGAGGGATAGAAAGGGGATTGCCAAATGATATATCCCTTGTTGTTGTTGTTGTTGTCTGTCCTGAGTCTGGTTTGAAGCAGCTCTCCATGCCACTCTATCCTGTGCAAGCTTCTTCATCTCCCAGTACTTACTGCAACCTACATCCTTCTGAATCCGCTTAGTGTATTCATCTCTTGGTCTCCCTCTACGATTTTTACCCTCCACGTTGCCCCCCAATGCTAAATTTGTGATCCCTTGATGCCTCAGAACATGTCCTACCAACCGGTTCCTTCTTCTTGTCACGTTGTGCCACAGACTCCTCTTCTCCCCAATTCTATTCAATTGATTGTTGAAAGGAGGTTATGTGATCTACCCATCTAATCTTCAGCATTCTTCTATAGCTCCACATTTCGAAAGATTCTATTCTCTTCTTGTCCAAACTATTTATCGTCCATGTTTCACTTCCATACATGGCTACACTCCATACAAACACTTTCAGAAACGACTTCCTGACACTTAAATCTATACTCGATGTTAACAAATTTCTCTTCCTCAGAAACGATTTCCTTGCCATTGCCAGTCTACATTTTATATCCTCTCTACTTCGACCATCATCAGTTATTTTGCTCACCAAATAGGAAAACTCCTTTACTACTTTAAGTGTCTCATTTCCTAATCTAATTCCCTCAGCATCACCCAACTTAATTCGACTACATTCCATTATCCTCGTTTTGCTTTTGTTGATGTTCATCTTATATCCTCGTTTCAAGACACTGTCCATTCCGTTCAACTGCTCTTCCAAGTCCTTTGCTGTCTCTGACAGAATTACAATGTCATCGGTGAACCTCAACGTTTTTATTCATTCTCCATGGATTTTAATACCTACTCCGAATTTTTCTTTTGCTTCCTTTACTGCTTGCTCGATATACAGATTGAATAAAATCGGGGAGAGGCTACAACCCTGTCTCACTCCATTCCCAACCGCTGCTTCCCTTTCATGCCCCTGGACTCTTATAATTACCATCTGGTTTCTGTACAAATTGTAAATAGCCTTTCGCTCCCTGTATTTTACCCCTGCCACCTTTAGAATTTGAAAGAGAGTATTCCAGTTAACATTGTCAAAAGCTTTCTCTAAGTCTACAACTGCTAGAAATGTAGGTTTGCCTTTCCTTAATCCGTTTTCTAAGATAAATTGCAGGGTCAGTATTGCCTCACGTGTTCCAACACTTCTGCGGAATCCAAACTGATCTTCACCGAGATCGGCTTCTACTAGTTTTTCCATTCGTCTGTAAAGAATACGCGTTTGTATTTTGCAGCTTTGACTTATTAAACTGATACTTATGTACTTTTCACATCCGTAAACACCTGCTATCTTTGGGATTGGAATTATTATATTCTTCTTGAAGTTTGAGGGTATTTCGCCTGTCTCGTGCATCTTGCGCACCAGATGGTAGTGTTTTGTCAGGACTGGCTCTCCCAAGGCTGTCAGTAGTTCCAATGGAATGTTGTCTACTCCCGGGGCCTTGTTTCGACTCAGGTCTCTCAGTGCTCTGTCAAACTCTTCACGCAGTATCTTATCTCCCATTTCGTCTTCATCTACATCCTCCTCCATTTCCATGATATTGTCCTCAAGTACATCGGCCTTGTATAGACCCTCTATATATTCCTTCCACCTTTCTGCGTTCCCTTCTTTGCTTAGAATTAGGTTTACATCTGAGCTCTTGATATTCATACAAGTGGTTCTCTTTTCTCCAAAGGTCTCTTTAATTTTCCTGTAGGCAGTATCTATCTTACCCCTTGTGGGATAAGCCTCTACATCCTTACATTTGTACTCTAGCCATCCCTGCTTAGCCATTTTGCACTTCCTGTCAATCTCATTTTTGAGACGTTTGTATTCCCTTTTGCCTGCTTCATATACTGCGTTTTTATACTTTCTCCTTTCATCAATTAAATTCAATACTTCTTCTGTTACCCAAGGATTTCAACTAGCCCTTGTGTAGAGAAAATTTTGTCGATCTGTCCCGATTACTCATTGGAAACTTCGACGTCATTCTCGTGCCAAGAAATTGCTGTCAATCAAGGGAAATGTTATGGAAGTTATGTGACTATACTGTCAAAATTTGTGACTGATTATCATCCAAACCATTTCGTTATTGTTGACAAGACGCCTACAATGGCAAAGCGAAAGAGGAGATGATCCACTTCAGTGTAAAAACGTCAAAGTGAATGGTAATTTAAAAATGAGAAACATGGACCTAATGGCTCTCCATAAACCACATTTTCCTGTGTACGAAACTGACAAGTTGCCATAAACATGTGGCATCCACTCACTGAATATTTCGTCAACAGCAATAACAAAAAAAAAGTAAATTGCTACGCATGCAGTCGAAGCACTCAGCAAGTAAGCTGTTTGGGAGGTCACCTTTGGAGACGGGAGGAAAGGCATTAGTCGCACGCAACGTATCCTGGGAAAACATGGCGGAATGAAGTTGTTCCGAAAATTTTGCTGCAGGAATTGATGCTCCATTAAACATTGACAGTCACAGTGTCAGTGTCACTCGACGCTTTTGGGATAACGATAAGTGTGATGTCAATAGATTTTTTCAAATTTCATCACAAGAAAGACGCACAAGTGGATTCAGTTGAATGTCTGTTGTCTGCGGTTTAAGTACCTGCGTAAGAAAATTAAATATTCGTAAGTTTTGAATCCCCCCCATGAAAGAGTTTAACAGAGCGCTGAAAGACCTGAGTCGAAACAAGGCCCCCAGAGTAGACAACATTCCATTGGAACTACTGACGACCTTGGGAGAGCCAGTCAAGACAAAACTCTACCATCTGGTGAGCAAGATGTATGAAAAAGGCGAAATACCCTCATACTTCAAGAAGAATATAATAATTCCAATCCCAAGGAAAGCAGGTGTTGACAGATGTGAAAATTACCGAACAATCAGTTTAATAAGCCACAGCTGCAAAATACTAACGCAAATTCTTTACAGACGAATGGAAAAACTATTAGAAGCCGACCTCGGGAAACATCAGTTTGGATTCCGTAGAAATGCTGGAACACGTGAGGCAATACTAACATTACGACATATCTTAGAAGAAACATTAAGAAATGGCAAACCTACGTTTCTAGCATTTGTAGACTTAGAGAAAGCTTTTGACAATGTTAACTGGAATACTCTCTTTCAAATTCTGAAGGTGACAGGGGTAAAATACAGGGAGCGAAAGGCTATTTACAATTTGTACAGAAACCAGATGGCAGTTATAAGAGTCGAGGGGCATGAAAGGGAAGCAGTGGTTGGGAAAGGAGTGAAACAGGGTTGTAGCCTCTCCCCGATTTTATTCAATCTATATATTGAGCAAGCAGTAAAGGAAACAAAAGAAAAATTCGGAGTAGGTATTAAAATCCATGGAGAATAAATAAAAACTTTGAGGTTCGCCGATGACATTGTAATTCTGTCAGAGACACAAAGGACTTGGAAGAGCAGTTGAACGGAATGAACAGTGTCTTGAAAGGAGGATATAAGATGAACATCAACAAAAGCAAAACAAGGATAATGGAATGTAGTCGAATTAAGTCGGGTGATGCTGAGGGAATTAGATTAGATAATGAGACAATTAAAGTAGTAAAGGAGTTTTGCTATTTGGCGAGCAAAATAACTGATTATGGTCGAAGTAGAGAGGATATAAAATGTAGACTGGCTATGGCAAGGAAATCGTTTCTGAGGAAGAGAAATTTGTTGACATCGAGTATAGATTTAAGTGTCAGGAAGTCATTTCTGAAAGTATTTGTATGGAGTGTAGCCATGTATGGAAGTGAAACATGGACGATAAATAGTTTGGACAAGAAGAGAATAGAAGCTTCCGAAATGTGGTGCTACAGAAGAATGCTGAAGATTACATGGGTAGATCACATAACTAATGAGGAAGTATTGAATAGGATTGGGGAGAAGAGAAGTTTGTGGCACAACTTGACTAGAAGAAGGAATCGGTTGGTAGGACATGTTCTGAGGCATCAAGGGATGACTAATTTAGTATTGGAGGGCAACGTGGAGGGAAAAAATCGTAGAGGGAGACCAAGAGATGAATACACTAAGCAGACTCAGAAGGATGTAGGTTGCAGTAGGTACTGGGAGATGAAGAAGCTTGCACAGGATAGAGTAGCATGGAGAGCTGCATGAAACCAGTCTCAGGAGTGAAGATCACAACAACAACAACAAGTTTTGAATCGAAGGCCACTATTTTTCAACCGCCGATCGCTCGAGAAATGGAAATGGCAGTGAAAAAAAATATTAGGAACGTTTAGTTGTACCCCACAGATACTTCTTAACATTTCCGCTGTTCGATTTCATTTGTTGTAGCGTGGTACCATATTTCCAGTACCCTCGCCACAGAAGGCAGCCGCCTGTGACTTCTGCCAGTTCCCTACGCTGGTCTGTAGTTGGTTGTCTGTGCCAAAATGCTGTCCTTATAGCCAACTATTCAGTGGGCGAAGAAATGAAAATCAGACGTAGCCAGGTCTGGGCTATGTGATGGATGAGCAAACATTTCCCATCCAAAACGCTGCAGCAGCGCCTTCGTCACATCTGCAGTGTACGGCCCAATGTTTGAAGAAGGAAAAGCGTGGCAGCTACATTATGTGGGCTGCATGAATTGTGGCGAAATCTTGGGAATAGACACTATTCTCTAAGTATCTTAACGTGCTTACTGTTTCCTCATCCCTGAGAAATGCGACATGATGCTATAGAGGGGAATAATAGAGACACTGCGCAACACGTCTGTGTAAAGCCTCACCGGGCCCTCACTGTGGTTTTAATTTCCTGACCTATCGGAGGTCAAACAATTAATTCTCTTATTTACAGGAAAGCTAATATCGGCAATTGCGTTCAAATGAATTTCATTTCATGATCTCAGTCGTCAAAGCACTAATCACTTTTTTTCAGTATAACTTTTGCAACAGTGAGGTGGTGTCGTTTGATATCACTGTTCCTCTCTCTTACAAACTGATAAGATACGCTTTTTCGCCTCGCTTAAAAGGCGCAATTTTTCTGTTATAAATGTTACAAATAAGTAGCAAGTTTCATCAGAAAAGCGTAATAGCATATTAATTAAAACACATTGCCCTGTTTCTATGAGTGAAACCAAACTGGGGAGCCAGCCGGAGTGGCCGAGCGGTTGTAGGCGCTACAGTCTGGAGCCGCGCGACCGCTACAGTCGCAGGTTCGAATCCTGCCTCGGACATGGATGTGTGTGATGTCCTTAGGTTGATTAGGTTTAAGTAGTTCTAAGTTCTAGGGGACTTATGACCTCAGAAGTTAAGTCCCACAGTGCTCAGAGCCGTTTGAACCAAACAGAGGACCGTTGAGGTTTTGGGAAGCAGACCCAGCATCTTGCGTGACATTTAAATTAGATTATCTCCGATGGAGATCTAATATAGAGTGTGCGAAAATATTGTTGTTTTCATAATCTGTTCAAATAAATTCGATAACAAAGAAGTTTACCGCAGGTCAAAAATTCGATAACTTCGGCAGGAAATACATATTAAAAAACATTTCTTATGTCGTATCGCTATGTAACATCGTCTCCACTTTATATTATGGGCTTAATTCGGCGAGGAAGAGAGTCCACATTTTTTTTCCTTTATGCGTTATCTTAGGCTACTAATTTCTGATTAGATGCCAAAGAGCTACCAACTTGCGGTGCGGGGATAGTCATTGCTAAATTTCACTCTGTATTCCAAACAGCCTCAGACACTAAGATCAGGTGATTGGGGAAGGGGGGGGGGGGGTTGTGTTGTGACAGCGTGCCTCCGTGTTCGTCATACCAGATATATAAGAATGCAACAACAGCTGTTACCGTCTTTCAACACGGGAGTGCCGGTTTCTTACTCATCACGAAGAAAAGACGCCGGTTCAAATTGACAATGACCTGAGCGAGCCCGAGCCATGGTAAGGAAACCACCTCCACCCCTAAAGCAAAAAAAGAATCACAGAAACGTTTCTGGCCTGAAATACACCTTCCACACACTTCATGTTAAATGACTTATGGTTCGTCTGTGTTCTCGAAGCCATGATTCGTTTAAAAAGCGAAAAAAAACTCTGAACCTCCGCAACACACTACTCGTGATTTGATGGAGATTTTCTTCACTATCAAATACCTCTGCTTTTTTTAGTGATAGGCAATGGAAGTAACGTTCGTATAATGTAATACCTAAACGAAACATTGTTCTTTTCACACAAATGATTCATTCTAGCCACATTGATGCATAGGTATTTCTTCAAAACCGAGACGTAACTTACCTATATAAATATTTGTGGTAACGTTATATCAGTACCAGCTTTGTGGAAGTCTGTATGTGTGTGAAATACGTTGTTTTCCGAGCCAGAAGTGATAGCTACGTATAATTTAGCATTTGTTTAATTATGATCTATTTTGACGAAACAGAAGTACGCTCGAGATGTTTACATTGACAGCAGTCCACTAAGAATTCCTTCACATCTGTATTACTGAAAGAGCACCATTGAAGCGTACACGAGGTGGTATTCAAGCGTGCTTCAATAATATTCCAGTGTTATGTAGGCAAGGAGTCAGGCAAATTTGTGATAAACTTTTTTTGGGGACCGTGTGGTATCATAGCTAACAAAGCCGAGTTACGAGAATTCAATCATCTTTGGAATGGAAGTACATATGAGACGGGAAATGTTATCAGCAATGAAACACTATAACAACGGAACAAGAGATAATCAGTATGGGCCAACAACTACAGACGAGTTAAAAGGCTGCTGTCATGTGTGGGGTATTGCTCGAAATTTCTAATGCTGCTGTAATTACTGAAAATATGGTGACTTACAATCGATCAGAGGAGGGTTATCCATGAAATTAATTTTGAGCAAGAATTACGAAAGAATATGCCAGCACAGTGGAGTGACTCAAATAAAACAGATACGTATTGTGGCTTAATTAAGAGATGACGTAAATACTGGATATATGATCAGCGGTACGAAATATATGAACAGTTTATTTAAAAGTATAATCCGAAGATTCGGTCGATGGAAGTCCAAGACAATACATTGAGCAAATTTCTGTAGAACTCAGGGTGTACGAGAGGCAGTGTTACAGCTTACTGTCAGAGGACACCCAACAACTTACGTCACATGGACACGGTACTTGATGGTTTCGCGCCGTCAGAACTGGATGAAATTTACGAGAGCAGTACAAAGATAGAGCGAATAAGGGCCATGGGAAGATGGAGGAAGTTTAATAAGAAAAATGGAAGTGGCAGAAGCCGAACTTAAATACAATCGACCACCAGAGCAGTATACGAATGG
The DNA here is from genome assembly GCF_023864345.2 of Schistocerca serialis cubense. Classification (NCBI taxonomy): domain Eukaryota; kingdom Metazoa; phylum Arthropoda; class Insecta; order Orthoptera; family Acrididae; genus Schistocerca; species Schistocerca serialis. The sequence continues at coordinate 543,044,589 of NC_064641.1, read as the reverse complement.
CACGTACACTACTTCACGATACTTTGGAAATAACGGACAAAGTGGAGGGTGATAATAGAAGGTCCTACCAATAGTGGAGTCGCAAAAGATTGGAAGAAGATGTGGGTAGGAGAAGAAATTTTCAACAGAATAGTATGCTAGGAAGAGGCTACAACCGTTAATAATCAGCGGGAAGCCAATATGAGAATAAAAGCTGCAAGTTGTGGTGGTTATTCACGAAGTTCTAAGAGGCCCGCTATAACAGGACATAGGGCAGAAAACAAAAGGGATAATACTTACGCAAGCATGAGTGTCGTAACGCATCACCTGAAGATGCATGCTAACTCAACAGCGAAGAAATAATGCTTACGTGAGAGCGAGTGACATCCAAAACAGGAAGGAACACAGAGTAAATCGCGGGGAAGATAGCTAGAATGGCAGACACAGTGACATCACTCACAAAAGAAGCGCAGAGCTATCCTGAGTAGTTCATCAGTGGCTTTTCAGGCGACGCCACCTAGTTTTCGAGAAAACTAATGTTGAAGTTTTATGCTGACCTTCTGTACACGCTGGCGGTACGGGTTTGTTCTCATCATACAGAAAATCATTAAATAGTATTTTCTGTACAAAATTCTGTATATGAGTGACACTGAGTCAGTTTGGGGGCGATGTGAAAGTTATATTATTCTTAAAGAATCAAGTTAGCCAAGATCGCTAGCAATTCTTCTTATTGGTACAGTAAGAATAATATGCATGTAATATTATTCAAAAACAGTCATTTTCGAGATATTTCGTTAACAAATCAATTATTACAACATACTTTTTCGAAATACGTACACCGTTTGTTACAGTATGGATTTCAGAATCATCTTACCTGCTTTTGCTTGCGTCGCTTGCTATGCTACAACAGAATTCCGGGTGGTATTTGTCGTAGAAGCAACTGAAATAAATTCTTTGAACACCACACACATTCAACGAAAGCTACTCCCTTGTAGCAACACGGGGTTTTCGAAAGCGATACTGGCAAACACAGTTAGTTTACATTTAACAATATTACTCTTTCTTCGATCAGCTTCAATGTCAACAACGCTTATATGATCATACCTGTGAAAACAGATGCGCTAAACTGATGTGGGATTGTTGTTGTGGTCTTCACTCCTGAGACTGGTTTGATGCAGCTCTCCATGCTACTCTATCCTGTGCAAGCTTCTTCATCTCCCAGTACCTACTGCAACCTACATCCTTCTTAATCTGCTTAGTGTATTCATCTCTTGGTCTCCCTCTACGATATTTACCCTCCACGCTGCCCTCCAATGCTAAATTTGTGATCCCTTGATGCCTCAAAACATGTCCTACCAACCGATCCCTTCTTCTAGTCAAGTTGTGCCACAAACTTCTCTTCTCCCCAATCCTATTAAATACCTCCTCATTAGTTATGTGATCTACCCACCTTATCTTCAGCATTCTTCTGTAGCACCACATTTCGAAAGCTTCTATTCTCTTCTTGTCCAAACTATTTATCGTCCATGTTTCACTTCCATACATGGCTACACTCCATACAAGTACTTTCAGAAACGACTTCCTGACACTTAAATCTATACTGGATGTTAACAAATTTCTCTTCTTCAGAAACGATTTCCTTGCCATTGGCAGTCTACATTTTATATCCTCTCTAATTCGACTATCATCAGTTATTTTACTCCCTAAATAGCAAAACTCCTTTACTACTTTAAGTATCTCATTTCCTAAGCTAATTCCCTCAGCATCACTCGATTTAGTTTGACTACATTCCATTATCCTTGTTTTGCTTTTGTTGATATTCATCTTATATCCTCCTTTCAAGACACTGTTCATTCCGTTCAACTGCTCTTCCAAGTCCTTTGCTGTCACTGACAGAATTACAATGTCATCGGCGAACCTCAAAGTTTTTATTTATTCTCCATGGATTTTAATACCTACTCCGAATTTTTCTTTTGTTTCCTTTACTGCTTGCTCAATATACAGATCGAATAACAGCGGGGACAGGCTACAACCCTGTCTTACACCCTTCCCAACCACTGCTTCCCTTTCATGTCCCTCGACTGTTATAACTGCCATCTGGTTTCTGTACAAATTGTAAATAGCCTTTCGCTCCCTGTATTTTACTCCTGTCACCTTCAGAATTTGGAAGAGAGTACTCCAGTTAACATTGTTAAAAGCTTTCTCTAAGTCTACAAATGCTAGAAACGTAGGTTTGCCATTTCTTAATGTTTCTTCTAAGATAAGTCGTAAGGTTAGTGTTGCCTCACGTGTTCCAACATTACTACGGAATCCAAACTGATCTTCCCCAAGGTCCACTTCTACCAGTTTTTCCATTCGTCTGTAAAGAATTCGTGTTTGTATTTTGCAGCTGTGACTTATTAAACTGGTAGTTCGGTAATTTTCGCATCTGTCAACACCTGCTTTCTTTGGGATTGGGATTATATTCTTCTTGAAGTCTGAGGGTATTTCGCCTTTTTCATACATCTTGCTCACCAGATGGTAGAGTTTTGTCTTGACTGGCTCTCCCAAGGCCATCAGTAGTTCTAATGGAATGTTGTCTACTCTGGGGGCCTTGTTTCGACTCAGGTCTTTCAGTGCTCTGTCAAACTCTTCACGCAGTATCTTATCTCCCATTTCGTCTTCATCTACATCCTCTTCCATTTCCATAATATTGTCCTCAAGTACATCGCCCTTGTATAAACCCTCTATATACTCCTTCCACCTTTCTGCCTTCCCTTCTTTGCTTAGAACTGGGTTGCCATCTGAGCTCTTGATATTCATACAAGTGGTTCTCTTCTCTCCAAAGGTCTCTTTAATTTTCCTGTAGGCAGTATCTATCTTACCCCTAGTGAGACAAGCCTCTACATCCTTACATTAGTCCTCTAGCCATCCCTGCTTAGCCGTTTTGCACTTCCTGTCGATCTCATTTTCGAGACGTTTGTATTCCATTTTGCATGCTTCATTTACTGCATTCTTATATTTTCTCCTTTGATGAATTAAATTCAATATTTCTTTTATTACCCAAGGATTTCTATTAGCAGTCTTGTTTTTACCTACTTGATCGTCTGCTGCCTTCACTACTTCATCCCTCAGAGCTACCCATTCTCCTTCTACTGTATTTCTTTCCCCCATTCCTGTCAGTTGTTCCCTTATGCTCTCCCTGAAGCTGTGTACAACCTCTGGTTCTTTCAGTTTATCCAGGTCCCATCTCCTTAAATTCCCACCTTTTTGTAGTTTCTTCAGTTTCAATCTGCAGTTCATAACCAATAGATTGTGGTCAGACTTCACATCTGCCCCTGGAAATGTCTTACAATGTATAACCTGGTTCCTAAATCTCTGTCTTACCATTATATAATCTATCTGATACCTTTTAGTATCTCCAGGATTCTTCTAGGTATACAACCTTCTTTTATGATTCTAGAACGATGATTAAGTTATGCTCTGTGCAAAATTCTACAAGGCGGCATCATCTTTCATTTCTTCCCCCCAATCCATATTCACCTACTATGTTTCCTTCTCTCCCTTTTCCTACTGACGAATTCCAGTCACCCATGACTATTAAATTTTCGTCTCCCCTCACTACCTAAATAACTTCTTTTATCTCGTCATACATGTCATCAATTTCTGCATCATCTGCAGAGCTAATTGGCATATAAACTTGTACTACTGTAGTAGGCATGGGCTTTGTGTCTATCTTGGCCACAATAATGCGTTCACTCTGCTGTTTGTAGTAGCTTACCCGTACTCCTATTTTTTTATTCATTATTAAACCTACTCCTGCATTACCCCTATTTGATTTTGTATTTATAACCCTGTAATCACCTGACCAAAAGACTTGTTCCTCCTGCCACCGAACTTCACTAATTCCCACTATATCTAACTTTAACCTATCCATTTCCCTTTTTAAATTTTCTAACCTACCTGCCCGATTAAGGGATCTGACATTCCACGCTCCGATCCGTAGAACGCCAGTTTTCTTTCTCCTGATAACGACGTCCTCTTGAGTAGTCCCCGCCCGGAGATCCGAATGGGGGACTATTTTACCTCCGGAATTGGGATGAAGGAATATATTTTCATGGGCCCTTCCTTCGAAGCGATTTCCGTCTTAATCCTTAGCAAGTCATGACTTTTTCCGTAAGAATTTTAACCTGCCATTGAAAATAAACATCACAAGGTAGACAAAGCAGAGTACATCTGGGTAGCATAAATTCTTACGATGCATGTGTGATTTCCACCTACAAAAATTTAATCGTTAGATACTTAATCGGTCTGCTGCCCTCACCACGAATCAGTAACGTAAACAAATCTTTCTTGACGCACGTGCGGAAGAATGTGAGATTACAAAATCTCTTTGTACAGCACTTTCAGTTTCTTCGCTGATTCCGTGCAGATCACAACTACGTTTATCAATTTTTTATTCATTTCGTAAACTCTTACTTGAACAATCCGACCGAGTTTCCTGAATGACTGATCTGGAGATATACGAGTACATCGACTGGTACTGGCAGCCGGTTTGATTGGTACTGATTACGCAATCGACGTCAAAAATAGGGATGACTGTTTTCTTCTGTATATGCAAACCTTAGGCAACGGCAATACTTCATCCATCATATCTCTGAAACTATTCAAATAATTGAAATTTGAATTACGTACGATAAACTTAATACACGCTTCAAGAAGTGTGGTGTAATGACTGACTTATTAATGCAATTAATACGGAGAAATGGCTGTTTTTGATTAATTTTACATGACATACAATGATTTTCTGTATGATGAAGTTAAAAAAGAAAATTCACAGGCAGCATTTGAACCCATACCGCCAGCATGTTAGGCGTGAATTTTAGCTGCTGCACTACGCTCGCTCCGTCGAAACACGACTAACATTATGGGTATAGGAGGCACGCTCAAAATTTCAATATTGGTTTTTTACCTACTGGCCGTCGCATAAAAAGCCTAGGGGCCAGGTACTCCGGACACATCGCTCTATAGCATACATGATACTTAACAAAATCCGTTTTTAACAGGTCTGATGGTTCCCTTGTAAGAATGAAAAACCCGAAAGCAACATCACAACAAAGGGTGATAAGGAGCAAGACGGAAATAACGAAGAAATAAGAAGAATGGCAGTAGAATAGCAAGTGAACAGGTAAATGGTGGCAGGAACTAGAAATGGATTGTATTTGCAGTCTCTCGCGAAACAACGAAGTATATGGGCGTTATAGAAGGAGAGATGAGAGAAGAGGAGGAATTCTAGGACAAGAGAAGAGGAAGCCATTTTAAAAGAAGAGGAAAATATTACCACAGAACTTGGAAGGAGAGAAGACAGCAATGTTGATACTGCCGTCGATTGTCATGATGCGGAAATACGGGCATGAACATCCCAAATAGAAACAAATGTGGTGGAGAACGAGGCGAATATGTATAATTTATAGAATGAAGGATGAGGGAGAAAAGAAGTAGGATCACACGAAAAATGTGTATCAAAACTATGTTAATACAAATACACAGTTTGGCGAAAGAAAAAATAACGGTGCTAGCAGTAGATTGCATTAACACAGAAACTAGTTATACTCCACTAGAAAAAAAAACGACAACAAGATATAGAGGCATAGTGGATCAGGAAGCCGTAATTTACGATACGTAAGCAGAGAAACTGAATACAGGGCAGAGTAAACGACAAACAGCTGATACTGATCAAAGTGGATGAGATGGAGGCATCACTGAAACAGAGCCTGGAGCAAAAGGCGGGATCAAAAGACAACAACAAGTATATATCAAAGAAGACTCTCGACAAGAAGAGAGTAAAGAAGACGAAGGACGATGAAGGAAAGGATGACTTTGTAGAAGTGCAGTATGCTGGAAGGCTGAGTGAAACAGGAGAGGCTATAACGAGAAGATTAGTACCAGCCGAAAAGCAATCAACGAAAATTTGCATCGGGGAGAGACAAGACACTGAAGAAGTGTAGTGCACAGCGAACTGAACTTAGGTGCTATGAAGACTGGAGTACCAGTAGCAAGCACCAAGATTCTCTAGTTAATTAATGTGGAAGAAGTGTGGAGTGTAGGAGCAGCAGAAAGTACGCACTGCAAAGACAAAGTACGGATACGTATATTAAAACGACTAGTGAAGAAGCCACCCGATAGACGAGAAGAAACAGCAAGTGAAAAATCTCAATTATGTGCGCCTATATGCAGTTCAATATACGATTTATTGAGGATCTATGTCAAGAAAAAACCTTTCACAATATTGTGTTCTTATTTTATTGTTTTTCTAACATTTTGCATGGCTAACGTAATGACTTAAGGTAACAATGTTTACTAGGTTAGTTGCAAAATCTAGCAGAAAGAAGGTTCTGTTGCTAGGTAGTTCCCACGGTAGAGGTGTGGGCCAGCAGCTGCAGGAAGTATTGAGGACTGAGTACCAGGTCACCAGCATTGTGAAGCCTAGTGCAGGGTTGGCTCAGGTGACTGAAAGCATAGGGGAGTTATGTAAGAATTTTACGAAAGAGGATCAGGTAGTGACAGTGGGTGGAGCAGGGAACAGTCTCGATATGGACGGGGAATATGTTGTCAGTGGTGACTTGGTTAAGATAGCTACTCAAACTGGCGGCACTAATGTGCATTTCGTGCAACCTTTTCAGCGTCATGATCGGCCTCGCCTTAATGCGACTGTTGGGCGAATTAATGTGGGGCTGGGGAGGGCACTGATGGCGGAGGGCATGGATCACATCTCAGTGGTGCCAGTTGGGCCTATCAGTAGATGGGCTTTCACTAGGCATGGCCTGCACCTCAATAGGTATGGGAAGGGGAGGCTGGCTAAGCTTATAGGTGACAGTGTAGTGGGTGGTGGTGGTGGTGGTAGTGGTATCACTCATGGAAAAATTTCTGTAGTAGTTGGTGTTAGAGCTGCACCTTTTTTAGACTGAAGTCAGCTGATATGTATAAATGCTTAAAGGAAGTGCCTCTAACTAAGGGCTCACCTCCAGAGGATGTAATTTTTCCTAGTAGAGAAGGAATTAGCATATTTTATCAAAATATAAGTGGTATTAGAGATAAAGTTAGTGAACTGCTAATGGATGTTAACTCTGTAATTACTGGTATATCAGAGCACCACTTAAATAATTTGATAATTCAGAGGCTTCCTTTACCAGGCTACAGATTAGCTGGCTGTTTCTCAAAGAGTTCCTTGCGGGGTGGGGGAGTGGCTCTGTACGTAAAAAACAGTATTTCATTTGAGTCCATAGACGTATCACGACACTGCACTGAACAGATATTTGAAAGTTGTCCAGCATTAGTTGAATTTAGTGAAACTAAACTTCTTATTGCTGTTGTTTATAGGTCCCCTAACTCCGACTTCAGAGCATTTTTGCTTAAGCTAGAGAGGGTTCTTGATTCACTTTGTGGGAAGTACCAGAAAGTGGTTATATGTGGTGACTTCAATATTAAATTTGTACATGCTTGTGCAAGAAAGAGGATGTTGGTAGATCTCCTAAATTCATATGATCTGATGCAAACTGTGTTTTTTCCAACTAGGGTGCAGGGGAACAGTAGCACAGTCATAGACAATATTTTTATTCATTCTTCATTACTAGATGGGCATTCTGTTAATAAAAGGGTGAATGGCCTTTCAGACCATGATGCACAAATTTTAACACCAAAAGGTTTTGTACTCAAACCAATGTCGTATTTAATTACAAACTGCGTAGGAAAGTTAATCCAACAGCAATAGAGAGTTTTTCAAAACTTGTCAAGGAACAAGATTGGCAAGATGTTTATAGTGCCGATAATATAGATGATAAATACAATGCTTTCCATAACACATTTCTCATGCACTTTGAGAGTAGCTTTCCATTAGAACATTCTAAACGGGGTACTAGCAGTAATGGACAGCTGAGTTGGCTGACTAGTGGGATAAGGATATCATGTAGAACAAAGCGGGAATTATATAAAAATGTTACAAGTAGTCACAATCAAGCTACAGTAGCCCATTACAAACAGTATTGTAAGGTGCTTAAAAATGTTGTTAGCAAGGTAAAAAGTATGTGGTATGCAAATAGAATAGTTAATTCACAAGATAAAATTAAAACCATATGGTCAGTTGTGAAGGAAGTGTCTGGTCAGCAGCACAAAGTTGATGATATAAAGTCAGTTCGCAGTAATAATATTTCTGTTCCTGATAAATCAGATATATGTACAGTATTCAACAACCATTTTCTGAGCATTGCTGCTGAATTAAATAAAAATTTAGTTTCTACAGGAAATCGTATAAATTTATTAGAAAATGCCTTTCCGAGATTGACGTCTGAAATACTCCTCTGTGATACAGACAAGTGAAATTGAGTGAATAATTAAATCACTGAAGACTAATGACTCTCATGGTTATGATGGAGTGTCTAGTAGAATATTAAAGTACTGTGCTGCACATGTTAGCCCTGTATTTAGCCATATTTGTAATTTTTCCTTTAGGAATGGTCAGTTTCCTGAGCGATTAAAGTACTCAGTAGTAAAGCCGCTTTATAAAAAGGGAGAAAGGGATAATGTAGATAATTTTAGACCTATTTCTATGCCATCAGTGTTCGCAAAAGTTATCGAAAAGGCTGTGTATATAAGGTTAATTGATCATTTTATATCACACGATTTGCTATCAAATGTACAGTTCGGCTTTAGGAGTCGTTTGACAACTGAAAATGCTATATTCTCTTTCCTCTGTGAGGTACTGGATGGGCTAAACAAAAAGTTATCGAAAAGGCTGTGTATATAAGGTTAATTGATCATTTTATATCACACGATTTGCTATCAAATGTACAGTTCGGCTTTAGGAGTCGTTTGACAACTGAAAATGCTATATTCTCTTTCCTCTGTGAGGTACTGGATGGGCTAAACAAAAAGTTTCGAACGCTTGGCGTATTTTTTGATTTAACAAAGGCATTTGACTGTGTTGATCTCACAATATTGCTCCAGAAGTTGGACCATTACGGAATAAGGGGAGTAGCTCACAATTGGTTCATCTTACTTTAGCAACAGGCAGCAAAAGGTCATTATTCACAATGTTGATAACGGCTGTGATGTGGGATCTGAGTGGGGCACTGTCAAGTGGGGGGTGCCCCAGGGATCAGTGTTGGGGCCACTCCTGTTCCTCATTTATATAAATGATATGCCCTCTGGTATTATGGGTAGCTCTAAAATATTTCTGTTTGATGATGACACTAGCTTGGTAGTAAAGGATGTTGTGTGCAACACTGACTCGGCTTCAAGTACTGCAGTACATGACCTCAGTTCATGGCTTGTAGCAAATAAACTAACGTTAAATCACAGTAAGACTCGGTTTTTACAGTTTCTAACACACAATTCAACAAAACCTGACGTTTTAATCTCACAGAACGGGCATATGATTAGTGAAACTGAACAGTTCAAATTCCTTGGTGTTCAGATAGATAGTAAGATGTCGTGGAAAGCCCACGTTCAGGATCTTGTTCAAAGACTTAATACTGCCATTTTCACTATTCGAACGATATCGAAAGTGAGTGATTCTTCGACACGTAAATTAGTCTACTTTGCTTATTTTCATTCACTTATGTGGCTCTGAGCACTATGGGACTCAACTGCTGTGGTCATAAGTCCCCTAGAACTTAGAACTACTTAAACCTAACTAACCTAAGGACATCACTCTCATCCATGCCCGAGGCAGGATTCGAACCTGCGACCGTAGCGGTTGTGCGATTCCAGACTGTAGCGCCTTTAACCGCTCGGCCACTCCGGCCGGCCATTCACTTATGTCGTATGGTATTATGTTTTGGGGTAAGTCTACCCATTCTAGGATATTTTTGGCTCAGAAACTGGCGGTTCGGGCGATAAGTGGTGTGAGTTCACGAACCTCTTGTCGACCTCTGTTCACGAGTCTGGTTATTTTGAAACTGGCCTCTCAATATGTATATTCCTTATTGTCGTTTCTTGTTACCAATATTAGTTTATTTCCAAAAATAAGCAGCTTTCACTCGGTTAATACTCGGCAGAAATCAAACCTCCATTTGGATCGGACTTCATTAACTCTTGTGCAAAAATGTGTGCAGTGTACTGCTGCATCCATTTTCAATAAGCTGCCACTCGAATTCAAAAATCTTAGCAGTAACCCACGCACTTTCAAATCGAAACTGAAGAGTTTCCTCATGGGTCACTCCTTCTATTCTGTCGATGAGTTCCTTGAAAAATTAAGCTGATTCTCATTGTATCGCTGATAGCGTTTGCTTAAACTTATGGACTGATTTTCTTTTGGGTTCATGAACATTTATTTTTATCTGTTATTACTTTTATGTTGTAAGTTCATGTGCTGACATGTTCCATTACCTTGGAGATTTGCTCCTCAATTTGGTCCTACGGAACTTGACACGCAAATAAAAAAAAAATAGGGAAAGGGGCAACGGCTCCAGACAGATTAGAGCACGCACTGCAGTTATCACAGTCGACCCGATGCAGCACGCTAGTGATGTTTGAGAACGCCAGACGACCCTATTGGAAACGGAAGGAGTATTTCGTCTCCTGAGACAGTGCTAAACGCAGCCATTGAGATGTATACAAACAAAGGGGCACAGCTTCCTGGCCACGAGCCACCGAGCGCCGGCGTGGACATTTCAATCACTGACTACACCACGGACTGCTTATAGAGTGTGGAGCGGGCGACGTACTGAAGGTGGCATGGCATGAACATTTGAAGGAGGATTGCACCACAAACTGTTTATAAACATTAGAGCGATCAGTACACCGCAAGTGGCGTGGCCCGCTAGTCTCACGTGGTGATACGAGCTCAAGAACCTATGACTGTACGTATAAGTGCGACTTCATTCATATTGTTAATTGTTTCAAATGTGCAAATCTGCTTCTAACAGATTCATATAACCGTCCGGAATTCTAACAAGAATTTCTTGTGGCACATGTAATATCGATTTTCTGCAATGTTGATTATCACAGCGTTTCTAGTAATATGCGATGTTTGTAATCTCGCCGTAGTGCGACATATCTTTTGCAATACTTGTAAGTCGTGTTTTATGACAATTTATGTGCATCTGGGATTCTAGAGATTGATTTGGTCAGATACATAAAGTTTAATATTTGTAAAATTTTATTGGAATGGAACCAACTGATGAACGTTGAAGTGGTGATGCTGAACTGTATAGACGAACTGTGAGACACGACGGATTATTAGGCGTGGGAAGACTGGTGTATTATGGACACAAGCCGTTTTCGTTTCTGGTAACAGTTGGATGGTGTACTGTGGAGAAGAAATTAAAATATTAACTGCGTGGAAGCAGTATTCTAGAATTCAGAGACGTGCAGGGCGAAAAGCATATCAAGGCACAACTGCTACCACGATTCACCAAATTTTAAGAAGACACCGAGATTTAAAATTCACATTGACGAAGAGAAGGTACAAGGCAGAAGATGAAAGATTTAATCCCTAGGAATGAATGTTTAGATAGGATATCAGCGCAAAAGACGCCAGCAGAGTGCAGTCTTTCTAGGGGTCAGGAGGCGAGAATGGTGGGCAGGTCCCATCACAAGATGCTTGTATTTGGTGTGTGAGCAGAGACTGTGAATGAAGCAGACAACAGATTTATTTTTACTAAGAAAAGAAGAGAGGCTTTACTACCGCTGTAGAGTGGATCTATTTTCTACATACATATTGAAGTTACCTGCTCGCTTCCGTACGTATATGCACACTAACCTCAGCAGAAGAGATTTCGATCTCGTTTTGATTAATAGTTAAACTGGTTCATGAGGAAGATTCTTGTATGTAATTTATAAATGTTTCACAGAAGTAGTATCAGTTTTGATGAATTATAGTTTATCACCAGTGTGAAAAGGGTTCCGAAGCCGTTGTTAGCTAGCAGACAGCCGCCATAACGGCAAGAGAAGAGCAGTGACTCGAGAAATCAGCAAAAGTAATTAGATGCATACACGGCATGGTGGTCTAGCAGTGGTGTGTGTGACTGGAAACCGAAAGGTTGCGAATCGAATCCCAGTGAACCACTTTTATCCGCTCTTTCTTTTGAGCTAGCACTCGCCTTTCAGCGAGGAGGAGATTCGCCTGAAGTGAATTTAGGATTCCGCGTTACGTTGTATCTCCTCTTTCGCGGATTAGGCTTCAGATTTGCTGCGGCAAAGAAGTTTGCCGTGAAGAGTCCACGACGAACAACTATGGCAGTGAGTTCAACTGCACATCACAGTGTGTACAAAGATTAACGAGAGTAATGCTGTAACACACGCTACATATGTAGATCGTGCGTGTTTTGCTTTTATTTTTTATTTATTTTTATCTGCGCTGCCTCGGCCTACCTCCGATTCATATTGAATGACTTACAAACATATACACCCATGATTCGTATTTACATTGGCTGTAAATGTTTTCCATCATAGTCATGAGATGTCACTCCAAATGCCAGTTCAACATGGAACACAAAACATTCGTGCCTCCATACAACTTATATGAAAGTGATGTTACTCAGTTACTTAGCGCTGTTATCTAAAAAAGAAGTGGCCTGCAAACAAAATACGTTGTACCAGATACACTATGAGATCAAAAGTATCTGGACACCTGGCTGAAAATGACTTACAAGTTCGCGGTGCACCCCATTGGTAATGCTGGAATTCAGTCTGTTGTTGGCCCACCCTTAGCCTCGATTACAGCTTCCACTCTCCCAGGCGTACGTTCAATCACGTGCTGGAAGGTTTCTTGCGGAATGGCAGCCCATTCTTCACGGAGTGCTGCACTGAGGGGAGGTATCGATGTCGGTCGGTGAGGCCTGACACGAAGTCGACGTTCCAAAACATCCCAGAGTGTTCTGTAGGATTCAGGTTAGGACTCTGTGCAGGCCTGTCCATTACAGGGATGTTATTGTCGTGTAAACACTCAGCCACAGGCCGTTCATTATGAACAGGTGCTCGATCGTGTTGAAAGATGCAATCGCCATCCCAGAATTGCTCTTCAACAATGGGAAGCAAGAAGGCGCTTAAAACATCAATGTAGGCTGAGCTGTGATAGCGCCATGCGAAACAACAAAGGGTGCAAGTCCCCTCCATGAAAAACGCGACCACACCATAACACCACTGCCTCCGAATTTTACTGTTGGCACTACGCACGGTGGCAGATGACGTTCATCGGGCATTCGCCACACCCATACCCTGCCATCGGAACGCCATATTGTGTACCATGATTCGTCACTCCACACAACGTTTTTCCACTGTTCAGTCGTCCAATGTTTACGCCCATTACACCAAATGAGGCGTCGTTTGGCATTTACCGGCGTTATGTGTGGCTTATGAGCAGCCGCTCGACCATGAAATCCAAGTTTTCTCACCTCCTGCCTAACTGTCATAGTACTTGCAGTGGATCCTGATGCAGATTGGAAGTCATGTGTGGTGCTCTGGAAACATGTCTTCCTATTACACATTACGCCTCTCTTCAACTGTCGGCGGTCTCTGTCAGTTAACTGACGATGTCGGCCTACACGCTTTTGTGCTGTACGTGTCCCTTCACGTTTACACTTCACTATCACATCGGGAACAGTTGACCTAGGGATGTTTAGGAGTGTGGAAATCTCACGTACATACGTATGACACAAGTGACACCCAGTCACCTGACCACGTTCGAAGTCAGTGAGTTCCGGGGAACACCCCCTTCTGCTCTCTCACGATGTCTAATGACTACTGAGATCGCTGATATGGAGTACCTGGCAGCAGGTGGCAGCACAGTGTACCTAATATGAGAATCGTACGTTTTTCGGGGTGTCCGCATACTTTTGATCACATGGCGTAAATAGTCCGGATGTAGATACTTACTGCTACCTGCAAGAAGCTGAGCCGGTTCGGTAGACCTTTTATAACTGTTGACCTTTTTTCTTTATGATAGTGAACGGTGTTTTCACTGAGAACCAAAACAAACGGTATTCAAAATTGGAAGTTTAAATCAAATGACGCCACGTGACTCAAATAAATTTTCATGGTGTCTTCTACTCTTGTGCTTAAAATCTGTGAGAATTTGTTAATCAGGCTAGTAAAACCCATTTTCAAATTTCATCTCAGGCATGTAAAGAGGTTTTATCAACTTGAAACTTATTATACACTCCTGGAAATGGAAAAAAGAACACATTGACACCGGTGTGTCAGACCCACCATACTTGCTCCGGACACTGCGAGAGGGCTGTACAAGCAATGATCACACGCACGGCACAGCGGACACACGAGGAACCGCGGTGTTGGCCGTCGAATGGCGCTAGCTGCGCAGCATTTGTGCACCGCCGCCGTCAGTGTCAGCCAGTTTGCCGTGGCATACGGAGCTCCATCGCAGTCTTTAACACTGGTAGCATGCCGCGACAGCGTGGACGTGAACCGTATGTGCAGTTGACGGATTTTGAGCGAGGGCGTATAGTGGGCATGCGGGAGGCCGGGTGGACGTACCGCCGAATTGCTCAACACGTGGGGCGTGAGGTCTCCACAGTACATCGATGTTGTCGCCAGTGGTCGGCGGAAGGTGCACGTGCCCGTCGACCTGGGACCGGACCGCAGCGACGCACGGATGCACGCCAAGACCGTAGGATCCTACGCAGTGCCGTAGGTGACCGCACCGCCACTTCCCAGCAAATTAGGGACACTGTTGCTCCTGGGGTATCGGCGAGGACCATTCGCAACCGTCTCCATGAAGCTGGGCTACGGTCCCGCGCAACGTTAGGCCGTCTTCCGCTCACGCCCCAACATCGTGCAGCCCGCCTCCAGTGGTGTCGCGACAGGCGTGAATGGAGGGACGAATGGAGACGTGTCGTCTTCAGCGATGAGAGTCGCTTCTGCCTTGGTGCCAATGATGGTCGTATGCGTGTTTGGCGCCGTGCAGGTGAGCGCCACAATCAGGACTGCATACGACCGAGGCACACAGGGCCAACACCCGGCATCATGGTGTGGGGAGCGATCTCCTACACTGGCCGTACACCACTGGTGATCGTCGAGGGGACACTGAATAGTGCACGGTACATTCAAACCGTCATCGAACCCATCGTTCTACCATTCCTAGACCGGCAAGGGAACTTGCTGTTCCAACAGGACAATGCACGTCCGCATGTATCCCGTGCCACCCAACGTGCTCTAGAAGGTGTAAGTCAACTACCCTGGCCAGCAAGATCTTCGGATCTGTCCCCCATTGAGCATGTTTGGGACTGGATGAAGCGTCGACTCAAGCGGTCTGCACGTCCAGCACGAACGCTGGTCCAACTGAGGCGCCAGGTGGAAATGGCATGGCAAGCCGTTCCACAGGACTACATCCAGCATCTCTACGATCGTCTCCATGGGAGAATAGCAGCCTGCATTGCTGCGAAAGGTGGATATACACTGTACTAGTGCCGACATTGTGCATGCTCTGTTGCCTGTGTCTATGTGCCTGTGGTTCTGTCAGTGTGATCATGTGATGTATCTGACCCCAGGAATGTGTCAATAAAGTTTCCCCTTCCTGGGACAATGAATTCACGGTGTTCTTATTTCAATTTCCGGGAGTGTATAACGTTCCGGCCAGTCTTCGCACGGGTAGCGTTAACTATCTACGGCCAGACGCCTAGTGTGGGCTAGCGAATTTTGTTTGCGGGCCACGGCGTACAGTTACGAAACAATTTCGGAGAACGATATTAATTATTGATTACCATCACTTTGATACAATTTACGCGACGTAAGCACCGCACAGCAGGAAAGTTTATGGAAGCATAAATCTTATCACTTCCTTATTGAATGGCATTTGGAGTGACATATCATGGTTTGTGTGTGTGTGTGTTTGCGTGTGTGTATGTGTGTGTGTGTGTGTGTGTGTGTGTGTGTGTGTGTGTGTGTGTGATTCAATATGTATCGAAGGCTGGATGAGGTGGCACAAATAAAAGAAAAAAATAAGAAAAATGCCGTGTGATCTACATGTTAAATGCTACAGCATTTCTCTTGTGAAGCTTAGTACGCGCTGTGAGGCATTTTTGATGATGTATTGTTGAGAGTCACTGCTGCAATTCTTTTTCGAGCTTTTTTTGTGGCAGACACAAATAATCGTTTCCACATCTTGGTTTGATTCAAAGAAGACTGAAAGCTGAAAACTGAGTCATCTGCTGCACTGCTGGAAGAACGTACTGTACGTAATCGAAGCAAAGTTGCTGAAGACATTGAAGAAATTTTTCGGGAAACGTTTTATTGGAGCATTAAAATAAAGCACCACATAATTTGGACTCGCATGTTGTTTCGCTAGGCAGTTCTCAAACGATTGCAGGGAACCTGTCGTTAAAAGTATTTGAATATTTAAAACTGTAAGCCTCGCTCCACACTCTGATGGTAAGGTGAATATCGTTGCGTTATTCTTCATATTTACTAAGATACTTCGAAGTGAATAACTCGCTCCCAGTGATCGAAGAGTCTGTAGTGAATTAGGAGCGCGAATTGTGACTGCTGATCTGAGCGAAATTGACGCCGTATTTCTAAATGCGGATCTCAAGGCAGAGCGAAAAAATTACGAAGCTGGGATACGATGGTACAAACTTTCAGTTTTCAGCCACACGTTCTACCACTGAAGCACGACACCACATGCAAAGTTCATAATACTTGCTGCCTTCTCGAAGGTACTATTGCTATCTCGGGTTGCGACAAGAGGTCACTAGCTGGCAATGATTTCCCTTCGACAACTTTAATTCTTGATTATGCAGACAATTTGTATGAAATATTTGTAAAGTATCTACAAAAACCTTCTTCGTGAGTCACCATATCTCAAAGCTAAAAAACGATCATCATCCTTAAAGCAGTGCTTTAGATTAGCCTGCGTATGCAGATGGGTGCAAGCAAGCGCCTTAAATTTGTATAGATACACTGAAACGCCAAGGAAATTGGTATAGGCATGGGTATTCAAATGCAGAGATGTGTAAACAGGCAGAATACGGCCCTGTGGTGAGCAACGCCTATATAAGACAAGTGTCTGCTGCAATTGTTAGCTCGTTTACTGCTGATACAACGGCAGGTTATTAAGATTTATACGAATTTGAACGTGGTGTTACAGTCGGCGCACGAGCGATGGGACACAGCATCTCCGAGGTAGCGGTAAAGTGAGGGTTTTCCCGAACGACCATTTCACGAATGTACCGTGAATGTCAGGAATCCGGTAAAACAACAAATCTCCGACATCGCTGCGATCGGAAAAAGATCGTGCAAGAAGAGGACCAATGACGACTGAAGAGAATCCTTCAACGCGGCGGAAGTGAAACCCTTCCGCAAATTATTGCAGATTTCAGTTCTGGGTCTTCAAAAAGTGTCTGCGTGCGAACCATTCAATGAAACATCATAGATATGGCCTTTCGAAGCCGAATGCCCATTCGTGTTCCCTTGATGACTGCACGACACAAAAGCCTTACGCCTCCCCTGGGCGCCGGCCGGAGTGGTCGTGCGGTTAAAGGCGCTTCAGTCTCGAACCGTGTGACCGCTACGATCGCAGGTTCGAATCCTGCTTCGGGCATGGATGTGTGTGATGTCCTTACGTTAGTTAGGTTTAAGAAGTTCTAAGTTCTAGGGACTGATGACCACAGAAGTTAAGTCCCATAGTGCTCAGAGCCATTTGAACCATTTGAACCTCTCCTAGGCCCGTCAACACCAACATTGGACTGTTGAAACATGTTGCCTTGTCGGACGAGTCCCGTTTCACTTTGTATCGAGCGGATGGACGTATATTGGTATGGAGACAAACTCATGAATCTACGGACCCAGCATGTCAGCAGGCGACTGTTGAAGCTGGTGGAGGCTCCGTAATAGTGTGGGGCATGTTCAGTTGGAGTGATATGGGACCCCTGATGCGTCTAGATAAGACTCTCATGCATCCATTCACGTCCATTGTGCATGCCGACGAAATTGGGCACTTCCACACGTCCAGAATTGCTACAGAGCGGCTCCAGGAACACTATTCTGAGTTAAAATACTTCCGATGGCCACCAAACTCCCCAGACGTGAACATTATTGAGCATATGTGGGATGCCTTGCAACGTGCTGTTCAGAAGACATCTCCACTTCCTCGTACGCTTACGGATTTATGGACAGCCGTGCAGGATTCATGGTGTCAACTGCCTCCGGCAAAACTTCAGACATTAGTCGACTGCATGGCACGTCGTGTTGCGGCACTTCTGCGGGCTCGCGGGGGCCCTACACGATATTAGGCAGGTGTCGGTTTTTTTGGCTCTTCAGTGTAGATACGTAATAGGAAGTCGAAGACAGTAGAGTGGTAGTAGCAGTTCTTAAACTGGAATATGTGTTATTTACTGTTAGGTGACTGTATAGCCAGTTCTGAGATGGCATCTAAAGATGAGTACTGGCCGGCCATTCCGTATCTTTCTGGTTTTACATTTTTCTCTAAATAATTTCAAATAATTTCGTTTTACATACTTTGAACAAAATCACAAGGACATCCGATGGCTAGCAGTACCCACTTTGAGGGGAAATCACAATATTTTCTATATACTCATGTAAACGTAAACAGTATAATTTCGGAGTTGTTGGTACCAATTTACTATCTTTGTCCTCGTACCTTTTTATCTCTCTCTCTTTATCTTTGTCTCCTCATTCCTCGCAACAAATGGGTCCTGTCCCCTCGGGGTCTTAATGGCCTACCGCTCCTTCCCTAAATGATTCCTTCGTGGTGAAGGAACTAACAGATCCGTAAGCTATGAACAGTTTCTTTTTATTAAATTTTTATCCATAGTGCTGGAATTTTTTCTCCTAGCAGCGAAATACGTTGCGTATTTTATCTCCTTATGACTGTTTTTTTTTCTCTTTTTTGGGGGTGGGGACGGATATGAAATTCTGTATTTGATTGGAATTAGTAAAATTTAAGAAATTCATTGAAATAATATAAACAAAATCTTTACTAACCGATATAATGCTCTGATACATCCTTCGTATTGAAAAAATTAGTCAATCAATATTACAGCTCATATTAGAATTTATCAGGACAGTAGGGAAGGCAGAATTCAAAGAGCAGTCATGCAAGACGATTTCTAATGACCAAAATTTATCCCTGCAGACAAAGAGGACGTCTTTTGAGGGTCAGTTTGAGGAAACAATCAATACGTCATTACCGTACTGGCTGTCGTACACACTGCTGGCACGTGCATCATGCCGCTACACTGAAGAAGCGTTGCTGAGCGATCAAACCAAGTGTCTGCATGAGTGGGCGTGGACGTCGCAGCCAGACATTTCTGTCATTGGGGCCTAAAGCCTGAGTGGGCGTGTTTGCGGCCCCACAGAACTACAGATTTTGGATAAAAGTGTTTTACCTTCCCGCTATGTTTTCCTAGCAACCACATACCGTCCTACCCCCTACCCCCTACCTCCAGCCCCTCCACACCGCTGCACCACAACTTCTACACCTTTGTGGCCTCTCACCTCTTCCCAACTATAGTACATAGCTGCACAAATCTGGTTTGGCGAACAGCATCACAGTGTTTGCATCTTGTGTAAATGAGCTTTAACGACCAACAGAGCAACATAACAGACCAAGTCTGAATGTAGGCCTTAAATCGGTTAGAAAAAGACTTACCGAGAATTTTATTCAAAGTAAATTAATACGAGGTGCTACAGATCTCCACGGATCACAAAACGGTTGTCAATACTACTGCGGAAGCAACGCAGATATAATGCCACAGTCAAAAGGAAGCAAAAGCTCTAACATTTGCGGTGGTTTATAGATGCTCGAATCTTCGTGCGGACTGCAGTGTCAGATGATTTTCATCCTTTCCATAAGGAAACTCTCGAAATCTCGAAATACGACAGAAAATCCAAAGGGCTTCTGGCCGTATGTAAAGCATATCAGTGACAACGGCTAAACTGCTTTACAGTAATGATAACGTTACCGGCGGCTGTGCAACCAAAGCGAAATTACTAAACGCAGTGCCCTGAAATTCTTCATTAATTAAATTGCTGTAAATACTCCAGAATCCCAATCAAGAACAGCTGCAAACGCAAGTCATTTTGAAGTAGATAGTCTTGGAGCGGTGAAGCAACTTAAATCACTCATTTCAGGATATGATGATGAAGTAGCTCTGTTCTGAGTAATATACAACCGCTCTCTCGACGAAAGATGCTTACCTAAGGACTGGAAAGTTGCGCAGGTCACATCAGTACATAAGCTGGGAAAACAAACAAAGCTGTGTTGTCTGGCTCCGGCAGGTCAATCAGGACCTACTGATCGCCGTGTCATCCTCTGCCAATGTTTTTTGGATGCAGCATGGAATGGCGTGGCCTTAGCATGCCGATCTCACAGCCGTTGTCGAATTTCTAGATCTTGCAGCCGGTATTCCTCATTTAAGTAGCTTCCCAACTGCCATAAAGAGACTGATTGCTCATTGCTTCAGTGCTTCCACCAAGGAAAAATCCATGGCAGTACTTAGATTGGAACCCAGATCTTCCGCATAGCAATCAGCTGTCGGGGGCATCTGTGGAAAGTGGATGAAGGGCACTGAAACCTCAGATAGGCGCAAGGTGTTGGACGACCATGCCTCATCACAAGAAGTCGGAAACTTGCCCTTTTGCAAAGCAGGGTTGGCGGCGGTCTGTCTCTGATCTGATGACTGCAATGCTTTGTGCCTCCCCCCCCCCCCACCCCCACCCCTTCACCCATCCTCGACATGATTTATATACCCACCTCCTACCGTGTGTGAATGGTCTTTGCTCGCCAACTTCGAGCATGTACAGGAGCCACGTTAATCTGACTGGATCGCCTAATATGACGTATAGTACCTGATTTGACATTCCATGGGAATAACAGAGTAGCAGAACTGTTCGACGCATTTATGAGGATGTTTGATATGGAAGTTTAAACTTAGGAGCATCAGATGACGTGCAAGCTGAAGATTGCAAGTCCTCTGCATCGTATTCTAATGCCACAGTCATCTAATTTCGTCTCGCAGAGCTAACAGGTGTTTTGCCTCGGCAGACTTCACTGCAACATGAATTTGAAGTGAACAGAGTTTCCTAATACTCAAAGAAATTTAGGAAAATTTCCTGCTCGTTTGTTTACCTTTTAGCTTACGGTACCGCTAAATGATGAAAACACTTTCTGCGAGTATTACATTCCGTCATTTTGTACTTACTTTCCGAGGTGGCAGTGTGAAAGTGTGTCGATAGCTTTCTGGAAGTCGAAAAATATGGCATCAATCTGGAGTGGCCTATACTGCAGGAGTCTCAGCTCTGTGACCGAAAAGAGCAAGCTTCAGTAAATAAACGATACTTGAAAAATCCACATTGATCGTTATAATCGTCACAGGCGTAGCCTACTTAACACAGTTCTCTTCTTCAAGTTGCGCCAATTCTTTTTTCAGGTCTCATGTCAGAATTATACAGAATTAGGACACAACCTACAATACGTCCTCTTCAGAGTCCACTGCCTAGTGCTACGCGTTCTATGCGACTGAAGAAACGAATTGGGTAAGATACATTGTATTTTCTTGAAAAATAGCTTCGTACACATCTTATCTAAAAACTATTTACAATTAATTTATTCTATGATGCATTACATTTGCTACTGTATTACCCGATAATTTCAACCACGAGCGCTGGTATTATTAAGACACTTCTAGTGTTAGTATTTGCGATATTTCGGTAATGAGTGAAATATGTAGGAAATTTATTTTCATCACAGGCAACACTGTTTGCTAAGTATTTAACCTAATTAGTTATTACATTCCTTAGTATCATCACTTTATGCACTAAATATTAAGGTGCTGTTAGTTCTACTGATGAAATCGGTAATGAGTGAAACACTCAGGAAAATTATTTTCTCCGCAGATTATTGCTTTTTTATCTCTAATATTTGAGCCGTGATTTATTTCCCTGATTTTGCAAGGCTGTAATCTAGTCATCGGTTTCAAAGAACGTCTTCTTCGCCCGATATCTTGTTTCTAGGATGTACTCAAGTTTCCAACAGGTGACACTCGAGATCAGTATCAGTACACGAAGAAGACGCAGAACGCCCGTGACGTCAAAGAGAGTATTTACGCACTGGACTTTGGGACATCAGAGGAAAAGATATGCACTAGAGTACTACAAAATCCAGGATTCTAATAATATTGTTGCTACGCTAAAAACAACCTTCAATTACAGCAAGTGTATTAGCATTAAGAGTACAGCAGGATTTCCACTGCTCTGCGCAGAATAGAGTGCGTGTAGGTGGAAACATCTCTACGAGGATGAAGACGTGCCTCATGACGTATTTGTGGAAGAAATAGGGTCGATATGACAGGGGGTGGAGTATTAAAGTCAGAGTTTATTTGAGTTTTGAATGAATTTCGATCAGATAAGGTAAAATGGGCTAATAACATTTCTTAGAAGTTTGTGAAACCATTGGGAACTATTATATTTGGTGTGCAGAATCTATGTGTCTGGAGACATACCATTAGAATCCAGGACAAATATCATACACACAATCCCGAAGTTGGTAAGGGCAGATAAGATCGAGAACTGTCGCACAACCAGTTCTGCGGCTTAAGCATCCAAGTTGCTGACAAGAATAATACATGGAAAAATGGAAAAGAAAATTAAGGATCTGTTAGATGATCAGTTTTCGGCACAGGGAATGAAGAGGCAATTACAATTTTGCAATTTATAATGCAGTGTTATGCACTTATGAATAAAAAAAAAATCGTTTGACAATGTAAAGTCCTGCAAAATTTGAAAATTCTGAGAAAAATCGAAATATGTGTGACATGCAGCCTTACTGCGCACAACTGACGGAGCTGAGCCGTTTGTGCTATGAGCGCCATCATCTCCGTCGAATCAATGCACCGAGTCAGTATTTGCCTGACTAAGCAAATCACGTCCCTGCATCTCTGGCCATTGCTACTCCTGCCGCTAAAACGCCTGTATAGTACGAGCAGGCGGAAATGCACTACTTTTCCACTATATGTTGGACGAATGAATTAAAGATTTGTTAATATTCATCCTTGTGTATGTCTGCCGCCTTGCTTCTGACCAGTTAAATGGTGAAGCCAAGTTGAATAAATTAATAAGGAAGTAATAAAGAGATTTTTTTGTACCTTCACTACGACCTCCTTCGGTTGCACATCACATGCTTCGTCAGCGAAATCCACGCAAACTTCCAATAAACATCTCATACCTTTTACAGTTTTCAGGAATACTGCGGATGATGAAGGAGAAGCCGTGGTTCTGTAACAGCACATTTCCGAAGGAGGAAGCGAATTGGATGAAGAGTGCTGGAGGATCGTCTGGGACAATAAGATATGTAATGAGCAGCTGGAACTTTGTCGTTAACGGGATTTCCAACAGACTGTGGTTTTACGTTTCCTACTTTTTCAACGATGTTGGAACAAGACACCACCATAGTGGTAACGGGCCGAGAGCTGAGATGTTAAGTCCTGCATTAGGCACACAGTACAATGTAGCTGGGCGCACCACTACTGAGTCACGTGCAGTAGTCTCTTGAATTTGCCATAAAGAAAGGGCATTACTTCAGCCTGTGCCGAAAGTAGGAGTGGCGAAAACTGCTGTACTTTCTTATGGTTAAGCTATTATAGGATAAGAATTTTATTGTGAACTGCAAATGTATAGAGTAAACGTTTTTAGATGACAAAGGACGATAGGGGTATCTTTGATAGTAGTTTCCGAAAATAGGCATCGTGTGGGATTTAAGGTCATGATTAAGGATTGTTAGGAGTTATAATCCGGGAATTGTGACGTACAGTGAAAACAGTACACAGGTGCTACAAAAGGTAAGTTTCAACCGTGGTATAATACCGATAAATTAGAACAAGAATAAAGAGCTGCCATGGTAGGTTCTACCGTCTTCACATTATGCGGCACGGTCTCAAAACAACAAAAACGCTGACATACCATACTGGTTCGAGAATACCATTAGACGTACCATTATTTAAAGCGTTCTAAGCCCCTCTGGAAGCAATACTGTTGATAGCGGTAGAAACACCAGCAACTCGCGACCAAGCAAAAGAAGTAAATTAGAGGGAAAGTCTGTCACATGATCGAATGTATGTAGAGGTAATGAATTAAATGGACGCAAGTTGGACTGATGTAGCTCCTGGAGTTGCGACATTATTATAGAGAATTATTGCGTTTTGTAAAGCACTATTCTGCTCACATAGGTCAGATTTCCTCTCTGTAGGATAATTTAGAGCTTAGCCCACAGTATACATGTACTCCTTGTAAGTCATTAACAGCGTACTCTTGAAGAAGACTATACGAAGAAGACTACGTAAAACAGATAACAGTGCTGGTAGACAGCCTGACACCTGTTACCTTCCATGTACTGGAGTCAAAAAGCTGCTGGCCAATAAGAAGCAATTTGAGTGAGTGAACCATGAGTAAAGACCTCTGAGAAGTCGGACGAAAGGCGAACATAGTGCAAAGTGACATCGTGAATGGAGATAGGAAAGTAAAATGTAAATAATTTAGGCACTGTAGTGGGAAAAGGGGTACGTCAAAACAAATAATTACTCAGAAATTTTTATCGAAAACGTCGAAATACACTTCGCCAGTGGCGTAGAAGTAGCGGAATTTCAAAGTTTTGAGCGGTTATGTTCTTACACATGACGCAATATCGCAGCTGCAGTAACATAAAGTGAGCTGGTATGGATAGGGGAGTAAGTCCGCAAACATTTACTCTGCGGGCAACCATTCATTGCTGTGTTATTGGTGCGATAGGAACGTTGCTTGGAGTTGTTAGTAAGACAAAAGTCTCTGAAACATGTTCCATAGAAACTGGTAAGTTATATTTTCCGCCTGCAATGACATTTACTTGATTACATTCACTAGTAACGCCTGTCGTATAATTCCTCTGTGCAGGCTGATTGTAAATTCGAATGTAAGTGACGTAGTTATGAAGAGAATGACGTAAGGAAACTAGACTCAGAGTTTCGGAAACAAAATTGTGTAAGTCGAGGTAAATTTCTTTTCTGGTTTAGTTAGCAAAGTGCAGATAAAACAAAGAAGGCTGTGGGGTATCGACGATTCTGTTTATAGCAGAGTATGTCACGTACTGTCATGTAACGCACGTCACGTGCTGTTTACGTTCAAAAGGTGGACACTCTTTGATTGAAAAAGAAAGAAAGTAGAGCATTGTTTTTGAGATCAAAGGGGTAAGATACCGCGATTCTATTGAAATGATGAACATGACAGGAAGCTCGTAAAGATTCACATTAGGTCATTTCCTACAGAGGAAAATCTTAAAAACATTATTTGAGCCCTGATCGTAATTTCAAGAGAATGCATCGCGACTTTATGAAAGCTTACCCCGAAGCAGACATCAATCAGAGATTTTGACGAAGATTTTTTCGGACATCGTTTCCCAAACTTTCCTTTCATCTCCCTCGAACTTTCACTTGTTCTACATGTGACCTGAAAATGAAACAAAATGTGCAGTAGGCCCAGAAAAATTGCGTCTAGTTTCTGAAAAAGAGTTACATCTCAGGAAGGCTGAGGAAGCTATCAAATTTTGAGTGATGATACAGCTGCTTCACGGATGCTCTCCCGTAAAACTGCACTACCACCGTGGGCATGGAGTAGGTGTTATTCACGCCCACGCTCATACAGTCCACAATGTTTTACAGTCGTCAGCTGCCGATGCTGGACTACCCGGACACTAAATATCAAGCATTTATTTTTTAAATTAAATTTCTTACACAAAAACGACATATTTCTGTAAACATATTTTTGAAGCTAATTTGGAGATTATGTAACCATTGTGTAGTTACAAGTTCTTGTTTTGTAATGTGAAAACCGTTTTTTGCTTCTGCTGTCAAAATTGCTTTTCATGACTTACTCCCTTCCCCACACAACGCCTCAATTGAAAATAAATCAGTGTCTATTTCGCTTAAATGCGAGGGTGGATTACTTCCTTAGATGGAAGGTGCTGCATTGGCTTAAGCCACAGTCTGTGGAGGTGTCGTGTTTTGAACACCAGCCACGATAAACGATCTGAACACTGCTTGCAGTGAGCCAGCTTCTGTATTGGCACACTTTTCTGTGCCGATAGTCTGGGAAGCTTCTGCATGTTCACACACTGTCACCTGACAACGGATGCGTGCCGATCACCAACCCTGTTCCAGACTTCTGTACAGGGACACATAGACGCAGCTCTTCCACGATGTTAGCGCCGAGTAGCTGAATTTAAACCTCCACCCGATTGAGTACGTCCTGAGAGGCGCAGCAGGGCCACACCAAATGGAACATGTCGTGTGTCAGTTGTCAGTACGTGTCTACTGACGCAACCATGGAGTTATCGCCGTAAATTTGCCGCCGTGAGGGCGCGAGCCAATGACATTTGCCCGTCTGGCCAGCCTGGGCATCCATAATTACACAAGCCCCTTGTCACTGCTTTTCAGTGTCTATCCAGATTTCGACTCTGGGCTGTGCCATCACCGCGTCGCTGGAACGCCGCGTACTACAACAAGTTCAAGATGCTATTGCGTTGCCCTACACCGCAACTGGGCTACCGGCGCTGTTCGCGTTGTCGCCATCGAGTCAGCGCACCGAGTCAGCATTCCCCTGTGTAAGCAGCTCTCGTCTCTGTAGGCCTCTGGTGGTTGCTACATCTGCTGCTACAACGCCAGGATATTACGAGAAGACGGAAACGCACTCTAACATCTGTATGAGTTGAATGGATTAATTAGTCTTGTTTACATTCAACCTCGTATATATTTGCAGTCACATCTGACCCCTTAGGTGATGGGGTCCTGCTAAGTAAACTAATAAAGAAGTAATAAAGAAATTGTTGTGTCCTCACTAGGATCGTTTTTGACTACACACATCACTCTTCAACAGAACCCCCCCCACCCCCCCCCAGCCAACATATTGTGTTACGAATCTATACATCGAAGAAGAAATTAGGGAAATTAAAGAAAGGTTAAGAATGAGGATTAACATTGAAGGCGGAAGGATATAAATGAGCAGATTTGCTGATGACATTGTTATTTCAGTGAAAGTGTTGACGGAAAATGCTGAATGGCTTGAGCAGAATATGTATTGAGGGAAATCCGAAGAAAGACGATAGTAACGAGGACTTGCAGAAGTGTGGTTAGCGATGAAACCATATCATTTATGGGACCACGCTGCCTTGGAAACAAAATAACAAGTGACGAATGAAGAAATGCAGATTAGCGCAGGCAAAGAGAGCACTGTTGGTGAGAGTAGTCTGCTAGTATCAAACATCATTCTCAAGCTGAGGAAAAAATTGCTGAGAATGCACTTTTACAGCACAAAATGGTATGGTAGTGATGCTTGGACAATGGGAAAATCGGATAAGAAGGAAATCGAAGAGTTGATTTGTGATGATACTAAAGGAAATTGGAAATTCGGTGTACTGATAAAATAATGAGTGACGAGTTTCTCCGCAGAATCAGTGAAGGAAGGAACACAAGGAAAACACTGAAAAGAAAAAGGAACTGGATGATAAGACGCGATTTAAGACATCAAACAATAACAGACATGGTGCGAAAGGGACCTGCAGAGAGTGAAAACTGTAGGAGAGGACTGAAAGTGAACGTATCCAACATATTCGGATGAAATCAGCACTGAGACGAAGAGGGTGGCACAAGAGAGGAATTCGTGGCTGCAAGAACCGAACTCGTTAGTAGACGGATGATTCAAGAAAATAAAAAGTAAAAAGAGTAAAATGACGAGGCCCGATTCTTAAATTCGGGTGGAAAGTAGTAATGCGGATTGATTCACCAATTCTTCGTACCCTTAAAGTCACAGTGGCGTTGGGAACTGCCCCTTAGTCTTTGGTACGGCTTCAAAAAGACACGTACTTTACACTATCCTTTGGAATGTTCAAGAGATCATTTTACGTCACCTGTAAAATGAAAACGTCGGACTAATTATGGCGGGGAGTAGTTACTTCCTACTGACGATGGTAAGCACTGTCGGAAACTGGAGTACTATCGTCCAACTTTAATGCATCTAGACATCTGAGATTTTACCATATACTCGTACGTATAGGTGTTCACCCACTTTTCATATTGCCTAACCGTAACATCGTGTAAGAATTAAAGTAGGTTTGCGAGTTGTAGGTTTCAAGATAGAATGTTTAGGTGAGATACCCCTATCTCCTGTGTGAGAAGGGGATACTAGTCGGAAGGGGATAGTACACGAAAATCATAGTGAACGATCAATATTAGCATGAAACACATAGCCTTCTGGTTCACTTCTCTGATGTCATGTAGTCCCGATGATATTACTTTACGAAGGAAAGGGATGCAAATGGGTAAGGGTGACATGTAACAATAATAATAAACGGCTGCTATTGATATCAAGCCAACAGTGTACGTGATCACTATGATGTTGGTGACTGCACTGATCGCATAGAAGCCCACGTACGTTGGAAGGGAACTGCGCAACAGCTTGCTGATCTATTTGTCCTTGCCTCTGTATTCTGAGAAATCAAGTATCTCCGTATTTGCATACTTATATGCAGACACATACACCTTCTTCGTCAGTATAATTGCAGTATCATAAGGGGGAATTCAACAAATGTCAAAATAGCATAAAGTGTTCTACATATCTGGATGTGTATATGGTTGGTGTTTCAGTACAACTGTGCCAAGTAAGTAGTGTTGACACTATTCATAACCTGCATACAAAGGAAGATAACGAAGCTGGTTTGTGACTCAGAAATTGCGTTTGAAATGGTTCAAATGGCTCTGAGCACTATGGGACTCAACTGCTGTGGTCATAAGTCCCCTAGAACTTAGAACTACTTAAACCTAACTAACCTAAGGACAGCACACAACACCCAGCCATCACGAGGCAGAGAAAATCCCTGACCCCGCCGGGAATCGAACCCGGGAACCCGGGCGTGGGAAGCGAGAACGCTACCGCACGACCACGAGATGCGGGCAATTGCGTTTGAATATTGGTTACTTTGGAGAAGGTAGTGTTTTTCGGCGCTTAAGAAGGAGTTGTAAAATATATATCAGCACTTGTTAGAATCTGACAGTGGTAGGATTTTGGATTATTGAGCCTGGTTTATCACTCTCCAGCACTGGTGTTGACGTTTGTTGTGATCCCTCCGCTTTTACGTGAATCTGCAATCGATGGATTCATGAACGACATTTTACGGGGACGTTTCCGAAGTTTTTGTATGAATATCCTTATAAATAAAACCAACGTTATTAATATTCTACATCTTTATTCTTCATGTCTACATATTTGCAGCCCCCTGCCACTAGACAGGTCCGAATTGCAGCGTGTAACATGGCGATGTGTGATGTAATTATGTCGATGTGCAAAAATCTGCAAGTTGTAATAGAGTTTCGAATTCGAAGAGTTCTTCCACATATGGAGCACCCTCTCCTTCAGCATGATAACACAAGACTACACATGAGCTCTACGACATCTGCAAAAATACGACGCCTTGAGTTCACTGTCATCTGTCAACATCCATAGTTCCGTGGTCTAGGGGTATCGTCCTTGATTAATAACGAAAATGTAATCGGTCCCGGATGCGGAACCCGCCACCGCCTAAACTTTGATTAATAATCAACACTGGCGGCCGTAGACTTCCTGCATAAGAAGTTTCGCCACACTGCGGCCTTGACAAAGAGACCGGAGGAGCGGACAGAGGTTCAGTGAACGCTCTTGTCCCTTTGAGTGGGAAACTGCGGAAGAATCAGCAATGATCAACATCGAGAGCCTGCAGAAGGCAGTGGAAATCACTGCATTAAAGACACATAACATGTATCCACAGGACATCTGGCCTGTAATTGAAAAATTGTCATCATGATCTCTTCATTGGCAAACGATTCCGTTGATGTCACCCATTCGGATCTCCGGGAGGGGACTGCCAAATGGGAGGTGACCATGAGAGAACGATGGCATAGCCAACGAGAGGCTAACTTTCTACGAGTCGAGGCATGGATTGCAAAGGCTCAATTTATATATATTAGGGGTCAGTGAAGTGAAATGGGAAGAATACAAGGTTTTCTGGACAGGTGATTATAGGGTAATATCAACAGTAGCAGAAAATGGTGTAACGGGAGTAGTACTCATTATGAACAAGAAGGTAGGACAGAGTATTACTGTAAACATTTGAGTGATAGCGTTGTTCTTATCAGAATCTAAAGCAAACCGACACCGACAACGACAGCTCAGTGTAGTTGACAATGTCGCAAAACTGAGGATAAAGAGATTGAGAAACTATATCAGGGTATTGAAAGGGTGATATAGTATGTCAGGGGAGATGAAAATCTAATAGTTATGGCGCACTGGAACGCAGTTGTAGAGGAACGAGTAGAAGAAAAGGTTACAGAAATATATGGGCTTGTTGCTAGGGATGGGAGAGGAGAAACAATAACCGCGTTCTGTACCAAATTTCAGCCAGTAACAGCGAATACTCTTTTCAAGAATCACAAGAGGAAGAGGTGTACTTGGAAAAGGCCGGGTGATACGGGAAGATTTCAGTCAAATTTCATCATGGTCAGAATTCCGAAATTAGATACTGGATTGTAAGGCGTATCCAGGGGCACATATAGACTCAGATCACAACGCAGTAGTGATGAAAAGTAATCTGAAGTTCAAGAGATTAGTCGGGAAGAGTCAAGAGGCAAAGAAGTGGGATACGGAAGTACTCAGGAATGA
Source organism: Schistocerca serialis cubense (assembly GCF_023864345.2). Classification (NCBI taxonomy): domain Eukaryota; kingdom Metazoa; phylum Arthropoda; class Insecta; order Orthoptera; family Acrididae; genus Schistocerca; species Schistocerca serialis. Next base: position 543,013,944 of record NC_064641.1, on the reverse strand, counting down.
CGAGATACGCTTGAATTTCCGTAAGGCTATAGATACCGCAATAAGGAATAGCGCAGTAGGCAGTACAGTTGAAGAGGAATGGACATCTCTAAAAAGGCCCATCACAGAAGTTGGGGAGGATAACAAAGGTACAAAGAAGGTAACTGCGAAGAAGCCATGGGTAACAGAAGAAATCAGTTGATCGATAAAAGAAGGAAGTACAAAAATGTTTAGGGAAATTAAGGGATGCAGAAATACAAGTCGCTGAGGAATGAAATAAATAGGAAGCACAGGGAAGCTAAGACGAACTGGCTGCTTGAAAAAAATGTGAAGAAATCGAAAAAAACATGAGTGCCGGAAAGACTGATTCAGCATACAGGAAAGTCAAAATAACCTTTGGTGAAATTAAAAGCAAGGACGATAACATTAAGAGTGTAACGGGAATTCCACTGTTAAATGCAGAGGAAGGAACGGATAAGTGGAAAGAGTGGAATGAAGGCCTTTGTGAGGGGCAAGATTTGTCTGCTGTGACAGAAGAAGAAACAGGAGCCGATTTAGAAGAGATAAGGGAACCAGTATTAGAATCAGAATTTAAGAGAATTTTGCAAAACTTAAATTCAAATAAGGCGGAAGGGATAGATCATATTCCATAAGATTTTCTAAAATCATTTGGGGAAGTGGCAACAAAATAGCCATTTACGTTGGTGTGTAGAATGGATGAGTGTGGCGACATACAGTCTGACTTTCGGAGAAACGTCATCCACAAAATTCCGAATATTGCAAGAGGTGACAAGTGTGAGAAATATCGAACAATCAGCTTAACAGTTGATGCATCCGAGATGCTGACATGAATAATTTACAGAAGAGTGGAAAAGAAAATTGGATCAGTTTGGCTTTAGGAAAGGTGAGGGAACCAGAGATGCAATTCTGACGTTGTGGCTGGTAATGAGAGCAAGACTAAAGAAAAATCAAGACTTTTTCACAGGCTTTGTCGACGTGGAGAAAGCGTTCTATAAGGTAAAATGGTGGAATATCTTCGAAATTCTGAGAAAAACAGGGGAAAGCTATAAGGAGACACGAGTAATAGACAATATGTACTGGAGCCAAGAGTGAATAGTAAGAGTGGACGTCTAAGAAGGAAGTGTTTGGATGAAAGAGGATTTAAGACAGGGATGTAGTTCTCTCCCTCCCCCTACTGTTCATTCTGTAGGTCGAAAAAGCAATGACGGAAATAAAATAAAGTTTCATCAGTGGAATTAAAAATGAAGGTGAAAGGATATCAGTGATATGATTCGCTGATGACATTGTTATCCTGAGAGAAAGTGAAGAAGAATTATGTTATCTACAGAATCGAATAAATAGTCGGATGAGAACAGATTATGGATTGAGAATAAATCGAAGAAAGTTGGAAGTAATGAGAAATAGCAGAAATGAGGACAGCGAGAAACTTAACATTAGGATTGATGGTCACGAGGTAGATAAAGTTAAGGAATTCTACTACCTAGGCGGCAAAATAACCAAAGACGTGCGGAGCAAGGACATCAAAATCAGCACTGACAAAAAGGGCACTCCTGGCCAAAGGAAGTCTACTTGTATCAAACATAGGCCTTAATTTGAGGAAGAAATTTCTGAGAATGTACGTTTGGAGCACAGCATTGTATGGTAGTGAAACGCGGACTGTGGAAAAACCAAAACAGAAGAGAATCGAAGCCCTTGGCATATGGTGCTACAGACGAATATTGAAAATTAGTTGGACGGATAAGGTAAGGTTTGAGGAGGCTCTGAACAGAATCGGAGAGGGGAGGAATATGTGGAATACGCAGACAAGAAGAAGGGACAGGATGGTAGGACATCTGTTAAGACGTCTGGGAATGACTTCCATAGTACTTGATGGAGGTGTAATGGATAAAAACTGTAGAGGAAGACAGGGATTCGAATATGTCCAGCAGATAACCGAGGACGAAGGTTGCAAGTGCTACTCTGAAATGAAGAGGATGGCAAAGGATAGGAATACGTGGCTAAGCGCATAAAAAAAAAAGCTGGATTATCCAGTTTTCATCTGTTTCCAAAATTTAAAGAACGCCTTCGAGGGATTTCAGTTTGGTAGAGATGAAGTGGTGAAAGCAAAGGTTAAGATATCGCTGCGTTGAACTTTCTACAGTGACCATATCAACCGATAAGTATCTCGTTGGGAGAAAGGCGTTCGTCACCAGGGTGACTATATTGAGAAAAAAGTCTGCAGACAAGAATAATAAAGATTTAGACTACTAATAATACTAGCTTTGCTAAAATAGCTTCACGACTTTTCACTTGAAAAGCTCAGAAGTCTTACTTTTCAGTACGCCCTCTTAGATGCCATGTTCGTTGACTTCCGTAACGGGTTAAAAATATTCCCACCCTGCCGCTTAGGCAAGAAAGTACGGACGTATTGAATAACAGGCCAAGTGCGTTATCGTTTAGAAGAATTTATAAAAAACAGTGACCTATTGCCAATAGGTAGACGGAGAGACCCGTAATGACAAATCCGCAGAACTATCACTGGGAGCAATTACTTCCATAAAATATTAAGGAGTATGTGTACGGAACGATTTAATGTGTAACGGCGACATAAAATTTATCGCACGAGAGGCAGACGCAAGACTGAGATTCTGTGGAAGAATACACATGAAATGTAGTTCGTCAACAAACGCACACCATAAAATTACATCATAAAAATATGAGGTGGGAGACCCAAATGTCACCACTTTAGTAGGTTTGGGACTTTATCTGTCCTGAAAGGTTACAGGAAAGGCCACAAATTATATATGTGTTTCTCTATTTATTTTCAACTTAACGTCAAGTTACAGTTAAATTGTGCTAATTTAATAAAGAAAATATTTGACATAAACGTTAACACTACAGAAACTGAAATACAAAAACAGTGTTCATAATATCTTCCCCCATAAAAATTCTCCAATGTACTATTATTTTAAATGTATTTTTTCCATCTAACTATGCCAAACACTTTCGCTATTATTACTCATATGAGGGCCAGGAATCAACAATGTTTTCAAGTTATTTTCAGCATTCTGAACATCTGTCAGAGATGAATTTGTATGTCTGTGTAGAAGAAGGGCTTGTTCCGCGATTAAAATCTAAGCGTTTCGTACAACGAATACATTTCTGTCCGCTTGCGTTTTTCTGTACGAAAAATTTAAAATTATCATTATAACAAAAAATAAAATCAATTTTTAATAACATTTGTAAACTTTGTCTCCGGGCCGAAAATTGGAACTTGGGAAGGGACGAAATAATGAACATTCCCAGATTTATCACAACGCCCGCTACAGCAACAAAGACCGAACTTGAGACTGTATATACTCTTGTTTGTACAAAAATAGTATAAAGAAGCAAAACGACAGGTGCAGATATCATAGCAGAAGAGGAGCAAAAGACACCACAGGATTTACTCAATTTTTCGTGGTGCATGGGCGTGAGGATACTACGATGATGGACACTGTGTTTCCGTTACATCCTGATGACGTGGACGACGACTACATCGTCCAGGTGTTAACCAGACCTGAGGAAGCTCGGCAGTTAGCTCGACTCTGCACGCTGCATGCTCGAGAAAACGATCGCCGAAGTTATGACACGAGCCACCGCCCTGTTGTCTACCAGCTTGGTGACCTCGTCTGCATCTTCACTCCTGTTCGGAAGGTTGGTCTCTCTGAGAAGCTCCTCAGGTGCAACTTTGGACCTTATAAGGTTGTAAGACATTTGTCTGATGTTACTTATGAAGATTTCGACTCCAACGCAAGACGACGAAAGATCAGATATACGGCCCACGTCCTTCGAATGAAGCCCTATAAGGATCCTGGAACCCAGGATAAATTCGAAGCTCAAGCGTTAGGCAACGGTCGCAGAAGAAGCTTAGTAGCACCGTGGTGTAGTGGTTATGATACTAAACTACTGCCTGGAGGGTCGTGACTTCAAAACTCACCTGGACTGTAAAACTTTAATTCCTATATTATGTTCGAGTACATTATAGAAGAATCCACAAATGTCAAGAATCATTGTACTGGAATGTTCTGTAGCCGTATATATATTGTATGTGTTCTGGTCGGAGGCAGTTCGCTCCGAGCTGTCGGAGGCAGTTCGCTCCGAGCTCTTGTGTACAAGTGCTGAATAAACTTTCGTTATGTGAAGTTAGTGTTCGTCATTCATCTAATTACCTTCTTCTACGTATCATTATTGCTATAAAACAACCCAGTCATATCCCTAATATCCACAACCACACTAGCGTAGCAACTGTGGAACGTGTAGAAGTAAAAGAACGTAAATATGCAATATCTCCAAAGTAACAACGAAAGAAATCACCAATGTTTCTTTTAATTCCAGGAAATGTAATGGGCATAGCACAATGTTGCACGTTAATAACGTTCACCGTCAATATGTACCCAAAGGGTTAAAAGTAACATTTACGGTAGATATCGACCAAAAAGTACCGAAGAACGCATCGTGCGGCAAATCCTCTATTAACATGTAACAACAGCTTGGAAAATAACCTAATAGAAGACAACCAGTAAAACCAATAGACACACATGAGTAAACATACACATAGAGAACCATGAACTTATAAACGGTCATATGAAAATCCAGTGGGATCAAATTAAGATATACATACGTGTTAACATAGAAGAGCAAAACACTGAACTCTGAAGAGTCTATAAGAAGGGAAATCCAGACAATAACTCACACAAATGCGACAGACTGAGCACATTCTTTCATGTCCTCGCAAAGCTGGACAAAGGTGATAACATCCGTCCTATAAGCAAACGCTCTCTACGTGAAGTAATATCAGACGAAAGTCGTAATTTATACATTAAAACTCAGCGCGCATAAACTACGGTTTAATGGAATACCGGTGAATAATTTTGTTTATGTAGTTAACGTTTCGGTGAAAAACACGCATGATCTAGCAGACAGGGTGGAAGATATAACGATTTCGGTAGGCTGTGAATGGATTCGTTAAATGTAACTAATCTGTATACCTCTGAACCGGTGCCAGAAACAATTAACATTATGAAAAGTAACCTTTTAAAGTTCAAAAAGCTATCCCTGGCAGAAATAGATGAGTTCTTACAGTTACTGAATTTAGTTCTAGCGTAAATTTAATTTTGTTTTAACGATCAGTTTTACCATCAACGGGATGCGCTTGCGATGGGATGGTGCTTGTCCGGTACTTCGGCAAACATTCTCCTTAACCATTTGGAAAGATTGGTACTTGCACAGCATCCAGAATTGAATTATATAATTAAGTACTACTATTGATTTGTGGATGACGATATTTTATTGTATTACTGTGTAGGCAGTGGACGTGAGAGAATCATGCACGTGTTCAACGATTGTGTTCACATGCGAACAACAGTTAGATGACAGAACCAGTTTCTAGGACATTACTTTGATTAATAAGAATAGCGAACACAGTTTCGCCATATTTAGAAAGTCTACGGCTTCTGATTTCACTGCCACGCTAACTCCGTGCATTTCGTAGGCACAAAACGGCTGCGTTTCGTGGCCTCGTCAGTAGATTACACAAGCTACTCCTTGATGCGGTAGAAGTTCAGACAAAAAAAAAAAAAAAAAAAAAAAAAAAAAGTGAAGGATACAGCTTCAAACAGTGGCATGCACCGTTATGTTGTAGACGGAATCCACAGAAAGGTTCTCAGATATAACTGTAATTCACTACGTGACATTACCTTCTCTCAGAGAGGAAGTAGTATGAGGCATGGAGTACAGAGGTACATTCTTTAATAAGGTCACGCAGGCTTCCTTAAAATGAAGGTGAATGTTGATTTTGCAGGTAGGTACACACTTTCCAGGATACTGGTCTGTACTATTGAACATCTGACTTCATGTCAAGGTCGGAAACATAAACATAAAACACAGTGTCTGGGATGGTATCTATATACGTTGGTGAGACAACGAGGACTTTCTAGAGCACCCGGCGAACACACAGTTGTTCATTTCATTAAACACTCCACCTTTTCTTTCTTTCTTTTTGATTCATCAGTCTTCTGATTGGTTTGATATGGCCTACCGCGAATTCTTCTCCTGTGCCAACCTCTCCACCTCAGAGTAGCACTTGCAAGCTACTTCCTCAATTATTTGTTGGATGTATTCCAGTCTCTGTCTTCCTCTACAGTTTTTGCAAGCTACAGCTCCCTCTAGTACCGTGCTAGTCATTAACTGATGTCTTCACTGATATCCTATCATCCTGTCTCTTCTCCTTGTCAGTGTTTCCCACATGTTCCTCTCCGATTCTGGCCAGAATCTCCTCTTCCTTAGCTTATCAGTCCACCAAATTTCAACATTTGTCTGTAGCAACACATCTCAAATGCTTCGATTCTCTTCTATTCTGGTTTTCCCACAGCCCATGTTTCACTACCATATAATGATTGCAACAAAAGCACATTCCCAGAAAGTTATTCCGCAAATTAAGGCCTATGTTTGATGCTAGTGGACTTGTCTTGGCCAGGAATGCTCTTTTTGCCGGTGCTAATTTGCTTTTCATGTCCTGCCTGCTCCGACTGTCATTGGTTATTTTACTGCCTATGTAGCAGATTTCGTTAACTTCTTCTACTTCGTGGCAATTTTTTTTATGTTAAGTTACTCGCTATTCTCATTTCCTTTACTTCTCATTACTTTCTTCTTCCTTTTATTTACTTTCAGTCCATATTCTGTACTTACTAGACTGTGCATCTCTTTCAGGAGATCATGTAATTCTTCTTCACTTTCTCTCAGGCTAGCAATGTCATCAGTGAATCGTATCGCTGATGTCCTTTCACCTTCAATTTTAATTCCATTCCTGAACCTTTCTTTTATGTCCTTCGTTGCTTCTTTGGTGTACAGATTAAACACAAGGGGGGGGGGGGGGGGGGAGACTACATTCCTGTCTTACACCCTTTCTAAAACTAGCGCTTCATTCTCAGTCGTCGATTCTTATTGCTTCCTCTTGGCTCTTGTACATATTGTATATTTCCCGTCTCAATCTATAGCTTACCCTTATTTTTCTCAGAATTTAGTACATATTGTAGCATTTTACATTGTCGAACGCTTTTTCCATGTCGACAAATCCTATGAAAGTGTCTTGATTTTTCTTCAGTCTTGCTTCCATTATCAACCGCAACATCAGAATTGCCTCTCTGGTGCCCTTATCTTTTCTGAATCCAAACTGATCCCCAACTGGCACGTCCTCAACTTTCTTTTCCATTCTTCTGTATATTATTCTTGTCAACAGATTGGATGAATAAGTTGTTAAGCTGATTGTGCGGTAATTATCGAACTTGTCAGCTCTACCATCTTCGGAGTTGCGTGGATGATTTTTTTCCGAAAGTCAGATGGTATGTCGCAAGACTCATACATTCTACACACCAACATCAATAATCGTTTTGTTGCCACTTCCGCAATGATTTTAGAAATTCTGATGGAATGTTATCCATCCATTTTGATTGGAGTTGCGTGGATGATTTTTTTCCGAAAGTCAGATGGTATGTCGCAAGACTCATACATTCTACACACCAACATGAATAATCGTTTTGTTGCCACTTCCGCAATGATTTTAGAAATTCTGATGGAATGTTATCCATCCATTTTGATTTATTTGATCATAAGTCCTCCAAAGGTCTCTTAAATTCTAATTCTTATACTGGATCAACTATCTCTTCTAAATCGACTCTTGGTCCTTCTTCTATCACATCAGACAAATCTTCCCTCTTATAGAGGCCTTCAATATACTCTTTCCACCTATCCGCGCTCTCCTCTGCATTTAACAGTGGAATTCCCGTTTCACTTAAAAAAAAAAAGGTTGTTTTCACTGTCTTATATTTCGAGTCTGTCCTTCCGATATTCATTTCTTTTTCGATTTCTTCACATTTTTCATGCAGTCATTCAGTCATTTGGTCTTTGCTTCCTTACATTTCCTATTTATTTCATTCCTCAGCGACTCGTATTTCTGTATTCCTCAATTTCCCTTAAGAGTTTTGTACTTTCTTCTTTCGTCGATCAGCTGAAGCATTTCTTCTCTACTCATGCTTTCGCCGTAGTTCCCTTCTTTGTACCCATTTTTTTGTATTTCCAGCTTCTGTGACTGCCAGTTTTAGACACATCCATTTTCAACTGTACTGCCTTCTGAGCTACTCCTTGTTGTTGTAACTATAGCCGTAGAGAATTAGAATCATATCTCGTCATTGCTTAGCACTCCCGCATCCCACTTCTTTGCGTATTGATTCTTCCTGACTAATCTCTTAGACTTCAGCCTGCTCTTCACCACTACTACATTGTACTCTGAGTGTATATCTACGCCTGGGTACGCCTTATAATCCAGTATCTCATTTCGAGTCTCCGCCTGACCATGATGTAATCTAACTGAAATATTTCCGTATCAACCTGCCTTCTCAAAGTATACCTATTGCTCTTGTGATTGTTGAACAGAGTATTCGCTATTACTAGCTGAAATTTATTACAGAAATCAATTAGTCTTCCACCTCTCTCATTCCTTGTCTCAAGCCCATGTTCTCCTGTTACCTTTTCTCCTACTCCTTCCCCAAAACTCCGTTACAATCCGCTGGGATTTTCATCTCCCTTTACGTACTGTATTACATTTCAATATCCTCGTAAACTTTCTCTGCCTCTTCATCTTCAGCTTTCGACGTCGGCATGTATACCTGATCTATCATTGTCGGTGTTGGTTTGCTGTCGATTCTGTTAAGAATAACCCTATCACAGAAGTGTTCACAGTAACACACTCTCTGCCCTAACCTTCCTATTCATGACGACTCCTGCTCCAGTTATACCATTTTCTGCTGCTGCTGATATTACCCTATACTCATCTGACCAGAAATCCTTGTATTCTTTCCATTTCACTTTACTGACCGCTACTTTATCTAGATTGAGCCTTTGCATTTCCTTTTTCAGATTTTCTAAATTCCATACCACGTTCAAGCTTCTGACATTCCAGACTCCGGCTCGTGGAACGTTATCCTTTCGTTGGTTTTTCCATCTGTTTCTCATGGTCACCTCCACGTTTAAAGAACACTTAAAGAAGGCCAAACATGGTGTGGTTAGCATGGAGAACAGTTCAACAATACTACACTTCATAGACGAAGGGGGAACTGTGGATATCGTGCAGGATTTTGAAATACACTGACGGAATAAATATAGCAACAGCAAGAAGGAGCTCTGCGACATAAACGAACGTTGGTAGCCTATTTCTACATCTGCTGTTTAGTGAGATTTCTCGACTGTCGAATAAGAGTGGTGCTAGTAATAAGACCACACAGAGAAAGTAAATCACGTTTACTTTATATACACGCTGTAACGGTCGTGAGGGCTAGTAAGTCTGAGATTGGACGAGGTACGTGATGTTAGACAAGAATGTCGTTCAGGTGACAAAGAAGCAATTATCAACACCTCACTGAATTTTAACAACGTCATGTAATAGGACTACGGAAAGCTGAATGGTCCTCCTGTGAAACTGCAGAAACGCTTGGCACGAATGTAGCCGCCGTAGATGACTGCCTTTAGCGGTGGTCACAGAACGTACGGTCGCAAGAGACCGGGCTCCGGACGGCCACGTAGCATTACTGAGAAGGAAGACCATCGTATTCGGTGCATGGTTCTAGTGCATCATACTGGATCTGCAGCAGCAATTTGAGCGGTAGTTGGCACCATAGTGACACAGATAACTTTTGCAATTCGGTTTTTTCAATTACAGCTCCGAGCTATACGCCCTGTATCGTACATTCCGCAGACCCCAAACCACCACCATATGCGATTTTAGTGGTACCAAGTTCTAAAGTTTTTTTATGAGTTTCTCTGATGCTTGTGTAAAAATATTTATTTTGGTGTGTACATAATTTTTAGTTATTTCCAAGTAACTATTGAGGTCATTTGTAGTTTAGAGTTACAGGGTGTGTTACTTATAAGTTTCCCAGTGTATGGTGTTGGACAGGTCGTTTGCACCATTTGGTCTGGATAATTGACGACTACTTCCTGTTTTTAATGTGTGTGAGAGTGCCGTTTGTCTCGTACACTATTTCGCCATTTTCATTAGTTTGTGTGTGCTTTTGACCTGCTGGTAAGTGACTTCGTTACGCTTGGTGTTATGCAGTGCAATGAATGACTTCAAATGCCGCTTTTTTTGTTGCAGGTATATGATTTTGAGTCTAGTTCATTGGTAACTGGGAGCGGGTTCAGTGTTGAATTTCTCTCTACGAAGTGCCTTTTCGTCGCAAAATTTGGTTTTAAAAATGTTTTCGACTATCACAGTGTAGTTTGGGTGGGCTATGTTTAAAAATGTAAGTTATTAACTTCGTCTAATATTACTTCTTTTACAGTTAGAGTGTGGTATGCTATGGGACGGACAGCACGACCTTTATCTAGACTAGCGAGCGAATGAAAGGATGTGCTTGGCGTTTGTCACATTTGTGTAAGTTATTGCCTGGGTTTCCCTGCCTATGGGCTCTTCGGAGTTCATTGTATTCGTCGCACATGTTAATAAGTACGTCTCCCTTGGTTTCATTCCACTGGATTTTCATATGGACGTTTCTAAGTTCGTGGTCCTCTTAGTGCGTGTTTACACATACGTGGCTATTACTTTTAATGACTGAATTCTATTAGGTTACTTTCTAAGCTATTGTTACATATAAATAGAGGATTTGCCGAACGATATGTTTCTCCGGTGATTGTTCGTCGATATGCATCATGTGTGCTACTCATCATCTTGTGGATACAAATTGACAGTGTTAGTTAATATTGTTGGCAACAATTTTTAAGTCCACAACTTGTAGAAACATTGGTGACCTGTTTTGTTGTTACTTTGGAGATATTGCCTACTTATAGCCTTTTATTTACAGAAGTTACTTAGCTGCTTTGCTAGTGTGGTCGTGGACTTTTCGGATATAACTGCACAGTAATATCCGAGCAGCATCTGTTTAGAGTTTTTGTGACATCAACGTTATTTGTGTACTAGGTTTTAGACCGCGATTTACATTGTTTATGTATTGGACGTTGTAGGAATATACGTGATATTATTTCTGTGGATAAGCATTACCCAGTGAACGTTTGTTTATTACGTTCTTACGGCATTTATTTACATCAGCCTTTTAGTTTCGTGTTATTAGATAGTTACGTTTTATTATTGGTATATCCTGTATTCATTGGTACTGTAATTCTTTGTTGTAATTATTTGGAACTGTGAGTTACCCTTGGCTATATTCTCGTTGGTGTATGTAATCATTGTATTAAAAATATTTAAACAATGTTTATTAGATGATGAACTTTGTTTCGTAGGATCGGATAGTATATTTTTTTGTAATTTTATGATGTGATTTATCCCACTTTTTGGCCCGAACTGTGATTTCTCTTGTTAGTATTTTCAGTGTACCTTATTTTCATTCTACGTATATTTCCATATACGGGGGCCTGAAGATGGCGCTGTTCCATATAGAAACTGTTAGCAAAAATGAATAAACGACGATTGAATTATAATACAACTGTTGGTTTCAGGTTTCATAATTCAACAGTATGTCATCCTACTAGCATAGGTCTATTCTTACTTCTTTTCAAAAACACTATAACCCAAAATTTGTAATTTGGTTCCCGCAAAATCACTTTACAAATTTACACCAAACTTACAAATCACCAAGAAGAGAGCCGGAGAGAGGGGTAGACAGGTTATAATAACAATACATACACCCAAATCAATCAGCTACCAAACATGAAAATTATTTGTCCTGATTCACAAAGTAACGTGAAAAAAATTTTACTTGTGTTGAATGCTCTGATTTCTTTTTTGACGTGAACCGATTGCAGAACACATGTGAATTCACTTTAGCTCTGTTTCTTCAAACGTGATATAACGAGTGTTCGTAGATGAAGCTACTCGAAACAGTACTAACTGGCTGTGTGTCACATATTCACCAGGTGTTTCGATCAGTTACAATAACCATCAAATGAAAGTTTTACAGAGTAAACGTCTCATTAGATGTCATGTTCAGTCTCCGTATCACGCTGTATTTACAGTGCATCTCTTCCAGCGGAGAAATTGAGATCATTTCAAGAACCTATAACGAACACAGTCAGCACTATGGCACTTAACTTCTGAGGTCATCAGTCCCCTAGAACTTAGAACTACTTAAACGTAACTAACCTAAGAACATCACACACATTCATGCCCGAGGCAGGATTCGAACCTGCGACCGTAGCGGTCGCGCGGTTCCAGACTGTAGCGCCTAGAAGCGCTCGGCCACTCAGGTCGGCCGAACACAGTCGATCGGAAGCGGTATCGAAGAAATGAATTCTATTTATGTGGTGCTGTTTCACGCAACATCATCTTGCATTTGATATCCACGTCCTGATAAATTCTTTCCCCGTGGTTCTCCATGAAGTACAAATTTCCAGATTGTACTTATACGTCGGACCTGCTGATTGCGATGTCATATTCTCTTCCTCCATTCGGTCGTTGTCTCACATAACTTTGAATTCAGCAACAAAATTAATTCTATCATCATGATGCCTGGATGCATATCGCGCCCACCTCTAAATCATTTATATTATACCCAATATCAATTTCTCTAATACATATACCGTTACTATAGTCCTAGTAATTTTAAACAGGTATCTCTTCATGTTTAGATGATTCGCTGTAAATTTAAATGATATTCGCCTTGAACAAGCATATCTCGTTGCCACGAGGCAAAACTGATAGAACTCACTGAATGTGACCTTATCGATTCAAACCCATCAGGAGCAGATTTTCGGAAAAATATCATCTTCACAGTCTAGATAACTGTGAAAAAAACGTACAAGCAATATCAAAACTCAGGTAACAAAGTTGCTGACAATAATAATAAACAGAAGAATGAAAGAAAATCGATATGCTGTTAGATGACGATCAGTTTGGCATTAGGGAAGATAATGGAACTAGGGAGAGAATTCCAACTTGAATGATAATGGTAGGAAGACGTAAGAAAGATCAAGACCCATTCGTGGGATTCATTTACCTTGAAAAGGCGTTCAGCAATATAAAATGGTGCAATAAGTTCGAAATTCACAGAAATATAGCCGTGAGCTATCCGGAATGACGGTCAATGTACCATTTGTACAAAAACCAAGAGGGAACAATGACAATGGAAAGCAATGGACGATGTGCTCCCGCTAAAATGGTGTAAGAGGGGAATATAGTCTTTCGCCCCTACTGATCAATCTGTCTATCGAATAAGCCGTGACGCAAATAAAAGAAGGGTCAGCAGTGGAATTAAAATTGACTTCAATTTCTTTGTTTTTGACTTAATATATGAATATGTTATAGTTAAATTGTAGAGTACATAAAGGAGAATAAATGGAATGAAAATGGTAATTGTGAATAATTCGAAAAAGAGTTACAGGACCTCATAAATGGAATCAGCAGTTCAACTAATAAAAGTATGCATGAGGGTAAACCGACTAAAGACGAGAATAATGAAGAGTAGGGGAAGTGATGCCAGTGATAAATTTAAGATGAAGATTGGAGAGGACAAAGTACATGAAGTAGAAGCAAACCAACACATGGCGGACGAAGCAAGGAAGACATTGAGAGAAGAGTAACACGAACAAGGAGAGCATTTATGGTCTAAAGAAGTTTAATAGCATCAGATGTTGTGAAATCTTATGGGACTTAACTGCTAAGGTCATCAGTCCCTAAGCTTACACACTATTTAACCTAAATTATCCTAAGGACAAACACACACATCCATGCCCAAGGGAGGACTCGAACCTTCGCCGGGACCAGCCGCACAATAGCATCAAATGTTGGCCTTAATTTGAGGAAAAAGTATCATAGAATCATAGAACACGCATTTGCAGCATTGTTTTGTAGCGAAGTCCATAGTAGTCTAACAAATGAATCGAAGCGTTTGAGATCAAAGCTATAGATCTTGCAAATTAATTGAATCGATAAGCTAAGTTCTCCGTAGAATCGACGAGGAACGGAAGTTATTGAGAGTACTGAAAAGAAGGAATAAGATGAGAGGACATGTGTTAAGACATCAGGGAATAGCTTCCATTGTACAAGAGGAAGCTATAGAGAGCAAAAACGGAAATGGAAGATAAGGATTGGAATGTATCTAACAAATAACTAAAGAAGTTGGGTTCAAGTGCTGCTCTGAGATATAGATCTATATTTATACAGCTACATCTACATATATATATATATATATATATATATATATATATATATATATATATGTGTATATATTCCGCAAGCCACTTTACGGTGCTTGGCGGGGAGTACTCTGTACAACTACTAATCATTTCCGTTCCCGTTCCACTCGCAAATAGAATTGTGGGAGGGGGCAAGGGGGGAGGGGGGAGGGCGCAACGACCGTCTGTGTGCTTCCATAGGAGCCCTAGTTTTTCTTATCGTCATGGTCCTTACGAAATGTACATTGACGATAGCAGAATCGTTTTACAGTCAGCTGCGAATGTCCGCTCTATAATTTTTCTCAATATTGTTCCACGAAAAGAACGTCGTTTCCCCTACAGGAATTCCAATTTTAGTTCCCGAAGCATCTCCGTAATAGTTGCATGTTGTTTGAGCCTATCGTTATCAAATCTAAGAGCCTGCGTCTGAAATGGGCTGATGTCTTCCTCTAATACGCCCTGCTGCGTAACACAAACACTCGATCAGTACTCAAAAATTGGTCGCAGTTGTGTCCTTTATGCAGTCTCCGTTACAGATGAACCAAACTTTTCTAAAATTCTCTAGATTAACCGAAATCGACCATTCACCTTCCTTACTGTAGCCCTTGCGTTTCTGTTCCGTTTCATGTCGCTTTGCAATATTACGCCCAGATATTCAACAGAATGACTGTGCCAAACAGCACGTTACTAAAGGTGTATTCGAATATTTGTTTTTCCTACTCATCGTCAGTAAGTAAGAGTTTTCTACATTTAGAGCTAGCTGCCATTCACCACATCAACTAGAAATGTTCTCCAAGACGTATCTTCCTACAGTCACTCAATAACACCGGAGCATTATCAACATACAGCAGCAAATTACTTCTCACCCTGTCTGCCAAATCATTTATCTATAAAGAAGACAACAGCGGTTGTATAACACTTCTCTGGGGCACTCCAGACGGTACCCTTGTCCCTGATGAACACTCGCCCTCGAGGACGATGTACTGGGTTCTGTTTCTTAAGAAGTCTTCGAGATAGTTACATATCTAGGACCATATTCCTTACGCTCATATCTTCGCTAAGAGATATATTCGGTATGCACATACCTCCGTTAACAGTCTGCAGTGAGGCACCGTGTCAAATGCTTATCGGAAATCCGCGGATATTATGTCTGCCTGTTATTCTCCACCCATAGTTCGCAGTATATCGTATGAGAAAAGAGATGACGCTTTCTAAAACCGTGTTGATTCGTGGACAGAAGCTTTTCCATCTCAAGGAAGATTTATTATCTTCGAACCAACGACATGTTCAAGAAGTCTGCAGCAAACCGGTGCTAAGGATATTAGTGGTGAAACTTCCTGGCAGATTAAAACTGTGTGCCCGACCGAGACTCGAACTCGGGACCTTTGCCTTTCGCGGGCAAGTGCTCTACCATCTGAACTACCGAAGCACGACTCACGCCCGGTACTCACAGCTTTACTTCTGCCAGTACCTCGTCTCCTACCTTCCAAACTTTACAGAAGCTCTCCTGCTAACCTTGCAGAACCTGTAAAGTTTGGAAGGTAGGAGACGAGGTACTGGCAGAAGTAAAGCTGTGAGTACCGGGCGTGAGTCGTGCTTCGGTAGTTCAGATGGTAGAGCACTTGCCCGCGAAAGGCAAAGGTCCCGAGTTCGAGTCTCGGTCGGGCACGCAGTTTTAATCTGCCAGGAAGTTTCATATCAGCGCACACTCCGCTGCAGAGTGAAAATCTCATTCTGGATATTAGTGGTAATTTTTATGGTCCGTTCTTCTACTCCTCTGATATACAGCAGTCACCTGCGTTTTTTTTCCAACTGCTAGGGACTTTGCTCTGAACGAGAGATTCGCTGTAAATGAAAAGTCAGTGGGTGGATACCCATGGTCTAGGCGTAGCGTTTTTGATTCATAATCAAAACGTCATCGGTCCCGGGTTCGATCTCCGCCACTGCCTAAATTTTGATTAATAATCAGCATTGGCGGCCGAAGACTTCCGGTATAAGAAGTCAGCCTCATTCTGCCAACGGCCTTGTCAAAGAGTGCGGAGGAGCGGATAGAGGTTCAGGGCACTCTCTTGTCCTAGGGGTGGGAAATTGCCCCTAAAGGCGGAAGAATCAGCAATGATCAACGACATGAGGATGCAGAAGGCAATGGAAGCCACTGCATTGAAGACACGTAACGTGTATCCACAGGACATGTGGCCTGTAATTGAAGAAGTGTCATGATGATCTCTCCATTGGCAAAAGATTCCGGAATAGTCCCCCATTCGGATCTCCGGGAGGGGACTGCCAAGGGGGAGGTTACCATGAGAAAAAGATTGAATAATCTTCGAAAGGATAACGTTCTACGAGTCGGGGCGTGGAATGTCAGAAGCTTGAACGTGGTAGGGGAACTAGAAAATCTGAAAAGGGAAACGCAAAGGCTCAATCTAGATATAGTAGGGGTCAGTGAAGTGAAGTGGAAGGAAGACAAGGATTTCTGGTCTGATTAGAATCGGGTAATATCAACAGCAGCAGAAAATGGTATAACAGGTGTAGGATTCGTTATGAATAGGGAGGTAGGGCAGAGGGTGTGTTGCTGTGAACATTTCAGTGACCGGGTTGTTCTAATCAGAATCGACAGCAGACCAACACCGACAACGATAGTTCAGGTATACATGCCGACGTCGCAAGCTTAAGATGAACAGATAGTGGAAGTGTATGAGAATATTGAAAGGGTAATGCAGTATGTAAAGGGGGACGAAAATCAAATAGTCATGGGCGACTGGAATGCAGTTGTAGGGGAAGGAGTAGAAGAAAAGGTTACAGGAGAATATGGGCTTGGGACAAGGAATGAAAGAGGAGAAAGACTAATTGAGTTCTGTAACAAGTTTCAGCTAGTAATAGCGAATACCGTGTTCAAGAATCACAAGAGGAGGAGGTATACTTGGAAAAGGCCGGGAGATACGGGAAGATTTCAATTAGATTACATCATGGTCCGACAGAGATTCAGAAGTCAGATACTGGATTGTAAGGCGTACCCAGGAGCAGATATAGACTCAGATCACAATATAGTAGTGATGAAGAGTAGGCTGAAGTTCAAGACATTAGTCAGGAAGAATCAATACGCAAAGAAGTGGGATACGGAAGTACTAAGGAATGACGAGATACGTTTGAAGTTCTCTAACGCTATAGATACAGCAATAAGGAATAGCGCAGTAGGCAGTACAGTTGAAAAGGAATGGACATCTCTAAAAAGGGCCATCACAGAAGTTGGGAAGGAAAACATAGGTACAAAGAAGTTAGCTGCGAAGAAACAATAGCCGGCCGGAGTGGCCGAGCGGTTAAAGGCGCTACAGTCTGGAACCGCACGACCGCTACGGTCGCAGGTTCGAATTCTGCCTCAGGCATGGATGTGTGTGATGTCCTTAGATTAGTTAGGTTTAAGTAGTTCTAAGTTATAGGGGACTTATGACCACAGCAGTTGCGTCCCATAGTGTTCAGAGCCATTTGAACCATTTTTGAAGAAACCATGGGTAACAGAAGAAATATTTGATTGATAAAAGGAGGAAGTACAAACATGTTCCGGGAAAAACAGGAATACACAAATACAAGTCGCTGAGGAATGAAATAAATAGGAAGTGCAGGGAAGCTAAGACGAAATGGCTGCAGAAAAAATGTAAAGACATCGAAAAAGACATGATTGTCGGAAGGACAGACACAGCATACAGGAAAGTCAAAACAACCTTTGGTGACATTAAAAGCAACGGTGGTAACATTAAGAGTGCAACGGGATTCCACCCTTAAATGCAGAGGAGAGAGCAGATAGGTGGAAAGAATACATTGAAAGCCTCTATGAGGGTGAAGATTTGTCTGATGTGATAGAAGAAGGAACCGGAGTCGATTTAGAAGAGATAGGGGATCCAGTATTAGAATCGGAATTTAAAAGAGCTTTGGAGGAATTACGGTCAAATAAGGCAGAAGGGATAAATAACATTCCATCAGAATTTCTAAAATCATTGGGGGAAGTGGCAACAAAACGACTATTCACGTTGGTGTGTAGAATATATGAGTCTGGCGACATACCATCTGACTTTCGGAAAATCATCATCCACACAATTCCGAAGACGGCAAGAGCTGACAAGTGCGAGAATTATCGCACAATCAGCTTAACAGCTCAAGCATCGAAGCTGCTTACAAGAATAATATACAGAAGAATGGAAAAGCAAATTGAGAATGCGCTAGGTGACGATCAGTTTGGCTTTAGGAAAAGTAAAGGGACGAGAGAGGCAATTCTAACGTTACGGCTAATAATGGAAGCAAGGCTAAAGAAAAATCAAGACACTTTCATAGGATTTGTTGACCTGGAAAAAGCGTTAGACAATATAAAATGGTGCAAGCTCTTGGAGATTATGAAAAAAGTAGGGGTAAGCTATAGGGAGAGACGGGTCGTATACAATATGTACAACAACCAAGAGGGAATAATAAGAGTGGACAATCAAGAACGAAGTGCTCGTATTAAGAAGGGTGTAAAACAAGGCTGTAGCCTTTCGCCCCTACTCTTCAATCTGTACATCGAGGAAGCAATGATGGAAATAAAAGAAAGGTTCAGGAGTGGAATTAAAATACAAGGTGAAAGGTTATCAATGATACGATTCGCTGATGACATTGCTATCCTGAGTGAAAGTGAAGAATAATAAAATGATCTGCTGAACGGAATGAATAGTCTAATGAGTACACAGTATGGTTTGAGAGTAAATCGGAGCCGGCCGCGGTGGTCTCGCGGTTCTAGGCGCGCAGTCCGGAACCGCGCGACTGCTACGGTCGCAGGTTCGAATCCTGCCTCGGGCATGGATGGGTGTGATGTCCTTAGGTTCGTTAGGTTTTAGTAGTTCTATGTTCTAGAGGACTGATGACCACAGCCGTTAAGTCCCATAGTGCTCAGAGCCAGTTAATCGGAGAAATACGAAGGTAATGAGAAGTAGTAGAAATGAGAACAGCGAGAAACTTAACATCAGGATTGATGGTCACGAAGTCAGTGAAGTTAAGGAATTCTGCTACCTAGGCAGTAAAATAACCAATGACGGACGGAGCAAGGAGGACATCAAAAGCAGACTCGCTATGGCAAAAAAGTCATTTCTGGCCAAGAGAATTCAACTAATATCAAATACCGGCCTTAATTTGAGGAAGAAATTTCTGAGGATGTACGTCTGGAGTACAGCATTGTATGGTAGTGAAACATGGACTGTGGGAAAAGCGGAACAGAAGAGAATCGAAGCATTTGAGATGTGGTGCTATAGACGAATGTTGAAAATTAGGTGGACTGATAAGGTAAGGAATGAGGAGGTTCTACGCAGAATCGGAGGGGAAAGGAATATGTGGAAAACATTGATAAGGAGAAGGGACTGGATGATAGGACATCCGCTAAAACATGGGGGAATGCCTTCCATGGTACTAGAGGGAGCTGTAGAGGGCAAAAACTGTAGAGGAAGACAGAGATTGGAATACGTCAAGCAAATAATTGAGGACGTAGGTTGCAAGTGCTACTCTGAGATGAAGAGGCTAGCACAGGAAAGTAATTCGTGGCGGGCCGCATCAAACCAGTCAGTAGACTGATGACAAAAAAAAAAAAAAAAAAAAAAAAGTGAAAGGCCACTGCTGTAGAGCACTCTTTGTGAAAACAAACTGGGATTCCATCTGGACCTCGTAACTTGTTTACTTGCCATGTTTAATACTATTCCCTCCATACGGGAGTTGAAATGTTGAACCGATGGATTGTTTGTACGTTTCTCCTGCGCGAACAATTTCTTAAACGCGAAATTTGAAACTTAATCTTTCCTTTTGCTGTCTTCAACAGGAGCACCAGACTGGTCAACGAGTGACTCGTCTGAGCCCTTAGAACCGCTTAGTGATTTTACGTAGGACCAGAATAAGAAGTTTGTTCGCCGCCGGCTGCAGCAAACCAGTCAGAACACTGAGTACACGGATAAAAACACCATTCCTTGTCAACAGGCCGAAGGCTTTATCGTTCCGAAAAGGAAATCTAATGGTTTGGACGACTTCATTGATAATTTGTGTAACATTTCTTTCAATGTGATGAATGTACGTCATTGTAGCATGTTGACAATAGTTTTCAAGGCAACCTTTCAAACAAGATCTGTGTCTTTCTCGATTAGTTCTTGAAACGTTTCTGCGCTAGACGGAGACAATACGAGATCATGGTCAAAGCAAAGGTGGTAGTAGTATATTCCAATGTCATGCACCTCTTTTTCTGTGTCCAGTTGAAAGTTTCTGCAGGTATCCTATACAGCTGTTGAGGACAGTCTTGGTCATGTAGGAGATCTTCCTTTACGACTCCTCTTTCAGTTGTCCTGGTCAGTATACTAACACTGAAGGAATCATCGCCTCGTTTCTTAAGAGCTTATAGAACAGCATTTGTAGGAATTGATTCCAAGTCGTTGTGAAGTTCTACAAATCTTAGAAAAATTATTTCATACAGGCTGTTCGCGTCTGCAAATCTTCAATTGTACTATATCTATTTGTACAGCGAGCTCTTTCCGTTGTTTGATTTTGATGTTGTTTGAATTTAAAACAGTTACTTTTCGAAGGGGATGGTGAATATCTGAAACATTACAGAGACGAAGCAGATGTTTCTCGGACCTGTAATGTTTCATTTGTGCGTTTTTATTTTTACGTTTGAACAATTAAAAATTTGCACGCTGTGTCATAGTATTGTCTCCTTCTCAGGACATCACCTGAGAAACATTAACATCTGTCCTGATTCACCAACAGTCTCTGGAGTAAACATGTCATGAAAAATGATTTTTCACTCACCAGTTGATTGACCACTATTATGAAAATTTCTGGTAGATTACAGAAAACATTAAAGTTTGATCAGTTGCACACATCATGATTAATTTAATTCATCGAGCATAGAAAGAAATTATGAGACGTTGGAGTGCAGAATAACAGTTATTTATTGCTGCAGGTTTTTTTTGATGGATTAATGGAACATCAGATGGAACAAGAACGCTGAACATTAACAAAAGATCTAGCAGAAAATATCAGCGAGAGAGTGTGATTCTGACGACAAAGTTGAGTTGGAGGGCGAAGATGAGTGGGTAAGAGATCTTTTCTTTGGATGCAGCAAGCGCGCATCTTCTATTTTCTGGAGTCTGGCCAGTCGCAGACGTTGATATTGGAGTTCCAGACGAGTCCGTCGGGGCATACCATGTGGACGGCTTTGCCGTTGCTGCAATCCCAGTAGCCGTGGGTGTCCGTGTCGTCAGGAAAGAAGACGGGCGTGGCGCCGTCATCCTCGGGACACGTGGGCGTGGTCGCCGTGGCCACTGCTGCCAACACATTCACCACCAGAAGGCCTGCCAACACTGCAGGAAAACAAATCGCATGTTGAGTCACATGTCTCGAGCAAGATATATAATGTGGCCATATCTGTTCCTGATTTCCCCATCTCTTTTTGAAGTCACATTCAGTACAGAAAAGGCAACACGAGGAAAGATATTGAATATATTTATGGTGGAGAAGTAAGATAAAGCAACGATGAAATTTCCTGTTTAACTAGTAATTAGAAAATTCAGCTACTCTTAATTGTGAAACAATTGTGCTCTAGGGTATGCTTGATAAAAGGCTTGTGCTGTTTACAGGCCTCTCCATTACATCGATTTTCATGAAATTGTACCAATGTGTGATATATCGTCGTAGTGGTCCTGTTTATTACTTTGCTGTCTTCCTTTCTGGAGATTGTT
Organism: Schistocerca serialis cubense; assembly: GCF_023864345.2. Lineage (NCBI taxonomy): Eukaryota > Metazoa > Arthropoda > Insecta > Orthoptera > Acrididae > Schistocerca > Schistocerca serialis. The sequence continues at coordinate 542,992,006 of NC_064641.1, read as the reverse complement.
TGTTCGAAACAAAGTGACCCCTTTAGATTTTTGAGGATCTGATTGCCAAGGACTAGCTATCTTCACATTGTATGGACAAAATAGCTGAATTAGTGGGCAAATCCAATGAATTGCAAACTCCGGATTGGCATTAAATCTGAAGTTTGCTGGCTAATTGTGAGCCACACTAACTGATAATACATTCTTGTGACTTACGTATATAAATCCGGGATGTTCGTAGACAGACGTGGGAAATATGGGTGTGTGTGTGTGTGTGTGTGTATTTTTTTGTGACAGAAAGAATCATAATAGTTATAATATTCGTGAATAGTAGGTCTTTCTCCTATTTGAGCTTGTACTCCATCTCTAATGACTGCGACTAAGACATGATGCTAAACACTTACGCATCACATTTCACTTACTTCTTCTTCAGCTCAGGTAGAGCGTAATCTTCGGGAGTTTATACTGTATAATAGTTGTTTGTGGCGTTTTGCGTTATTAAGTAACTATTGAACTACTAGCAAACTAAAAAAAAAGGACTTCTGTTTCTGGGACCGATGACCGTAGCAGTCTGGTCCCTTAAGTCTCACAAACCAATCAACCAACTTCTGTTTCTCAAACACCTTTTAGTTTCTAACCGTCGCAGAGTCCATTTACACTACCGGCCATTAACGTTATTACACCACGAAGATGACGTGCTACAGACGTGAAATTTAGCCGACAGGAAGAAGATGCTGTGATATGCAAATGATTAGCTTTTCAGAGCATTCACACAAGGTTGGCGCCGGTGGCGACACCTACAACGTGCTGACATGAGGAAAGCTTTCAACCGATTTCTCATACACAAACAGCAGTTGACCGGCGTTGCCTGGTGAAACGTTGTTGTAATGCCTCGTGTAAGGAGGAGAAATGCGTACCATCACGTTTCCGACTTTGATAAAGGTCGGATTGTAGCCATTCGCGTTTGCGGTTTATCGTATCGGGACATTGCTGCCCGCGTTGGTCGAGATTCAATGACTCTTCGCAGAATATGGAATCAGTGGGTTCAGGAGGATAATACGGAACGCCGTGCGGGACCCCAACGGCCTCGTACCACTAGCAGTCGAGATGACGGGCGTCTTATCCGCATGGCTGTAACGGATCGCGCAGACACGTCTCGATCCCTGAGTCAACAGAAGGGGACTTTTGCAAGACAACAACCATCTGCACGAACAGTTCGACGACGTTTGCAGCAGCATGGACTATCAGCTCGGAGACCATGGCTGCGGTTACCCTTGATGCTGCATCACAGACGGGAGCCCCTGCGATGGTGTACTCACCGACGAACCTGGGTGCACGAATGGCCAAACGTCATTTTTTTCGGATGAATCCAGGTTTGTTTACAGCATCATGATGGTCGCATCCGTGTTTGGCGACATCGCGGTGAACGCACATTGGAAGCGTGAATTCGTCATCGCCGTACTGACGTATCACCCGGCGTGATGGTATGGGGTGCCATTGGTGGGTAACCTCTTGTTCGTATTGACGACACTTTGAGCAGTGGACGTTACATTTCAGATGTGTTACGACCCGTGGCTCTACCCTTCATTCGATCCCTGCGAAACCTTACATTTCAGCAGGATAATGCACGACCGCATGTTGCAGCTCCTGTACGGGCCTTTCTGGATACAGAAAATGTCCCATTGCTGCCCTGGACAGCACATTCTACAGATCTCTCACCAATTGAAAACGTCTGGTCAATGGTGGCCGAGCAACTGGCTTGTCACAATACGCCAGTCACTACTCTTGATGAACTGTGGTATCGTGTTGAAGCTGCATGGGCAGCTGAACCTGTACTCTCCATCCAAGCTCTGTTTGACTCAATGCCCAGACGTATCAAGGCCGTTGTTGTGGTGTCACCGCCAGACACCACACTTGCTAGGTGGTAGTTTTAAATCGGCCGCAATCCATTAGTACATGTCGGACCCGCGTGTCGCCACTGTGTGATCGCAGACCGAGCGCCACGACAAGGCAGGTCTCGAGAGACTGACTAGCACTCGCCCCAGTTGTACGGACGACGTAGCTAGCGATGCACACTGTCGAAGCCTCGCTCATTTGCAGAGCAGATAGTTAGAATAGCCTTCAGCTAAGTCAATGGCTACGACCTAGCAAGGCGCCATTAGTAACATTGCATGTATCTACAGAGCCTCACTTGTATCGTCAAGAGCGATGTACCACAAGTATGGATTAAAGTTAAGTATTCCAGAAGCTACGTACTTTTCTTTATAGCATTCATTACGTATCCTGTTTCAGACCTCACGCCATCCTGCTTTAGCTTAGCGCGTGCCTTTCGGCTTCCTCTTATTGTGTCTAGGCTGTCTTGTCTAGACACAACAGTTATTACGGCCAGAGGTGGTTCTTCTGGGTACTGATTTCTCAGGATCTATGCACCTAAATTGCGTGAAAATGTAAGCACATGTCAGTTCTAGTATAATATATTTGTCCAATGAATACCCGTTTAGCATCTGTATTTCTTCTTGGTGTAGCAGTTTTAATGGCCAGTAGTGTAATAGTATTTTATACGATACTCGCTCTTCATTATGACAGATGTGCTCGTCGAGTCAGTTGAAAAGAAACTGGATTGATGCCTTGTGTTAAGCCGAGTCAGCCTTATATAGACAAACTAAATGGCGTTATAAAGAAAGTGGGGCGAACGTCACTCTGCGTCGTAATATCCGTGATAACAGTCGGTAATTACCTTTCTGAACTCTGATCTATATAGATATAAAATTTCCATAACTGTTTGTACTGATTATGCACACAGTCTGTTTTCAGCCGGACCGTTAACGGTCTGTCAAGCACATGTATTTTGCAAGCAGCGGTTCAGACGTGGGCCCCAGTTGTTACTTGAGTACACGCAGCATTTTTAAAATTATTTAATTAATTGAATTATTAGAAAAGTAATTTGCCTAACAGGAGTATAGTCCATTAATTGTTACTGTGTGAGTAAAAGAATAATTTTACAAACAAAACAGAGTATAATACAGCAATAGCTACCAAATTCTGACTGCATTCGACACACTTAGCAATGTGCAGAACACTATGGTCAATAATTTTGATACTAAAGTTTGCTTAACATTGATGGACTGATTAGTAGCTGCAAAATAGAGAACGCGTACGTTAACAATTAGTATTACGATGATACAACGTTCCCTCAGACATGCACGTCTGAAGGAACACCCCCACATACTTCTTAAAAATCTTCATGCATGTCCGAGGGGACATTGCATCGTACTTCTTAATAACATAAGAAGTGACACTTCGTATTTATTCACCAACACCATGACCTCGGCTCTTAATAAATATGTCCTTCATGGACAGGAATAAACTTAACATACGAGTGCAGGTTGTGGCACATGGATGACGACATATGGAACTGTACCTCTGGCGGTCATTCGTGCTCGGATAACCGAAGCAATTACGGTGACCACTCGCGAGCAGCAGGAAGTCCGGGTTCGAGTCACTGACCGGAAAAAATTTTCACTGTAGGCATTGCAACATGCAGCCGAAGCTGGTTCATATTCGCAATTCCGAATACATTTCCTGTTAAATTAATTCACAAGACTAAATTTGGTATGCAAATAAAGAAGCAAATTTTCGAAAACAGCTGCCTACTACATGTTCTGTTTAGCTCCTGATCTGTCCAAAATATGCCATCACTAATTCAACAAAAGACATTGCATTTTGGGCCATGGTTGTTTTCGAATACCGCGTATTCGAGGTTAGCCTAAATCTGGTTTCAAATCACTGTTTAGTGACAAGTATATTAAGTACAGAAAGTCGGGTGGTAGTTGACAAGAGGGATACTCTCACCAAGTTCATAAACCCCCAATTCCAACAACGCTGCAAGAACTGCAGCAACGCATCAGTGGTCCTGGGGCAGACATTGACGAAAACACGCTAGTGAACGTATGGACGGAAATTTTGATGTGTGCCATGTGACAAGGGCGCATGCATTGAACATTTGTAGAATGTACCATAAACTTGGTGAATGTATCAATCTTTTTATGTATCACTTGTCCTTTTGCGTCGTATTTTTTAAATAAACAGTGCTTTCAAACCCAACTAATCATTACCCTATACTGTCACATTTATTCGAATCTACAGCCACTTAATCGGCATGCAAACTGGAGGTTTTTGAGTGAAGGCATTGAAATTTAGGGCACTACAAAATAGTGTTAGAATCTTACGAGCGTAGCTCTGCCTATACGGTACAGTTTACGAAACACTCTTTGGTTTCTGGTAAGCTGTTGTACCATCGTAAGGGTTACGAGGGGCTTGTCTGACATGTACAATTTCTTCAGACCTTGGTTCTGAAAGCCGAGTAAAAGAAGCATCCGATCTAGGGATCCAGACAATGGTTTTAGGCCAATTGGCACATACCATACTACAGTAGACACGACAGATATGATAGTGTAGGAGGAAGAAGAAAGCCCTCATCTCGTGGTCGTGCGGTAGCGTTCTCGCTTCTCACGCTCGGGGTCCCGGGTTCGATTCCCGGCGGGGTCAGGGATTTTCTCTGCCTCGTGATGGCTGGGTGTTGTGTGCTGTCCTTAGGTTAGTTAGGTTTAAGTAGTTCTATGTTCTAGGGGACTGATGACCATAGATGTTAAGTCCCATAGTGCTCAGAGCCATTTGAACCATTTTTTTGAGGAAGAAGAAATAAATAAGGTAATGTAGAATACACTGACTAGACCTATCAAGTGTGTAGAAAAAAAATTACTAAATAGAATTCTGGACACAATGCTTTTCCACAAAGGAAGAGAATTCTGGTTAAGGTATCACTGCAGATGATTGAAAAAAGTTGAAAAGAGTTTGCCAGATATCAAGGAATCTCATTGTCAGACAGTAAAGCTAGACTTGTTGGAAAAATAAACAACATGTAATCCACAGAAATTATTCAAGACTATGTGCTGACATACAGTCTAATGAAAACTTGAGAGGGTGTCCTTTGTGGAGAATGAAGGATGGTAACGAATGATTCAACTAGTAGATGATAATGAAAAATTTTAAAGTGAAAAGTGTGAAGCGCGAAAGAACCATTCTTTCGTAGTCATACGAAAAAACTACAGCAGACGTAGAGTACCACAAAGTGCTGACCGGCAGCCGTGTAATCTTGTGCCATATGGTGGCTTTCAGGTGCCGTATGGAACGATATAATTCAGTACAACGGTATCCTGGCCGTCGTCGGCTTTGTAGATCTTAGATTTGGAACTCTTCGTTCAAGTAAGTGCTCATCACAAGACTCGTCGGACGCTATTCCAGTCCGCCAAGGAAAAATCCCTGTCTGACTGGGAGCTGAACCTAGGTTCTGCCCATGAGAAATTGACGCATTGACTCTACAACCACGAAGCCATCTATACGTATAGTGTAAAAGATGCAGCATACCACAGTGGTATAGGTGAAATCGCTTGTAGACTATCAAGCCAGAAAACACACTCAAACTGACAATGCATCTAAGCTACACGGCATGCACGCCGCGTGAGATTTTACCTAAAATCGTTCTTAAATGCAAGAAGACCCCTTATTATCGCACTTACAAAATGGAGTGCTGAAGTTCGTATAAATTGTACCTCAGAATATTTTAAATTTCAACAGCATTTAGTTTATTAACAGTTAAATCGTTTTATATGGGTGGCATTCTTACTGCGAAACTGTTATGCTTGTAAGGGTTATCGTCATAATTGTTTACATAACATATACAGAAGTCTTTTCTCATCCATTATCCTGAAGGTAAGTTTAAGTTAGTAATGTTGGTGGAAATTACCGACGAGGCCCGTAACGTAAGAAATCGAGATGATATTCAAAATCTTGCGCGGCGAGTATGCGCTATAGATTAGGTGGTTCTATAGACCAATTTATTGTTATTTCCCTACTCGACATTCCGCAAGTGCTCTACATTAAGTTTTTTGTTTCGACTTCCCCTACATTAATGTGGTACGTTGTACACAGCTATCGTTTACACCCTGGGTATTAATTTTCTGAACCATCGAATACTGTTCATCTTTTACTACCTCGTTTCAATAGTTTAATATTTAAATAGCTAATACGTTCAACATATTCTGTAATGGCTGCATCACTTTTCTGCTCTGCAGTTCCTTTCAGCGCCAGTTCAATATTCTTGAATATGATAAAAGATGTGCCAACAACTTGTACCTTCTTCTGATACGATTGCTCCATAGATAGCTTTCCTAACCTACTGCATTTACTTTGGCGAGCTGACGGTTGTGAATTACTGAAGGGGTAAAGAGAAAGACAGACAAACTAATGCATCATGAAACTGGAATGGAATACGTAATTACAAGTGTAATTAAGGTTAATTGCAGGTTTATGGGTCATATGGCGAGATAAATGGACTAAGGCAGTTCATTGCTGAAATTTAAGAACAATACGAGATTGATACACCATAATATCAAAAAGGATGCGAATATCTGAAGACTGTAATACATGCAATGTAGAGAAAACCTGTATCGAATGGATGTCAATGGGTAACTTTCTGGCTACACCGTTAGTCATAATGAGTTGCCTCACTGTTTCAGTTCGACAGAGAGAGTTACTACGTCGAGTAAGTTTTCTTTCCTACTTCATACCGAGAAGGATCATCAGCCCAACGCAGGAAAACCTTATTCTCAGCACGGTGTTTAGAATAGCATCTCTGGTGACTGGAAAAGCAGAAGTGTGATAATGTCAATGGAAGTTCTTGGTCTTGCTGTGGGTGATGCTCGGACAGCTCATTTGGTAAGAGCGTTGGCGTATGGCGAAAGTCCACGTACGCACCCTCGTTTTGAACTGTGAGAAGATTTAAATATAAGCACTGGCTGTTCGCTGTATACCATAAACTGGAAAAGCGAATGAAGTGAGTGAGATAACCGTTGTTCGATATTATTTGGTCAAGGAAATGACATGGAGACACTGTGCTTATTGTGGAAATATCATTTTCCCGATATATATGACGTGAAAAGTGGTGCCTAGCAATATGGAAGTAGTTGATGTCGTGGCAGGAAAATAACGCCTGTATGTGATCGAAAATCTCTGTCTTACGGTAAAGAATACTGCAGCCCACAGGAACGCCAGAACGATTTTCAAACGGTATAAACGCAGCATAACATGAACCACACGAAAAATCTCCAAATATTTTTCCCCGCTGTCATTGCTAACAACAATTCGGGTCGAATGTAACGTTCTCCCCACGTTATTTAACAGCAAAGACAACATGCCTATCTGAGCTCCAGTATCGTTCTTTCTATGTCTAATAAACATTGATTTTAACAAGGAACGACCGTCCAAATGCTGTGTTGACACCCAACAAGATCACTTTGTAAATTTTATACTGCGCCATTAGCTGTCAAGTAAGAGCTGATTATGTCGAAATACGAGTAACATCTGGTCTTTATCTGACATCCGGACATGTTTTCTCCGTGTAGTGTTCACGTCTTGACAACACTTTTCCCTAATCTACTACCAGTACGACTGCTCAGCTGCCAGTGAATACGAGTTCATTTTAAAGTATTGTGGAACTATAAACCCATCTCCATAAATATCTTGGTAAGATAACTTGCGTGAATTCAGTTGTGTTTGCAAAAGTAAGACACTTGACATCCTAAACAATAAGTGAAGTACAGATGTGTACCTATCCTGGAATGGAAAAGTATGATTGCAGAGTGACCACAAAGTAATTGAAATAAAGCGGTTCAGTTTACATCAAATAATGCTACATGACGTATTATATATATGTTAACAATTTGCGTCCAACGCACAATTTAGATAAGGAGTAAGACCTTATTCGGAATTCCCGACAGTGCAATTCACACATTAACTTGTGCTATCACATATATTATTTTTTAGCAGGTATGTCTACCAGAGCATTCTGTGTTTACTTATTTCCAAATCCTAAATGAACATTTCTTAAAATGTAAAGAACGAAGTTTATTCTTTTTATAACTGCAATTCAAGAATATATTTGATCTCTTTCTCCTTTCCTTACAACGTATGAGACAACTCATAAACTAACAGCTAATGTTACGGATAATTATAATAATTATCGTGTTAAACCGGAAGTCGTAGCTGGAAGTTTACATTTCTATACTACATCAGTTTGTTTTCAAAGTAATATATTCTATTGTCTCTCGACTACTGAGTAATTTTTTTTAGGTCTGAAAAATGACAAGAGACAAACGAAACGCAAATATTTACATCACTTAAAATTTAGGATTTTATTAATTTTGTTACAAAATTAGCAGTGTGACAACGGATTAGAATTTGTTAAGGAATTACACACTTTATTTTATTAATGTAATCTGAAATACAACATCTAATGCATAGTTGCAAATATGGGTAAGCTAAATTACACTATAAGAAAAACAGAAAGAAAACACACACCACGAAAAAATTACCGGAATGGGACGGAGAGCGGTAGATGCGATTTACATGTACAGACAAACATATCATTACAATCTCAGAATAACTAGATGATTTATTGAAGAGAGACAGCTTCACAAATTGATGAAGTCAGTAACGTGTTGGTCTACCAATGGCCCTCATGCGCTCACTTATTCGGCTTAGCGTTGCTTGATAGAGTTATTAGCCGGCCACTGTGGCCGAGCGGTTCTGGGCGCTTCAGTCAGGAACCATGCGGCTGCTACGGTGGCAGGTTCGAATCCTTCCTCGGGCGACAAGCACGAAGACAAGCAATAGACATTCCCACAGTGTGCTGAAATATAACCCAGGATGGCTTGTCATGAAGAACATAACTGCTGTGCCATAAGACTGCAGCAGAAAACCAAAGAGGTCCTGATATGAAATGAAACGGCACCCCAAGCCATCATTCTTCGTTGTCGGAACGAGTGACGAGTGACAGTCATGTTGGTGTCTCAGAGCTGTCTTGGGCTTTTCCACACACGACTGGCCTGGTCATCAGGACCTGGAATCTCACTGACTGCAATAAAATTGCTCCTGGTGATGAGTTCTGTTTCGGACTGAGCTCCGGGCGTATTATAGACTTTCGTGAATGTATCACGTCATTCATGTTTGGTTAGTGTAATATAATTTGAGAGCCTAAAACATCACAGAGCTTCCAGGAAACCTTAGGCGAATGTTCCCATGATAGTGACGACACAACAGGCCTGTGTGCGTGGAGCCATGGATGTGTCAAGCAGCCTTTGGACTGGATAATGGCTTATCTGGAGACCTGGTGTAATACGAAAAGTGCTTGATCCCATCAGCTGACACATACGCACTGGTTAACTATCGAATCTCTTAGATCCCGTACCCACATCAGCCATTTTTACGATGTCCTTGGTCCGACGAGGGATGGTCTATGGAGCCCAGTTTTCAATAACGTGCACAGAACATGGAACGTTTTCATGCATCATCATTGTACTCTGTTGCAGATCTGCTACAGATTACCTCTCGTGCGGCCTTACACAGCGTGCAAGCCTCCAACAATCAGTTCTCTGACGTGACTTGAGTGTCCAACACCTTGTGGCGTACTCGTGATTTCAGCATCCATCAACCACATTTCGTAGATGTTCACCACAGCAGCACACGAGCAGCCGGCCAAGTTCCTAGGTATCAGCGTGTAATAAACTTTTATCAGAGACGCATGCGTCAGTCGATGTTCCCCTTCCCGGCCTGTATCATCGCTAGAATTATTCCCCATATGTCTCGGCTCCGCTTATACTCAACGTGTCCCAGTTAGATTAGGACTGCTTCTGTTAAGTACCAAACTGGAATGCTATCTCGTGGTGAGTGGTATTACAGTGTTTGAAGTTTCAAGAACAGCTGTGGAGAAGGTCAAAGCTCTAGCGTCGCTGTGAATGTAACAGTGTGTCTCTGACGCTCGTCGGAAAATGGTGGTGGAGCAGCAAGATAATATCAAGTGTTTTGTTCACTTTTCTGTTTGTGGGAAAGAATTCGTCTCATTTGACACAAGTACAGAGAGGCAGGCTCCAGGTCTCCCTCCACGGCAACACCCCAGCCCACAGAGTGAAGATTGTGCTCGAATTTTTGGCCGGCAGACACATCACACTCCTGGATCCCCGACAGTATTCGTCGGATTTTGCCCGTCCGACTTCTGCTTGATCCCCAAACTAAAGCTGCCAACGAATGAACTCCATTACGACGAAATTAAGAACAGCCAAGAAACTTTCACTGCAGCACTAAATGAAAGTCGTAAACAGGACAGCAGTCACTTTCCAAAACAGTTTTAAAACGACTGCAGCTGTGTATTGATTGAGGGGGAGACTATTTTGAATAAGTAAAACGATACTGTGAATATTATTATTGGCTTATAATTTTCATAGTCACCGTTCTGACAGAACTGGGACACATTGTGTATACTTTACATAGCGCGTCATGTGCCTGCAGCGTCATCAGGACGTATTGAATCTCGAGTTGGGCAGTTGCAATAATGTTTCGGATCTTTATTATATATTCTGAAACTACGCAGTATTACGAGGGCGTACTGAAAAGCAATGCCTCGGAATTTTTTAGGTGAAAACTCTTAAAGCTTTTTAAATAAAGTAAACATCGTTAACAGGCGACGTCTCTATTCTTCATGTGTACATACACTCCTGGAAATGGAAAAAAGAACACATTGACACCGGTGTGTCAGACCCACCATACTTGCTCCGGACACTGCGAGAGGGCTGTACAAGCAATGATCACACGCACGGCACAGCGGACACACCAGAAACCGCGGTGTTGGCCGTCGAATGGCGCTAGCTGCGCAGCATTTGTGCACCGCCGCCGTCAGTGTCAGCCAGTTTGCCGTGGCATACGGAGCTCCAGCGCAGTCTTTAACACTGGTAGCATGCCGCGACAGCGTGGACGTGAACCGTATGTGCAGTTGACGGACTTTGAGCGAGGGCGTATAGTGGGCATGCGGGAGGCCGGGTGGACGTACCGCCGAATTACTCAACACGTGGGGACTGAGGTCTCCACAGTACATCGATGTTGTTGCCAGTGGTCGGCGGAAGGTGCACGTGCCCGTCGACCTGGGACCGGACCGCAGCGACGCACGGATGCACGCCAAGACCGTAGGATCCTACGCAGTGCCGTAGGGGACCGCACCGCCACTTCGCAGCAAATTAGGGACACTGTTGCCCCTGGGGTATCGGCGAGGACCATTCGCAACCGTCTCCATGAAGCTGGGCTACGGTCCCGTACACCGTTAGGCCGTCTTCCGCTCACGCCCCAACATCGTGCAGCCCGCCTCCAGTGGTGTCGCGACAGGCGTGAATGGAGGGACGAATGGAGACGTGTCGTCTTCAGCGATGAGAGTCGCTTCTGCCTTGGTGCCAATGATGGTCGTATGCGTGTTTGGCGCCGTGCAGGTGAGCGCCACAATCAGGACTGCATACGACCGAGGCACACAGGGCCAACACCCGGCATCGTGGTGTGGGGAGCGATCTCCTACACTGGCCGTACACCACTGGTGATCGTCGAGGGGACACTGAATAGTGCACGGTACATCCAAACCGTCATCGAACCCATCGTTCTACCATTCCTAGACCGGCAAGGGAACTTGCTGTTCCAACAGGACAATGCACGTCCGCATGTATCCCGTGCCACCCAACGTGCTCTAGAAGGTGTAAGTCAACTACCCTGGCCAGCAAGATCTCCGGATCTGTCCCCCATTGAGCATGTTTGGGACTGGATGAAGCGTCGTCTCACACTGTCTGCACGTCCAGCACGAACGCTGGTCCAACTGAGGCGCCAGGTGGAAATGGCATGGCAAGCCGTTCCACAGGACTACATCCAACATCTCTACGATCGTCTCCATGGGAGAATAGCAGCCTGCATTGCTGCGAAAGGTGGATATACACTGTACTAGTGCCGACATTGTGCATGCTCTGTTGCCTGTGTCTATGTGCCTGTGGTTCTGTCAGTGTGATCATGTGATGTTTCTGACCCCAGGAATGTGTCAATAAAGTTACCCCTTCCTGGGACAATGAATTCACGGTGTTCTTATTTCAATTTCCAGGAGTGTATTTGCAGCCCTGTGTCGCCAGACACAGCTGTAACATGGCGGTGTGTAACGTAACTATGTCGGCGCGTGAGAAACAGCGTGCTGTAATCGAGTTTCAAATTCGAAGAGTTCGTCCACACATGCAGCGCCCTCTCCTTCAGCAGAACAGCATCAAACCACACACGAGCACTACGGCATCTGCAGCAATCAGATGCCTTGGCGTCACTGTCATTGATCATTCTCTATACAGATACGAGTTGGCCTCACCCGATTTTTATCTGTTTCTATAACATAAAGAACACCTTTGGGGACTTCATTTTCACAGTGATGAATCGCTGCAGAGGTGTGGCTCCGATGACAAATTCATTCTACAGTGACGGTATAATAAACTAGTCTCTCGGGGGAGAAATATGTCCGTAGCCAGGGTGCCCATGTCGAGAAATAAATGCTTAGGTATAAATCAAGAATAATGATGTATGAAGTCAGCAAATATTGTTTTATTTAAAAAGCACTAAGAGTTTTCGCATAAAAGTCGAAAGCACTACTTTCAGCACATCCTCATACACTGGTTTCAATAGTTAACTCTGAATTTGATCGAAAACATTTGAAGTTGATGTAAGAAACTGAATTAATTTCTCTGTCTGATGGGAAAGACGTCGGCGGTTTATGTCAACAACTATCAGATTCTGTACAACATTTATGAATAATCGTGAAGTACGGAGGTAGAAATGTGTGTTAAAGAAATCTTTCGAAGTCGACTCCATTATGCCATGGCAACGTTTAGTGTGCTTATAAATTCGTATGGCCGTTGTCACTCATGATAAATATTTTTAAGGTATCAGGATACGTCATATTCGTCTCTAAACTTCTTCTTTCTCAATGATTCCATTCTTCCTGTAATCTTCCTAAGGATGCCACTGATGTCCCTTGATGGCTGAGTGCTTAGAATTTTATCGAAGCAAAATTGTTTATGTTCGCAACACTTAGCTCAGTTTCTACTCAATTACACTGTATTATGTCGGTATGAAATTCTCTCTTTTGTGATTGGATACTTTATTTCGTTTATATACTCCACCTACAAAAATTAGAACTTTTTCTTATCTGTATGATAGAACAAAATCTGTCGAAGAACCATGAACGCTAAAAGTTCTAACACTGCTGTTCGTGACGGATCGCTAATATCGATCGTCAAGTCGTACTTTTAATACTGGAGTACGCAGTCTAGTTCCCAAGATCTTAATAACACAGGTGCTAAGAGGTCGGCGAACCACCGGCGCGGGGAACGTTCTTTGCATTAAATGGATTAAAACTGTTTCAGAAAATTGTAATTGCTCGAGCTACGTTGCCACACTAACTAATTCTTAGCAGCGAGCTGTTTGACAGCGAGGCAGTAATGCTGCAATGATCGAAGTACGCCCGACTGGGCCCGCTGTTGACTGAACTTATTAAATAATTTTGTTACAAGCCAGTCTTGTGTTCTCTTATCATGACACGTGTCTTAAATTGCATGTACGCGCCAGACCAGGTTCGCTCGATAGTAATTTCAGTTGAAGTAATGCTGACTGCCGATTGGCAGGAAATTACAGAGCGATATCTGTATGAGAATAAGAATAATAATTTATTAGGAAGCTTGCTTGATTGAAGATTGAGAAGATGCGTTCTTCATTATGTGTGAAAATATTTATTTCAGAGTGACAAAGTGTCTTCTCCTAGAATGAACTGGAGGTTCCGTGCAGGCGGTAGTTTTTTTGAGTTTGATTATTATTTTCCCTGTTAATTGGTATCTACCACAGATAGGCAGCCAGATTCTGTATGAAATAATAAGTAATTAAAAGTACAAAATAAATAATATCAACAGGAAATACTACGTATAAAAATGGGAAGCCACTGTTTACCATCAGTAATTCATTCCATATGAGCAGTCAACATTCAACAACGTTGGCCGCGCGGGTTGGCCGTGCGGTCTAAGGCGTTTTGTCACAGATCGCACGGATCGTCCCATCTGCGGTTCGAATCCTTCCTTGGGCATGGGCGTGTGCGTTGTTCTTAGCGTTAGTTAGTTTTAGGTTAAGTAGTGCGTAAGCAGTTCTCAGCAGTTTGGTCCCATAGTCGTTACCACGAATTTCCAACGTTCTAATGAAATCACACATTAAAATAACACGTCGCAATTGTGAAATTTAAAATTTTCCTGTCGAATTAAATGTTCGATGTGATTTCGTGATTGCAGCCGGTCGTCGTAAACTTCACTCTACGATGGCAGATGTCCAGTCGAAATATGGTGGAGTGAGTTTACGATGACCGGCTGCAATCCCGAAATCTCTTCGAACACTTCGCAACTATTTCATGTAGCCAATTACCTACTCGTACACGCAGTTTCTGTGGGTAGATTCCTGTAGTCTGCATAGTCCTCCATTTTGTAATGAGTTTGGATAGTTCTCAGTGTAATAAGGATAACTGTTCTTGACTTTATATCTCCTGCCATTGACAGTAATAGGTTGAAAAAGGAACGTATCCGATCAGCACAAAGTTGTAATACTTCGTTAGAAGACACCCACATGAACAGAATAATTGCATCCTTCACATGGGCCACCATGTTTGCAGCTTGTCTTTTTTTTTCCCTTGCAAGTGGTTACGGAATATTTAATGCTCCAGATATACTCCATGTCCTATCTGTCTTACATCGTATATGCAGCAGAAAGTTTGCAAGCATTAGCAACACTATTCCTGAAATTTCTTTTGTGAAGAAAAAGATTACCGTTAGCAGTCACAGTTCATAATTTCCACGACGCGTTCCGCAGTTTTGGACCTCCATTATTAGGTGGATTTACTTGGATCAGTACGACACGTATTTGTTGAGTTACGGCTTTTGGGTAAGCTTCCAGCACTGTCTCAGGTGGTCAAGGACCACATCACATACACCATCACACATTGTAAACACTGAAGGGAGTAGAGATGGTAGTTACAGTTACTTATCACGCTATACATGGTGATTCTTATCAATGTTTAAAAAGCCTGGAAGCTTCGTACATGACATTAAGGCGAGTAATTTCATATAAAAGACACATTTGGTAGCAAATGTCCCCAATAGTGGGTGACACATGTTGAAGATGTGATGTCACCAGATTAAGTACTTCACTGCACGTGCAGCGTTTGGGCTTGTTGATCGTACTCTCGCTCGTATGGGACGGTGCTACACATCGTTTAGCTAGGCTACTCTGTATCTGTGAATCTAAACCTATTGATAGTACCCTTGTATTACCACTACCGTGAGCACTATCGCATCACATCGGATAAGGCAGGAACGAATACACAGTACTCTAGCCGAACTATGTGTGGCACTTGCTGTACTTGCGGCGAGGTTCTTCATGTATTCCCCGACATTTGCGACCCAATCTATCTTACATCAAATTACTCGTCTCAGCCTCATCTGCGATGCTTTTTTTTTTACGTTAGTAAGAAACACCTTGTGCAAATCCTGTGAACGATAACTGTTACAACGTGCAGCAGTGGTTTGGCAGTCAAGACGAATAATTTGTGGTCTGTCGGCTTGGTAGACCACAAGCGTCCTACGCGAGTTTGTTCGTTTGGATTTCACTGTGGTTCTTTGGAAACAGCTATAACTTAAGCGAAATGTATTAAGAATTACGATTGAGTTGATTTTTAAAACTTTCTTCCATTCACTGAAGTTTGGTAATATAATTCTCCAGTCCTCTTAAAACATCTGTTTACTTTTTACAACTTCACATTACAATCCAAATTGTTCTTCAGTGTAACCAGTATTACGAATGTTCTTTTGCATAAGGTTTTTTATAGGACTTCAATCGCAATATCAACAACTGTAATAATGACTCCATGGGTAAGTTTTCTATGCCAAATATATAAAAATAAACAGCGTAAAAAACAAAAAACACAAAAAGGGGACGTTTTCCGGAAACTTGTAGTAAATGTATCGGTCCGTCTGGTGGATATAGTTTTCTCATAGTCATGGCATCGTATTTTGCAGACCCCAGAGTTATCACGTTTATTGTTCTTTGTTAGAACTTATGGCATGCTCGAGATTTTGTATCAGTTAATGTTACGAAGACAATTCTAACCCCATTCAGGTAAACACGAAAATATGCGAGGATAGGGTAAGAAATGTAATCAGTGGGAATAACTATAATTATCAGATGCTGCACCCATCCAAGTGGGCACATAACTGTGTTTTGTGCGAGGGCGAGATCTTTGACGCAGTGTGGCTCTTTAGTCATGGCATATGTAGTGTGAAAGATGATGGATGAATAAACTCAGGAAAGAAGAGAGATAACGTACAATGAGAAGACTAATCCTTTACAGAATGGTAACGAAGAAAAACATCAGAAGTTTGTGGGACAAAAGAAAAGTCATTAGACAAAATCAAATAATGGAAACTCCTGGTTGGAAAATCCACGAAGTAAGGAAAGTGATAAATTGCTGGTCACCAGGAAGATGACACATTGAACTGCAGACAGGTAGAATAAAAATCACTACACGTTTGGCTTTTGGCCAAAACTTTCTTTAGAAAAGGAAACACACATGCATTCATTGACACACGCAAGCACACATTAAGCATACATGACAGTCATCTTTGGCAGCTCACACAAGAATGCAACTGTCACAGTGAACAAAAGCAGCAATCTGGAGAGAGTGGGGAAAAGGAAGGGATTGCAGGCTACAGATGGGGGAGAGAAGAGCAGTGTATGGTGGACAGTACAGAGACTAGTTGGAGGCATGACAAGGATGCCACGAAGCACATGGTCAGAAGGCTGTGGGGTAAGTAGTAAGCGACAGGTGAAAACAGGGAACGGAAATTGAGAGGAGGAGGGAAGAGGAAAAAAATGGTTCAATTGGCTCTGAGCACTATGGGACTTAACATCTGAAGTCATCAGTCCCCTACAACTTAGAACTACTTAAACCTAACTAACCTAAGGACATCACACAACATCCATGCCCGAGGCTGGATTCGAACCTGCGACCGTAGCGGTCGCGCTGTTCCAGACTGAAGCGCCTAGAACCGCTCGGCCACACTGGCCAGCGGGAGAGGAAACATGGGTGGATGCAATGCCAGAGGATAGCACACTGTGAGTAAGGAGGACTTGACACAACAGAGAGGGCGGAAATTGTTGTGCAAAGGCTGTGTGGCTGGTAAGTTACTATAGGTTGAGACTGAGAAAACGTTTAGTGTGAAGAACGTCTTGTAAGGATAACTCTCATCTGTGCAGTTCACATAGGCTGGTGATGGAGAGGAAGACCCAGATCACCAAGGTGAGAAGTTGCCATTGGAATGAAGTACATTGTGTTCATTTCCATGTTGTGCCACAGGGTGGTCTACATCTACCTTGGCTGCTTTACAGGTGGCTCAGACTCTAATGGGGTAGGATATGTCTGTGATTGGATTGGAACAGGAAGTGCTTCATGGTTGAATTGGAATGGTAGTAGGAAGAAAAGCTCATTTAGTACCATACCATCTAAAAATCGGAAATCTAACTGTACACAAGACGGACTCTTTCACGTACCTCGATGTCAACATTAATCAACAAAACCTTATAGATCAAGAGGTAATAACAAGAAATCAAAGTGGGGGAAAATGTCTGGGAGCTATGCAGAACATCATAAGATCGAAATTACTATCTGGGCAGGCAAAAATAAGAATATTTCGACCATCACCAAGCCAATAGTGTGCTATGCAAGTGATACATGGACCATGACGAATAAAACAGAGAAAAAACTCATCACTTTTGAAAATAAAGTACTGAGAAAAATACACTCCTGGAAATTGAAATAAGAACACCGTGAATTCATTGTCCCAGGAAGGGGAAACTTTATTGACACATTCCTGAGGTCAGATACATCACATGATCACACTGACAGAACCACAGGCACATAGACACAGGCAACAGAGCATGCACAATGTCGGCACTAGTACAGTGTATATCCACCTTTCGCAGCAATGCAGGCTGCTATTCTCCCATGGAGACGATCGTAGAGATGCTGGATGTAGTCCTATGGAACGGCTTGCTATGCCATTTCCACCTGGCGCCTCAGTTGGACCAGCGTTCGTGCTGGACGTGCAGACCGCGTGAGACGACGCTTCATCCAGTCCCAAACATGCTCAATGGGGGACAGATCCGGAGATCTTGCTGGCCAGGGTAGTTGACTTACACCTTCTAGAGCACGTTGGGTGGCACGGGATACATGCGGACGTGCATTGTCCTGTTGGAACAGCAAGTTCCCTTGCCGGTCTAGGAATGGTAGAACGATGGGTTCGATGACGGTTTGGATGTACCGTGCACTATTCATTGTCCCCTCGACGATCACCAGTGGTGTACGGCCAGTGTAGGAGATCGCTCCCCACACCATGATACCGGGTGTTGGCCCTGTGTGCCTCGGTCGTATGCAGTCCTGATTGTGGCGCTCACCTGCACGGCGCCAAACACGCATACGACCATCATTGGCACCAAGGCAGAAGCGACTCTCATCGCTGAAGACGACACGTCTCCATTCGTCCCTCCATTCACGCCTGTCGCGACACCACTGGAGGTGGGCTGCACGATGTTGGGGCGTGAGCGGAAGACGGCCTAACGGTGTGCGGGACCGTAGCCCAGCTTCATGGAGACGGTTGCGAATGGTCCTCGCCGATACCCCAGGAGCAACAGTGTCCCTAATTTGCTGCGAAGTGGCGGTGCGGTCCCCTACGGCACTGCGTAGGATCCTACGGTCTTGGCGTGCATCCGTGCGTCGCTGCGGTCCGGCCCCAGGTCGACGGGCACGTGCACCTTCCGCCGACCACTGGCGACAACATCGATGTACTGTGTAGACCTCACCCCCCACGTGTTGAGCAATTCGGCGGTACGTCCATCCGGCCTCCCGCATGCCCACTATACGCCCTCGCTCAAAGTCCGTCAACTGCACATACGGTTCACGTCCACGCTGTCGCGGCATGCTACCAGTGTTAAAGACTGCGATGGAGCTCCGTATGCCACGGCAAACTGGCTGACACTGACGGCGGCGGTGCACAAATGCTGCGCAGCTAGCCCCATTCGACGGCCAACACCGCGGTTCCTGGTGTGTCCGCTGTGCCGTGCGTGTGATCATTGCTTGTACAGCCCTCTCGCAGTGTCCGGAGCAAGTATGGTGGGTCTGACACACCGGTGTCAATGTGTTCTTTTTTCCATTTCCAGGAGTGTATATTGACCAGTGAAAGAAAATGAGGAAAATAAGGAAAAACAGAGAACTCCGACAATTATATACACTGCCTGACGTCGTAGCGACTGCGAAAATTATAAGACCAAGATGGTACGGTCATGCGAGGAGGAAAGAGGAGACACGGTAATAAAGGCTGTAATGAATGGAGAAGCTGAAGGAAAGAGACCACTGGGACGGCCGAGAACGAGATCGAAGGATAATACCATGGGAGACATGCAGATACTGGGCCTTGGAGATGAAGTTGCAGTCCACAGCTCGTGGTCGTGCGGTAGCGTTCTCGCTTCCCGCGCCCGCGTTCCCGGGTTCGATACCCGGCGGGGTCAGGGATTTTCTCTGCTTCGTGATGACTGGGTGTTGTGTGCTGTCCTTAGGTTATTTAGGATTAAGTAGTTCTAAGTTCTAGGGGACTGATGAGCATAGATGTTAATTCCCATAGTGCTCAGAGCCATTTGAACCACTTTTTTAGTTGAAGTTGCAGATTACAGGAAAGTGTGGAAGGAGGGACTGAGTGAGGCCAAGGACCGGTTGCGGGTTGTGTGGCAAGGATAAGTAAGTAAGTATGTTTTCTAATTCTTCTGCGATAAGCGTTCGTATATTTATGATGACAGATATAGCAACGACAAGGTCAAATACACTTTTTGTTTACCGAAAGTATGTGTTGTGTTCAGCTGATCCGTTGGTTACAACTGCGTGGTTAGCGTTCGTGTGAAAAAAATGCATATTTTTAGACACTAATTCGCGCAACGAAATTTCACAGAGTAGGAGAAAGTGATTTTGTCGACTCTCTGATTCTACATATATATAGTGTCGTATGAATCCCGTGCGGCTAATTAATTAAAGGATCTTGAAGCCTAATCAATCAAACTCTAACCTTAAAGTTCAAAGAAAAATAACTTATTTTTAGGGTTAAGTTTTAACTTGTGAATTTGTCGTATACCATGTTGTATTTTCAGAACTCATTAAATGTGACGTCATTGACGATGATACAAAGAAACCGAAACATGTTTACAAAGAGAAGGCAGTATAAGAAAGTTAGAGGTTTGCATAAACAGATGGTGAACATATAAGTTCGTTTATTTCCTCATATAGAGCCAGTCAACGTCGAAGGTTTCTGGTCGTTGAGTATCGCTACGTTGTAAAATAACTTTCACTGGATGAATAAAGTTGGGTTTCTTCATATATGGTAATTTTATGAAGCGAAGCTTCTTTACACTCTCATCTCGTTTATGTTAAGTGGGGGTCCAATTTTCTTAATTTCTTCTGCAAACAACTGTTCTGTTGTGGTTTAAGATAATCGATGATCACAAGTTTTATTTGCAATCATAGCCCATTTATGTCTTTAAGAATCATAGTAGAGTCATACAAGATAAAATTCAGGTATTTATTCAAGATGCTTAATTTTAGGCATTGTTATTTTGAGATGACGCCTTTGGTAAGGCGTGTGGAAATTACTGAATCTCAAACGCTGGTAAGAGACTAGGGCGATTTGGAGCATCTCTTACAAGTGGACTAACACTGATACCAGTCTAGCTGTCACAACTAGTGCCTCCGAGCAACATATCCAATTAATTACAATCAGTGGAACTAAAATTTTACGAGAAGAGTAGGCTGCTAGGTAGAAGCCCTAATATAAAATTAAATATTAATAACAAGACAAAGCCAATAGTATAAAATCTCTTGCAGCAGCGTAACACATAATAATCAGTTTTGTTATTAGAGTAACTGTTTCTAGTTGAGACAAGTAAGATGCATCAGATCGTAAGCGTCTAGAGAGATGATGAACGGTGGACGGGAGCGGAGGGGAGGGGAGGGGAGGGGCGGGTTATGCCACCTGTAGGTCAGACCAAGGAGTTGGTAGGAATGTAGGAGGGGATGAGTGAGGAGGGAGTGCCACACTGTAGTCTCTTCAAAATGAGTCTCCCATACACGATCAGACTTATTCCTCAAATTCGCTCTTTTCTGTCCTTGTTTTATACACCTGTACACATAGCATCAAAGGCTGTCAGTTTAACCTCACCTTTGAAGCAGGTGCTGTTCCTCTTGCAAAGTATTTTGACACTAGTGGGAGTGGCTCAGAACTATGTATAAAGAAGAAAACGAAGGCGAGACGCTGGTCCGCGGAATGTTTGAAACAGGGAGAAATATGCTGTTGAAATATTACACTCGGAATCTGCTGATTACCTCTCTTTCGTGCAAGTGGACACGAATTTATTTATTTGCTGCTACCATTTACAAATGACATGTCACATAGTTATTAACACAGGTCACATTTTCAAAATATGAAACTGTACATATACAGAATGTGAAGTTTATTTGCTATTTCTTATTTGTAATAGACGTTAATAATATTGCAGCTTTAAACACTTATAGACTTCAAAGTAATTAAGAAATAAAAACCTTAAAATTCACGATTTATAAATAGAAGATACAAATTTAGGACGATGGAAAGAGGATATGACGTACTGTCATTTTATGACATATTATTAATTCGGAAAAAAATTCTAATGTAACAATAATCTTGCATTTAAGAAAAAGAAATAAAATAACTACATAGATCTGTATTAGAGTTGCCACGACCTAACTATCTCGGGTGTGAGCGCTCGGCATATGACGAGCCCGTCACATTAGAGGTAGGGTACAAAATACATCTTTAATATTTATTTGATAATTTATGTGTGCAGACATGTGTTGTATTCAGAATGAAGGTAGGAGACGAGATACTGGCAGAAGTAAAGCTGTGAGGACGGGGCGTGAGTCGTGCTTGGGTAGCTCACCTTGTAGAGCACCTGCCCGCGAAAGGCAAAGGTCCTGAGTTCGAGTCTCGGTCCGGCACAAAGTTTTAATATGCCAGAAAGTTTCATGTGTTGTATTACTATTACATTACATAATTACATCGTTTTCATTACAGGTAGTATTTTATCTAAATTTAGCAAACTACTGTATCATTTAAATTACATTTATTACTCAAGACTTTTCTACATATATATTGAAAATACAGCTGATCCATTTCTTTGTTCCTTAATTTAGACTTGTCTTACAAGTAGGTTTGTATATTAGTCTCACTGCATCTGTTTCAGTATCTGAATCTGTTTCTGTGTTTGTGTCTGCCCTCGTGTTTGTGTGTTTGTTCTTATTCCTGTATGTGCTTGCTTTTGTTTGTATAATTCGTGTAACGTACGTGACACATCATCGGTTATGTCTTTCACGATGATGCCAGTCGTCCAGCTGTCGTAGTCTTTGCCTGTGCTGTTATATTCAGTTCGGGGTCGCATACGCGTGAGTCTGTTCAGGAGTTCCTAGTTTTCCGCAGCCGATGGAGGAATCCGTGAGGAAATGGACCATGCCAAGGGCGGGATATATGTGTTTTAGCCTCATTCGTGCCTTGTTCTTTGGGAAAAAAGTGTAGAGGCGATGCACCTTTACTGTCGAATCCCGTTCTCAGCGCCAGGTATTATTTCGCTAACGGTTCAGTTGGCGCCTTTCCGTGACGTCCTCTCCTATAATTTCGAATACCTTGTCGCATCTACCTTTCTTGAAAGAGTAAGCTGCTGCCCTCTGACGGACGGTGATGTCGATGGAGCACACTCCCATCCACAAGCATAGTGCCCCCGCCCATGTTGTACTGAAGGCCTCCGACATCCTGAGCAAAACACTTCTTTGGCCATTTCTCACAATAATTTTATGTGGTGCAAGCTTCAGTCGATACCCCCAGGTGCTCGCTGCAAACCATACTGTAGAATCGAATAGTACGATGTTATAAGTACGTTTTGTCTTTATGAGTAGTCTATATTTTGTAATATTTAGTCTTTATGAATTATGCGTTATTATCATTGCTTTGCCGCTTGTAAGCCTGAGACGTTTAATGAACTCCAGTTTGTCGTCGATGTGTACATCTAGATGTCTTATCAGTCTTCTGCTTTGCAAGGTTGTGTTATTTAGCTTGATGCTGGGGTTACTGTTAAGTTCGCGTTTCAGTAGTAAGTACATCTTTTCGTTAACTGGATATATAAGTTTGCTGTTATTACACAATTCATTGACGTCTAAGTCAAGCTGCATAGTCTTTTATTGTAAATGTCTCCTTGGGTTTCCCTATACCATAAGAGCATATCATCAGCGTACACTACTACGCCCCTTTACTATATTATCTCTGTCTTGGTTGTCTATATCGGCTCAAAAGCAATATTACAAAATATGGGTCCGCATGTGGACCCCTGTTGCCAGCCTTTGGTGATTTACTTCAGAACTCTTCGATTGCCTGCTAGCCATTCTACACCTCTGTCTCTGTCTCTGTCTCTGGGATTTGGATTTGTCTGCGAATAAAATAGGCCACCAAAGATTGTCAAAAGCGTCAGACATATCAATTAATATTGCCACTACACATTTGTCCTGTGGCTATGAGTTATGGGTAAAACCCTATTTACTACATCGTCTAAAGACTCGTGCAGCCGGAACCCATACTGATGTGGACTGAGGGGCCAGCATCTGTTTGTGTGACCTTACTCTGTCTCCTCGACCTGGCCAAGTAGGCTACATTCAGCAGACAGATCGGTCTATACGATTTTGGGCTGTTGAGTCTCTGTCCTCTGATTTTTTTATGTGAACTGCATTGGCCGTCTTCCAACAAGCGGGTATTGTCTTTGCTGCAAAGAGTTATTAAGTAAGTCCGTCAGGTAGGGGACAATCTGTGGAACAGCAGTTCTAATGATTTTTGAGTTGACTTCACTTGGGCCCAGAGCTTTTCCATCTGGAAGTCTCCTTATAGCTAGCGCGATCTCCTCAGGAGCAAGAACTAGTGATTCCTCCACTCATCCACTTAATGTCCATTTGTCTGCGTAGGCTTATGTAGTGGTGTATGTCGTGTGGAGATTCATCGTGTGATAGTATCTCGTTTAGTAGGTATTCTTCCGAGAATCTCTAGCCCTGAGTCATTGTACAGTTTTGTCGCTTTAATGCTGATAATAGCGTTGGTGTTTTTATTCTCTCAGTTTGTATTTCAATGTCTCTTCCCAAATGTTATTCTGTAAGTTGGTTCTGACGAAATTGTCCCAATGGTACTGCCTTATTTTTTTGCAATTCGCCTTTGTATCGTCATTTGACTTCAAGGTATTGTTGCAGCCCGACTTCCTTTTTGTATTCTTTTTGCTCGTTGGTAGTATCATTCCTTAGTGTTGTTAATAATGTTTACCATGGTATACTTTGTTTACATATCTCATTCATCTGTGGACTGCAGCGATTTGAGCTCTCTGTCGTAGTTCAGTTAATGTGTGTGCTTCGCAACGAATACTTAGTTGGGTGGTGTGCATAAAGAATTCTTATATAGTATCTTTTAATGTCTACCAGTTTGCCCTGTTCAGCAGCAAGCGCGACTGTTGTTAAGTGGGCGTATTTGTCTTTATGTATGTAGCATTGTGGAGAATTATTGTACTGTGATCGCTGTGTGTTGCTCTGTCACGTACTTGTCAGTCAGTTACATGTGCTACAGATGTTCCGTTTGCTAATGAAATGTCTATGTTAATGATATCTTAGACATTGTCATGATACGTCGGGACTTATTCTGCCTATTTGAGCACAAAAAGGCTGCACTGCTTAATGAAGTCCGTCATTACTTGTCCTTCGGCATTTTTCCTGTTTGCATGCCGTAGTGCTGAGCGCGCTTTAATGTCCTAGATCAAGAATAGTCTTTTGCCACTGGAGAACCCAGCTGTTTCCCTAACTAAGTTTGGAAAAGTTTCAATGTCATATGAGAACAGCGATTCCTTTCCCAACGTAATTTTTACTGTTAAAAGGTGTTCAGTAAACAGCCATGCTATTTTTATCAACGATTTTTATCAACGTAATTTGTGTGTTTGTTACCACGATTGCTGCTTTGGCATCCTTTACCACTGTAATTGTGGTGGGAGACCATGTATTTTACCGTCGCGCATGTAGGGTTCTTGTAAACGAAGGACATCCGAATGTACTTCAAATGGTTCAAATGGCTCTGAGCACTATGGAACTTAACGTCTACGGTCTTCAGTCCCCTAGAACTTAGAACTACTTAAACCTAACTAACCTAACGCCAGCACACAACACCCAGTCATCACGAGGCAGAGAAAATCCCTGACCCCGCCGGGAATCGAATCCGTGATCCCGGACGCGGGAAGCGAGAACGCTACCGCACGACCACGAGCTGCGGACTCGAATGTACTTCGTCCATCTGCTAGTTTAGTTCAGTAATAACCATTCTACTCCTCATACAACTCAGTTTTACGATCTTCACGACGAGGAGTATGTTGTGTATGCATAGTTCTTGAGCCCAGTTTCTTTAAATTGGTAGTAAACGCGTCCGTGGGCTCTCACCAATTCCTTGTAGACCATGTTTAGGTCCAAACCCTCTCCAGCTCCCCCCTTCCTCTATCACTGTGTGCTTACCAACCCCAGGAGTCGTTTGTCAGTTGGGAGGTTTTCTATTTGAAATACATCTCTATTTTCGAACCTGCTTAAGCGTACAGTCTCCTCAAGGTCCCTGTAGTCAATTTATGTTCCTTTATCAAGTTCCTGTTTATTGTACATATCTTGTGCTGGTTTGCTCATTTGTGTTTGTCGTTAGTGCTTCTGTGGTAGTCATATTTACCTTTGTTATTTGTTCTCTGTTATTTGTGTCTTGTAATTGGTCGTGTTTTCTGTCTGTGTTCGATATTGGTGTATTTTTAGTAGTTTTGTTTATCTTCGTTGCTTGTTGATGGTTAAGCTGTGCATGAGTTCTTGGTTTATATTGATACGTGTATGATTTCCACGTGTTGTCCGTCTTTTGTAGTTTGTGTCTTTGTGACGTCACATTCCTATTTGTCTGTTTCTGTTGTTTTTGTCTCAGATTCTTTTCAGTTTTAGGCATGGGTCCTTCCCCTACGAACAAAGTGTTCTGGTTTTATGCATAATTAGCACTTTGGAGTGTCATTTTGGAGTTTGGTTGTTGATGAATTGTGTTGTTTTGTGTGCTTGTCTTGGTTGTTGTGTATTTTTGTTGAATCTTCTTGTGTTACTTGTTGTTCTGGTGACTGGTGCTATTCGTAGTCACCCTGTCAGTGTGTATGAATGTCTTTCAGAAGTCTTTTTGTAGAATCGCTTTCTGGAAGGACGGTCACTGAGACATGTCATTACTATCCCGCCTATCTAAGTAGCAATCAGTGGCAGCTTGTATACATGCGTCACCAGCGTAGTCTATAATACGTAGGTATTTCTTCTGCACTATTGCACATAATGGTATTGATGGCACTATATCGATATCTGGGACAGTGCATTGTAGTAGCCCTGTTTTCTGTTTCCAGGCAACCACACTCCGCCAAACTCTTGTTCTGTTGCATGGTGATTTGTGTTTAGGCCTGCTGTTGTGATAAGATGGTAATGTGTCCTCCTTGTAGGTGTGCCCCAAATCAGTAAACGTTGTTGACGTGATATTGGTTAGTTCAAATGGCTCTGAGCACTATGGGACTTAACATCTGAGGTCATCAGTCCCTTAGAACTTAAAACTACTTAAAGCTAACTAATCTAAGGACAACACACACATCCATGCCCGAGGCAGGATTCGAATCTGCGACCGTAGCGGTCGCGCGGCTCCAGACTGAAGCGCCTAGAACCGCTCGGCCACAACGGCCGGCTGACATGGTATTCTGAACACTGATCGCAGGCTCTGTTCCGCTATTTACATGGGATGCAGTCATGACTTCTCGACAGTCTGTCTCTTTGTGTCCCTGCTTTGCACATTCGGCACACACTTACTCCTTGTTGCAACGTTTAGGTTGATGTTCCAAGCCCCAGCAGTTGAGCTACATATTCTTCAATGGGCAGCACTTCAAACTGAATGTAGACCCTGTCTCTTTGGAGTACTAGTAGACGAACTCTGGGGGGGGGGGGGGGGGGGGGAATTGGGGGAGGGAGAGGGGGAAAGGAGACCTCAAGTATGTTATTAACTGTACGCTTCCCCTTTGGTGCTGTCGTAAATTTTTTATACTTCTTCGTTAAATTCTTCCTTCGAAATATGTTCACTCAAGTTTATCTCGTAAACTTCTTCTAGGGTATCCTTATCTCTTAGTTTAGTATGTAACTGATAGACAGCCAGAAGTGGTCAAAGTTTTCGTGGTACCTCGTAATTGATATCGTTTAGCTGTGCAAATTTTATCAATGATTTTTCTTTTATCCTCCTTTTTCTCCGCTTCCAGAATCACTGTTTTTACCGTAGATTTGATGGCATTAATTTTGATCTTAGCGTGTCTGTAGTAGATAGTATTTGTTAAGACACAGCCTTTGCATCTTGATTATCTGGTGATTTGAAGAATCACTGCCACAGAGGATAGTGGGGCTTGCTTGATAATTCTAGTTATAAGTATTCGGATCTTTTATTTAAGGTCTTTTATTCCTGCCTTCAGGAGCCTAATTCTATCCCGTGTATCTGCGGGATTAGCAAAAGCCAGTTCTTTCGGAAGTCTGTGACTCTCTCTACGAAGTTCTTCGTTTTGGGCTTCTAGTCTATGTTCGATAATAGCAAGTGGCCATATTTTGTTTGCTACATTGGCTGAATTTGCAGTGAATGCCCTCTTGTGTCTTAATTCACTTACAAATTCAGCCAATAAGTCGTCAACTACAGCGTACATGTCTACATTTGACGCATCTAAATGTGAACCGGTGTTGCCGTATTAGCAGAATTACGTCGTCTCACTGCACCAGTATTATGTGTGTCATTTTCACCCCCTGAGATTATGGGGCTCACACTGCTGGCAGTTTCTGTGGCTGCCGCCGAATGGATTACTTCGCCTTCAATTTGAAAAATAATATGCAAGTACGCGAAAATTAGTTCACTTGTACTTGGCCTTCTAATGACATATTTTAAAATAACACAGGGTGGGAATATTTACATACACATTTCGCGGAAGAACCGGATGTCTTCGAAGTACATTATTTTATTGCTCTTCTGCTTGTGTGTTGGAATAGATTTTCTCTTTGTACTCTTCCTGCGTAAAATCTGCTCTGCAAACTTATACCGTAACATGTTAGCTACTCGGCGGAAATGAATGTAAGTGTGGGAGTGTATTGCCAGAGGACTACCAGTAGTGCACTGAAAGCTGGTCGTCAAAAGATGTGACTATAGTACAAAATGGGACTGCCCTGCAACAGAAGGGAGTTGAAGGAACGGGAAAAGACAGTGCGTGTGTGTCAATTAGCGAGCAGTAACGATGCACTGTGTTGGTGTTCTTCATTACAAAATTACCTGTACACATCACTTTTATGACTCAGACGTGGAAGAATCGTCGGAAAACTGGGAGAAGTAAGAAGGGTAACGAGTGTAGTCCAGGAATATGGTATTGCTCACAACCTTCTTTCAAGTGCATGAGGAGCAGTGAAAGCCAAGGCATTGCCACCAGAAAGAGAGGTTCTGGTCGATCACGGTCAACATGAGCTGCAGAAGACGCCCACACTGTGCAACAACCAAGAACGGACCCACGTCAAACACTGGAAGCAATTACAATCAGATTTCACAGGACTCCAGGCACGCAGTCTCACGCTTCACAGTGGCACGGCCACTGCATGGAGGTGCTGTCTTTGTCCAACGAGTAAGAAGTACGTTGAACTACGTTGCGAGTACTCAGTACGCTGTACGGTGGAGGACGTTGTCTTCCACTGACACCCTTACATCGCTGGCACCGTTTGCAGTGGTACCAAAAACAAAGGAACTGGACCAACGAGGAGTAGGGTCGCGAGTTCTTCTCAGATGAGAGCAGTTTCTGAGTAGTGAATCTGGACGTATCCTCATACGGCGGGAAGAGGGAAGACCTAATTCACCTAGGAACGTTGTCGGATATGATCGTTTTGGTGTTCCAAATGTTATAGTGCAGAACGGCATAATGTAATATGAGCGTACTGATCTCCAAATTTTTTAGGATGATTTACTCAATGATCTTCCTTTCCTAAGTTCGTCTTTTCAGGGAAGCATACGCGTTTGACTTCATTTTCATGGAAGACAACAGGCGCCCGCTTCGAACAGCGCTTGTGGAGGAGGTCTTGAAACGTGAGAATGTTCGACGAATGGTCTGGCCTGCTTGTTTCCCCGGGTTGTATCCCATCGAGCCAAAGTGGGATGCGTTGTGTAGACTTACTGCAGAGACCATGTTCACCACGATCGTCCACCAATCATCAACCGCGCTCCTGGAGGAATGGAATGCCCTGTCACATGAATTCCTTATCAACCCTGTGGCCAGCATGGGGGTATCTCTCAAGAGTGAATTGCTGTCCGTGGTGATCACACACATTATTAAGAACCATGTCCCCCTTTTTGCTATGTACAGGGGACGAAGATAAATTGCCGTGACTTTGGTGTATTGTCTTTGAATAAAAGTGTCATTTTTGTTGGTTTTATTGCACGTTTTTTTTCTTTTTTTTTGTTACCTTCTATAGTAAATTGCAGCAGTTCTCTCTATGTGTGGTCCAAGTTTCATCTAGCTGTGTTGCTTGACAGTGGCAAAGGTTACTTTGGCGTATGTGGATGGGAAAGGTCAATAACTTTGACATATTGGTAACTGCCAGTGCAGTTAGGTTTTTAACCTTGTTCGTAGTTTCCATACTTGTGGAAACTCACAATACAATGAGCTAAATTGTAATAAAACTCGCTAAACATGTGTAGCGGAACATTAACACAAACAGTGTCCGTTGTCTTGTCGTATATGCTGTCAATCAAAATTTCTCCGATCGGTGTTTGAAAAACACGTCAAACCGTACCGTATGTGATAAGATATTTGACAACGCCAGTAACGGTTGACAACTATTGATCGGTACTGGGGTCTTTATTTTAGGAGTGAATGCTACGAAAGAAGTAGTGGTATGAAGATTACAAGGACGGCACAGAATACCCTCAGCCAACCCCACGAGACGCACAGCTACAGGAAACCTCCGCAGCTGACAAATCTTCACCGTCACCACTAAAACGCTTCCCGTTTGCCCTATCCTACAGTCGTCCGTTGCATGCTAAAGTTTTGTTTTGATTTCTTACAGTTTGTGGCTAATACACTACCTGTTATTACAATTATTTGTTGAGTGCTGTGTGATACTAAACTACTTAGGGAGTCAAGGTTTTAAACGTGGCTGCTTAGTTCAGTGACCGTTTCTAAATTAAAACTGAAACAAATTAGCCCTCGGTCACTATTATTTTTAGTCTTATTGACCAGGTATCAACACTTCTATGAGTGCCTTCATCAGAATTAAAACATAGTTACAAATTTATAGAAAAAGACATTTTTTTAATAAAAAGAGTGTAATTACTGACTAACAATAAAAGACAGAGGCAATATTTACATGTCACATATATAAGATAATTAACAGGCCAGAAGGTCTTTAGTCACATATATAGAAAGGAATGTGTGAAAGCGAGCCACTGTGGGTTGCTCGTACCTGTACAGTTACATGTTTCAAGGGACTCAGGCGCCCGCGTTAACAAGTGCGGGCGGGTGAACATGGCATTGCATCGTGAATGCCATCTAGTAGCCGCAGGTACAACTTGACTACTTAACATTCACGTGGAGACAGACGAAAATTATAATGAATATTGTTCAGTGCATAATGTAAAAAGCAATATTTTGTTTAACAGCGACAGATAAAGTAACATTTTGTCTGCACCAGAGCTTAGAAGTACAGTTTGAGGCGTAAAAACGTCATTACAGGAAATACAGGAAGGGCTGAATGACACAGCTTGTAGAAAGTGATATAACATGAAATACAGCCAATAAACATTTTAATAAACCAAACATTTTGAGTGAACTTAAATGGAAAAAAAAATTTCAGTAAACTGCACAAGGTGACCCGAAATTAGAAGTCGAGTAACCGCTTTATACCGTTGAAGAAAGTTTTTTGGCGCAACTGCAGCTGTTCATTGAGGATGAGACTATGATTTCGACAAAGATGTTTAAAAACCTCTTCTTCTTCCAGAATCTAATTTACGTCCTTTCTTCTCGGTGTGCAAAATGTTGGTATCGCGAATAGCTTTAGGCGCGTGACCTGTAATCAGAAGATGGTCGGCAAAAGACGAATTTTGGGGGCTAGTGACATTTTTTCTTAAAAGGTGTCCTTTATATCTGGTTGTAAAGGCACGTGCTGTTTGTCCTGTGTAGTAAGAAGAGCAGGTATCGCAGACAATCTTATAGAGGCCAGAACTTTCTAAAGGGGAACGAATTGATTTTAAATTATGCCTTAAGTTTTTTTTAAAATTATTATTGGTGTTCATTTTTCCCAGTTGTCATTCGAGAGTGGAATGATACAGAAATAGTCTGAAGGTGGTTCGACGAACCCTTTGCCAAGCACTGAGTTGCGAATGGCAGAGTAGTGATGTACACTCATGATTATAAATTAAGGATAATGCTGATACATGGTGAAGCAACGCTCTGGTGGGCGGTTTGTGGTTTTAAATTACCTCGTGGTTTGAACTGCGGACGTCGCACGGTGGCGGTGGCAGCAATACACATACGCAGAGGTGTGATGGTGCGTGTCAGAGTACGGTGCAGCGAGTAAGTCCGCAGGCGTTTTCAGACGTGTTATGTGGGGTAGAATCCTAGGGCGACTGTAGGCTGGTCAAACACAGCAGGTCGTAGCATAGACGCTCCGTGTGCAACAAAGTGTGGTCTCAAGATTCCAGCATACAGGAAACGTGTCCAGGCGCTACAGTACAGGACGTCCACAGTGTGCAACACCACATGAAGACCTATATCTCACCGTCAGTGTCCGCAGACAGCCACGGAGTACTGCAGGTAGTCTTGCTCAGGATGTTACCGCAACCACTGGAATACTTGTCTCCAGACACACAGTCTACAGACGACTGAACAGACATGGTTTATTCGCCCGGAGCCCTCCAAGCTGCATTCCACTGACCCCTGGTCACAGGAGAGCCCATAAAGGCTGGTGTCAAGAACACAGTACATGGTCATTGGAACAGTGGTCCCAGGTTATGTTCACGGACGAGTCCAGGTATAGTCTGAACAGTGATTATCGCCGGGTTTTTATCTGGCCTGAACCAGGAAACAGATACCAACCCCTTAATGTCCTTGAAAGGGACCTGTATGGAGGTCGTGGCTTTATGTTGTGGGGTGGGATCATGATTGGTGCACGTACATCCCTGCATGTCTTTGACAGAGGAGCTGCAACAGGTCAGGTGTATCGGAACGTCATTTTGCACAAGCATGTCCGCCTGTGGTCTAGGGGTAGCGTCTTTGATTCATAATAAAAGAAAAAAAAAAGGTCTTCGGTCCCGGGTTCGATCCCCGCCACTGCCTAAATTTTGATAAATAATCAGCATTGGCGGCCGAAGACTTCCGGCATAAGAAGTCAGCCTTATTCTGCCAACGGCCTTGTCAAAGAGGGCGGAGGAGCGGATAGAGGTTCAGGGCACTCTCTTGTCCTAGGGGTGGGAAATTGCCCCTAAAGGCGGAAGAATCAGCAATGATCAA
Source organism: Schistocerca serialis cubense (assembly GCF_023864345.2). NCBI lineage: Eukaryota > Metazoa > Arthropoda > Insecta > Orthoptera > Acrididae > Schistocerca > Schistocerca serialis. The sequence goes on along the minus strand of NC_064641.1, from coordinate 542,959,333 downwards.
CAACATGAGGATGCAGAAGGCAATGGAAACCACCGCACTAAAGACACGTAACGTGTATCCACAGGACATGTGGCCTGTATTTGAAGAAGTGTCATGATGATCTCTCCATTCCACCGAGCAAGGTGGCGCAGTGGTTAGACACTGGACTCGCATTCGGGAGGACGACGGTTCAATCCCGCGTCCGGCCATCCTGATTTACGTTTTCCGTGATTTCCCTAAATCCCTCCAGGCAAATGCCGGGATGGTTCCTCTGAAAGGGCACAGCCGACTTCCCTCCCCATCCTTCCCTAATCCGATGAGACCGATGGCCACGCTGTCTGGTCTCCTTCCCCAAAGCAACCAACCAACCAATCTCTCCATTGGCAAAAGATTCCGGAATAGTCCCCCATTCGGATCTCCGGGAGGGGACTGCCAAGGGGGAGGTTACCATGAGAAAAATATTGAATAATCAACGAAAGGATAACGTTCTACGAGTCGGGGCGTGGAATGTCAGAAGCTTGGACGTGGTAGGGAAACTAGAAAATCTGAAAAGGGAAATGCAAAGGCTCAATCTAGATGTAGTAGGGGTCAGTGAAGTGAAGTGGTAGGAAGACTAGGATTTCTGGTCAGATGAGTATCGGGTAATATCAACAGCAGCAGAAAATGGTATAACAGGTGTAGGATTCGTTATGAATAGGAAGTCAGGGCAGAGGGTGTGTTACTGTGAACAGTTCAGTGACCGGGTTGTTCTAATCAGAATCGATAGCGAACCAACACCAACAACGATAGTTCAGGTATACATGCCGACGTCGCAAGCTGAAGATGAACAGATAGAGAAAGTGTATGAGAACATTGAAAGGGTAATGCAGTATGTAAAGGGAGACGAAAATCTAATAGTCATGGGCGACTTGAATGCAGTTGCAGGGGAAGGAGTAGAAGAAAAGGTTACAGGAGAATATGGGCTTGGGACAAGGAATGAAAGAGGAGAAAGACTAATTGAGTTCTGTAACAAGTTTCAGGTAGTAATAGCGAATACCCTGTTCAAGAATCACAAGAGGAGGAGGTATACTTGGAAAAGGCCGGGAGATACGGGAAGATTTCAATCAGATTACATCATGGTCAGACAGAGATTCCGAAATCAGATACTGGACTGTAAGGCGTACCCAGGAGCAGATATAGACTCAGATCACAACATAGTAGTGATGAAGAGTAGGCTGAAGTTCAAGACATTAGTCAGGAAGAATCAATACGCAAAGAAGTGGGATACGGAAGTACTAAGGAATGACGAGATACATTTGAAGTTCTGTAACGCTATAGATACAGCAATAAGGAATAGCGCAGTAGGCAGTACCGTTGAAGAGGAATGGACATCTCTAAAAAGGGCCATCACAGAAGTTGGGAAGGAAAACATAGGTACAAAGAAGGTAGCTGCGAAGAAACCATGGGTGACAGAAGAAATACTTCAGTTGATTGATGAAAGGAGGAAGTACAAACATGTTCCGGGAAAATCAGCAATACAGAAATACAAGTCGCTGAGGAATGAAATAAATAGGAAGTGCAGGGAAGCTATGACGAAATGGCTGCAGGAAAAATGTGAAGACATCGAAAAAGATATGATTGTTGGAAGGACAGGCTCAGCATACAGGAAAGTCAAAACAACCTTTGGTGACATTAAAAGCAACGGTGGTAACATTAAGAGTGCAACGGGAATTCCACTGTTAAATGCAGAGGAGAGAGCAGATAGGTGGAAAGAATATATTGAAAGCCTCTATGAGGGTGAAGATTTGTCTGATGTGATAGAAGAAGAAACAGGAGTCGATTTAGAAGAGATAGGCGATCCAGTATTAGAATCGGAACTTAAAAGAGTTTTGGAGGACTTACGGTCAAATAAGGCAGAAGGGATAGATAACATTCCATCAGAATTTCTAAAATCATTGGGGGAAGTGACAACAAAACGACTATTCACGTTGGTGTGTAGAATATATGAGTCTGGCGATATACTATCTGACTGTCGGAAAAGCATCATCCACACAATTCCGAAGACGGCAAGAGCTGACAAGTGCGAGAACTGTCGCACAATCAGCTTAACAGCTCATGCATCGAAGCTGCTTACAAGAATAATATACAGAAGAATGGAAAAGAAAATTGAGAATGCGCTAGGTGACGATCAGTTTGGCTTTAGGAAAAGTAAAGGGACGAGAGAGGCAATTCTGACGTTACGGCTAATATTGGAAGCAAGGCTAAAGAAAAATCAAGACACTTTCATAGGATTTGTCGACCTGGAAAAAGCGTTCGACAATATAAAATGGTGCAAGCTGTTCTAGATTCTGAAAAAAGTAGGGGTAAGCTATAGGGAGAGACGGGTCATATACAATATGTACTCGTACAACAACCAAGAGGGAATAATAAGAGTGGACGATCAAGAACGAAGTACTCTTATTAAGAAAGGTGTAAGACAAGGCTGTAGCCTTTGGCCCCTACTCTTCAATCTGTACATCGAGGAAGCAGTGATGGAAATAAAAGAAAGGATCAGGAGTGGAATTAAAATACAAGGTGAAAGGATATCAATGATACGATTCGCTGATGACATTGCTATCCTGAGTGAAAGTGAGGAAGAATTAAATGATCTGCTGAACGGAATGAACAGTCTAATGAGTACACAGTATGGTTTGAGAGTAAATCGGAGAAAGACGAAGGTAATGAGAGGTAGTAGAAATGAGAACAGCGAGAAACTTAACATCAGGATTGATGGTCATAAAGTCAATGAAGTTAAGGAATTCTGCTACCTAGGCAGTAAAATAACCAATGACGGACAGAGCAAGGAGGACATCAAAAGCAGACTCGCTATGGCAAAAAAGGCATTTCTGTCCAAGAGAAGTCTACTAATATCAAATACCGGCCTTAATTTGAGGAAAAAATTTCTGAGGATGTATGTCTGGAGTACAGCATTGTATGGTAGTGAAACATGGACTGTGGGAAAACTGGAACAGAAGAGAATCGAAGCATTTGAGATGTGGTGCTATAGGCGAATGTTGAAAATTAGGTGGACTGATAAGGTAAGGAATGAGGAGGTTATACGCAGAATCGGAGAGGAAAGAATATGTGGAAAACACTGATAAGGAGAAGGGACAGGATGATAGGACATCTGCTAAGACATGAGGGAATGACTTCCATGGTACTAGAGGGTGCTGTAGAGGGCAAAAACTGTAGAGGAAGATAGAGATTGGAATACGTCAAGCAAATAATTGAGGACGTAGGTTGCAAGTGCTACTCTGAGATGAAGAGAGGTTAGCACAGGAAATGAATTCGTGGCGGGCCGCATCAAACCAGTCAGTAGAAAAAAAAAAAGAAAGCGCCTTTTCAGGGGTGCAGTGGCTCCCACTTTCCTCCTGATGGATGAAAACGCACGGCCCCACCGAGCTGTCATCGTGGAGGAGTACCTTGAAACAAAAGATATCAGGCAAATGGAGTGGCCTGCCTGTTCTCCGGACCTAAAACCCATCGAGCACGTCTGAGATGTTCTCGGTCGACGTATCGCTGCACGTCTTCAAGCCCCTGCGACACTTCAGGTGCTCCGACAGGCACTGGTGCAAGAATGACAGGCTATACTCCAGCAGCTGCTCGACCACCTGGTCCACAGTATGCCAACCCGTTGTGTGGCCTTTGTACGTGTGCATGGTGATCATATCCCATACTGATGTCGGGGTACATGCACAGGAAACAGTGGCGTTTTGTGGCACATGTGTTTCGGGACGGTTTTTTTCAACTTATCACCAATACCGTGGACTTACAGATCTGTGTCGCGTGTGTTCCCTATGTGCCTATGCTATTAGTACCAGTTTTGAGTAGTTTCACGTTTTGCAGCAGACCGAAAGGATGAGATGATTGGCTTCAGAATTGAAACGTGGAAATAAATGATAATTTTAAAAAGGTGGAGCTTGTAGAGTTTATATCTGCCCATAAACTAGAGTTCACCATATAAAAGATCGACGAACTGGAGAAAAACATACGGGCATCCAGGCATTGGCTGTGACGTTACCTCTGCCACTTCAAGCCAGTTGATATGGCAGTTACGTTGCCAGCAATGATAAAATATAAATTGCGCTGCTTGAAGTCAAGGCACTTAGAAACAAAACTATTAGAGAAGTCACCTTTCGACATTGTACGAAAGGCGTGAATCACACACAGCGCGTAATGAGAAGCATGGCACAATGAAGCTATTTTACAAATTGTCGATACAGGAAATGACGCATCATTAAATAACAACAGTGACAGTGGTACTTTGGGAATTTTTGACAGCAATGAGAGTAAGGTCAGCGGAGTTTTTCACACTGGCATCACAAGACAGATTCACAACCTGATCCAGTAGAATGTTGAGTGCAGTGTAAGTAGCTGCATAAGAAAATTATATATATGGAACTTTTGAGTGTGACGCCTATTTTTACCAACCTCTGATTAGTCGCGAAATGGTAACCACAGTAACAGTAAAAATGTTTCATTTGCAACATGTAGCTAAACCTTCTAGCTCCTTCTCTTCATAGTCGTCGCTCAGACTTAGACGTTTGTCGTATCGGTATCAGCTAGTGTTGCCAGACCATTACTACCTTGTAAGGGACAGTCAGTTGGCCAGAAAAATGGGATTTCATATTTTTACTCGGGAAAAATGAAAAACAAAATTATTTTTTGTTTATTATATTTTAATGAAGAATGTGTAAGTTTCACCATGCTTTTGTTTATATACGAATGCGGATAGATGGCGACGGGAGGAGTATGGGCCGGCCGAGAGGCGTGCCAAAATAGTCCACGCACTTGCGATGAAAAGTGCGCGCGTGGAGCATTAGGTTAATGCACCTGCCTCGTAAGCAGGAGATCCCAGGTTTGAATCCCGTCCGGCACACATTCTTCTCTCGTTGCCTCTAATATCCCGCAAACTCCTGAAGTAGTTGACATTAGTGGTTCCTTTTCTTTCTTCTCCCATGCATCCTCAATTTACATATAATGCCTTTTTTTTATCCTACATACACTCCTGGAAATTGAAATAAGAACACCGTGAATTCATTGTCCCAGGAAGGGGAAACTTTATTGACACATTCCTGGGGTCAGATACATCACATGATCACACTGACAGAACCACAGGCACATAGACACAGGCAACAGAGCATGCACAATGTCGGCACTAGTACAGTGTATATCCACCTTTCGCAGCAATGCAGGCTGCTATTCTCCCATGGAGACGATCGTAGAGATGCTGGATGTAGTCCTGTGGAACGGCTTGCCATGCCATTTCCACCTGGCGCCTCAGTTGGACCAGCGTTCGTGCTGGACGTGCAGACCGCGTGAGACGACGCTTCATCCAGTCCCAAACATGCTCAATGGGGGACAGATCCGGAGATCTTGCTGGCCAGGGTAGTTGACTTACACCTTCTAGAGCACGTTGGGTGGCACGGGATACATGCGGACGTGCATTGTCCTGTTGGAACAGCAAGTTCCCTTGCCGGTCTAGGAATGGTAGAACGATGGGTTCGATGACGGTTTGGTTGTACCGTGCACTATTCAGTGTCCCCTCGACGATCACCAGTGGTGTACGGCCAGTGTAAGAGATCGCTCCCCACACCATGATGCCGGGTGTTGGCCCTGTGTGCCTCGGTCGTATGCAGTCCTGATTGTGGCGCTCACCTGCACGGCGCCAAACACGCATACGACCATCATTGGCACCAAGGCAGAAGCGACTCTCATCTCTGAAGACGACACGTCTCCATTCGTCCCTCCATTCACGCCTGTCGCGACACCACTGGAGGCGGGCTGCTCGATGTTGGGGCGTGACCGGAAGACGGCCTAACGGTGTGCGGGACCGTAGCCCAGCTTCATGGAGACGGTTGCGAATGGTCCTCGCCGATACCCCAGGAGCAACAGTGTCCCTAATTTGCTGGAAGGTGGCGGTGCGGTCCCCTTCGGCACTGCGTAGGATCCTACGGTCTTGGCGTGCATCCGTGCGTCGCTGCGGTCCGGTCCCAGGTCGACGGGCACGTGCACCTTCCGCCGACCACTGGCGACAACATCGATGTACTGTGGAGACCTCATGCCCCATGTGTTGAGCAATTCGGCGGTACGTCCACCCGGCCTCCCGCATGCCCACTATACGCCCTCGCTCAAAGTCCGTCAACTGCACATACGGTTCACGTCCACGCTGTCGCGGCATGCTACCAGTGTTAAAGACTGCGATGGAGCTCCGTATGCCACGGCAAACTGGCTGACACTGACGGCGGCGGTGCACAAATGCTGCGCAGCTAGCGCCATTCGACGGCCAACACCGCGGTTCCTGGTGTGTCCACTGTGCCGTGCGTATGATCATTGCTTGTACAGCCCTCTCGCAGTGTCCGGAGCAAGTATGGTGGGTCTGACACACCGGTGTCAATGTGTTCTTTTTTCCATTTCCAGGAGTGTATTTAAAGAAATCAATGCAGTTATAATCATAGTTGAAAATGATCATTAATTCAGATTTTGCCAAATTCGGTGCAAATTTATTTCGTACATCAATCTAATTTAATGCCATCTTTGGAAGAAAACCCTTTCTACGAGGCAGTTGGAACAAGAGATACTAAAGATGATGAGACCTGAAAAATATTAGTGATTTCGTTCTCGGAAAACTCTTCCATGATTTTCTTCCATTCCTCAATCATGCCCTTATCTTTGCCATCAAAAGACTGCCATGACCAGCATTCTCTTAATTATTTGAAATTCTTCGTGTAAGGAGTCCACGTTCAGTTGATCGATCCATACAAGTTCCGCAGCGTTTTGAAAATGGTCGTAATTTATAGATGATTCTAAATTTGGAAACAACGTCTTGGAGAGAATGGTGTTTCTGAGAAACCATGACGCCGTAATAAATATCCTACACAATTGGTGTAGCACTGTAGAAAGTCATACTGAATAAATTCTTTTGCTTTGGTGTTTAATGCACCAATTATTTACCTTGTCTTATTTCCGAGGAGCTGTCTTATTCCTTGCCCACTCTTTTCATGAATCCCGTACATTTCAGCATGCAACAACTGACAGAGAATCTGATTCACTCTCCTTGACTGTTGTTTGTACCCCAGACATTACGTTATGCAGAAACGACACTTATGCAATTTTTTCTCTCTTCTTCTTCACAGGTGGTTATCTTCCTAATAAACGACGACATTCATTGCGGAATCCAAGAAAGTGAGATTTTAGTGCACGCAATATTTTTATCACTGTTTCGACAGCAGGACCAGAGATAAAAATCTCGTGGCAACATGTTTTATTATTTCTTCCCAATGCGTCTAATTCGCTTCAAATTGGAGCTTCAAGTCCTCTCTATCTTCCGCAGATATACTGAAATGACTATGTATTTTCAGTATCAAACTTTCTACATCCACCTCATGTTTATCGGTACTGTTTTTTGCAGTATTGTGGAGAATATGGACGGGGCAACCAGCGTTGACAATTTTATCATTTTCAGCTAAAAGAAGTTTGTAAATATAAAGGTTTCTGTCGAAGTTTACATTAGTGTTGTCAGGGGTGAATGTCGAACTTTATTTAGAGGCAATTCATTCGTCTCCTGGGTGTGTAATAATAACTTCGAAACTTCATATCCACGTTCATCGTTACATTCTACAAATTCCAGTAGACGGTTAAAAAAACTCAGCATCATAATCAAAGAATCGTAAACAAATTGGAAACAGTTTTCATTTTTTCTTAATTGTATCTGTCGCTATAGAAAAGTATAGAGTTTTTCATGAATATTCTTTAAACTATTTTTAACTAATTATTTGGTCAATACAGTAGCTTCCGCTTTTGTTCTTCCTCAGCTAAAACGTGAGCGATTTATGAATCACTGGAGATACATTGTAGTAATTTGTGTGAAGAGTTCATACTACTGCAACTAAGGCAATGATTTACCGATTAATAAGCAGCTACAAGTTCTCCAGCAGTAATCTTGTCGGTCTCCGAGGCAGATGGTTCAGGCTTCGAGAAATATTAGGATAAGGTGCTTGATGCTCTGTTGCTATCATGTCACGTGAGATGTAGTAGATACATGTTTTTTTACATAACCAACTCTTCCATGAAAACTTGAGAGATCTTTATTGTGCAGGCGATAGGACGGCTTGTACGAGTTTCCTTTTACTTATCTTAACCAGGAATAGTTATTTTCCCAGTTCTTATACTTTGTAAGCCTTTTGGCCTTCTTAGAAGGATTCCACCACTTCTAGATGAGTTATCGTTATTACTATTACTTAAGTCACTCATTTGGCGTGTAGTTTTAGAAACATTTCACAAGAATAACACAATCAACACTCAACAGTTCTCGCAAAAGAATGAACGAAGTTTTAAACTAGAATGACAATCGAGATTGGAATTATAAACTGCATAAGACGTGTCGGCATAGCATTTAAACGAGTTAACAAACGAACGGCAATGTTAAATACTAAATTGTAGAAAAAAAGTGAGGAGGATTACAAACAAATAGAAGAATGTAGAACAAACAGAGAGGGGCAAACAGACATGCGAAGCTCCGAGCGAGAGGATGGAACTCGGTAAATTGCCATGCGGTGCATGCGTAGAGAATAGGTACTTGCCAGCTGTAGCACGAAAGATTTCGCAATAATAATCGAACAAGGCTGAAATAAGGGAAAGAGCCTGTCCCTCTGGGACATTTAAAATTGTGCCGGAAATGCGGGACATCTCGGCAAATTCGAATACGGGACGTCTGGCAATACTAACGACAGCCTCGTCGTAGAAGGCACCCGCCTGTGATATCTGCCAATTTCCTTTACTGGTCTCTTCACGAAAATGCACTCCTCATAGCCAGTGTTTCACGTGGGCGAAGACATGAAAGTCAAAGGAAGGCTTGTCTGGGCTGCGTGGTGGGTAATCAAACGCAGGAGCGTCTACGTTGCACCTGCATCTGCCGCCGAGAATTGTTATGAAGCAGAAACGCGTGACAGTTATGAAGGCTGCATGAAACAGAGGGAAACCTCTCTTTACTTGCTCACTGTGCACTCTGAACTGAAAAGTGCGACGTTCCACGATAGACGGGCAGAACAGAAACACTTCGCTTCACCGGAATTTCAATGTGTTTTTACTTTCGCGGAGACGGGAAGTTGAAAAAAAAATAGCCCTAGTATTAATAAAAAAGCAGTTATCGGCAACTGAGTCCAAATGAAGTTCATCTCAAATCTCTGTCTTCAAACAACTGATCAAAACCGTCTGTCACTGTTTGCATTATAATTGTTGTAGCACTGAAGCACTGAATTAGTGTCTTTTTTTATCAATGTTCCATTTTATTCTCCCAAACTGATACGGTACTCACGTCACAGTTTTGCCGTTATTTTACAAATAAGTTAGATCAGGAAACGTAACAGTAGGTTAATTACAAACATAGCGCTCTGTTTGTCTCAATGAAACCAAACGAGGGACCGTTGAGGTTTTGACGAGCGGGCTAGCATCTTGTGACACATATAACTCACATAATCTGCGACTGAATTCCGATTTGGAGCAGACGGAAATATAATCTATCCTTTAGTTTTTATTTCCATGATAAGTTCAATTAAATTCAATAACAAAGGAGGTTCCCGCATTTCGTAAGCTCCACAACGTCGTCAGAAAAATTATGTTCGTAAACATTCCGTACGTCGTCTCAAAAATATACTGCCGCAAGTAAAACTGAAGTGAAAACGTAGTGCAGGTCTTCCTAGAGACACATAATAGGTTTGCGAGTTAGAGCGAGCTGAATGAAAGGTAACATCACTCCTGTGTACTGTGCGGGGCGTGGCTCCTCTTCTACACGCCTTCACTGGATCCTGCCGAAGTGTCAATCCTATAGTAATTGGTTCAAATGGCTCTGAGCACTATGGGACTTAACTGCTGCGGTCATGAGTCCCCTAGAACTTAGAACTGCTTAAACGTAACTAACCTAAGGACATCACAGACATTCATGATCGAGGCAGGATTCGAACCTGCGACCGTAGCGGTCGCGCGGTTCCAGACTGTGGCGCCCAGAACCTATCGGCCACTCCGGCCGGCCCTAAAGTAATTCTAAACAGCCTGTAACTACCCAGCTGATTAACACACTGATTATGTTCCGCATACCTGCTGTCCCACGTGTTTCTTGGTTTGTATCTGTGTTCATTGCAAACCAATTTCCATTCCATTCGGATACCTACAATGAACTACGTACCAACCACAGGGTAGAATGGACTCGAGACATGATCACTAATCTCCCGCAAAATAAGCATACATTTTCTGACGGTGAAGACACTGCTCGAAATGCATTTTGCAGAGCTCAGTTTATTACATTTCGTTTGTATCACTTGTTATTTCGTTATCCCTTCTCACTCAGATACAACGCGTCTATTGATTCATTACCGAGGCGTCTCTATAATCTGTTGTTTATATAAGTGCACGGAATTTCTTTCGCTGTGTGAACAGTATTTTGTATGCTTCTAATTCAGGGGTAGGCAGTAGTTTTGGCTCGGGGCTATTTTGTGGAAGCAGAGCACGCATTACTTTTCTTTGCATTTCCAATTAGGTATAAAGTAATACCAAGTAATTTGGAGGGGCTGCGCAAGAACCTTCAGCGGGCCACACGTGGCCGATGGGCCGCTACTTTCCCACACCCGTTTTAAACCTCGTGCAGGGGCGCGCATGTATGAAGTGCCTCATCCACATATATCATTGTTTTGTACTGTTCCATTGTTGTTTTAAATTGCAAGCCCGCTTCTGTTCCTGCATTATTGCTATACTTCCAAGTGTGCAGTCGTAACATAAAATAAATAGCGAGACAAGTCAGAAAAAGTTTTCGATCCTTGCAAGAAAATGATTCAGACTCCGAGCTACAGCACAACCCCCTAATCAGGCAGTTTGCTACTAGATAATTAGTAATCGAAAAAGTGTTTGGGGGGGAGGGGGAGAGGGGGATGCGATGCAACTGCGCTGTTTAATGCTCTGAGTAGTCATTATTGTGCGGGACAATTTGTACACGGCAACAGTGATACGATGAAAGTTTATTTTATTACTGTTTGATTAGACAGTGATTTAGCTCATATATCATAAGTTCATTTTATAGTTGTTTATTTAAACTAAGATTAAATTATGATTTTGTTCATACATGTTTACCTTGCTAAGATAGAACAGCTATCCTTACATGTGCATAACGTACACCGCGCGCCCGCTTGTGTTATGAAAAACGTCGCACCCGCTAGAGAGTTAATTTAATTACTGATAATAAGCCTTACTCATATCCAGAAGTCATCACACTCATGACATGCAATCCTGCCTCTAGTATTTGTAATGGATTCAATTTAACGAGGAAGAGAGTCCACAAGGTTCTTCATTTATGCCAGAGGCAGCTCATTTCTGATTATATTCCGTAGAGCTAGTAACTTGCAGGGATATTCATTGCCAAATTTCATCTGTTATTCAAAACAGCCTCAGTCATTAAGGTCGGGTGATTTACTAGGCCGGTTGTGACGGGGTTGCTTCAGTGTTCGTCAAACCATGAACGCATGATTAAACACGGCTGTTGTCACCTTTCAGGATAGGATTTTCCACAGCATACTTATCATGAAGATGTGGTAGAAATTGCATCTCTAGATAACCTAGATCAGTAAAATAAACAAGGCGGTTCACGTTCACAATAACCTGAGTCTAAGCCATCTTATAGAATATGTTCTGAAAGAAGAGGAAGATATTTCCACAGAACGTGGAAGGAGGGAAGAGAGAAATGTTGAAACTGTCGTTTGAAACAGTCGTCAGTCGTCATGACGCGGAAATACCGGCATGAACAGCGAAGAGGCCCCAATAGACACACATGTGCTAGAGGACGAGAATGTATGTAATCGAGAGAATTAAGGATGGGGAATAGAAGAAGATGGTCTTAAACTAGAAGAAGATAGCAGTAAAGAAGGAAGAACAAGACAAAAAATGAGTACCAAAACAATGTTAACATAATTACTCAAGAAATAATAACAATATTAAGAGTCGATCAAGTTTCTGGCTACTAGTAAACGAAACAGGAATAAAACGCAGTAACCTAGTAGACGCAGAAGCCGTAGTTACGATAAAAGAGCGTAGACAATGAATACAGTACAGGGTAAATGAGAAACCATAGTTGATACTGATAAAACTGGGTTAGAAGGAGTCATCATTATAACACAGCATGGAGCAAAACACGAGATCAAAAGGCAAACAAAAGTATATATCAAAGAAGACGTGGGACAAGAATGGAAGAAAGAAGAAAGGAGGGTGGAGGAAAGGTGGACTTTGTAGAAGTGCAGTATGGCGGGAGGCAGAGCGAAGCAGGGGAGGTTATAACGAAGAGTTTAGTACCATCCGAAAAGTCATTTGACCAATATGTGCATCGGAAGAGACAAGACACTGAAGAAGTGCAGAACTCAGGATTAATCGGTATTTGCCTATTGAACTTACGCATTCTCGGCAAGTCCAAGTTTAATATGTAAATACATATTTTCGTTTCTGTAGTTTTCATTCTTTTTGTCGTTTTCTGCGTAAATCATGACATTTGGAGTCTGAAAATATAACTTTCATTTTACATGTTTTTCCATATTTCAAAGTTTAGTCCTTGTTTTTATATCAAAATTGCGTAAATCCATATTTTCAATACTACGTTACATAAAACGGATCTTTTCAAAGCGTAACAGCATTAGCAAAATTCATTAAATGAACGTTCTAAGTGCGATTCATGGCCTCGGGATGGACGAGCCGAAAACACAAATCGCACCATGTGAAGCAGCCGAGTCTGATTGAAATGACGGATGATGTTTTCGGAGTGGTGGAAACGGGAGAGCAGTTTTTGACATGTTGTCCACTACTGTCAACACACCCTTCCCTAACAGTCATCTCCCGCAGTCAAAATGTCTCACCAAAGCTACAAGCTTTCGTGAAAACACATTTATAAACAAGCTATTATCAAGTGTGGTACTGGTTTGTAGTAATGAAGATGATATTAAATTAAGGCAGCTAAAGCGCAATTTTACTTTACATGCCATCTTCGTCGTAGGTACGTTACATGATTCCCATTCCGCCACGTTTTGTTTCGTCATTCGATTGTCTTTCGCGTGGAACGCAAAACAATTTGGTCTTACAATCAAGCGGGTTCGTTCATGGCAGCGATGCTAACAACGAGGCCGCAGCATTAAACGTTTCCTCATTATTATACTCGACTGTTTCATTCAACGCGCAACTTCTGATACGCGCCTTCACGATAGTACTGTAGCGGTATGTACAACTCCACGTCTGTGTCACTCACTGTTGATAATGACGAGGTTTGCCGCTAAGGGTCATTGTGCTATTTCCCCATCTACGTTCTTTCAAGTAAAAAAGTTGGGTACCAAATGGTTCAAATGGCTCTAAGCACTATGGGACTTAACATCTGAGGTCATCAGACTCTTAGACTTAGAACGACTTACACCTAACTAACCTAAGGACATCACACACACTCATGGCCGAGACAGGATTCGAACCTGCAACCGTAGCAGCAGCGCGGTTCCTGACTGAAGCGCCTAGAACTTCTCGGCCACAAATGGTTCAAATGGCTCTGAGCACTATGGGACTCAACTGTTGAGGCAGTAGTCCCCTAGAACTTAGAACTAGTTAAACCTAACTAACCTAAGGACATCACAAACATCCATGCCCGAGGCAGGATTCGAACCTGCAACCGTAGCGGTCTTGCGGTTCCAGACTGCAGCGCCTTTAACCGCACGGCCACTTCGGCCGGCTCTCGGCCACAGAGGCCGGCAGTTGCGTATCTCTGGACGTGTGTTGTCTTTTACATATACATAAAAATTCGATAATAGGAAAAGGAAAAGAAGTAGTTGAATATGGAATGGGGGTAAGGAATGAAAGAGAAAGCCGCCTGGTAGAATTTTGCACAGAGCATAACTTAACCATAGTTAACACTTGGTTTAAGAATCATGAACGAAGGTTGTATACGTGGAAGAGGCCTAGGCACGAAAGTTTCAAATAGATTATATAATTGTAAGACAGAGATATAGGAACCAGGTTTTAAATTGTAAGACATTTCCAGGGGCAGATGTTGACACTGACCACAATCTATTGGTTATGAACTGTACGTTAAAACGGAAGAAACTGCAAAAAGGAGAGAATTTATGGAGATGGGACCTGGATAAACTGAAATAACCAGAGGTTGTAGAGTGCTTCAGACAGGGCATTAGGGAACAATTGACAAGAACGGGTGAAAGAAATGCAGTAGGAGAATAATGGGTGGCTTTGAAAGATGAAATAGTGTAGGCAGCAGAAGATCAAGTAGGTAAAAAGACGAGGGCTAGTAGACATCCTTCGGTAACAGTAGAGATATTGAATTTAATTGATGAAAGGAGAAAATATAAAAAATGTACTAAATGAAGCAGGCAAAAGGGAATCAAACGTCTCAAAAATGAGATCGACAGGAAGTGCAAATTGGCTATGGAGGGATGGCTACAGGACAAATGTAGAGATGTAGAGGCTTATCTCACTAGGGATAAGATAGATACTGCCTATAGAAAAATTAAAGAGACCTTTTGAGAGAATAGAACCACTTGTATGAATATTAAGAGCTCAGATGGAAAACCAGTTCTAAGCAAAGAAGGGAAGTCAAAAAGGTGGAAGGAGTATACGTAGGGTCTATACAAGGGCAATGTAGTTGACTGCAATGTCATTAAAATGGAAGAGAACGTAGATGAGGATGAAATGGGAGATATGCTACTGCGTGAAAAGTTTGACAGAGCACTGAAAGGCCTAAGTCGAAACAAAGCCCCAGGAGCAGACAACATTCCATTAGAACTACTGATAGCCTTGGGAGAGCGAGCTCTGACAAAGCTCTCCCATCTGGTGAGCATGATGCATGAGACAAGCGGTATACCCTCAGCCTTCAAGACGAATATAATAATTCCAATGCCAAAGAAAGCTCGAGTTGACAGATGTGAAAATTATCGAACTATCATTTTAATAAGTCACAGCTGCAAACTACTTACAGGAATTCTTTACAGACGAATGGAAAAACTGGCAGAATTCGACCTTGGGTAAGATCAGTTCGTATTCCATAGTAGAAGTGCTGGAACACGTGAGGCAATACTGGCCCTACGAGTTATCTTAGAAGATAGATTAAGGAAAGACAAACCTACGTTTCTAGCATTTGTAGACTTACAGAAAGCTTTTGACAATTTTTTTTTCCGATTTTGGCCGTCTAGGGACCGCGTTAAACAACTATTTTTCAATGTACATTTCTCCTATTGCGCTCCTCCTCTTTTCTCTTCTGCCAATATGTCTTCATCCTCTCTCTGTGCTGCTCCCTTCAGTCTTCTGTCCACACTGTTCCTCCAGTTCCTCTCTTCTTCACTTCAAATCCTTCAAAATGTTGAATTTTGTCTCTCATTAAGTCTCTGTTGGTTATATCATCTTCTCCTATACCCATCTCCTCTAAGTCTGCTTTGACTTCTTTGAACCAGGTAATTTGGGTTCTGGGGTTCTTGTCAAAAAACATGAATATTTTCTTTGTCAGCCTTTCATCATTCATTCTTTTCAAATGGGCGTAAAAGCTTACTCTTCTCTTCCGCATAGTATCTCCCACTTTCTCAATTTTGTCATACACTTCTCTATTACTTCTAAGCTTCCAAGTCCCATTCTCAAACCTCGGCCCAAGTACTCTTCTAATGATTTTTCGCTCCTTTTTTGCTATAGCTTCCATTTCCTTGTTAGTGTTCATTGCTAAACATTCAGATGCATACAGACACTCTGGCTTAATCACAGTGTTGTAGTGCCTTATTTTTGCGTTAATTGATACTGACTTCTTGTTGTACACATTCTTTGTTAGCTGGAATGCCATTTCCATTTTTCTTGTTCTTGTTTTATTTCCTTCTTTATCTGAAGCATTGGGCTGGATGATTTCCCCTAAATATTTGAAATTAGAAACCTTCTTCATCTGGCCATACTTTGTAATCATATTGTTCGGTGCCTCTTTTACATTGGTTAGGTACTCTTTTCAAAGGAGATTTTCAGTCCTGCTTTTTCTGCTGTTTCATTCAGAATATTGATCTGTTTGACTGCTTTTTCCAAACTTCCTGGCAGAATCGCTAAGTCATCAGCAAAAGCGAGGCAATCTACTTCTAATCCATCCTTTATTCTTCCTAATCTGATTTTTTGTATTCCTTCTTCAGTCGTTTTCTTCCTCCACTCTCTAATAACTTTTTCTAACACACAGTTGAATAGGGTTGGTGACAACCCATCTCCTTGTCTTAATCCTGTTCTGATTTTGAATGGTCTGGATACCTCACCACGGAACTTTACTTTTGCATAGGTATCCGTAAGTGTTTCTTTGACGATTGCGACTGTTTTCTTGTCTGCTCCAAACTCACTAAGGATGTTAACCAAGGTTGTTCTGTCAACGGAGTCGTACGCCTTCTTGAAGTCAACAAACGTGATAAAGATGTCTTTTCCTCTTAATCGTCTATATTAATAATTAACTTCAAGTTTAAAATTTGCTCCACACAAGATCTCCCCTTCCTGAAGCCTGCTTGGTAATCACCAATTTCTTGATCAAGTTGTTTCTCCAATCTGTTTTATAGGGCCTTAGATAGAATTTTATACGTTACCGGAAGTAAAGATATCCCTCTGTAGATATTTGCATCGGTTTTATCCCCTTTCTTGAAGATGGGGTGGATTAATGAAGTTTTCCATTCTTCCGGTATACGTTCCGTTCTCCAAATCTCATTGATTATTCCCAGTAGTTTTTCTTGAGTTGTATTATCCACACTTTTCCACATTTCTGCAATTATGATGTCTTCCCCTGGTGCTTTATTGTTCTTAAGGTTTTTAATGATTTCTCTGATTTCTATGAGGCATGGGGGTTCAGAATTATTGTTTACTGTGTTTGGGGTGTTGGCTGGTAATTTTTCAATAGGTTCCTGACAGCTGAAGAGTTGTTCAAAATATTTTGCTAATATTTCACAATTTTATTCATTATTCATTGCCAGTTTTCCACTGGTATCTTTAAAACACAGATTTGGTGCTACGTATTTTTGTAGTTTCTGTCTGAATGTGCTGTAAAAGGATCTGTTATTGTTTCTCTTAAAATCTTTATCCATTTGTGTAAGTTGGTTCTTTTCAAATAGTCTTTTTACTGATCTAATGAGTTTTGCTGTAGAAGATCTTTGCTGTTTGAACTCCAGGTAGTCCTTATCACTTTTGGTTGAGTGCCATTTCTTCCATGCCTTCATCCTTTGTTCTACTGCTTCCTCACATATCTCATCCCACCATTCGTGTTTCTTTCTCTTTTTCATTTTTGCGACTTCTTGAGCAGATCTTATCATTCCTTCTTTTATATCTTCCCATTTATCCGAACATAACTATGTTTTGACAGAATTCTTCTCTTTTCTCTTTCAAGATGTTTGCGTCTATTTTTTGAGTTTTCCTGTTTTGTATTTGTTTCTTTCTTTGTGGTATGAAATTTAATTTGATTGTCGATAAGTAGTGGTCAGTTACAATGTTTTCCCCTTTCCGAACTCTCACATTCATAATTTCTTTTTGATTATAGTGTGTGATGGCTATGTGATCTATCTGGAACTCTCCAATACTTGTGTTTGGTGATTTCCATGTTTTCTGTTTCTTAGGAGGTTTTTTGAAATTTGTAGACACTAATTTTAAGTTATGACCCTTGCATAGTTTTATTAATCTTTCTCCATTTCTGTTTGTCCTTTTGTGAGCCGGGTAGTTTCCTACTGTTTTTTTGTATTTTTTTTCTTGGGCTATTTGTGCATTGAAGTCCCCAAACAGTATTTTCACATTTGATGTTGGGATTTTAGAAAGTTCGTGGTCTAGAGATTCCCAATATGTATCTACTTTCTGAGGGTTTTTCTTATTGTCATTGTTGATGGGTGCGTGGCAATTAATAAGTGTATAGGTGTTATTTAGGGCGCGGAATGTGAGAAAAGACAAGCGTTCATTAGGTGACTGGAAGTCGGTAATTGAGTTTACCCAGTTAGATTTCACGATAAAGCCTGTTCCAAGGTGGGGAAGGCCTCTTCCACATGGGTTCCAGCCTTTCTTTCCTTTAAATATCCTGTATCCTTCATAATCCATTAAATCTTCATCTGTAAATCTGGTTTCCTGCAGCGCACATATTTGGATTTTAGATACCTTCAAGACTTTGGTGAGCTGCTTCAGTTTTCCCGGCTTCAAGAGCGAATTAATATTTAGGGTTCCAAAGAAATGTACGTTGTTTTTCTTCAGTTTAGAGGATTTTGAATTTCTTGAACGACATAGTGCTTCAGGCTCTCCAGAATCCTTAGGCCTGATTGCGCTGCTGTTAGCGTCGGAGGATTGGTTACCTCCTGGAGTAGTTCTATCTAGAGAAATTGACATCATTCATAGTTGTTTGAAATTCAGGGGGGAGATGGCTTTTTGGGCCATTCAGAGGTTAAAACTGGGATTGTAAGTTTCAGAATGTGTGTTCAGCCGCTCCTAACATGGAGAACAGACGCTGTTTGTAGCCGCTCCTCTAGGAGTTCAGACGCTATATTTCGTTAGTTTTTGGTCCGCCCTGGGTATTTGATTTCCCCAGTACCACCTATACCTAGGAGGCATTCCCCTATCCGCCACCTGGGGAGGCGTCCGCTGGGGGTACTAACAACCCCACGCTTTTGAAAATGTTGATTGGAATATTCTCTTTAAAATTCTGAATTTGGCTGGGGTCAAATACAGGGAGCGAAAGGATATTTACAATTTGTACAGAAATCAGATGGCAGTTGTAAGAGTCGAGGGGCACGAAAGGGAAGCAGTGGTTCTGAAGGGAGTGAGACAGGGTTGTAGCCTCTCTCCAGTGTTATTCAATCTGTATATTGAGCAAGCAGTGAAGGAAACAAAAGAAAATGTCGGAGTGGGTATTAAAATCCATGGAGAAGAAATAAAAACTTTGCAATTCTGCCAGAGACAGCAAATAACCTGGAAAAGCAGTTGAACGAAATGAACAGTGTCTTGAAAAGAGGATATAGGATGAACATTAACAAAAGCAAAACGAGGGTAATGGAATGTTGTCGAATTAAGTCGGATGATGCTGAGGCAATTAGATTAGGAAATGAGACACTTAAAGTAGTACAAGAGTTTTGATATTTGGGGATCAAAATAACTGATGATGGTCGAAGTAGAGACGATATAAAATGTAGACTGGCAATGGCCAGGAAAGCGTTTATGAAGAAGAGAAATTTGTTAACATCGAGTATAGATTTTTATCTCAGCAAGTCTTTTCTGAAAGTATTTGTATGTAGTGTAGCCATGTATGGAAGTGAAACATGGACGATAACTAGTTTAGACAAGAAAAGACTAGAAGTTTTCGAAATGTAATGCTTCGAAGAATGCTGAAGATTAGATGGATAGATCACGTAACTAAGGAGGAGGTACTGAATAGAATAGGGGAGAAGAGGAATTTGTGGCACTACTTGACAAGAAGAAAGGATCGGTTGGTAGGACACGTTCTGAGGCATCAAGGGATCATCAGTTTAATATTGGAGGAAGTGAAGAGTGTAAAAATCTTAGAGGGAGACCAAGGCATGAATACACTAAACGGATTCAGAAGGATATTGGTTGCAGTAGTTACTCAGAAATGAAGAAGCTTTCACAGGACAGAGTAGCATGGCGAGCTGCATGAAACCAATCTCTGGACTCAAGACCACAACAGCAACGACTGACCTCTGTGTATTATACTACGTAATTATCATGATCATTTTTCAATAACAGGCCATATGTCCGACAATTGACATTACACACTATCCAGTTACATTATTGTGACTACCGGTCCACCGAGCGAGGTGGCGCAGTGGTTAGCACACTGGACTCGCATTCGGGAGGACGACGGTTCAATCCCGCGTCCTGCCATCCTGATTTAGGTTTTCCGTGATTTCCCTAGATCACTTCAGGCAAATGCCGGGATGGTTCCTTTGAAAGGGCACGGCCGATTTCCTTCCCCATCCTTCCCTAACCCGAGCTTGTTCTCCGTCTCTAATGACCTCGTTGTCGATGGGACGTTAAACACTAATCTCCGCCTCCCTCCTCCCACTACCGGTCCAAAGCCTGCAGCAGGACGTGCAGGGGAGAGACAGATTCTGGAAGGTTCTGTCGGAGATGTGGAACATGCCGACTCCAATTCTGTGACCAGTGTCGCTATGTTTCTCGGTTGAGTATCCATGGCGTGTACAGCCAGATTCAGCTGGTCCCACAGTTTCTCGATTTCGTATGTGACCGGAGAGTTTGTTGCCCGGAGGAGCAAGGAAAACTCATCCTGATGCTCTTCGAACCAAGGACATATACTAAGAGCTGTTGACATGTTGCTTTGTTCTGCAGGTAGATACCATCGTGCCGAGGAAAAACCAATTGCATGTAGGGTCGGCCTCCTCCGACGATTGTTGCAAGGTGTTTTCTTTCAGAGGTTTCATTCCGTACATACCAACGGTCGTCTTTCCGTTGGAGCATAAAACGTGATTCGTCTGAAAAGGCCCCATGTCGCCAGCCAATGGACGTCCAGCTGCGGCCCTGAAGTGCAAATTCGATCGATTGTACCCATGGATGCGTGAACTAGGCTCCCGCTGCGGAGGTCGACACTCAGCAACCTTCTCTGAACAATCGTTGAGGAGAAACTGCATAAGCTGTCTCTAGAAAATTGTCTGTACGTGAGAAAGCTAAATACATTGACGTCAGAAACTTTCTCTCATATAACGTATAGTTTAGGTATCGTATTCAACTGCTGAGCAAAACAGGTTGTTGGTTGGGCCTGTGTTACGTATGTGAACGGCATAGTGAAATAAAGCTTTAAACTTCATGAAATACAAAAGGAAGTGAATCTAACTAAATGCCAAAAGAAAATAATTTCGTGCTCAATGAAAACTATGTAACTACAACT
This sequence comes from Schistocerca serialis cubense, assembly GCF_023864345.2. Classification (NCBI taxonomy): domain Eukaryota; kingdom Metazoa; phylum Arthropoda; class Insecta; order Orthoptera; family Acrididae; genus Schistocerca; species Schistocerca serialis. The sequence goes on along the minus strand of NC_064641.1, from coordinate 542,938,425 downwards.
CAGTACCGAAGTGCCTGATATGAAGTGCAGTATTAGACTTGGAATATCCAAAAAAATAAATTACTGCTCTATTCGGTAGAAAGTAACTGTTTGAAATTGGCAACCCTTTTCACAGAAAATTAACCGATTTGATGGCACGACACCTGATAATCCCGACTACACTGTGAATGCTCAAGAGTGGTAGGTGAGATCTGCCCTGAAATAAAAGTGACTCGCCTTTTCCTCAGCATGCTATTCTTGTGTCTGGAGTGCTGAATTTGTCGAAAGCAAATACGAATCACGTGATACAGCAGCTAGAAATAAATAATCTACTCTAAATTTTTCTACTTGTCAGAAACAATCTGTTACTGCGTGCGGCGTAAGGTGCAATGTACACACGACAGAATATTTAAAACTTTTCTATGAATCCTGTAGGTGGGTTTTGCTTCAAAGAAAATCGTTTTTGAAACATCAAACTCTGATTATTGGCAAAAAGACTGAGCAACATAAGAAGGCTCTAACAATTACAAAATTCTTTCATTACAAGGAAACTACAAGCATACCTTCAAGATCCCTTCAAAATCTTCTCTATCGATAATAAGAACAAGAAAATATCATAAAAGAATTTTCATCTCCATAATAAAATAGTCCAGATAGTTTCTCCCACAAATAACAGATCCTTTCTTCTGCTCCCTAGTATGCCTCAAATAAGAACGCCCCTGCGCTGCACAAATGACTTATTAACAACTCAGTCACAGACAAAACTAAACACAGAGTTAAGGTTCTTATTCACTGCTCACGCAGTGCACTGATTCATCTTTGTTCCAGTACAACAAAGGTGAATTATTTACAATAGCAGAAAACACATGAGAGCATTACAACTGGCAGTATCCCCTTGGTTCATCTGGACGGTCAGTTGCTCAACAGCTGCACGTCTGTTCGCTCATACACATATCCGCAGTAATACGTCACCCCTGTCATCTATGGCGCATGATGTACCACAATTGTCTCAGCATCGGTATTTGATAGCGCTGTTTTTCCACGCACGGTAATTCTTAACCACGGCACGTGCACAGTTTACAAACTTAGCCGTCTAGGAAATGATTCCACTGTTGGTCTGAAAGCCAATGTTCATCCCCTTCTGGATGTCATAAATCGCTCCGCTTCCCCCTTACGACAAAGAACTGCACTGCGTTGCGTGTCCGCCCCCCCCCCCCCGTCCCCTCTCCCATATTCGCCATCCTCCGTTATTGCACGTTGACGTCGAACACAGAAGGTGGTACATTAATGTGTCTGGACCGTACAATATCTAAAATGACGTTCCGCGTGAATCACAGGGTAACAGAATGAAAACTGCACTAGAACTGCGCATCAAGCACCACACTCAATTTTATACAAGGTCTGTTCGAGGCATGTAAGAGGATTTTTAATCTGGAAGTATAAACTTAAGCGCATCAGATAACGTGTAAGCTAAAAGTCGCAGTCCTCTCCGAAGTGTTCTAACGCCACGATAATTTAATTTGGTCTTGCAGAGGTAAGATGTGTTGTGCCTCGTCAAATTCCTCTGCAATATGGATTTCACTTGACCATGGTTTCCTAATATTTAGAGATATTTCGGACAGTTTTCTGCTCATATGTTTTTCTTTTAGATTGCGGTACCGCTAAATGCTGATAACACTTTTTACGTCAGTTTTATTGTGTGATTTTGTATTTACTGTTCGAGGTGGTAGTGTGACTTCTCGAAGTCGAGAAGTACGGATTCAACTTGGGCTGCCCTATACTGCACCATTCTCAGTTCTGTGAACGAATAGAGCAAGCCTCGGTAAACAAACGACCCTTGCGTAATCCACAGTGATGCTTACAATCATGTCGTCACAGGCGTACCCCATATAACGTAACTGAAGTTGGATCAATTCTTTTTTCAGATCCCTTGTAAGAATTATACAGAATTAGGATCCAATACTCTTGTCTGCCTAGTGCTACACGCTCTAGTCGATTGACGAGACTAGCGTCGTACTTTCTTGGTAACTACTGTCTTGTATTTCTTACCTACAGGTTGTTTACAAATAATTTAATCTAATTACGCGTAACATTTGTTAATGTAATCACTTTACGCGATGATTTCACCCACACACTATGGGATTATTAAGACACTTTTAGAGTTGGTACTTGGGATGTTTCGGTAATGACTGGAACATGTAGGAAAATTATCTTAAACTCAGATAACTTTGTTTCCTATGTATTTAATCTATTTACTTAGTTCTTTTGCTCTTAGAACTAGTGATGTAATCGGTAATGAGTGAAACATGAAGGAAAGCTATTTTAGTCTCAGTCTACTGCTTTTTATCTCTAGTACTTGAGCTGTGATTTTTTCCTCTGATTTTGCAAGACTGTAATCTAGGCGTCTTTTCTAAGAGAATATCTGCTTCGCTTGATATCTTGTTTACAGGATGTGCTCAAGTTTCCAACACGTGATAATCGAGATCAGTATCAGCACACGAAGACCGCGCAGGACGCCCATGACGTCAAACGGAACATCTACGCACTTGAGACATCAGAGGAGAAGATATATTGGTCTTTGTGGTTTTTCACACTAGGTATTACAAAAAACAGAATTTTAATAATATTATTGCTACACTTATTACATGCAGAGAAAATAATCTTCTCTCTATTCAGATTTTACGAACATACACACATCTATCTCCTAAGACATTGCTACAGTGATAATCATTCCAAAAGTATTTCTCTCTTCCAGGCCACTTGACTCTGGCAAATGTGTGAGTAGAACTTCGAGGAAGGGGACAAGCATTAAATGGTAATGATGATACAATAAGAGATCAAGAAACAGAGAAAATGTATGCGGACGTTGAACGATTATTTCATTACGTAAAAGAAGATGCAAGTTTAAAATCATTGGCAATTGGAAGTTGTAAAAGAAATGGTTGCAGAAGAATAATGGCTTAGTAAGAGTAACGATACAGGAGAAAGACTGAGTTTTGGAATAAATTTAAGCTACTAATAACTAATACACTGCTCAAAAGTCACAGAGGAGTAGATATACTTGGAAAAGGGCTGGGTATACGGGAAGATTCCAGCTGTTAACTTCATGGCGAGGCAGAGATTCTGAAATCAGGTAAGGCCTACCGAGGAGCAGGCATAGACTCGGACCACAATTTAGTAACAATGAAGAGCAGGGTGAAATCTAAGAGTGTGGGGCCGAGGGAACCTTTTTGTAGTAAGTGGGTTATGATGTACTCAGGATGCAAGAGACTCATTTGACGTTCTCAAAGACCATTACCATTGCGATGATGAATATCACCATAGACGGTTCAGTTGGAAAGGAGTGGAAGTATATATACAGGGAGATCACAAGCTGGACTGACAATCATAGACGGAAGGAAGATAACTGCGAAGAAACTTTGGGTATCCAAAACATATTTCAGTCTATCGACTTAAGAAGGAAGTAATGTTCAGGGAAATTGAGGAATACAGAAGTATAAGTCATCTAGTTTGCAATAAGATGGAAGCGCAGGGAAGGAAAGGGAAATGGTACGAGAAAAATGTGAAGAAATCGAAAAACAAATGGACGTGCGAAGGACTGATTCATATGTAGAAAGAGCAAAACAACCTTCGATGAAAGGACGGGCATCAACATTAAGAGTACAACGGGATTTCCTCTGTTAAGGGCAGGAGAGAGTGTGGATAGGTAGAGAGAGTACACTGAAGGCCTCTGCGAGGAGTGCGACTTGTCTGATGACGTGCTTGAGGGAGATACAAGAGTAGATATGGAAGGGGATGCAGCATTAGAGTCGTAGTTCATTTCAATTTGGAACAAATGGCATCATATAAGGCAAAAGGGGTTAATACCATTCCTTAAAAGTTTCTTTAATCACTGGAGGCTGTTGGAATTGGTGTGTGGGCACATACTGTCAGGCTTTAGGGAAACATCATCCACACAATCTAGAAGATGGCAAAGGGAAGTAACTGTTATACAACCTGCTTAGCGGATTAGGCATCCAAGTTGCTGACAAGAGTTATACACGGAAGAATGGAAAAGAAAACCGAGGAATTGTTAGATGATGATCAGTTTGTTTTCGGAAAGATAAAGGAACCAGAGGCTCAGTTCTGACGTTGCGCTTGATAATGCAAGCTTAAGGATAAAAGACATCTACACACCATTTATAAACCTAAAAAAAGTCGTTCGACAATATAAAATACTGCAAGATGTTGGAAATTCCGAGACAAATAGTAGGACGTATGACCTACAACAAAATAACAACACGTGTCTGCCTTGCCCCGCACCGCTGAAAGAGATAAGCCACTTGTGCTATCAGCGCCATCGCCGTCGAGTCAACGCACCAAGATATCATTTCCCTGTATAAGCAGGTCACACCCTTGCACCACTTGGCCTTTGATACACCTGCCGCTACAACGTTAGGAAATTATGAGAAAACGGAGATGCTCTGAGATCAGTATGTGGTGGATGACTTAATTAAAGGTCCTTTTAGCGCTTATCCATGTTTATTTCCACAGTTACTTCTGACCAGTTGCATGGCGGAGACATGTTGAACAAATTAATAATGAAGTAATAAGGAAGTTTTTGTATCCTCACTAGGACCTTCTTCTTCCGCACATCACATGCTTCCTCAGCAGAGAACCACACTAACATCCAGCCAACATCACAAGCCACTTCCAATTATCATCTTGAATGCTGCTGGTATGAGACGAAGATGGAAACCGGAAGACAGCAGCCAGTGCTATGGTTCTGTAACAGCACCTTTGCGAAGGAGGAAGCAAACTGGATAGTGAGTGATGATGAATAATCTTGGATAATGAGGTACGCAATTAGCAACCGAAATTTTAATTTTCAAATTTTCACTCTTGGGATTCACTACACTCTTTGGTTTGAACTTTCCCTGCATTTCTCTATAATATCGGAATAACATACCACTTTAGTGTTGGTAAGTGACTGAAGCCCAATACTATCCTCTCAATACATTTTACCTTGACACACCATACTAAGTAAAGTCCATTAGTCTGTTGGGCACTACGCCATCCAGTGTCGAGAGTTTGCCTGGCTCTGGCTTGCTACGGTAAGCTCTTAGTGATAAGCCAGAACGGGATAAGGTTTTTATCATAAATAGGGAATGTATAAAGCAAATGTTTTAGGATGAGAAGGGATGATAGGAGCTACTTGGAGATTACTATTCGACAGTAGGCATCATGTAGGATTTAAGATCACGACTAAGTCAGGATCATTACGAGATATATAATCTGAAAACTGTGACGTCCAATGACAGTAGTACACATGTACTACGTAAGATAGGTATACGCCAGTATAAGATACTGATAAATCAGAAGAACAATGAAGAGCTGCAATAGTATGCTTGGTTAGGTTTTACAGTCTTCATGTGGCATGGTCTCAAAACAGCCAAAAAGGCTGATGTATCATACGAATGCGAGATGGCCATTAGACGTAATGTTATCATTTAAAGCGCATAGATCCCTCGAGAAGCTATACTTTTGGTAGTGGTATATCCACCAACTATAGGCGATCACGCAAAGAAGTGAAATAATGGGAAAGTTTATCAGTTGTTGGAACGTTTGTAGCGTTAAAAGAATTACAGGAACTTTTTGATGTATGATCCAGGTTGGACTAATATTCCTCCTGGAGTTGCGGAATAATTGTGGAGAGTTATAGGCTTTTGTAACGAACAGGTAGGGCTAGTATAGTGCCTGCAGGCGGCTCACTGGTATCGGTGAGCACTTGAAGCAGGGACACTGCATAAATCTCTCATAGCGAGAGCAAACAAAGAAGAGTAATAGGTTATAGGAGTTTGGATAGATCCTGCAGTCACAATGTCTTAAAGCCATGACAAAAGCAACGTTATCATGGACTTTCTACTGCTGTAAGTAAAGTTCTCCGAATTGCTAAGATATAAGAAAGTGTAGCACAACTACAGTGCACGAATTGCAGAGTTCTCGTAGACCAGCATCGTCAAACGATAGGGAAACGCATGAACCATCCTGTTCAAGCAGGTCAGTTTGGTTCCCTATAGGGTAAGTTATTGTTTAGTTCAGACTATATATAGGATGAGCGACTTAAATGTTTCAGCGCAAAAATCTCTGGAACAAAAATAGATTTTGGAAAACGACCTTTGAGTGAGGATATAAGGGAAGAATGTAAAGCCGGGCTCATGAAAGTATATTGTAAGAGACGTTCTAAAACACAAGCAGTTTCAGCACAAACTTACGTTTTAAATGGGCCCCATATTATTTATTACGCAATCAGTAACACGAAAAATCACAAAAAGAATGGAGTTGATTGCATCACAATATATCCAGTATATCCTGAGAAATTACAAAGCGAAATTGACGCTTGAAATAAGGGAAACGTGCCGCTACTGCACATCCCGAGATGCAAGCGCGAACCCGTCCTACCAATGTTTGTGGCAGGAAGCCCTATTAATACTTTCGGCCCTCCTAACAACATAGAAAGTAAGATTAAGTTCGTCAGTGACATCGCGATTTTGACCAACGTGGAGTTCATTCTTGCATCTCGCGGTGTGCAGTAGACCCACGTTTCGTTTATTTCGAGTGTCAAACTCGCTTTGCAATTTCTCGGGATGTAATTTACGTATTTCGACGTGATCAATGCCATTCTTTTTGTGATTTTTCATGTTAAGGGGCTCCGGAAAGGCTCAAAATCATGAAAAGTTCAATTTTTACTTTTTTGCGTTTTCTGAATCTGCAGTGAACGTAACATCTCAAGTACACCTGCCCATAGCAGTCAAAGTGGAAAAGAAAATACTTCACAGAAGAAGCTTGGTTCAACGAGTGAAAACTATGAATGTTTCGTGGGCGAATCGGATGTGAATGAAATATTTGATATGTCGGTTCTCAAAGGAATTTTTTCAAACTGTGTAAGATGTATTCATTATAGGGAAGTTGGTCTGGAGCTCTCCATAATAAAGCACGTAGGACTTGCTAGTGAAATACAACTGAAATGTGATAAGTGTTCATGCATGACCACCTTTTGGAACAGTGTTGCAGTAACTGCCACTGAAGAAAATGGTAGCAAAATCTACGAACACAACAACGAGCGATGCTTGCTTTAGACAAGGAACGCCTTCGGGCTGCAGACAGGGCTGTAAAGAGTCTAGAAATACAAGCAAGAGTAAACAGGAGGAGGAAGACAGGGCAGTAAAGAGTCTAGTAATACAAGCAAGAGTAAACAGGAGGAGGAACAAGAGGAAGCTGGAGGAGGAGTTTGCAGAGGATGAAGATAATCCATCCTATGGACCTGGAATGCACTAAAAAGTTAATCCAATCTTTGTCGCTCGATTCCCAAAACTTTTATTTTCTCATACTAATTACATGTTTTCTAAGGATCTTCCAAACATATTTGTTTCAAACTTTCAGTAAATGTTACACAGTACCTTCTGCATAATTTAACACAGCCTTTTTCCAAAAAACTGTATATTTTTGAATATATAAATAAAAAAGTGCAAAAAATGTTGTGAATTTTCATTACAATTGAAAAAAAATCATCTTTAATAACTGAACTAAAATTTTGTAAAATCCCTGTGTTCAGTTGTAACCCATATTCCAATAAATAATCTGTAAAAGGTTCAACTTCCTACCTCAAATACTTTGTGAGGAAAGATGTAATTTATAAGCGTTATTTTAACATTGCAAGTATAGGGCGTTCCGGAGCCCCTTAATGACTGTGTAAGAAATAACGCAGGCTTTCCATTTAAAAAACTAAAACTTGCTTCCGTTTCAGAATGTATCATAGTAATTATTCCATGAGCCTCTGTCTTACATTAATGCCAGTGATAGTCTTCTGTCAGTATCTATTTTTGTTCCAGAGATATTTGGGGTGAAACGTTTAAGCGAGCCACCCTGTATATTGTCCTTGTTAGTCCTTAATAGCCTAAACTTGTAGACTAATGTACGAGGAAGGGCAGGTAAACTCTGACACCTGTTCCCTTTCAAGTACTGCAGCCAAGATGCCGATAGGAAATAATTTGAGAAGCTGAACCATGAACAAACACCTCTTAGAAGTGGGACAGAAAGTGAATATACTAAAGATACAAAGCTACACCATCAATGGAGGTAAGAAACTGTAAATAAGTGTAAACAGATCAGTGTCCGTGTTTCAGCAAAATGCGAAGGCGCATTACGTCCTGAAAAGGAACATGCGGTAATGGTTTAAACCACAGCCAGTCCAAGTGTCGCATGTGGAACGCCGGCAGCCGCAGTAAACGTTCCGCTGACCTAAACAACTGCTTGCAGTGAGTGGTTTCTGCGTTGTCACACTTCTGTGTGCCGATGACCTGGACCTCTAGGACAGTTTGACACGTTGTCACCTGACACCGGCCTGACGCTTAGCGCCTTGCATCGCACCCCTGCAAGTAAGAAACGGTAGCAGACAGACAGAGACAGACGTGAGTCATGTCGCGCATGAAAGATGCGCTGTGATCCGACCCAGTAAGTAGCCGCAAGTAGTTTCGGCTGTAGCCAAAGGTGTCAGCATCTTATGGGCTATGAAATTATCAAGTAGCTACAACTGTATATTGGGAAAACAAAGCCGTATTTATTGCGATTATCGCGTGCGAATGATGGTGCGAGTGCGAAGTTTGAAATAAATGAATATTATTATGTATATCAACTGAATATACGTTAGTGTGAGAAGTGTGTACTGAGAGAATGAATCATACTTAAGGGAAATGGTAAAGTGTAAGTAGCCAGTTTATGGGACTGAGGAAAGAAGATACATTTTACGATAATTTTGTTATTTAAAGAAGGACTTACTTTGATATTTGTGGCTTTTATAAATGTATTCTTTTGACTTATTGTTCATAACAACTATTAATCTGTGACTGGTCCAAATGTACACTACTGGCCATTAAAATTGCTACACCAAGAAGAAATGCAGATGATAAACGGGTATTCATTGGACAAATATACTATACTAGAACTGACATGTGATTACATTTTCACGCAACTTGGGCGCATAGACCCTGAGATATCAGTACCCAGAACAATCACCTCTGGTCGTAATAACGGCATTGGTACGCCTGGGCATTGAGTCAAACAGAGCTTGGAAGGCGTGTACAGGTACAGCTGCCCATGCAGCTTCAACACGACATCACAGTTCATCATGAGTAGTGACTGGCGTATGGTGAAGAGCCAGTTGCTCGGCCACACTTGGCCAGACGTTTTCAATTGGTGAGCGATCTGGGAAATGTGCTGGCCAGGGTAGCAGGGTAGCAGATGGAAACGTCCCCGTCTGTTGACTCAGGGATCGAGACTCGGCTGCACGATCCGTTACAGCCATGCGGATAAGATGCTGTCATCTAAACTGCTAGTTATACGAGGCCGTTGGGGTCCAGCACGACGTTCCGTATTACCCTCCTGAACCCACCGATTCCATATTCTGCTAACAGTCATTGGATCTCGACCAACGCGAGCAGAAATGTCGCGATACGATAAACCGCAAGTCGGAAACGTGATGGTACGCATTTCTGCTCCTTACACAAGGTATCACAACAAAGTTTCACCAGGCAACGCCGGTCAACTGCTGTTTGGAAACTTTCCTCATGTCAGCACGTTGTAGGTGTCGCCACCGGCGCCAACCTTGTGTGAATGCTGTGAAAAGCTAATCATTTGCATATCACAGCATCTTCTTCCCGTCGGTTAAATTTCGCGTCTGTAGCACATCATCTTCGTGGTGTAGCGATTTTAATGGCCAGAAGTGTAACAGAGGAGGGATTTCGCGGTTTAATATTAATACCGGTTTGGTTACGAGATATATTAGACAGTCAAATGGTTCAAATGGCTCTGAGCACTACGGGACTCAACTGCTGAGGTCATTAGTCCCCTAGAACTTAGAACTAGTTAAACCTAACTAACCTAAGGACATCACAAACATCCATGCCCGAGGCAGGATTCGAACCTGCGACCGTAGCGGTCTTGCGGTTCCAGACTGCAGCGCCTTTAACCGCACGCCCACTTCGGCCGGCTTAGACAGTCAGAAGACGGTATGTTGGCGAGTATTTTGTGGGATAAGAGAATTGCTTTGTGAAGCTCAAGTGCAGTTTGGATCTCACCTGTGATCATTTTCTGGAAGTGGACATAAGGAGCTCTGAATAGATGTGAAAATCTTACGGAATAATGGTTCAAACTTGACAGTTATGTGCAGCAACGCGAACGGGTGAAAAAGACGAACGATTTTATGTAAACCGTGACTTCCGATTAACCAAAATCCACGCGGCCTGTTATACAAGGCGTGAGCCAAACTTTACATTCGTACTGGTCAAACTGTGTAACACCTGATAGAGCATTCTGTCACAGACAATCCGTTTGTTAATGCTTTTGGTAACAGGTTTGCTTGATTACCATAAGCTGCCTATTATGAGTGAGTGTGATTGGGTACGAATGACGAAACTGTAACTTAAGATTAACACGGGATTGGTGGTGTTTCGTATCAAACAAGTCACAATATACTGAAGTTTTTACTAGCAAACTACCTTTCAATTAATCGCTCAGCTAACCTGACACCGATATTTTGTTGCAACCTACAGAGATTGTGTAGTGTGGCTAGTTTCCGCTACAGCGTTTTACAGCCGACGAACATCACGTATTCTTCTAACAGGAAAGGCGTGTGGACAGGACTGTAAAAGAAGAAATCACCGAACGGTGAGTGGAACTGTTTTCTGTAGAACGAAACACAAGTAACTATGCCGTTGCAGACCGTATTCTACACTTCTCCACAGTGACACACAGACGCTGCCCTTCCAGGAAGTCAATGCCGAAAAGGTGATTTTAAAGCTCGGTGTAGCTGAGTACGCCATCACAGGTGCAGCAGGACCACACGAAAAGGCGCCTGTTGTGTGTCAGTTGCCAGCACGAGTCTACTGGCGCAGCCTTAGAGACGTCGCCGTAATTCTGCCGCCGCTATGCGGTGACTCACGAAACTCTGCCTGTCTGCCCACCAGCAAATCTACACAAGGCGCTTGCTACTGCTTTTCAGTGTCGGTCCAGATTTCGAGTCCGGGCGCCGCCATCGCCGCGCATCTGGCACGTCGCATCCTACAGCAAAGTACAAGACTCTCAGTGACTTCCGCCGGGCCGCGGTCGCAGCTCGGCCACAGGCGCTGTCCGTGTTAGGGCACCGAGCACGAAGTCAGCATTCCCCTGTGTAAGCAGCTAACGTCTCTGCAGCTCTGGTGGTTGCTACGGCTGCTGCTACAGCGCCAGGGTATTACGAGAAACAGACAACGGACTCTAACGTATGTATGAATTGGATGGATTAATTAAAGGCTTGTTTGCATTCAACACGAACATCTTTTCAGACACGTCTCATCAGTTTCATGGTGGAGTCAAATTGAGTAAAGTAATAAAGAAATAATAAATAAGTAATTGTATCCTCACCTCACTATTACCTTTCTCGGCTGCACACCACATCCTTCTTCAACAAGTAATCCCCCCCCCCTTTCCCAATCCACCGTCCCAAGCAGCTAACATCTTACCGTGTTACGAATCTGTACTTAGAAAAGGAAATGAGGGAAATAAAAGAAAGGTTCATAACTGGGATTAAAATTCATCGTGGAAGGATTCTGATTACGTCATTTAGAGTGAAAGAGCAGACGGGACCTGGTGGATGGGGTGAGCAGTTTTATAAGTACAGAATATACATGGTGATTATCATTTAAGTTGAACTTTCAAACCGCTGTAGAAATAACTGGTCAGAATGATGTCAAATTGCAACGGAATATGATCGGAGGCGGGTGAAAACGTATGGCAGAAAAAAAAAAAATAGTTACAAAATGTAACAACAGATGGCGCTGTTAGCATCATAATTTAATAGTGATCGACTATAAATGACAAATGAATCATACAACAATGCCTAAGGTATAGGTTTGACGTTAAATAAACTGTACTACTCCATGTGCATGGGTGTACAGGCGCGACACTGTTAAGTGAGCCCATCAACCATGGGAAGGTCACAGCCCTTCGGATGGGAAAAATCGGTTTTTAACTGTCCCGAGGCCAGAAACCTGTTAAAAAGCATCACGCACATCGATTTTTAATTGCTCTGAGGCTAAAAACAGCATAAAAAGCATCAATCAAAATCAAATTGTATTATTAAGTTCCGTGTGATTGGCGCCAAAAATGTTCAATATGGTGTACACCGTTTTGTGCAACAAGTTGAAATCGAGAAACAGCATGTTCCACAACTTATGGAAGTGTTTTCGGGTTCACGTTCAGAATGTGTTGCGCAATGCGTGAATTCAGTGCAGCTAAGTTTGCGATCGGAACACTGAACATAACATGTTTCAGGTAGCCCCACAGTCAGAAGTCACACGGATTAAGATCAGGTGATCTGGACGGCCAGGCTGCAGGGAAATGGCGGCTGATAACTCTAGCATTTCTGTAATGGCGCTTCAACAGCTGTTAAACTGGATTTGCAATGTGCGGAGGTGCGTCATCTTGCATAAAAGTGATTCCATCCACACATCCACGCTGTCGGAGAGACGGTTGGTTGGTTGGTTTGGGGAAGGAGACCAGACAGCGTGGTCATCGGTCTCATCGGATTGGGGAAGGATTGGGAAGGAAGTCGGCCGTGTTCTTTCAGAGGAACCATCCCGGCATTTGCCTGGAATGATTTAGGGAAATCACGGAAAACCTAAATCAGGATGGCCGGACGCGGGATTGAACCGTCGTCCTCCCGAATGCGAGTGCAGGAGAGACGGAATGACGTGGTTGCGCAAAAGACACTCACAACGCTTACCAGTGACGGTACAGGTGTAATGCAGGAGCAGGTTGAATACTGAATAAAAAAATAGAAGTGCGGTTAAGCTACTACAGACAGCACAGTGAACGCATTATTGTGGCCAAGATTGACACGAAGCCCACGCCTACTACAGTAGTACAAGTTTATATGCCAACTAGCTCTGCAGATGATGAAGAAATTGAGGGAGAAGGAAACATAGTAGGTGAATATGGATTGGGGCTAAGAAATGAAAGAGGCAGCCGCCTGGTAGGGTTTTGCACAGAGCATAACTTAATCATAGCTAACACTTCGTTCAAGAATCATGAAAGAAGGTTGTATACCTGGAAGAATCCTGGAGATACTAGAAGGTATCAGATAGATTATATAATAGAAAGAGAGAGATTCAGGAACCAGGTTCTAAATTGTAAGGCATTTCCAGGGGTAGATGTGGACACTGACCACAATCTATTGGTTATGAACTGTAGAATAAAACTGAAGAAACTGCAAAAAAGGTGGGAATTTAAGGAGATGGGATTTGGATAAACTGACTAAACCCGAGGTTGTACAGAGTTTCAGGGAGAGCATAAGGGAACAATTGACAGGAATGGGGGAAAGAAATACAGTAGAAGAAGAATGGGTAGCTCTGAGGGATGAAGTAGTGAAGGCAGCAGAGGATCAAGTAGGTAAAAAGACGAGGGCAAGTAGAAATCCTTGGGTAACAGAAGAAATATTGAATTTAATTGATGAAAGGAGAAAATATAAAAGCGCAGTAAATGAAGCAGGCAAAAAGGAATACAAACTTCTCAGACATCAGATCGACAGGAAGTGCAAAATGGCTAAGCAGGCATGGCTAGAGAACAAATGTAAGGATTAGAGGCTTATCTCACTAGGGGTAAGATAGATACTGCCTACAGGAAAAATAAAGAGACCTTTGGAGAAAAGAGAACCACTTGTATGAATATCAAGAGCTCAGATGGAAACCCAGTTCTAAGCAAAGAAGGGAAAGCAGAAAGATGGAAGGAGTATATAGAAGGTCTATACAAGGACGATGTACTTGAGGACAATATTATGGAAATGGCAGAGGATGTAGATGAAGATGAAATGGGAGATACGATACTGCGTGAAGAGTTTGACAGAGCACTGAAAGGCGTGAGTCGAAACAAGGCCCCGGAAGTAGACAATATTCCATTAAAGCTACTGACGGCCTTGGGACAGCCAGTCCTGACAAAAATCTACCATCTGGTGAACAAGATGTATGAGACAGGCGAAATACCCTCAGACTTCAAGAAGAATACAATAATTCCAATCCCAAAGAAAGCAGGTGTTGACAGATGTGAAAAGTACCGAACTATCAGTTTAATAAGCCACTGCTGCAAAATACTAACAGGAATTCTTTACAGACGAATGGAAAAACTGGTAGAAGACGACCTAGGGGAAGATCAGTTTGAATTCCGTACAAATTTTGGAACACGTGAGGCAAAACTGACCCTACGACTTATCTTAGAAAATAGATTAAGGAAAGGCAAACCTACGTTTCTAGGATTTGTAGACTTAGAGAAAGCTTTTGACAATGTTGACTGGAATACTCTCTTTCAAATTCTAAAGGTGGCAGGGATAAAATACAAGGAGCGAAAGGTCATTTACAATTTGTACAGAAACCAGATGGCAGTTATAACAGTCGAGGGGCATGAAAGGGAAGCAGTGGTTGGGAAGGGAGTGAGACAGGTTTGTAACCTCTCGCCGATGTTATTCAATCTGTACATTGAGCAAGCAGTAAAGGAAACAAAAGAAAAACTCGGAGTAGGTATTAAAATCCATGGAGAAGAAATAAAAACTTTAAGGTTCGCCGATGACATTGTAATTCTGTCAGAGACAGCAAAGGAGTTGGAAGAGCAGTTGAACGGAATGGACAATGTCTTGAAAGGAGGGTATAAGATGAACTTCAACAAAAGCAAAACGAGGGTAATGGGATGTAATCTAATTAAGTCGGGTGATGCTGAGGATATTAGATTAGGAAATGAGACACTTAAAGTAGTAAAGGAGTTTTGCTATTTGGGGAGCAAAATAACTGATGATGGTCGAAGTAGAGAGGATATAAAATGTAGACTGGCAATGGCCAGGAAAGCGTTTCTGAAGAAGAGAAATTTGTTAACATCGAGTATTGTTTTAAGTATCAGGAATTCGTTTCTGAAAGTATTTGTATGGAGTGTAGCCTTGTATGGAAGTGAAACATGGACGATAAATAGTTTGGACAAGAAGAGAGTAGAAGCTTTTGAAATGTGGTACTGCAGAAGAATGCTGAAGATTAGGTGGGTAAATCACATAACTAATGATGAAGTATTGAATAGAATTGGGGAGAAGAGGGGTTTGTGGCCCAACTTGACAAAAGGAAGGGACCGGTTGGTAGGACATGTTCTGAGGCATCAAGGGATCACAAATTTAGCGTTGGAGGGCAGCGTGGAGGGTAAAAGTCGTAGAGGGAGACCAAGAGATGGATACACTAAGCAGATTCAGAAGGATGTAGGTTGCAATAAGTACTGGGAGGTGAAGAAGCTTGCACAGGATATTGTAGCATGGAGAGCTGCATCAAACTAGTCTCAGGACTGTAGACCACAACAACAACAATAACAACAACAGGTTACGCGACTAGAAGCACCTGTCTCTTCGAAAAAATATGGCGCTATGATAAATGATGCCGTAAAACCACACCACACAGTGGCCTTTTCAGGATGAAGTGGTACTGGTTGATTTGCGTAAGGATTTTCCGTTGTCCATATTCGACAATTTTGTGTATTGACATATCCTGTCAGGTGGAAGTGGCTTCGTTTGTCCACAAAATCTCCCACGGCCAATCACTGTCCACTTCCATGCGGACAGTAAATTCTAATGCAAACGTCTCTCTTGCTGGCTGGTCAACAGGAAGCAACTCGTGCACATGGTAATTCTGAATGGATAGCAAAGAAGGATTTTTCGAAGGATTTTACGCACCATGCTCGCAGGTATGTTCAATGTTCGGGCAATTCTTCCCGCACTACACGTGTGCACAGCACCACTCGTCTCCTCCGGCGTTGCTGTGGCCACTGCTTTCACTGACATCGAATCAATTCGTTTCCTCCCTCTACCAGGCTCCACACCAAAAGAATCCGCCTTTTCGAATTTCCGAATCATTTCCTCGAGACCCACGGCAGTCATCGGATCAACGCCTTTTTTAAACCATTCAGTATCCGGAACTTCTGCGGAGCGACGTGTGCACAGTCACCAATCTTGTAATACAGCTTTATAAGCAGAGCACGAGCTTGCGTGAGACAGTCATGGAGAACATCGCAGACGCGAAAAGGAGAAAAAGCCGTGTACACGGCGTGTGTATACCAATTTCAATGGATCATCAGCATGAAAGGTGTTTTCATTTACGTATTCTGAAACGTACAGCGTCATGTATCTATCAATTTTCGAACTATGTTTTTCTGCTATACGTGTTCCCCCTTCTCCGATAATATTCCGTTGCAATTTGACGTCATTCCGACCAGTGGTGTTATTTCTACAGCGTTTTGAATGTTTAACTTTATGACCCTGTAGATTGAGGGGAAACAGAAAAAAGAAGATAGTAACAATGAGTAGCAGAAATTAGCGATGCAATTACATCATTTTGGAGACCATGCTGTAAACAAAGTTACGGAATTTTTCTACCTTGGAAGCAAAATAACATGTGACGGATGAAGCAAAGCAGATTAGCACAGTCAAATAGGGCACCGCTGGCGAATAGTGGCTTGCCAGTATCAAACATCGGCGTCAATCTGACGAATGCATTTCTGAGAATGCATGTTTAGAACACAGTACCGTATGGTGGTGAATCATGGAGAGTGACAAAGCAGGAAAAGAAGAAAATCGAAGCGTTAATTTGTGGTGATACTAAAGGAAGTTGAAAATTCGGTGTACTGGTAAAATAATGAATGATGAATTTCTCCGTAGAATCAGCGAAGAAAGGAACATGTGGGAAACACTGACAAGAAAAAGGAATCGGATGACAGAAAGTGGTTTAATACATCACGCAGTAACTCCCATGATATAAGAGTGAGCAACAGAGGGTGAAAATGGAGAAGGAGACCGAGAGTGGAATGTATGCACAACTGACTGATGACTTGGGATGCAGTTGCTACTCTGAGATAAAGAGGCTGGTACAAGAGATGAATTCGTGGCTAGACTCATCAAACTTTTCCGAAGACCGATACTCAAGAAAATAAAAAAAAAGCGGGGAAAATAACGAGTCCGCCGCTTAAATTGGGATGGAAAGTAGTAACGCTGAACGCTTTCCGTATTCTTTGTACCGTCTGACGTCACTGTGGCGGTGGCAACTGCCCCTTAGTTTTTGATTCGGCTTACAGAACACTTGTACTGGTCAGTATAATTACAGTACCAAAAGTGAGGAATGTAACGAATCTCAAAAATGGCATGAAGTGTACTATATGTCTGGACGTGTATATGGTTGCTATATCAGTACAACTGTGCAAAGTAGGTAGTGCTGACACTGTTCACAGTCTGTATACGAAGGAAGATTACGAAGCGTGTTTATGACTCAGAAATCGCGTTTGGATGGTGGTTGCTTGGAGAAAGATAGTGTTATTCCGCGCTTAAGAACGAAATGTATCAGTGAGCACATGCTGGAAATCGACAGCGTCAGGACTCAGGTTTATTGAGCCTGGTTTATCATTCTGCAGTACTGCTATTCACTGTTGTTGGGATCCCTCCACTTTCATGTGAATATGGAATCGATGGATTCATGATCACTATTCTACGGAAGCGTGAAGAAAAGTAATGTCTCCAAATTTGTATGTGAAAAGTCTTAAATCCTTTTAAATAAAACAAACGTTATTAACATTCTACGTCTTTGTTCTTAATTTATACGTATTAGCAGCCTTCTGCCGCTAGAGAGCTCCCAGCTGTAGCGTGTAAGGTGATTCTCTGTAACATAACTATGTCGTTGAGTGAGAAATAGAGTCCTGTAATCGAGATGCAAATCTGAAGAGTTGGTCCACACATGGAGTATCCCTTCCTTTTGTGTGACACTGTGAGACCACAGGCGAGCGCTGCGACGTCGGCAACAATCCGGCGCTTTGGGTTCACTGCCATCGATCATCCTCAGTACAGTCCCGACTTACACTCATCGGATTTGTCTGTTCCCAGAACTGGGAGAAAACCTTCGAATACTTCAGTTTGATACTGATGAAGCAGTGCAAGCAGCGATGAAGTTGTCTCTCCGTCGTCAGTGTCAAACCATCTACAGTGACCTTATCAACAAACTGGTATCTCGTTGAGGTAAATGTCTTCGTCACCAAGATGATTATGTTGAGAAATAAATATATAGACAAGAAGAATAAGGATTTAGACTGCTAATTGATTGTTTTAGTAAAAAGCTTTAAGGGTTCTGAGATAAAAAGTTCGGATATCGTACTTTTCAGAACGCTCTCATAGATGCCTTTTCGTTGACCTTCGTAAGGCTTTCGAAACGGTCCCGCCGTGCCGCCTAGTGAAGAAAGTAAGGATGTAGAGAATATCAGGCAAAGTGTGTTTTTCGTGAGAATAATTTCTGACAAACAGAACAAACTTATTGCGAATACGTAGTCAAAAAGAACCACTATTGTATAATTACACGTCAGTAGAACACTCGCTGGAAGCAGTTACTTCCACAAAACGTTTAGGAGTATGCGTACGGAGCGATTTAATGTGTAATGGCCACATAAAACTAGTCGCAGGAGATGCAAATGCCAGACTGAGATTCATTGGAAGGATCATCGGGAAATATAGTCCGTCAAAAAAGGAGGTAGCTTCCAAAATCAATTTTCGACCAATAACTGCATGTTTCTCGTCATTATGGAATTCGGAAAGCTGTAGAGAGAGACGGGTCATATACAACATGTACAACAGCCAAGTGGGAATAATAAGAGCGGATGACCAAGAACGAAGTGCTCGTATTAAAAAGGCTATAAGGCAAGGATGTAGCCTTTTACCCCTGCTGTTCAATCTGTACATCGAGAAAGCAATGATGGAAATAAAAGAAAGGTTTAGGAGTGGAATTAAAATTCAAGGTGAAAGGATATCAATGATACGATTCACTGATAACATTGTTGTCCTGAGTGAAAGTGAAGAAGAATGACATGATCTGCTGAATAGACTGAATAGTCCAATGAGTACAGAGCACTGACTGAAAGTAAATCGAATAAAGACGAAGGTAATGAGAAGTAGTGGAAATGAGAACAGCGAGAAACGTAACATCAGGATTGATGGTCACGAAGTAGATGAATTTAAGGAATTCTGCTACCTAGGCAGTAAAATAACTATTGACGGACGGAGGAAGGAGGACATCAAAAGCAGACTAGCAATGACAAAAAGGGCATTCCTAGCCAAGACAAGTCTATTAATAGCAAATGTCGGCCTTAATTTGAGGAAGAAATTTCTGAGAATGTACATCCGGAGTACAGTATTGTATGGTAGTAAAACATGGACTGTGGGAAAAACGGAACAAAAGAGAATCGAAGCATTTGAGATGTGGTGCTACAAACGAATGTAGGAAATTAGGTGCATTGATAAGGTAAGGAATGAGGAGGTTCTGCGCAGAAGCGGAGAGGAAAGGAACATTTGGTAAACACTGATAAGGAAAAGGGACAGGATGATAGGACATCTATTTAGATACGAGGGAATGACTTCCATGGTACTACAGGGAGCTGTGGAGGGCAAAAACTGTAGAGCAAGACAGAGATTGGAATACATCCAGCAAATAATTGAGGACGTAAGTTTCAAGTGCTACTCTGAGATGAAGAGGTTAGCACAGGAGAGGAATTTTTGGCGTGCCGCATCAAACCAGTCAGAAAACTGATGAAAAAGAATGTAGAATCCATACCTGATAGGGTCGATGGACGCAGTAGAGAAGATCCAAATAATAGCACTGCATTTCGTTACAGGTACGTTTAGTAAGCACGAAAGCATCACAGAAATGCCCTACCAACCCCAATGGCAGGCGCTGTGAGAGGTACATCCTGTATAACGGTGTGGTTTACTGTTAAAGTTCGAGAGCGTATGGTGCTAGAAGAGTCAACCGATATACTACTTCCTCATACATATATCTCGCGAAAAGACTGTGACGATAAGATTTGAGAGATTCGAGCCCAAACGAAGGCTTGCAGGCAACTGTTTTTCCTGCGAACAATATTTACGATGGGTAGGCTTCGAGGAGATCAAAAGTTGCCAGAGTATCAGACCGCATCGTCACCTTACGTAAGGCCCTGATGAAGGCTAGCTGCAACGCTGGCCGAAACGTTGGCGCATTTTAAAATTATGACGATGCGGTCTGATACCCTGAAGAATTTTATTGAAGAAGACAACGGCCGCGGAAGCCTACGCTTACATTTAACCAACCTGTATGGGCAGGAAATCCACGGAAACATCAAGAAGTTAGAAGCACTGCGTTTAAAAAGATGTAAACTGCTGAATGACCTTGCTTTTTTGAAGAGATGCAGAGACACGAGTGTTGTGCCGTATTCTTTGCGGTTGACGTCTCACATAAAAACGAAAAAGGCGAGGAATATCTGTGTTAAAGCCAGTAAAGCATTGCTACGGGAAAGGATCCGCCACATCCGCATAAGTCTCGATGGTCACAACAGGAATTTGTGTGATCTGCACCTATTTCTGGCCGGAAAACTTCAGATGGAAGACTGGGATAAAGTCGACAGGTTAACCTTTCAGCAAGCATCAAGGACCAGCAATAGTATTACTAACCGCCAGATGAGAAAGTACGACAAACTACAACAGAAAGCCACGGACGAAACATTGACGCTGGACAGGCGACGGACAGTGGCCAACCTCTCCAGCCACACCTTGAGCGAAGCAACCACAGCAATTCTGGCCAAGGGGATGAATTTCGCAGTCGCACCTAAGCGAGTTCCAAAAGAAGATATCATAGAATCCGTAGAAGCTTCGGTACATCTGCCACAGGCCGAGGCGGAGAGTTCTGAATAAAGCAAAGCCACCGAAGCAAAACATCAACGCTGAGGAATACCATGCCATCAAGGAACTCAGGGACAACCCCCACTTAGTAGTGGTACAGGCAGATAAGGGTAACGCCACTGTAGTCTTGGACACAACTGATTACAACAAACGAATGGAAGATATTCTCGCAGAACCTATCTACAAGAAACTTCAGGGAGATCCGACGGCCAAGGTAATCAAAACGACGCAGGCACTGCTCAAGCACTCTAGAATCAACTTCGACAAGGCCAGAAGATTCATCCCGCAAGTGACACAGGCACCAAGGATATAAGGTGTACCGGAGGTACACAAAACCGACTTCCCCTTAAAGCCCATAGTAAACAGTATAAATTCGCCGACCTACTACCTAGCGAAAGAACTGGCACCTAGGCTCCGACACCTAGTGCATCAAACCGAGCCCTACGTTAAGGATTCCACTCACTTCGTGTCTCTCCTAAAGGAAATGCGTGTTACGTACCAAGATCTGATGGTTAGTTTCGACGTCAAATCCCTATTCACGAATGTCCCAGTGTCAGATACTGTGAACATCCTAGAAGAACGCGTGGCACCTGATATATGTGAGCTTGTGCGCCACTGTCTGACGACCACCTATTTCAAGTGGAGAGGTCAATTTTATGAACAAACTGACAGTGTAGCTATGGGCTCACCCCTATCGCCTATCGCAGCAGAAATTTTCATGGAGGCATTTGAGGAAACAGCCCTCCAGTCCGCACCATTACGTCCAAATTGTTGGCTTCGCTATGTCGATGATACTTTCGTCATCTGGCCCCACGGAGAAGAGGAGTTACAGAACTTCCACAAGCACCTTAACCAACAGCATAGGAAAATTCAGTTTACAATGGAGACAGAGAAGAATGGGGTGCTGCCTTTTCTCGACGTGGAAGTTTATCGAAAACCTGATGGTAAACTTGGCCACAAAGTGTACAGGAAACCAAACAATACGGACAGGTACCTTCACGCCTCCTCCCACCATCACCCCACGCAGAAGAAGTCCGCCCTGTACACGCTAACGAAGAGAGCGTACAGGATAAGCGACGAAGAACATCTGAAGACAGAACTTGAACGCCTCAGGTCCATCTTCGGAACTAATGGCTATGGGAAGCAAATGATAGACAGCACCATGTCGACAAGGGAGAAGACTAATAGGGAAGAGGAGAAGGAGGCACAGAGCATTGCTGTGTTACCATATGTACGAGGGGTCACCGAACGTATTGGCAAAATTCTACGAAAAGCCGACATCAAACCAATTTTCCGAAGCAGAAACAAAATATCAGACAGGCTCGGTTCTACCAAGGATGCAGTTGACAAACTACACACAGCTGGCGTGTATGAAATTGGTTGTGCGTGTGGATTAGTCTACATAGATGAGACGGGACGTGCGATTAGCACAAGGCTCTCGGAACATGAAAGATATATCCGCCTGAAACAACACACTAAGTCAGCAGTGGCGGAACACCGAGACGAGTGCGGGAAACCAATATTTTTTCAAGAAGCCCGCGTCCTGGCGAAACAGCCTCTCACTTTCAAAAGAAAGATTAGAGAGGCGATAGAAATAGCCAAAAGACCCGCCAACATGAATAGAGAGGACGGGTACAAGCTTCCGAGGTCTTGGCTGCCTGCAATATCAGGGCTACGGAGCGGCGGCAGAGCCGTGGCGGCCCATGCAGACACGCGGAGAGCCGCAGTAGTGGTCGCGAGCACTCAAAGCAATGGCACGCCGCAGCCGGCTTCTGGACAGCATGGAAACAGTGTGACGTCACAGCCATCACCTGTTCGCTATTCGTCCGTCTCCTCCAATGGGGTGGATTAATATAAAGACCAATAGAAAACAGCTATTTCAGCCAATGACAGATAATAAAGGAAACACCAATAAAGCATACCTTTCACCCCTCCTCCTCCTCCTTTTACAGCCAATCAAGTAACGACATGGTTTTCTCGTGCAGCTATTTAAGGAACCAAGTGTGTTCATTTAGCAGTTAACGTAAGGCCCTGATGAAGGCTAGCTGCAACGCTGGCCTAAACGTTGGCGCATTTTAAAATTATGACGATGCGGTCTGATCCCCTGAAGAATTTTATTGAAGAAGACAACGGCCGAGGAAGCCTACGCTTACATTGCCAGAGTACTTCATCGTCATATACACCGTACACAGGACCATTGGATACATTACACGAACACATTTTGTCTACAATGCTACTACTTTTGACAACAGCCGCTACATTGGTGAAGTGTCCGTATGACTTCTTGGTATGGTTAATACTCTTAACTCTTCTATTGATCGCGACGTGGTAGTAAGAATGATTGTTTTTATTGGAACGACGTACTGTTTTGACAGCATATCAGAATCCCTTAATAGACGAATATTGAAAAATAACACTAGTTTATGTTGGCGTTGAAACTTTTCACATAAATGTGCGAGAAATGTGCTCAATGGGAAGGCAAAGCGGCCGCAATCGACTATTGCTGTGTAACAGTGCCTACTGGACCCGCCATGCAGTATCCGCCGTCGTATCAGACTTCCAATTGTTTACTTTCTTCCACAAACTCTGTTGTCTTAAACGACTGTAGTCACATCTGAAATAATTTTCCTAAGCTCTTTTTGACACGCTAGAAGTCAATACAGGATTCAATTTACAACAGTTATAGGTGGTCCTGTATCTGTGTCGTATAAAGTAGGGCCGAGAGGAAATACCTCTCTGGTAAACCATCGAGAACAGGGTGACAGCAGCCGGAAACACTGAACTACTTGAATAATAAAAACTGAAACGAACAGCTGTATTGTAATTAAAAAGTCGTTTATTCATAACAGGCTACTAGATTTGGCAAAGTACAGTACTGTGAACAAAAGTCACCACTTGTGACTAAAACGGGGATAAATCACATCATAATATTACATAATAAAAATATAAGGTAGGATGCCCAAATGTCTTCAGCTTAGTGGCTTATGGGCTGCATCAAACCTGAAAGGTTATGGAAAAGGCCACAAATGGATCTTGCCAGAGATGGATGGATGTATTTCTCTATTCTCCAGTTGTTGGCAAGCTAAACTGTGATAATGTAATGAAGCCAGTATATGACGTTGTTTGCACTGCCTGCGATATGTAAGCTATAATAGAATCTGAGACCAAAGAGCAGTGTTGACTGCCGTACGAACTGCGTAGCAGTAGCAGTAAGTTGTTGCTAGCGAGCAGTCTGGTGTATCATGTTGGCTGGGCCGGTCGCGGTGCAGCGATGCCTGAGCCTGAGTATTATTGTAAAATGGTAAAAAAATACTACAGTGCGTAGGCACTTTATGTCATTTGTTAATATGTTTTGTACTCATTGCATATACATTTTGTCATTGATTTATATGTTCTGTACTCAGTGCATGTGCACTCTATTTCATTTCATGTTCTGCACTTATATATATGTATGTACATACTCTGTGACTGTAAACTTAGTTAATTAAGAAAAATTGCGTATACATTTTGTGATTCCTTGATATGTTTTGTACCCAGTGCATGTGCACTCTATTTCATTTTATGTTCTGTACTTATATATATGTATATACTCTGTGACTGTCAACTTAGTTAATTAAGTAGATTTTAGAAAAATTTGTTGCTCATGGCAAGTGCAATTGACTCACCATCGCTGCCAAATTTTTGCCCACCCAGTGGAGGGTTATGTAAGAGGTATGCGCTACCTGCGATATGTAAGCTATAAGAGAATCTGAGACCAAAGAGCAGTGTTGACTGCAGCAGGAACTGTGTAGCAGTAGCAGTAAGTTGTTGCTAGCGAGCAGTCTGGTGTATCATGTTGGCTGGGCCGGTCGCGGTGCAGCGATGCCTGAGCCTGAGTATTATTGTAAAATGGTAAAAAAATACTACAGTGCGTAGGCACTTTATGTCATTTGTTAATATGTTTTGTACTCATTGCATATACATTTTGTCATTGATTTATATGTTCTGTACTCAGTGCATGTGCACTCTATTTCATTTCATGTTCTGCACTTATATATATGTATGTACATACTCTGTGACTGTAAACTTAGTTAATTAAGAAAAATTGCGTATACATTTTGTGATTCCTTGATATGTTTTGTACCCAGTGCATGTGCACTCTATTTCATTTTATGTTCTGTACTTATATATATGTATATACTCTGTGACTGTCAACTTAGTTAATTAAGTAGATTTTAGAAAAATTTGTTGCTCATGGCAAGTGCAATTGACTCACCATCGCTGCCAAATTTTTGCCCACCCAGTGGAGGGTTATGTAAGAGGTATGCGCTACCTGCGATATGTAAGCTATAAGAGAATCTGAGACCAAAGAGCAGTGTTGACTGCAGCAGGAACTGTGTAGCAGTAGCAGTAAGTTGTTGCTAGCGAGCAGTCTGGTGTATCATGTTGGCTGGGCCGGTCGCGGTGCAGCGATGCCTGAGCCTGAGTATTATTGTAAAATGGTAAAAAAATACTACAGTGCGTAGGCACTTTATGTCATTTGTTAATATGTTTTGTACTCATTGCATATACATTTTGTCATTGATTTATATGTTCTGTACTCAGTGCATGTGCACTCTATTTCATTTCATGTTCTGCACTTATATATATGTATGTACATACTCTGTGACTGTAAACTTAGTTAATTAAGAAAAATTGCGTATACATTTTGTGATTCCTTGATATGTTTTGTACCCAGTGCATGTGCACTCTATTTCATTTTATGTTCTGTACTTATATATATGTA
Source organism: Schistocerca serialis cubense (assembly GCF_023864345.2). Classification (NCBI taxonomy): domain Eukaryota; kingdom Metazoa; phylum Arthropoda; class Insecta; order Orthoptera; family Acrididae; genus Schistocerca; species Schistocerca serialis. The sequence continues at coordinate 542,912,902 of NC_064641.1, read as the reverse complement.
TATACTCTGTGACTGTCAACTTAGTTAATTAAGTAGATTTTAGAAAAATTTGTTGCTCATGGCAAGTGCAATTGACTCACCATCGCTGCCAAATTTTTGCCCACCCAGTGGAGGGTTATGTAAGAGGTATGCGCTACCTGCGATATGTAAGCTATAAGAGAATCTGAGACCAAAGAGCAGTGTTGACTGCAGCAGGAACTGTGTAGCAGTAGCAGTAAGTTGTTGCTAGCGAGCAGTCTGGTGTATCATGTTGGCTGGGCCGGTCGCGGTGCAGCGATGCCTGAGCCTGAGTATTATTGTAAAATGGTAAAAAAATACTTCAGTGCGTAGGCACTTTATGTCATTTGTTAATATGTTTTGTACTCATTGCATATACATTTTGTCATTGATTTATATGTTCTGTACTCAGTGCATGTGCACTCTATTTCATTTCATGTTCTGTACTTATATATATGTATGTACATACTCTGTGACTGTAAACTTAGTTAATTAAGAAAAATTGCGTATACATTTTGTGATTCCTTGATATGTTTTGTACCCAGTGCATGTGCACTCTATTTCATTTTATGTTCTGTACTTATATATATGTATATACTCTGTGACTGTCAACTTAGTTAATTAAGTAGATTTTAGAAAAATTTGTTGCTCATGGCAAGTGCAATTGACTCACCATCGCTGCCAAATTTTTGCCCACCCAGTGGAGGGTTATGTAAGAGGTATGCGCTACCTGCGATATGTAAGCTATAAGAGAATCTGAGACCAAAGAGCAGTGTTGACTGCAGCAGGAACTGTGTAGCAGTAGCAGTAAGTTGTTGCTAGCGAGCAGTCTGGTGTATCATGTTGGCTGGGCCGGTCGCGGTGCAGCGATGCCTGAGCCTGAGTATTATTGTAAAATGGTAAAAAAATACTACAGTGCGTAGGCACTTTATGTCATTTGTTAATATGTTTTGTACTCATTGCATATACATTTTGTCATTGATTTATATGTTCTGTACTCAGTGCATGTGCACTCTATTTCATTTCATGTTCTGCACTTATATATATGTATGTACATACTCTGTGACTGTAAACTTAGTTAATTAAGAAAAATTGCGTATACATTTTGTGATTCCTTGATATGTTTTGTACCCAGTGCATGTGCACTCTATTTCATTTTATGTTCTGTACTTATATATATGTATATACTCTGTGACTGTCAACTTAGTTAATTAAGTAGATTTTAGAAAAATTTGTTGCTCATGGCAAGTGCAATTGACTCACCATCGCTGCCAAATTTTTGCCCACCCAGTGGAGGGTTATGTAAGAGGTATGCGCTACCTGCGATATGTAAGCTATAAGAGAATCTGAGACCAAAGAGCAGTGTTGACTGCAGCAGGAACTGTGTAGCAGTAGCAGTAAGTTGTTGCTAGCGAGCAGTCTGGTGTATCATGTTGGCTGGGCCGGTCGCGGTGCAGCGATGCCTGAGCCTGAGTATTATTGTAAAATGGTAAAAAAATACTACAGTGCGTAGGCACTTTATGTCATTTGTTAATATGTTTTGTACTCATTGCATATACATTTTGTCATTGATTTATATGTTCTGTACTCAGTGCATGTGCACTCTATTTCATTTCATGTTCTGCACTTATATATATGTATGTACATACTCTGTGACTGTAAACTTAGTTAATTAAGAAAAATTGCGTATACATTTTGTGATTCCTTGATATGTTTTGTACCCAGTGCATGTGCACTCTATTTCATTTTATGTTCTGTACTTATATATATGTATATACTCTGTGACTGTCAACTTAGTTAATTAAGTAGATTTTAGAAAAATTTGTTGCTCATGGCAAGTGCAATTGACTCACCATCGCTGCCAAATTTTTGCCCACCCAGTGGAGGGTTATGTAAGAGGTATGCGCTACCTGCGATATGTAAGCTATAAGAGAATCTGAGACCAAAGAGCAGTGTTGACTGCAGCAGGAAGTGTGTAGCAGTAGCAGTAAGTTGTTGCTAGCGAGCAGTCTGGTGTATCATGTTGGCTGGGCCGGTCGCGGTGCAGCGATGCCTGAGCCTGAGTATTATTGTAAAATGGTAAAAAAATACTACAGTGCGTAGGCACTTTATGTCATTTGTTAATATGTTTTGTACTCATTGCATATACATTTTGTCATTGATTTATATGTTCTGTACTCAGTGCATGTGCACTCTATTTCATTTCATGTTCTGCACTTATATATATGTATGTACATACTCTGTGACTGTAAACTTAGTTAATTAAGAAAAATTGCGTATACATTTTGTGATTCCTTGATATGTTTTGTACCCAGTGCATGTGCACTCTATTTCATTTTATGTTCTGTACTTATATATATGTATATACTCTGTGACTGTCAACTTAGTTAATTAAGTAGATTTTAGAAAAATTTGTTGCTCATGGCAAGTGCAATTGACTCACCATCGCTGCCAAATTTTTGCCCACCCAGTGGAGGGTTATGTAAGAGGTATGCGCTACCTGCGATATGTAAGCTATAAGAGAATCTGAGACCAAAGAGCAGTGTTGACTGCAGCAGGAACTGTGTAGCAGTAGCAGTAAGTTGTTGCTAGCGAGCAGTCTGGTGTATCATGTTGGCTGGGCCGGTCGCGGTGCAGCGATGCCTGAGCCTGAGTATTATTGTAAAATGGTAAAAAAATACTACAGTGCGTAGGCACTTTATGTCATTTGTTAATATGTTTTGTACTCATTGCATATACATTTTGTCATTGATTTATATGTTCTGTACTCAGTGCATGTGCACTCTATTTCATTTCATGTTCTGCACTTATATATATGTATGTACATACTCTGTGACTGTAAACTTAGTTAATTAAGAAAAATTGCGTATACATTTTGTGATTCCTTGATATGTTTTGTACCCAGTGCATGTGCACTCTATTTCATTTTATGTTCTGTACTTATATATATGTATATACTCTGTGACTGTCAACTTAGTTAATTAAGTAGATTTTAGAAAAATTTGTTGCTCATGGCAAGTGCAATTGACTCACCATCGCTGCCAAATTTTTGCCCACCCAGTGGAGGGTTATGTAAGAGGTATGCGCTACCTGCGATATGTAAGCTATAAGAGAATCTGAGACCAAAGAGCAGTGTTGACTGCAGCAGGAACTGTGTAGCAGTAGCAGTAAGTTGTTGCTAGCGAGCAGTCTGGTGTATCATGTTGGCTGGGCCGGTCGCGGTGCAGCGATGCCTGAGCCTGAGTATTATTGTAAAATGGTAAAAAAATACTACAGTGCGTAGGCACTTTATGTCATTTGTTAATATGTTTTGTACTCATTGCATATACATTTTGTCATTGATTTATATGTTCTGTACTCAGTGCATGTGCACTCTATTTCATTTCATGTTCTGCACTTATATATATGTATGTACATACTCTGTGACTGTAAACTTAGTTAATTAAGAAAAATTGCGTATACATTTTGTGATTCCTTGATATGTTTTGTACCCAGTGCATGTGCACTCTATTTCATTTTATGTTCTGTACTTATATATATGTATATACTCTGTGACTGTCAACTTAGTTAATTAAGTAGATTTTAGAAAAATTTGTTGCTCATGGCAAGTGCAATTGACTCACCATCGCTGCCAAATTTTTGCCCACCCAGTGGAGGGTTATGTAAGAGGTATGCGCTACCTGCGATATGTAAGCTATAAGAGAATCTGAGACCAAAGAGCAGTGTTGACTGCAGCAGGAACTGTGTAGCAGTAGCAGTAAGTTGTTGCTAGCGAGCAGTCTGGTGTATCATGTTGGCTGGGCCGGTCGCGGTGCAGCGATGCCTGAGCCTGAGTATTATTGTAAAATGGTAAAAAAATACTACAGTGCGTAGGCACTTTATGTCATTTGTTAATATGTTTTGTACTCATTGCATATACATTTTGTCATTGATTTATATGTTCTGTACTCAGTGCATGTGCACTCTATTTCATTTCATGTTCTGCACTTATATATATGTATGTACATACTCTGTGACTGTAAACTTAGTTAATTAAGAAAAATTGCGTATACATTTTGTGATTCCTTGATATGTTTTGTACCCAGTGCATGTGCACTCTATTTCATTTTATGTTCTGTACTTATATATATGTATATACTCTGTGACTGTCAACTTAGTTAATTAAGTAGATTTTAGAAAAATTTGTTGCTCATGGCAAGTGCAATTGACTCACCATCGCTGCCAAATTTTTGCCCACCCAGTGGAGGGTTATGTAAGAGGTATGCGCTACCTGCGATATGTAAGCTATAAGAGAATCTGAGACCAAAGAGCAGTGTTGACTGCAGCAGGAACTGTGTAGCAGTAGCAGTAAGTTGTTGCTAGCGAGCAGTCTGGTGTATCATGTTGGCTGGGCCGGTCGCGGTGCAGCGATGCCTGAGCCTGAGTATTATTGTAAAATGGTAAAAAAATACTACAGTGCGTAGGCACTTTATGTCATTTGTTAATATGTTTTGTACTCATTGCATATACATTTTGTCATTGATTTATATGTTCTGTACTCAGTGCATGTGCACTCTATTTCATTTCATGTTCTGCACTTATATATATGTATGTACATACTCTGTGACTGTAAACTTAGTTAATTAAGAAAAATTGCGTATACATTTTGTGATTCCTTGATATGTTTTGTACCCAGTGCATGTGCACTCTATTTCATTTTATGTTCTGTACTTATATATATGTATATACTCTGTGACTGTCAACTTAGTTAATTAAGTAGATTTTAGAAAAATTTGTTGCTCATGGCAAGTGCAATTGACTCACCATCGCTGCCAAATTTTTGCCCACCCAGTGGAGGGTTATGTAAGAGGTATGCGCTACCTGCGATATGTAAGCTATAAGAGAATCTGAGACCAAAGAGCAGTGTTGACTGCAGCAGGAACTGTGTAGCAGTAGCAGTAAGTTGTTGCTAGCGAGCAGTCTGGTGTATCATGTTGGCTGGGCCGGTCGCGGTGCAGCGATGCCTGAGCCTGAGTATTATTGTAAAATGGTAAAAAAATACTACAGTGCGTAGGCACTTTATGTCATTTGTTAATATGTTTTGTACTCATTGCATATACATTTTGTCATTGATTTATATGTTCTGTACTCAGTGCATGTGCACTCTATTTCATTTCATGTTCTGCACTTATATATATGTATGTACATACTCTGTGACTGTAAACTTAGTTAATTAAGAAAAATTGCGTATACATTTTGTGATTCCTTGATATGTTTTGTACCCAGTGCATGTGCACTCTATTTCATTTTATGTTCTGTACTTATATATATGTATATACTCTGTGACTGTCAACTTAGTTAATTAAGTAGATTTTAGAAAAATTTGTTGCTCATGGCAAGTGCAATTGACTCACCATCGCTGCCAAATTTTTGCCCACCCAGTGGAGGGTTATGTAAGAGGTATGCGCTACCTGCGATATGTAAGCTATAAGAGAATCTGAGACCAAAGAGCAGTGTTGACTGCAGCAGGAACTGTGTAGCAGTAGCAGTAAGTTGTTGCTAGCGAGCAGTCTGGTGTATCATGTTGGCTGGGCCGGTCGCGGTGCAGCGATGCCTGAGCCTGAGTATTATTGTAAAATGGTAAAAAAATACTACAGTGCGTAGGCACTTTATGTCATTTGTTAATATGTTTTGTACTCATTGCATATACATTTTGTCATTGATTTATATGTTCTGTACTCAGTGCATGTGCACTCTATTTCATTTCATGTTCTGCACTTATATATATGTATGTACATACTCTGTGACTGTAAACTTAGTTAATTAAGAAAAATTGCGTATACATTTTGTGATTCCTTGATATGTTTTGTACCCAGTGCATGTGCACTCTATTTCATTTTATGTTCTGTACTTATATATATGTATATACTCTGTGACTGTCAACTTAGTTAATTAAGTAGATTTTAGAAAAATTTGTTGCTCATGGCAAGTGCAATTGACTCACCATCGCTGCCAAATTTTTGCCCACCCAGTGGAGGGTTATGTAAGAGGTATGCGCTACCTGCGATATGTAAGCTATAAGAGAATCTGAGACCAAAGAGCAGTGTTGACTGCAGCAGGAACTGTGTAGCAGTAGCAGTAAGTTGTTGCTAGCGAGCAGTCTGGTGTATCATGTTGGCTGGGCCGGTCGCGGTGCAGCGATGCCTGAGCCTGAGTATTATTGTAAAATGGTAAAAAAATACTACAGTGCGTAGGCACTTTATGTCATTTGTTAATATGTTTTGTACTCATTGCATATACATTTTGTCATTGATTTATATGTTCTGTACTCAGTGCATGTGCACTCTATTTCATTTCATGTTCTGCACTTATATATATGTATGTACATACTCTGTGACTGTAAACTTAGTTAATTAAGAAAAATTGCGTATACATTTTGTGATTCCTTGATATGTTTTGTACCCAGTGCATGTGCACTCTATTTCATTTTATGTTCTGTACTTATATATATGTATATACTCTGTGACTGTCAACTTAGTTAATTAAGTAGATTTTAGAAAAATTTGTTGCTCATGGCAAGTGCAATTGACTCACCATCGCTGCCAAATTTTTGCCCACCCAGTGGAGGGTTATGTAAGAGGTATGCGCTACCTGCGATATGTAAGCTATAAGAGAATCTGAGACCAAAGAGCAGTGTTGACTGCAGCAGGAACTGTGTAGCAGTAGCAGTAAGTTGTTGCTAGCGAGCAGTCTGGTGTATCACGTTGGCTGGGCCGGTCGCGGTGCAGCGATGCCTGAGCCTGAGTATTATTGTAAAATGGTAAAAAAATACTACAGTGCGTAGGCACTTTATGTCATTTGTTAATATGTTTTGTACTCATTGCATATACATTTTGTCATTGATTTATATGTTCTGTACTCAGTGCATGTGCACTCTATTTCATTTCATGTTCTGCACTTATATATATGTATGTACATACTCTGTGACTGTAAACTTAGTTAATTAAGAAAAATTGCGTATACATTTTGTGATTCCTTGATATGTTTTGTACCCAGTGCATGTGCACTCTATTTCATTTTATGTTCTGTACTTATATATATTTATATACTCTGTGACTGTCAACTTAGTTAATTAAGTAGATTTTAGAAAAATTTGTTGCTCATGGCAAGTGCAATTGACTCACCATCGCTGCCAAATTTTTGCCCACCCAGTGGAGGGTTATGTAAGAGGTATGCGCTACCTGCGATATGTAAGCTATAAGAGAATCTGAGACCAAAGAGCAGTGTTGACTGCAGCAGGAACTGTGTAGCAGTAGCAGTAAGTTGTTGCTAGCGAGCAGTCTGGTGTATCACGTTGGCTGGGCCGGTCGCGGTGCAGCGATGCCTGAGCCTGAGTATTATTGTAAAATGGTAAAAAAATACTACAGTGCGTAGGCACTTTATGTCATTTGTTAATATGTTTTGTACTCATTGCATATACATTTTGTCATTGATTTATATGTTCTGTACTCAGTGCATGTGCACTCTATTTCATTTCATGTTCTGCACTTATATATATGTATGTACATACTCTGTGACTGTAAACTTAGTTAATTAAGAAAAATTGCGTATACATTTTGTGATTCCTTGATATGTTTTGTACCCAGTGCATGTGCACTCTATTTCATTTTATGTTCTGTACTTATATATATGTATATACTCTGTGACTGTCAACTTAGTTAATTAAGTAGATTTTAGAAAAATTTGTTGCTCATGGCAAGTGCAATTGACTCACCATCGCTGCCAAATTTTTGCCCACCCAGTGGAGGGTTATGTAAGAGGTATGCGCTACCTGCGATATGTAAGCTATAAGAGAATCTGAGACCAAAGAGCAGTGTTGACTGCAGCAGGAACTGTGTAGCAGTAGCAGTAAGTTGTTGCTAGCGAGCAGTCTGGTGTATCACGTTGGCTGGGCCGGTCGCGGTGCAGCGATGCCTGAGCCTGAGTATTATTGTAAAATGGTAAAAAAATACTACAGTGCGTAGGCACTTTATGTCATTTGTTAAGATGTTTTGTACTCATTGCATATACATTTTGTCATTGATTTATATGTTCTGTACTCAGTGCATGTGCACTCTATTTCATTTCATGTTCTGCACTTATATATATGTATGTACATACTCTGTGACTGTAAACTTAGTTAATTAAGAAAAATTGCGTATACATTTTGTGATTCCTTGATATGTTTTGTACCCAGTGCATGTGCACTCTATTTCATTTTATGTTCTGTACTTATATATATGTATATACTCAGTGACTGTCAACTTAGTTAATTAAGTAGATTTTAGAAAAATTTGTTGCTCATGGCAAGTGCAATTGACTCACCATCGCTGCCAAATTTTTGCCCACCCAGTGGAGGGTTATGTAAGAGGTATGCGCTATCTGCGATATGTAAGCTATAAGAGAATCTGAGACCAAAGAGCAGTGTTGACTGCAGCAGGAACTGTGTAGCAGTAGCAGTAAGTTGTTGCTAGCGAGCAGTCTGGTGTATCACGTTGGCTGGGCCGGTCGCGGTGCAGCGATGCCTGAGCCTGAGTATTATTGTAAAATGGTAAAAAAATACTACAGTGCGTAGGCACTTTATGTCATTTGTTAATATGTTTTGTACTCATTGCATATACATTTTGTCATTGATTTATATGTTCTGTACTCAGTGCATGTGCACTCTATTTCATTTCATGTTCTGCACTTATATATATGTATGTACATACTCTGTGACTGTAAACTTAGTTAATTAAGAAAAATTGCGTATACATTTTGTGATTCCTTGATATGTTTTGTACCCAGTGCATGTGCACTCTATTTCATTTTATGTTCTGTACTTATATATATGTATATACTCTGTGACTGTCAACTTAGTTAATTAAGTAGATTTTAGAAAAATTTGTTGCTCATGGCAAGTGCAATTGACTCACCATCGCTGCCAAATTTTTGCCCACCCAGTGGAGGGTTATGTAAGAGGTATGCGCTACCTGCGATATGTAAGCTATAAGAGAATCTGAGACCAAAGAGCAGTGTTGACTGCAGCAGGAACTGTGTAGCAGTAGCAGTAAGTTGTTGCTAGCGAGCAGTCTGGTGTATCACGTTGGCTGGGCCGGTCGCGGTGCAGCGATGCCTGAGCCTGAGTATTATTGTAAAATGGTAAAAAAATACTACAGTGCGTAGGCACTTTATGTCATTTGTTAATATGTTTTGTACTCATTGCATATACATTTTGTCATTGATTTATATGTTCTGTACTCAGTGCATGTGCACTCTATTTCATTTCATGTTCTGCACTTATATATATGTATGTACATACTCTGTGACTGTAAACTTAGTTAATTAAGAAAAATTGCGTATACATTTTGTGATTCCTTGATATGTTTTGTACCCAGTGCATGTGCACTCTATTTCATTTTATGTTCTGTACTTATATATATGTATATACTCTGTGACTGTCAACTTAGTTAATTAAGTAGATTTTAGAAAAATTTGTTGCTCATGGCAAGTGCAATTGACTCACCATCGCTGCCAAATTTTTGCCCACCCAGTGGAGGGTTATGTAAGAGGTATGCGCTACCTGCGATATGTAAGCTATAAGAGAATCTGAGACCAAAGAGCAGTGTTGACTGCAGCAGGAACTGTGTAGCAGTAGCAGTAAGTTGTTGCTAGCGAGCAGTCTGGTGTATCACGTTGGCTGGGCCGGTCGCGGTGCAGCGATGCCTGAGCCTGAGTATTATTGTAAAATGGTAAAAAAATACTACAGTGCGTAGGCACTTTATGTCATTTGTTAATATGTTTTGTACTCATTGCATATACATTTTGTCATTGATTTATATGTTCTGTACTCAGTGCATGTGCACTCTATTTCATTTCATGTTCTGCACTTATATATATGTATGTACATACTCTGTGACTGTAAACTTAGTTAATTAAGAAAAATTGCGTATACATTTTGTGATTCCTTGATATGTTTTGTACCCAGTGCATGTGCACTCTATTTCATTTTATGTTCTGTACTTATATATATGTATATACTCTGTGACTGTCAACTTAGTTAATTAAGTAGATTTTAGAAAAATTTGTTGCTCATGGCAAGTGCAATTGACTCACCATCGCTGCCAAATTTTTGCCCACCCAGTGGAGGGTTATGTAAGAGGTATGCGCTACCTGCGATATGTAAGCTATAAGAGAATCTGAGACCAAAGAGCAGTGTTGACTGCAGCAGGAACTGTGTAGCAGTAGCAGTAAGTTGTTGCTAGCGAGCAGTCTGGTGTATCATGTTGGCTGGGCCGGTCGCGGTGCAGCGATGCCTGAGCCTGAGTATTATTGTAAAATGGTAAAAAAATACTACAGTGCGTAGGCACTTTATGTCATTTGTTAATATGTTTTGTACTCATTGCATATACATTTTTTCATTGATTTATATGTTCTGTACTCAGTGCATGTGCACTCTATTTCATTTCATGTTCTGCACTTATATATATGTATGTACATACTCTGTGACTGTAAACTTAGTTAATTAAGAAAAATTGCGTATACATTTTGTGATTCCTTGATATGTTTTGTACCCAGTGCATGTGCACTCTATTTCATTTTATGTTCTGTACTTATATATATGTATATACTCTGTGACTGTCAACTTAGTTAATTAAGTAGATTTTAGAAAAATTTGTTGCTCATGGCAAGTGCAATTGACTCACCATTGCTGCCAAATTTTTGCCCACCCAGTGGAGGGTTATGTAAGAGGTATGCGCTACCTGCGATATGTAAGCTATAAGAGAATCTGAGACCAAAGAGCAGTGTTGACTGCAGCAGGAACTGTGTAGCAGTAGCAGTAAGTTGTTGCTAGCGAGCAGTCTGGTGTATCATGTTGGCTGGGCCGGTCGCGGTGCAGCGATGCCTGAGCCTGAGTATTATTGTAAAATGGTAAAAAAATACTACAGTGCGTAGGCACTTTATGTCATTTGTTAATATGTTTTGTACTCATTGCATATACATTTTGTCATTGATTTATATGTTCTGTACTCAGTGCATGTGCACTCTATTTCATTTCATGTTCTGCACTTATATATATGTATGTACATACTCTGTGACTGTAAACTTAGTTAATTAAGAAAAATTGCGTATACATTTTGTGATTCCTTGATATGTTTTGTACCCAGTGCATGTGCACTCTATTTCATTTTATGTTCTGTACTTATATATATGTATATACTCTGTAACTGTCAACTTAGTTAATTAAGTAGATTTTAGAAAAATTTGTTGCTCATGGCAAGTGCAATTGACTCACCATCGCTGCCAAATTTTTGCCCACCCAGTGGAGGGTTATGTAAGAGGTATGCGCTACCTGCGATATGTAAGCTATAAGAGAATCTGAGACCAAAGAGCAGTGTTGACTGCAGCAGGAACTGTGTAGCAGTAGCAGTAAGTTGTTGCTAGCGAGCAGTCTGGTGTATCATGTTGGCTGGGCCGGTCGCGGTGCAGCGATGCCTGAGCCTGAGTATTATTGTAAAATGGTAAAAAAATACTACAGTGCGTAGGCACTTTATGTCATTTGTTAATATGTTTTGTACTCATTGCATATACATTTTGTCATTGATTTATATGTTCTGTACTCAGTGCATGTGCACTCTATTTCATTTCATGTTCTGCACTTATATATATGTATGTACATACTCTGTGACTGTAAACTTAGTTAATTAAGAAAAATTGCGTATACATTTTGTGATTCCTTGATATGTTTTGTACCCAGTGCATGTGCACTCTATTTCATTTTATGTTCTGTCCTTATATATATGTATATACTCTGTGACTGTCAACTTAGTTAATTAAGTAGATTTTAGAAAAATTTGTTGCTCATGGCAAGTGCAATTGACTCACCATCGCTGCCAAATTTTTGCCCACCCAGTGGAGGGTTATGTAAGAGGTATGCACTACCTGCGATATGTAAGCTATAAGAGAATCTGAGACCAAAGAGCAGTGTTGACTGCAGCAGGAACTGTGTAGCAGTAGCAGTAAGTTGTTGCTAGCGAGCAGTCTGGTGTATCACGTTGGCTGGGCCGGTCGCGGTGCAGCGATGCCTGAGCCTGAGTATTATTGTAAAATGGTAAAAAAATACTACAGTGCGTAGGCACTTTATGTCATTTGTTAATATGTTTTGTACTCATTGCATATACATTTTGTCATTGATTTATATGTTCTGTACTCAGTGCATGTGCACTCTATTTCATTTCATGTTCTGCACTTATATATATGTATGTACATACTCTGTGACTGTAAACTTAGTTAATTAAGAAAAATTGCGTATACATTTTGTGATTCCTTGATATGTTTTGTACCCAGTGCATGTGCACTCAATTTCATTTTATGTTCTGTACTTATATATATGTATATACTCTGTGACTGTCAACTTAGTTAATTAAGTAGATTTTAGAAAAATTTGTTGCTCATGGCAAGTGCAATTGACTCACCATCGCTGCCAAATTTTTGCCCACCCAGTGGAGGGTTATGTAAGAGGTATGCGCTACCTGCGATATGTAAGCTATAAGAGAATCTGAGACCAAAGAGCAGTGTTGACTGCAGCAGGAACTGTGTAGCAGTAGCAGTAAGTTGTTGCTAGCGAGCAGTCTGGTGTATCATGTTGGCTGGGCCGGTCGCGGTGCAGCGATGCCTGAGCCTGAGTATTATTGTAAAATGGTAAAAAAATACTACAGTGCGTAGGCACTTTATGTCATTTGTTAATATGTTTTGTACTCATTGCATATACATTTTGTCATTGATTTATATGTTCTGTACTCAGTGCATGTGCACTCTATTTCATTTCATGTTCTGCACTTATATATATGTATGTACATACTCTGTGACTGTAAACTTAGTTAATTAAGAAAAATTGCGTATACATTTTGTGATTCCTTGATATGTTTTGTACCCAGTGCATGTGCACTCTATTTCATTTTATGTTCTGTACTTATATATATGTATATACTCTGTGACTGTCAACTTAGTTAATTAAGTAGATTTTAGAAAAATTTGTTGCTCATGGCAAGTGCAATTGACTCACCATCGCTGCCAAATTTTTGCCCACCCAGTGGAGGGTTATGTAAGAGGTATGCGCTACCTGCGATATGTAAGCTATAAGAGAATCTGAGACCAAAGAGCAGTGTTGACTGCAGCAGGAACTGTGTAGCAGTAGCAGTAAGTTGTTGCTAGCGAGCAGTCTGGTGTATCATGTTGGCTGGGCCGGTCGCGGTGCAGCGATGCCTGAGCCTGAGTATTATTGTAAAATGGTAAAAAAATACTACAGTGCGTAGGCACTTTATGTCATTTGTTAATATGTTTTGTACTCATTGCATATACATTTTGTCATTGATTTATATGTTCTGTACTCAGTGCATGTGCACTCTATTTCATTTCATGTTCTGCACTTATATATATGTATGTACATACTCTGTGACTGTAAACTTAGTTAATTAAGAAAAATTGCGTATACATTTTGTGATTCCTTGATATGTTTTGTACCCAGTGCATGTGCACTCTATTTCATTTTATGTTCTGTACTTATATATATGTATATACTCTGTGACTGTCAACTTAGTTAATTAAGTAGATTTTAAAAAAATTTGTTGCTCATGGCAAGTGCAATTGACTCACCATCGCTGCCAAATTTTTGCCCACCCAGTGGAGGGTTATGTAAGAGGTATGCGCTACCTGCGATATGTAAGCTATAAGAGAATCTGAGACCAAAGAGCAGTGTTGACTGCAGCAGGAACTGTGTAGCAGTAGCAGTAAGTTGTTGCTAGCGAGCAGTCTGGTGTATCATGTTGGCTGGGCCGGTCGCGGTGCAGCGATGCCTGAGCCTGAGTATTATTGTAAAATGGTAAAAAAATACTACAGTGCGTAGGCACTTTATGTCATTTGTTAATATGTTTTGTACTCATTGCATATACATTTTGTCATTGATTTATATGTTCTGTACTCAGTGCATGTGCACTCTATTTCATTTCATGTTCTGCACTTATATATATGTATGTACATACTCTGTGACTGTAAACTTAGTTAATTAAGAAAAATTGCGTATACATTTTGTGATTCCTTGATATGTTTTGTACCCAGTGCATGTGCACTCTATTTCATTTTATGTTCTGTACTTATATATATGTATATACTCTGTGACTGTCAACTTAGTTAATTAAGTAGATTTTAGAAAAATTTGTTGCTCATGGCAAGTGCAATTGACTCACCATCGCTGCCAAATTTTTGCCCACCCAGTGGAGGGTTATGTAAGAGGTATGCACTACCTGCGATATGTAAGCTATAAGAGAATCTGAGACCAAAGAGCAGTGTTGACTGCAGCAGGAACTGTGTAGCAGTAGCAGTAAGTTGTTGCTAGCGAGCAGTCTGGTGTATCACGTTGGCTGGGCCGGTCGCGGTGCAGCGATGCCTGAGCCTGAGTATTATTGTAAAATGGTAAAAAAATACTACAGTGCGTAGGCACTTTATGTCATTTGTTAATATGTTTTGTACTCATTGCATATACATTTTGTCATTGATTTATATGTTCTGTACTCAGTGCATGTGCACTCTATTTCATTTCATGTTCTGCACTTATATATATGTATGTACATACTCTGTGACTGTAAACTTAGTTAATTAAGAAAAATTGCGTATACATTTTGTGATTCCTTGATATGTTTTGTACCCAGTGCATGTGCACTCTATTTCATTTTATGTTCTGTACTTATATATATGTATATACTCTGTGACTGTCAACTTAGTTAATTAAGTAGATTTTAGAAAAATTTGTTGCTCATGGCAAGTGCAATTGACTCACCATCGCTGCCAAATTTTTGCCCACCCAGTGGAGGGTTATTTAAGAGGTATGCGCTACCTGCGATATGTAAGCTATAAGAGAATCTGAGACCAAAGAGCAGTGTTGACTGCAGCAGGAACTGTGTAGCAGTAGCAGTAAGTTGTTGCTAGCGAGCAGTCTGGTGTATCATGTTGGCTGGGCCGGTCGCGGTGCAGCGATGCCTGAGCCTGAGTATTATTGTAAAATGGTAAAAAAATACTACAGTGCGTAGGCACTTTATGTCATTTGTTAATATGTTTTGTACTCATTGCATATACATTTTGTCATTGATTTATATGTTCTGTACTCAGTGCATGTGCACTCTATTTCATTTCATGTTCTGCACTTATATATATGTATGTACATACTCTGTGACTGTAAACTTAGTTAATTAAGAAAAATTGCGTATACATTTTGTGATTCCTTGATATGTTTTGTACCCAGTGCATGTGCACTCTATTTCATTTTATGTTCTGTACTTATATATATGTATATACTCTGTGACTGTCAACTTAGTTAATTAAGTAGATTTTAGAAAAATTTGTTGCTCATGGCAAGTGCAATTGACTCACCATCGCTGCCAAATTTTTGCCCACCCAGTGGAGGGTTATGTAAGAGGTATGCGCTACCTGCGATATGTAAGCTATAAGAGAATCTGAGACCAAAGAGCAGTGTTGACTGCAGCAGGAACTGTGTAGCAGTAGCAGTAAGTTGTTGCTAGCGAGCAGTCTGGTGTATCATGTTGGCTGGGCCGGTCGCGGTGCAGCGATGCCTGAGCCAGAGTATTATTGTAAAATGGTAAAAAAATACTACAGTGCGTAGGCACTTTATGTCATTTGTTAATATGTTCTGTACTCTTTGCATATACATTTTGTCATTGATTTATATGTTCTGTACTCAGTGCATGTGCACTCAATTTCATTTCATGTTCTGCACTTATATATATGTATGTACATACTCTGTGACTGTAAACTTAGTTAATTAAGAAAAATTGCGTATACATTTTGTGATTCCTTGATATGTTTTGTACCCAGTGCATGTGCACTCTATTTCATTTTATGTTCTGTACTTATATATATGTATATACTCTGTGACTGTCAACTTAGTTAATTAAGTAGATTTTAGAAAAATTTGTTGCTCATGGCAAGTGCAATTGACTCACCATCGCTGCCAAATTTTTGCCCACCCAGTGGAGGGTTATTTAAGAGGTATGCGCTACCTGCGATATGTAAGCTATAAGAGAATCTGAGACCAAAGAGCAGTGTTGACTGCAGCAGGAACAGTGTAGCAGTAGCAGTAAGTTGTTGCTAGCGAGCAGTCTGGTGTATCATGTTGGCTGGGCCGGTCGCGGTGCAGCGATGCCTGAGCCTGAGTATTATTGTAAAATGGTAAAAAAATACTACAGTGCGTAGGCACTTTATGTCATTTGTTAATATGTTTTGTACTCATTGCATATACATTTTGTCATTGATTTATATGTTCTGTACTCAGTGCATGTGCACTCTATTTCATTTCATGTTCTGCACTTATATATATGTATGTACATACTCTGTGACTGTAAACTTAGTTAATTAAGAAAAATTGCGTATACATTTTGTGATTCCTTGATATGTTTTGTACCCAGTGCATGTGCACTCTATTTCATTTTATGTTCTGTACTTATATATATGTATATACTCTGTGACTGTCAACTTAGTTAATTAAGTAGATTTTAGAAAAATTTGTTGCTCATGGCAAGTGCAATTGACTCACCATCGCTGCCAAATTTTTGCCCACCCAGTGGAGGGTTATGTAAGAGGTATGCGCTACCTGCGATATGTAAGCTATAAGAGAATCTGAGACCAAAGAGCAGTGTTGACTGCAGCAGGAACTGTGTAGCAGTAGCAGTAAGTTGTTGCTAGCGAGCAGTCTGGTGTATCATGTTGGCTGGGCCGGTCGCGGTGCAGCGATGCCTGAGCCTGAGTATTATTGTAAAATGGTAAAAAAATACTACAGTGCGTAGGCACTTTATGTCATTTGTTAATATGTTTTGTACTCTTTGCATATACATTTTGTCATTGATTTATATGTTCTGTACTCAGTGCATGTGCACTCTATTTCATTTCATGTTCTGCACTTATATATATGTATGTACATACTCTGTGACTGTAAACTTAGTTAATTAAGAAAAATTGCGTATACATTTTGTGATTCCTTGATATGTTTTGTACCCAGTGCATGTGCACTCTATTTCATTTTATGTTCTGTACTTATATATATGTATATACTCTGTGACTGTCAACTTAGTTAATTAAGTAGATTTTAGAAAAATTTGTTGCTCATGGCAAGTGCAATTGACTCACCATCGCTGCCAAATTTTTGCCCACCCAGTGGAGGGTTATTTAAGAGGTATGCGCTACCTGCGATATGTAAGCTATAAGAGAATCTGAGACCAAAGAGCAGTGTTGACTGCAGCAGGAACTGTGTAGCAGTAGCAGTAAGTTGTTGCTAGTGAGCAGTCTGGTGTATCATGTTGGCTGGGCCGGTCGCGGTGCAGCGATGCCTGAGCCTGAGTATTATTGTAAAATGGTAAAAAAATACTACAGTGCGTAGGCACTTTATGTCATTTGTTAATATGTTTTGTACTCATTGCATATACATTTTGTCATTGATTTATATGTTCTGTACTCAGTGCATGTGCACTCTATTTCATTTCATGTTCTGCACTTATATATATGTATGTACATACTCTGTGACTGTAAACTTAGTTAATTAAGAAAAATTGCGTATACATTTTGTGATTCCTTGATATGTTTTGTACCCAGTGCATGTGCACTCTATTTCATTTTATGTTCTGTACTTATATATATGTATATACTCTGTGACTGTCAACTTAGTTAATTAAGTAGATTTTAGAAAAATTTGTTGCTCATGGCAAGTGCAATTGACTCACCATCGCTGCCAAATTTTTGCCCACCCAGTGGAGGGTTATGTAAGAGGTATGCGCTACCTGAGATATGTAAGCTATAAGAGAATCTGAGACCAAAGAGCAGTGTTGACTGCAGCAGGAACTGTGTAGCAGTAGCAGTAAGTTGTTGCTAGCGAGCAGTCTGGTGTATCATGTTGGCTGGGCCGGTCGCGGTGCAGCGATGCCTGAGCCTGAGTATTATTGTAAAATGGTAAAAAAATACTACAGTGCGTAGGCACTTTATGTCATTTGTTAATATGTTTTGTACTCATTGCATATACATTTTGTCATTGATTTATATGTTCTGTACTCAGTGCATGTGCACTCTATTTCATTTCATGTTCTGCACTTATATATATGTATGTACATACTCTGTGACTGTAAACTTAGTTAATTAAGAAAAATTGCGTATACATTTTGTGATTCCTTGATATGTTTTGTACCCAGTGCATGTGCACTCTATTTCATTTTATGTTCTGTACTTATATATATGTATATACTCTGTGACTGTCAACTTAGTTAATTAAGTAGATTTTAGAAAAATTTGTTGCTCATGGCAAGTGCAATTGACTCACCATCGCTGCCAAATTTTTGCCCACCCAGTGGAGGGTTATGTAAGAGGTATGCGCTACCTGCGATATGTAAGCTATAAGAGAATCTGAGACCAAAGAGCAGTGTTGACTGCAGCAGGAACTGTGTAGCAGTAGCAGTAAGTTGTTGCTAGCGAGCAGTCTGGTGTATCATGTTGGCTGGGCCGGTCGCGGTGCAGCGATGCCTGAGCCTGAGTATTATTGTAAAATGGTAAAAAAATACTACAGTGCGTAGGCACTTTATGTCATTTGTTAATATGTTTTGTACTCATTGCATATACATTTTGTCATTGATTTATATGTTCTGTACTCAGTGCATGTGCACTCTATTTCATTTCATGTTCTGCACTTATATATATGTATGTACATACTCTGTGACTGTAAACTTAGTTAATTAAGAAAAATTGCGTATACATTTTGTGATTCCTTGATATGTTTTGTACCCAGTGCATGTGCACTCTATTTCATTTTATGTTCTGTACTTATATATATGTATATACTCTGTGACTGTCAACTTAGTTAATTAAGTAGATTTTAGAAAAATTTGTTGCTCATGGCAAGTGCAATTGACTCACCATCGCTGCCAAATTTTTGCCCACCCAGTGGAGGGTTATGTAAGAGGTATGCGCTACCTGCGATATGTAAGCTATAAGAGAATCTGAGACCAAAGAGCAGTGTTGACTGCAGCAGGAACTGTGTAGCAGTAGCAGTAAGTTGTTGCTAGCGAGCAGTCTGGTGTATCATGTTGGCTGGGCCGGTCGCGGTGCAGCGTTGCCTGAGCCTGAGTATTATTGTAAAATGGTAAAAAAATACTACAGTGCGTAGGCACTTTATGTCATTTGTTAATATGTTTTGTACTCATTGCATATACATTTTGTCATTGATTTATATGTTCTGTACTCAGTGCATGTGCACTCTATTTCATTTCATGTTCTGCACTTATATATATGTATGTACATACTCTGTGACTGTAAACTTAGTTAATTAAGAAAAATTGCGTATACATTTTGTGATTCCTTGATATGTTTTGTACCCAGTGCATGTGCACTCTATTTCATTTTATGTTCTGTACTTATATATATGTATATACTCTGTGACTGTCAACTTAGTTAATTAAGTAGATTTTAGAAAAATTTGTTGCTCATGGCAAGTGCAATTGACTCACCATCGCTGCCAAATTTTTGCCCACCCAGTGGAGGGTTATGTAAGAGGTATGCGCTGCCTGCGGTATGTAAGCTATAAGAGAATCTGAGACCAAAGAGCAGTGTTGACTGCAGTAGGAACTGTGTTGCAGTAGCAGTAAGTTGTTGCTAGCGAGCAGTCTGGTGTATCATGTTGGCTGGGGCGGTCGCGGTGTAGCGATGCCGGAGCCTGAGTATTATTGTATAAGGTAAAATTCAGCCTCGCGCATATCTAGTAATGTTAAGTGAGCTCCCATGTAAATCTTTTAAAAATGTCCTAATAATAATCTTTGTCATATAAAGTAATTTCTAACAAGCATTCATTTCAATTTAAAGAATTTAATAATTTCTCCAATCCATGATCATTCCAATTGTTGCAAAAGAAAAATCAGTTGCTTCCTTTCATAAATAACAAATGTATAGGCCAGCACTGCACAGAGCTGTGCCGGAAAAAGCTATTGTAAGAGCAGATAGTTGCCGACTTTATCGAGGTGAGAATTTTTGCTTTTTATTCAGAATGATCTTACAGGGCCTTGACGCAGCACTGCTGTCGTCCAAATTTTACCAGGTTACTGAATTTATATATTATTACGAGGTTTAGGAATTTTTCTGTTTCGAACAAATTTTGTGTGGACGTTAAATGTGAATGAATTTCTGTAGAGAGGTTACACTAAATTAGAATCACATTTAATGTACCCACAAAATTCTTTTCTCGTTTAAGGTAACCTCGAAACAGAAAAATTCCTAAACCTCGTAATAAAAAATAAATTCAGTAACCTGGTAAAATTTGGACGACAGCAGTGCTGCGGCATGTCCCTGTAAGATCATTCTGAATAAAAAGCAAAAATTCTGACCTCGATAAAGTCGGCAACTATCTGCTCTTACAATAGCTTTTTCCGGCACAGCTCTGTGCAATGCTGGCCTATACATTTGTTATTTATGATAGGAAGCAACTGATTTTTCTTTTGTAACAATTGGAATGATCATGGATTGGAGAAATTATTAAATTCTTTAAATTGAAATGAATGTTTGCTAGAAATTACTTTATATGACAAAGATTATTATTAGGACATTTTTAAAAGATTTACATGGGAGCTCACTTAACATTACTAGATATGCGCGAGGCTGATTTTTACCTTATACAATAATACTCAGGCTCCGGCATCGCTGCACCGCGACCGGCCCAGCCAACATGATACACCAGACTGCTCGCTAGCAACAACTTACTGCTACTGCTACACAGTTCCTGCTGCAGTCAACACTGCTCTTTGGTCTCAGATTCTCTTACAGCTTACATATCGCAGGTAGCGCATACCTCTTACAAGGTCCCATCTCTGGTAAGATCACGCAGTCCCATTCGTAAATTTAAGGTGACTGTTGATTTTAAGAGCAGGTACAGATTTTTCAATGTACGCCGCAACGGCTGTACGATACGTGAATGCCATCCTCCGACCGATAATGGAACCATATCTGCAGCATACTGACGAGGCATTAATGGACGACAATTCGCGCTGCCATCGTGCACATCGTGTGAATGAGTTCCTTCAGAATAACGACATCGCTCGACAAGAGTGGTCAGCATGTTCTCCAGACAAGAACCCTATCAAACATGCGTGGGACAGATTGAAAAGCTGTTTATGGACGACGTGACCCACGAACCACTCCGAGGGAGCTACGCCGAATCGCCATTGAGGAGTGGGACAATCAGGACCAACAGTGTGTTGATGAACTTGTGGATAGTATGCCAGGACGAATACAGGCATGCATCAATGCAAGAGGACGTGCCACTGGGTATTAGGTGTACGGTGTGTATAGCAATCTGGACCACCACCTCTGAAGGTCTGGCTGTAGGGTGGTACAACATGCAATGTGTGGTTTTCATGAGCAATAAAAAGGGCGTAAATGAGGTTTATGTTGGTCTCTATTCCAATTTTCTGTACAGGTTCCAGAACTTTCGGAATCGAGGTAATGGAAAACTTTTTTTGGTGTGTGTATTAGGAATAGAAAGTAGGTTGAAACAGGACGTTAATGACGGCGAAATCCTAAGTTCAGATTTGATATTTTTCGTAAGAATAGGTTAGTAGCTAATGGCGGCGGGATGTTTATTGCAGTAAAGAATTCGATAAAATCTAGCGAGGTTATCACTGATTCCGATTGTGAATTAATCTGGGTGAGGTTAAGTACCAAAGATCCGTCAAAAAAGGTAGTCGGATACTTTTATAGACCGCCTGGGTAAGGAGCTCTATGGGTAGAGCGCTTCAGGCAGAGCTTTCAGAAAATCGTTAGTAGTTTTCCTGATCATGCCGTTGTAATAACAGATGACTTCAACTTGCCCGGTATAGATTGGGAACGTCATGATATCACAACCGATACCAGAGACAGGGATTCCTGTGACGTTACTCTTGATGTTTGTTCGAAAATTACTTTGAGCAGGCAGTTAGAGAACCAATTTGTGAGGGTAACGTCTTCGACCTCCTGGCAACAAACAGACCTGAAAATACCGAATCAGTTAACGCAGAGAAGGCATCAATGATCGTAAGGCTGTGATAGTATCTATGACAACGGCTCTGACAAAGGGTGTTAAGAAATGTAGAAAGATATTTCGGCTTAGCAAGATTGACCGAATTCAATTTCAGAGTATCTGAGCAGTCAGCATAAAGTATTCGGTGATAAGAACGAAGATGTGGAAAGCAAATGGAAAAAATTCAAAGAAATCGTGCAATGTGCCATAGACAAATACGTTCCGAGTAAGGTCTTAAGAGATGCGAAAGACCTACCGTGGTATAACACCTGTGTTAGAAAACTGCTATCTAAATAAAAATTTACCTCAGGTTCAACAGAAGCAAAAACCTGGCTGACAAACGAAAGCTGAACTTAGCGAAAATGAGAGTAAGGAGAGCAATGAGAGAAGCGTTCAATGACTTTGAAAGTAAAACTTTGTCAATCGAGCTGAGTAAAAACCCTAAGATGTTTTGGTCTTATGTAAAATTAGTAAATGGGTCAAAATCATTTACTCATTCACTCAGTGACCGTTCTGGTACCGAAACGGAGGATGACAGAGAGAAGGCGGAAATACTGAATTAAGTCTTCCACCACGGAAGATCGTAATACGGTTCCTCCTTTCAATCGTCGTACGAACGTCAAAATGGCAGATATTGAGATAACCCATCCCTGAATAGAAAAACAACTACAATTGCTTAACAGTAGCAACGCGTCAGGACCAGTTGACATACATGTAAGATTATACAGTGTTTATGCGAAAGAACTTGTTCAACATCTAGTGGTAATTTATTGTAGATCGATTGAGCAACAAAGGCTGCACAGCATCTGGAAGAAAGTGCAGTTCATTTCCGTTCTCAAGAAGGGCCGTAGGACAGATGGCGTCGGTCTGTTGTGGAATTACGGAACATATTTTATGCTCAGGAATTATGACAGTCTTGGTGAAGAAAAATCTCCTCTTTAAATATCAACATGGATTCCGCAGACAGAGCTTGTGCGTAACTCAGCTCGCTCTGTCCCTCCAGGAAATCCAGAATGCCGTAGACAATGACGTTCAGGTTGATGCCGTGATCGTTGACTTCACGAAGGCATTTGACACCGTCCCGCCCTGCCGTTCAGTGAAAAAATACGAGCTTATCGAGCATCGGAGCAGATTTGCGATTCGATTCAAGACTTCCTTACAGACAGAACTCAACATGTCGCTCTTAAAGGAACAAAATCGACAGATGAAAAGATAATTTCTTGTGTACCCCAAGGAAGTGTAATAGAACTGTTACTGTTTACAATATATACACATGATCTAGTACAAAGCTTCGGATGCCCTCTAACGCTGTCCGCAGATAATGCGGTTGTCTATAACAAAGTAGCAACTCCAGAAAATAGTAAAGATTTGCAGAATGACCTCTAGAGAATTGATAAATAGTGCTGGCTCTGGCAGCTGATCCCGAAAGTAAATAAGTGTAACATATTGCACATACATAGAAAAAGGAATCCAGTACTGTATAGCTAAACTATTGATGAAAACCAGCTGGAAACAGTCTCTGCGTAAAATACAGCGTCTAGGAGTAACTGTCCAGAGTGGCCGTAAGTGCAATGACCACATAAACCAAATAGTGGGAAATGTAGATTCATAGGAAGACTCTTAACGAAATGTTGCTCATTCACGAAGCGAGTGACTTACAAGGCACTTGTTCGGCCGATTCTTGAATATTTTTCATCTGTCTGGGATCACTACCAGATAGGACTGATAGAAGAGATAGAGAAGGTCCAACTAAGAACGGCACGTTTCGTCACGGTATTGTTTCGTCGGCACCAGAGCGTTACGGAGAGGGTCAACAAACTCCATTGGCAGACTTCACAAGAGAGGGGTTGTGCTCCACTGAGAGATTTACAGCTGAAATATGAGCCGCTGTTTGTGTGATTTGTTTATAATATTTTCGTCGTTGTTGCTGGACTATGTGGTTTACCGCCAGGTAGTTACAGAATCTAACTGATTTTGACTCCGCTGCACTCGACTTTGTTCATTGCGCTTGCTGGCATTACATACTTAATAAGTTTTGTTGTTGTCATTGGAAGAATCCGTTGATCTTTGTGGTTTGTATGCTATTGGTAGATCACACTTGTTGAGTACATATGCCGTAATTATGTATTATCCGTGACTAATTTTCTGCTGTAGGGTTTCAATATTTTCTTCATGATTATGTGTCCTCAGCGCAGACAGCATTTAGGTGACAATAATATACCAGGATCGCTTTACAGTGAGTTACGGGTTTTATTCATCTAACGTTCATGAAGAGTGTTTCACGCCCAAGACTTCTTACCTGTGGTTTGTATAGGAGGTTCTCAGTTCCACTATAGTTACTATAGTGTGGGGCTGATTTTGATGCCACTGCTATTCTTTCTTTATAATGGATAACAAAGCTGCAGGGATTACTACTGCTTAGTGACGATCGTTGTTATGTTGCATATACTTCTTGCTAGTATGAACAGTTACTTCCCTTGATTTCACTGTCTCATTCGAGAGGTGGCCGCGTATATTTTTCGTGCAGTAGTGCTGCATTAGTAACTATCACGTAGGATTCTTTGTTTTAGGAGTTATGCTGATGTGACAGCGGTTGTTCTGGGGATTACCGTTAAAACAGTACTTCTTTGTATTATTTAGGCTTACGTCATTTTCTGTCACTCCTACCGTATTCTTTAGTTCTCCCAATAACAGTGATTTCAACATTTTTTGCTTGTGACAGCAAGGTGTTTCTGTGTTGTAGGTGTTGTGTGTGTCACATATGACCTCCCGGCTTGTTGTACTAGACGAAGTCATGGCCTGTGGTGCTGACCTATTACTTTCGGACGTTTCTGGGTTGGTGGTCGTACTGTTTGTCTGTCACCAAGTTTCGTGTTGTGAGTAGTTCCTCTTACCGTGAGGTGTCACGTTACCTTTCACGTGTTCTTTTGTGCTATTGCATCGCTTGAGTACGTGTATGCCACTCGTTGTTTTGCAGATATTCAAATGTTTCATCGTTCAGTGTCCTTGAACGCGTACATATGTTTCTTGTAACTTGCGGTTCCAGGTGTGGATGTGGATTTAATTTTTAGAGTTTACTAAACTTTTTGGGTTTTTAGAGGCTTTCTAAAAATGTTTATTTTGGTGTTTAACATGTATACAATGTTTGTGGTAATTTCCAAGTGACTGCTGAATTCCTTTGTGGTTTGTGATTACTGGATGTGTTACTTAAAAGTTTTCCAGAGTGTGATACTGGAAAGACTGTTTGGACCATTTGGTCTGGATATTTAACGACAATTTCCCGTTTTTAAGATTTGTGAATGTGTATATTATTTCGCGGTGTGTAATACTTTGTGTGTGCCTTTATAGTGTTCGGTTTTGTCTTTGTCCTGGTCGATGTCATGCAATGTAATGCACGATTTCAAATGCCACTCTCGTTATTGTTTTGAATGTATCGTTTTGAGTCTAGTTCATCAGTACCTGTGAGTGGATTCAGTATTGAGTTTCTACGTACGAAGCGCCTTTTGGGTCCACAATTTTGTTTTACAATGGTTTTCCACTATCACAACGTAGTTATGGAGGACGGTGTTTTCATATGTGAATTATGCAGTTCGTCTGACATTACTTCACTTACAGTGCGATTGGGTATGGGATAGCTATGTTAGTGAGGACATGAAAGGAAGTTCCCGTCGTTTGTCACGCTTGTGGAAGTTATTGCCTGGGTTCCCTTTGTCATGGACTCTTGGGAATTCATTCGTCTTGCACGTTAATATATAAGCGTTTCTTAATTTCATTCCGTTGGATTTCCATATGGGCGTTTCTAAGTTCATGGTCCTATGTCTGTTAATACATGTGCGGCGATTGGTTTTACTGATTGTCTTGTACGTTACTTTATAGTTATTGTTATAAATGAATAGCCGATTTGCCCAACAAGACGTTCTTCAGTATTCGTTCGTCGATATATGTCAAGTATGTTACTTTTAACCCTGTGGGTACATGTTGATGGTGGATGTTACTTATGTTGGCAATATTGTTTTAAGTCCATTAGATTTCCCGGGATTAGTATAAACAATAATGATTTATTTCGATATTACTTCGGAGATGTCACATGTTTATTGCCTTTTGCTTAAAAGAGTTACACAGTTGCTGTGATTGTGTAGACATGGGGCCCAGGGATGTGACTGGGTTGCTACACAATAATATCAATGAACTTCAGCGCTGTTTGTATAGTAAGTTTTAGACCGTGATTGACATTATTTATGTAGTTGAGGGCATTACAGTATATGTAATTTTATGTCAGTTGGTCCGCATTATCCAATGAACGTTTTTATTCATTAGGTTTTTGTTGCATTCGTTTACTATAGTCATTTGGTTTTTTATTGTTAATGGTTGGAAATTCATCGACCTCCGTTATTGGGTGGAGAACTGTAGGGCCCCCCTAGACAGGTCAGGCGTGCACTACACACCGGAAGCAGCTACTAGGGTAGCAGAGTACGTGTGGCGTGCACACGGGGGTTTTCTTAGGTTAGAGGGACCCCCCCTTGGGCGAAACGATAAAATACCTGACGGCTTACCAGAGAGGACATTATCATCGTTGATAAAGAACGTCCGTCCTCAGAGACCAAAAACAGGAAAAGTTAACGTAATATTGGTAAACTGCAGGAGTATCCAGGGCAAGGTTCCTGAATTAGTATCTCTTATTGAAGGAAATAGTGCGCATATAGTATTAGGAACGGAAAGTTGGTTAAAACCGGAAGTGAACAGTAACGAAATCCTAGACACAGAATGGAATATATACCGCAAGGATAGGATAAACGCCAATGGTGGAGGAGTATTTATAGCAGTAAAGAATTCAATAATATCCAGTGAAGTTATTAGCGAATGCGAATGTGAAATAATCTGGGTTAAGTTAAGTATCAAAGGTGGGTCAGATATGATAGTCGGATGCTTCTATAGACCACCTGCATCAGCAACCGTAGTAGTTGAGCGCCTCAGAGAGAACCTGCAGAACGTCGTGAAGAAGTTTCGTGATCATACTATTGTAATAGGGGGAGACTTCAATCTACCAGGTATAGAATGGGATAGTCACACAATTAGAACTGGAGCCAGGGACAGAGACTCTTGTGACATTATCCTGACTGCCTTGTCCGAGAATTACTTCGAGCAGATAGTTAGAGAACCAACTCGTGAAGCTAACGTTTTAGACCTCATAGCAACAAATAGACCGGAACTTTTCGACTCCGTGAATGTAGAAGAGGGTATCAGTGATCATAAGTCAGTGGTTGCATCAATGACTACAAGTGTAATAAGAAATGCCAAGAAAGGAAGGAAAATATATTTGCTTAACAAGAGTGATAGGGCACAAATCGCAGAATATCTGAGTGACCACCATCAAACGTTCATTTCTGAGGAAGAGGATGTGGAACAAAAATGGAAAAAATTCAGAAACATCGTCCAGTACGCCTTAGATAAGTTCGTACCGACTAAGGTCCAAAGCGAGGGGAAAGATCCACCGTGGTATAACAATCATGTACGAAAGGTACTACGGAAACAAAGAAAGCTTCATCATAGGTTTAAGAGTAGTCGAATCATAGCTGATAAGGAAAAGCTGAACGAAGCGAAAAAGAGCGTAAAGAGAGCAATGAGAGAAGCATTCAACGAATTCGAACATAAAACATTGGCAAACAATCTAAACAAGAACCCTAAAAAGTTTTGGTCATATGTAAAATCGGTAAGCGGATCTAAATCCCCTATTCAGTCACTCGTTGACCACGATGGCACCGAAACAGAGGACGACCGAAGAAAGGCAGAAATACTGAATTCAGTGTTCCGAAACTGTTTCACTGCGGAAAATCGTAACACGGTCCCTGACTTCAGCCGTCGCACGGACGCCAAAATGGAAAATATTGAAATAAACGATATCGGAATTGAAAAACAACTGCTATCACTTAGTAGCGGAAAAGCATCCGGACCAGACGAGATACCCTTAAGATTCTACAGTGATTATGCTAAAGAACGTGCCCCCTTTCTATCAGCAATTTATCGTAGATCGCTGGAAGAACGTAAAGTACATAGCGACTGGAAGAAAGCGCAGGTCGTTCCCATTTTCAAGAAGGGTCATAAATCAGATGCGAATAATTATAGGCCTATTTCGCTTACGTCAATCTGTTGTAGAATAATGGAACATGTTTTGTGTTCTCGTATTATGACGTTCTTAGATAATACAAATCTCCTTCATCATAACCAACATGGATTCCGCAAACAGAGATCATGTGAAACTCAGCTCGCCCTATTTGCCCAAGAAATTCACAGTGCCGTAGACACTGGCGAGCAGATTGATGCCGTATTCCTGGACTTCAGGAAGGCATTTGATACGGTTCCGCACTTACGTTTAGTGAAAAAAAAAAATACGAGCTTACGGAATATCGGACCAGGTTTGTGATTGGATTCAGGATTTCCTAGAAGAAAGAACACAACATGTCATTCTTAACGGTTCAAAATCTGCAGATGTAGAGGTAATTTCGGGAGTACCGCAGGGAAGCGTGATAGGACCTTTATTGTTTACAATATACATAAATGACTTAGTTGACAACATCGGTAGCTCCGTGAGGCTATTTGCAGATGACACGGTTGTCTACAAGAAAGTAGCAACATCAGAAGACTCGTACGTACTCCAGGAGGACCTGCAGAGGATTAATGCATGGTGCGACAGCTGGCAGCTTTCCCTAAACGTAGATAAATGTAATATAATGAGCATACATAGGGGCAGAAATCCATTCCAGTACGATTATGCCATAGGTGGTAAATCATTGGAAGCGGTAACGACCGTAAAATACTTAGGAGTTACTATCCGGAGCGATCTGAAGTGGAATGATCACATAAAACAAATAGTGGGAAAAGCAGGCGCCAGGTTGAGATTCATAGGAAGAATTCTAAGAAAATGTGACTCATCGACGAAAGAAGTAGCTTGCAAAACGCTTGTTCGTCCGATTCTTGAGTATTGCTCATCAGTATGGGACCCTTACCAGGTTGGATTAATAGAAGAGATAGACATGATCCAGCGAAAAGCAGCGCGATTCGTCATGGGGACATTTAGTCAGCGCGAGAGCGTTACGGAGATGCTGAACAAGCTCCAGTGGCGGACACTTCAAGAAAGGCGTTACGCAATACGGAGAGGTTTATTATCGAAATTACGAGAGAGCACATTCCGGGAAGAGATGGGCAACATATTACTACCGCCCACATATATCTCGCGTAATGATCACAACGAAAAGATCCGAGAAATTAGAGCAAATACGGAGACTTACAAGCAGTCGTTCTTCCCACGCACAATTCGTGAATGGAACAGGGAAGGGGGGATCAGATAGTGGTACAATAAGTACCCTCCGCCACACACCGTAAGGTGGCTCGCGGAGTATAGATGTAGATGTAGATGTATTGTTAGACTGTTTCACTTTATTATTGCTACATCTAGTACATCTACATCCACATCTGCATACCTACTCCGCAATCCACCATACGGCGCATGGCGGAGGGTACCTCGTACCACAACTAGCATCTTCTCTCCCTGTTCCACTCCGAAACAGAACGAGGGAAAAATGACTGCCTATATGCCTCTGTACGAGACCTAATCTGTCTTATCTTATCTTTGTGGTCTATCCGCGAAATCTAAGTTGGCGGCAGTAAAATTCATGTCCATTATAATTATCCGGGCTGTTATGCCATGGTCGGTTGATGAATTCTGTGGTGATTCCCATCAACTGACCACGGCATAACAGCCCGGATAATTATAATGGACATGATATTTCCTGCCGTGAAAGTTTACATTTTAGTGGCAGTAAAATTGTACTGCAGTCAGTCTCAAATGCTGGTTCTCTAAATTTCCTCAGTAGCGATTCACGTAAAGAACGCCTCCTGTCCTCTAGAGACTCCCACCCGAGTTCCTGAAGCATTTTCGTAACACTCGCATGATGATCAAACCTACCAGTAACAAATCTAGCAGCCCGCCTCTGAATTTCTTCTATGTCCTCCCTCAATCCGACCTGATAAGGATCCCAAACGCTCGAGCAGTACTCAAGAATAGGTCGTATTAGTGTTTTATAAGCGGTCTCCTTTACAGATGAACCACATCTTCCCAAAATTCTACCAATGAACCGAAGACGACTATCCGCCTTCCCCACAACTGTCATTACGTGCTTGTCCCACTTCATATCGCTCTGCAATGTTACGCCCAAATATTTAATCGACGTGACTGTGTCAAGCGCTACACTACTAATGGAGTATTCAAACATTACAGGATTCTTTTTCCTATTCATCTGCATTAATTTAGATTTATCTATATTTAGAGTTAGCTGCCATTCTTTACACCAATCACAAATCCTGTCCAAGTCATCTTGTATCCTCCTACAGTCACTCAACGACGACACCTTCCCGTACACCACAGCATCATCAGCAAACAGCCGCACATTGCTATCAACCCTATCCAAAAGATCATTTATGTAGCTAGAAAACAATCCTGGGGCACCCCAGATGATACCCTCACCTCCGATGAACACTCACCATCGAGGACAACGTACTGAGTTCTATTACATAAGAAGTCTTCGAGCCACTCACATACTTGGGAACCAATCCCATATGCTCGTACCTTAGGAGTCTGCAGTGGGAGACCGAGTCAAACGCTTTCCAAAGTCAAGGAATATGGCATCCGTCTGATACCCTTCATCCATGGTTCGCAAGATACCATGAGAAAAAAGGGCGAGTTGCGTTTCGCAGGAGCGATGCTTTCTAAAGTCGTGCTGATGCAAGGGCACCAACCTCTCTGTCTCAAGGAAATTCATTATATTCGAACTGAGAATATGTTCGAGAATCCTGCAACAAACCGATGTTAAGGATATTGGCCTGTAATTTTGAGGATCCGTCCTTCTACCCATTTTATATACAGGCGTCACCTGCGCTTTTTTCCAGTCGCGCGGGACTTTACGTTGGGCAAGAGATTCATGATAAATGCAAGCTAACAAGGGAACCTCCCCATCGCACCCCCCCTCAGATTTAGTTATAAGTTGGCACAGTGGATAGGCCTTGTAAAACTGAACACAGATCAATCGAGAAAACAGGAAGAAGTTATGTGGAACTATGAAAAAATAAGCAAAATATACAAACTGAGTAGTCCATGCGCAAGATAGGCAACAAAAGGAAAGAGGAAGGTCAGGAGTGCCGTGGTCTTTTGGTTAGCGTGAGCAGCTGCGGACCGAGAGATCCGTGGTTCAAACCTTCCCCCGGGTGAAAAGTTTTAACTTTTTTTTCGGTTTATGTGACAAACGCTTATGTTTTCATCACTTTTTTGGGAGTGATTATCACATCAACAAGAAAACCTAAATCGGGCAAGGTAGAAGAATCTTTTTACCCATTCGCCAAGTGTACAAGTTAGGTGGGTCGACAACATATTCCAGTCATGTGACGCACATGCCGTCACCAGTGTTGTACAGAATATATCAGACGTGTTTTCCTGTGGAGGAATCGGTTGACCTATGACCTTGCGATCAAATGTTTTCGGTTCCCATTGGAGAGGCACGTCCTTTCGTCTACTAATCGCACAGTTTTGCGGTGCGGTCGCAAAACACAGACACTAAACTTATTACAGTGAACAGAGACGTCAATGAACGAACGGACAGATCATAACTTTGCAAAAATAGAGAAAGTGAAATTTTCACCCGAGGGAAGTCTTGAACCATGGACCTCTCATTCCGCAGCTGCTCACGCTAACCACGGGACCACGGCCCTCCTGAGCTCACAGCTTCCTTGATGTTGCATATCTTGCACATGGACTACTCAGTTTGTATATTTTGTTTATTTTTTCATAGTTCCACACAACTTCTTCCTGTTTTCTCGATTGATCTGTGTTTAGTTTTTCAAGGCCTATCCACCGTGCCAACTTATAACTAAATCTGATGGGGGTGCGATGAGGAGGTTCCCTTGTAAGTAAGGAGCCAATGCAGTAGAGTACTCTCCGTAAAACCGAATTGGAATCCCATCAGGACCTGGCGATTTATTTATTTTCAACCCATTCAGCTGCTTCACAACCCCAGGATTGTCTATCACTATGCCCTCCATACGGGAATCTATACGTGACTCGAATGGCGGTATGTTTGTACGATCCTCTTGCGTGAAAGATTTCTCAAATGCTAAATTTAAAATTTCAGCTTTCGTTTTGCTGTCTTCCGTTGCCAGGCCAGACTGATCACTGAGTGAATGGATGGAAGCCTTCGACTGGCTTACCGATTTTACGTAAGACCGGAATTTCCTTGGGTTTTCAGCAAGATCTTTTGCTAAGGTATGACGGTGGTAGTGGTAGATTTGGGACATACGTGACTTCGGTTGCTTTGCTCGTGTACTGCGTTGTACACGTGGGTTCTCCTCGGCTACATTACGCCATTGAAGCATGTAATTATTGTATTAAAAGAAAGCAGTTACGAAATATAAATTAGATGCTGAACATAGTAGTGTGTGAGTATCGATAGTATATTTAGACGTAATTTTATGATGTCATTTATCCCAGTAGTAGTCAAAAACTGTGATTTTTATTGTGAGTACTCTCATGCTACATATGTTTCCATATACAGTCTACTGAAGATGACGCTGTTTCCCGTCGAAACTGGTAGCAAATTTGAATGAACAACCTTTGAATTACGGTACTGCTGTTGGCATCAGTTTTTATTATTCAAGAGGTTCAAATGGCTCAAATGGCTCTGAGCACTATGGGACCTAACATCTGTGGTCATCACTCCCCTAAACTTAGGACTACTATAAACTAACTAACCTAAGGACAGCACATACATCCATGCCCGAGGCAGGATTCGAACCTTCGATCGTAGCAGCAGCGCGGTTCCGGACTGAAGTGCCTAGAACCGCTCGGCCACAACGGCCGGCCATATCCAAGAGTGCATACATTTTATCTTGGTAGTTTAGGTCTATTTCCTTGCTACATATAACGACGAAGCCTTGCATGAGAGTCCCACGCAGCAGAGATTACCACAAAAGCCGATTCTAGCCATTTTCTCTTGCATTTTTAGCACATTTATTGGATATTTTTGGGTAGTGTTTCAACAAAATTTAAGAAAGCGATGTATAATTGTAACCGTGTTGACAAGAACGTTCGAATGCTGTTAAGAAGAGTACAGCGTTCCATTTTGTTTTTGTTTACCGCTGTACAAGATTTTTTTTTAATTTTTTTAAGTAATGCAAACCAAAGCTTGTTGTTTGGTCTCTGAAAAATTGCGTTACAAAGTAGCCTTAAACTTACAAATTAGCAAGAAGAGAGCCAAAGAAAGCGGCTGATAATTTAATATAACAATACATACAGCCAAATAAATCAACTGCAAAACAAGAGAAATACATTTTCTCTTGCACGAAGTATTGTCCTCTGTCAGAAATAGACATTCCTCGTGTTGAATGCTTTCATTTCTTTTCTGACGAGAACCGATCACAGGATACGTTTTTTTTTGTACTATTTCTTTCATTGTGATGAAATGGTTGTTCGTATATGAAGCTACTCGTTACAGTACTAATTGAAAGTGTATCACTTATATACAAAGGGTTTCAATCAGTTAGAATAACCATCAAATGGCAATTTTATAGAGTGAACGTCTCATTAGATTTCATATTTTATCTCCATGTCACACTGGACTTATCGTGCGTCTTTTCCACCGGAGGAATTGAGATCTTTCATAGACTTGAAACAAATGTAGTCCATCGAAGTGGGTGTTGAATCAAAGCATTCTACTCATCTGGTGACATTTCGCGCAACATCTTCTTACATTTGATATTCACATCTTGACAAAGTCTTTCCCAGGAAGTAAAGACTTCGAGAAGACACATACATGTCGGTCCTGCAGATGTTGATGTCACATTCCGTTCTTCCATTCGGTCGTCGTCTCACATAACTTTGAATTCAGCAAGAAACTTCTGTCTACCATCAAGACGCCGGGCTGCATACCATGCCCACCTATAATTCGTTTTCATTACATGTGCTGACGAAAGCTGTAGCCAGTACACCGGTCGGTAAAGATGAAGCACGAAGATCGGTAAGTGGGAGCAAGATCAAGCATCCGTATCACGAGACAGGCCAGAGAGACACACTCGCTAGCAACAAGCCTCCAAAGCCCTCTCAGCAGTAGGTATTTAGGCCGCCGCCGCTGACCGCAGAGCCTCACCGTCTCACTCATCCGGTTGGCGCCTGTCTCTATACTTGCAGAGCGGGTCACAGGCTACGACACTACACAGCAACCAGATCAGCGACTGTGGCAGCACTGGCAGTGAGACTAAATTTTGTAATAGCAATATTACCGATATTGTCTGCAAGAGTTCTCTTACTGATGAGCTTGTACCACAGAACATGAGCTCTCTTCCAGTTAAGTTAATGTTCATGTAAATAAAGAACCATATCAATCCACATGTGATTTCGTATTGTGGAAAGAGGATACCAGCTACCCACAACAATATCCTCTCCCTTGCTTCCTTGCTGTACAAGACTCTTCATTACACTCGTAATTACGGCAACATCTATAATACATATTCAGTCACTATTGTCCTAGTAATTTTAAGCAGTCATCTCTTCATATTTCATTGACTTGCTGTCAGTTTAAATGATTTTCGTCTTAAACAGACATGTCTCGTAGCCATGGGTCAGAACTGATTGAACTCACTGACTGTGAGCTTGTCAGTTCAAATGCATCAAGAGTAGATTTTCGGAAAAATATCTTCACAATCCGGATAACTGTATAAAATATTTGAGCCGTGGATGGCTCATGCGTTGGGTTAAACCTTGGTTGCTATTCTGTTTAGTCTCCCATGGTATCGCGATTATGCTGTTATCCTCTCTTTCCACGGGTGGCAGCAGCGGTGTGTATGGATATTCGCACTTTGGACTATATTTGGCCTGGCGCTTATAGGTTTTGGCTGGGCTGTGTGCGGGCAGTTGGTCGATTGGAGTGGAGCAGCAAGGAAATCTCCTCAGCACGTGGTTTGGCTGGGACCACTGGCGGCCTCTATGTGGTGTCGGAGTGTGTGGTGCTGCTCCCATTGCTACGAGGTTCGTGGCTCACCGATCAAGGACATGAACTTTGACTTTTGACTTAATCTACCAGCAAGTCACGACTGTTCACATTGTGTCATTTGGAGTTCGTTGTCGGATGTTGGGATATTGCCGTGAGCAACGACGTGTGTTTTCAAGCTGGCAAATTTCAGCTACCCTCCGGTGAAGTTTAACTGTACTTGGTTATTTGAATTGAAGTGCACCAGCGGAATCTTCTGCCTTGTGGCTGTTAACGTTCCGGTTACTTGCCCTGGCCGTTGACGTAAATTCAGGCACTGTATTTTCCTCATTGTGTTGTCGCTATCCACCACAGTGTGTAGTTTGACAGCTCATTGTATAATTGGTTCTGGGTGCCAATACCTTCTACGCTGTTCCATTGAACTCCCTGTTGCGGGTTGGTCGGGTGAAGTGGAGGTTATCTTGTCGGTGGGTCCGTTGACTGTCAGCGGTTGGGTTGTAGTCGGATCGACAATGGCTGGGCTGACGCCTGTCTCACCTAAGCGAGCGTTAGTGTTTGAATTCCAGGCCGACCCTCGAAACTTCTGAGTGCCCTTGGGTGTACTGCCTTTCTTGTTTGTAATGTTTAGATTAAGGTTGTTTTGCCCATAAGGCTTCAGATGGTTTGGACCTTCACCATAATTTAAGAACTGTTTTACGTAAAGTCTTTGGCATTTTTAAAATTAATGTTGTTGAGTCTTAAGTGTTGGGCCTTCAGCCGATTTTGAATTTGTTTCGCTCTTAAAGTGTGAGATTCTTTGGGCCTTCAGCCTAATTAAGGAACTGTTTCAAGATAAGGCATCGACTTTTAAATTTCTGATTTTAGTTCAGCTTTAAGTTATTGGCTATGAGCCGTTTTTAAGTTAAAGTGGTCTTTCCCTTAAGGCATGAGATTCGACGCCGCATTCAGCCGCTAATTAAATTCCAAGACTAAAGCTCTGTTTTTTTTTAATTTTCTTGGCTTTTCTGATGTTTGATCAAATAAAAGTTTGTATGTTCGAGTGTAACTGACAGCCGCTTATTTTGGCCCCTTTCCACAACTTGAACTACCTGTCCTGTCCTCCGGGTTTAGCAGGGCGTCTCAATATTCTACAATCAATACAAAAATTTATGTAACAACGCTACTGACAATAATAATAAACAGAAGAATGAAAGAAAATCGATATGCTGTTAGATGACGATCAGCTGCTCATTAGGGAAGGTAAACGAACTAGGGAGGGCGTTCAACGTAATTGATAATGGTAGGAAATATAAGAAAAATGAAAACGCGTTCATGACATTCATTGACCTAGAAAAGTGCTTATCAACGTAAAATGGTGCAAAATGTCTGAAATACTCAGAGAAATAGCTGTGAGCTATATGGAAAGACCAGCAATATACAATATGTATAAAAACTAAGAGGGAACAATAACAATGGGAAACAAAGAAGGGTGTATTCTTATTAAAATGGGTGTACGAGGGGAATACAGTCTTTCGCCCCTACTGATCAATTTGTCTATTGAAGAAGCAATGACAGAAATAAAAGAAAGCTCCAGGAGTGGACTAAATATTAATTTTTATTTTGTTTCCTTTTAGCTTAAGATATGAATATATTATAGTTAAGGTGTAGATTAAGTAAAGGAGAATACAATGAAGGAAAATTGTGACTGGGAATAATAGAGAGAAGAATTACAAGACCTGTTGAATGGAATCAACGGGCCAACAAGTACAGAGTATGCATGCGGGTAAACTGACGAAAGACGAGAGTATGAGGAGTAGCGGCAGTGATGTCAGAGGAAAATATAACAACAAAATTGGACTGTACAAAGTAGATGAAGTAGTTGCAAAGGAACACGTGGCGGACGAAGCAAGGAGCACATTGAGAGAAGGGTAGCACAGACAGAAAAAGTTTAATAGCATCAGACATTGGCCATAATTTGAGAGAAAAAGTTTCATAGGATGTACGTTTGTTGCACGGCATAGCAGTAAATTTCATCATAGACTGTAGTAAAAGCAGAAAAGTATGGAATCGAAGTATACGGTGCTATAGAAGGATGTTGAAAATTAATTGGATCGATATGATAAGAAATGAGGAGGTTCTCCCCTGAATCGGCGATGGAAGGAACACATGGAGAACTCTGATAAGAAGGAACAGAATGGTAGGACATGTTTCAAGACATCAGAATGTATCTTCCATCGTACTAGAGGGAGCTGTAAAGAGGAAAATCAGAAGGGGAAGACAAGGATTGGAATGTGTCCAACAAATACCTGAAGAAGTTGGGTTCAAGTGCTGCTCTAAGATATATATCTACGGCTATATATCCCTTATATATCTACATACATATTCCGCAAGCCATTGTACATTGCGTGGCGGTGAGCACCCTGTTCCACACAATTAGTCATTTCCTTTCGTGTTACACTCGCATACAGAGCGAGGGGAAAATGATTATCTATATGCCTCCATAAGAGTCCTAATTTTTCTTATCTTCATCGTCCTTACGAAATGTACTTGAGGCTAAAGTTTACATCAGGGCCAGACGCAGTCATAGCGGTACTTATCAACTACTCATTCGCTCAACCAACGGCACGATTCTTTGTCAAAATCAGGGAGAGGCGAGAACTGAGACAATGTGTTTTTAGCGGCGTAATTGAAACCACTGTCTTGTCTACTGTTTGTTGGTGTGTTAGTGTGTTTCGAGAAAAATATTTTGTAATTTTTGGCAGCGAGTACTGTAAAGAGGACAGGTTTCTTTGATTTAGTTCTCCACAGCGACAACGTCCATTGGTGCATGTCTTACGGATTAACTGAAGACTCACGGAAATGTATCAAATGTGGTGGTTTGTTCCGTGCAAGCACGCTAAGTGGGTCAATGTTCTTTAATTAAATCATGGGAGAAGGTAGGTGCATCAATGTTTAGTCAAATGGCTCTCACGTTCGATACGTTAATAAAGACTGATCCATCTAACTTCTCCCATGATTAAAAAACATTGATCCACTTATTGAGAGTGCTCGCGCAGGTCGATTGTGTAGCTTTTCCGAATATATCGTGAGTTGTGACGTTGTTATTGGTTTGCAGGTACTTGCACAGTTTATATAGCTGCGAGTCAGACAAGGAGAAATTAAATTCTCGTTTATAGCAATGTTTCAGCCTTTCTTCCAAATGAGTCACGTCGAAACACGTCGTCTTCCTGCTGCTCTCTCATTGGCTTCGTAACATTAACAGCTGACACACCTTCTTTTGCTCTCACGATAAATCACGGTAAGCGCTGGCAACATTCCTTCACGAAACACGTATGTACGCCACCGGCTCTAGCCTACACTTTTACTGTGCTTTGACTGGTGGGAAATCATTCTATGGTCAGCTTAACACGCTTTTTGTATAAATTTTCTCAATAGTGTTTCTCGAAAAGAACGTCGCCTTCCCTCCGGGGATTCCACTTTGAGTTCCCGAAGCATCTCCGTAATACTTGCATGTTGTTTGAGTCTATCGTTAACAAGTGTAGCAGTCTGCCTCTGAAATGATCTAAGTCTTCTTGTGTCCTATGTGCAGTCTCCTTTACAGATGATCCACACTTTCCTAAAATTCTCCAGATTAACAGAAGTCGACCATTCATCTTCCCTACTACAGCCATCACATGTTCGGTCTATTTCTTGTTCCTTTACAGCGTTACGCCTAGATCTACACTGGCCGTGATTGTGTCAAACAGCACACTATTAATGCTGAATTCGAATTTCACGGGTTTATTTTTCCTATTCATCACACCAATTATAAGTCTTCTCTAGGTCATGTTTCATCCTGCTACACTCAGAAACAACACCATACCGTACACCACAGCATCAAAAAACAATAGTAGATTTATGCACACCCTGCCCGCCATTTCATTTGTCTATATAGAAAATAGCTGCGGTCCTATCACACTTCACTGGAGCACCCCTGTCGATACCCTTGTCTCTGATGAACACTCGTCGTCGAGTACCACGTACTGTTACTCAATGAGTCTTCGAGCCGCTCACATATCTAGCGACATATTCGGTATGCACATACCCCCGTTAACAGTCTGCAGTGAGGCACCGTGTCAAATGCTTTTCGGAAATCCGGGAAGCGGAATCTGCCTGTTGCCCTCCATTTATATTTCGCAATGTATCATGTGAGAAAAGCGCTAGCTGAGTTTTGCACGAGTGACGCTGTCTAAAACCGTGCTGTTTCGTCGACAGAAGCTTTTCCACGTCAAGGAAAGTTTATTGTATTCGAACTGAGAACATTTCAAGAACTCTGCAGCAAACCGGCGTTAAGGATATTGATCTGTAATTTTTCGGGTCCGTCCTTTCACCCTTCTTATGTAAAGGAGTCGCCTGCGTTTTTATTTCCCCAGTCTTTACGGACTTTGCGCTGGACGAGAGCTTCGCTATAAATACAAGATACGTAAGGGGTCAATGCTCTAGAGCACTCTTTGTAAAAACCAAACTGGGATTCCATCCGGACATGGTAACTTATATGGTTCAATTTTTTCAGCTGTCTCTCTACGCCAGGTACGTTTATCACCATGACTTCCACACGGGAATCTGTGCGACGTTGA
Source organism: Schistocerca serialis cubense (assembly GCF_023864345.2). NCBI lineage: Eukaryota > Metazoa > Arthropoda > Insecta > Orthoptera > Acrididae > Schistocerca > Schistocerca serialis. The sequence goes on along the minus strand of NC_064641.1, from coordinate 542,873,192 downwards.
ATCGACTGTTCGTTTGCACGATTTACGCCCACGAACGATTTCTTAAAGGCGAAGTTTAAAACTTAGAGTTTCCTTTTGCTGTCTTCTACTGCAACATCAGACTGAACAACGAGTGACTGGACTGAAGCCATAGACCCGCTTAGAGATTTTACGTAGGACCAGAGTAAGAAGTGCTCTTTCAATTTCTCGCTGCATAATGAATAGTCCATTAAATTTTGGGCATGCAGCCGCGCAAATAAAATTTCTTCCACTGTGGAAATGCCCGAAAGTTAATGTAGAAAACAAGAAGTTTTGGGGGTACAAAGTTGCCGGTGGTGACATCAGAGCAGTGAGTACAGAGATAGAAACCCTTTTACTTGTTATCCGACCATAGTAGCTATCCTTTCTAAAAGGAAAAGCTAATGGTCTGAATGGCTTCTTTGATAATTTGTCTAAGAATACTTTCACTGCGCTGGCTGTATGTCACTGTAACGTTCTCACAATAGTTCAAATCCGATCTGTTTCTTTCTCGATTAGTTTTTGAAACATTTGAACGCTAGACGAAAACAACACAAGGTCATGATCAAAGAAAACATGGTTGTAGTATATTTCATTAACACACATTCCATTTCTTGTTCCCAGATGAAGGTTTCTGTAGGTTTCCTGCACAGCTGTTGAGAACAGTCTTGGTCATGTAGGAAATCTTCCTTTATGACTCCTCTTTCACTTGCGTATTCTCGATCGTCATCTTCAATATACTAACACTGGAGGAATCACTGTCTCGATTCTCAAGGACATTTGTAGAAACTCTATAAATCTTAGGCAAATTAATTCATAGATGTTGGTACATTCAGAATCTTTGTTCACGTCTGAAAATATTTTATTCTACTATATATTCCATTTTACAATATCCACTTCTGGAGCGAGCTTTTTCCGTTGCTTGATTTTAATACAGTTACTTTTCTAAGTGGGTAGTGAATATCTGAAACGTTACAGAGACGAGGGAAATATGTCTTGGACTTGTAATGTTCTATTTGTCTGTTTCCTTTTTAAGTTGAAAATCATACGTTTGTTGGAGGTTCTGAAGAATTATCTGCATTAACATCTGTCCTTTTACGCCCATAATCTCTTGAGTAAACAGTGTCATAAAAAATAACTCTTCACTAAGCATTGTAGTGATCACTATTACGAAATTTTGTGACTGATTCTGGACCAGAGAAAAGTGTAATGAGGTGCAATATTGACTGGTGACAGCGGAGCGAAATAATCAAAAGATTGTTTAGTCTGATGTGTTCGATATATATGTAAGAGTCAAAATGTGAGTGAACATGTATCAATGTGATATGTCTTTAAGGAATTTCGTAAAACCCTGAAGAGAGTTTCTCTGATCCAATTTGGCATTAGGACTTAATTACTTTATCGAGTACAGAAAGCAGTTATGAGATTTTGGAGCATGGAACAACAGTTATTTACTTACGTAAGTTTATTTTAGTTGAATTAATGTAACATATAATTTTACAGGGACATTTAACATTAACAGAAGATCTAGGACGAAACGTCAATCACAAAATTAATCTTAGAGAAAAAGTCTTGTTGGAGCGCGATGGTGCATGGGTCAGGTCTATTGTCTTTGGATGCGGCAACGCGCATCTTCTATTTCCTGGAGTCCGACCAGTCGCAGGCGTTGATATTGGAGTTCCAGACGAGTCCGTCGGGGCACACCATGTGGACGGCTTTGCCGTATTTGCCGTTGCTGCACTCCCAGTAGCCGTGGGTGTCCGTGTCGTCAGGAAAATAGACGGGCGTGGCGCCGTCATCCTCGGGACACGTGGGCGTAGTCGCTGTGGCCACTGCTGCCAACAGACTCACCACCAGAAGGCCTGCCAACACTGCAGGAAAACAAATCGCATGGTGAGTCACATACCTCGAGCAAGATACATAATGGGGCCACCTCTGTTCTTTAATTGATTCCTGATTTCCCCATCTGTTTTTGAAGTCACATGCAGAAAAGGCGCCGGCCGAGCGGCTCTAGGCGCTACAGTCTGGAACCGCGCGATCGCTATGGTCGCAGGTTCGAATCCTGCCTTGGGCATGGTTGTGTGTGATGTCCTTAGGTTAGTTAGGTTTAATTACTTCTGTGTTCTATGGGACTGATGACCTTAGAAGTTAAGTCCCATAGTGCTCAGAGCCATTTGAATAATTGAACAGAAAAGGCAACATGAGGAAAGATACTGAATATATTTACGGCGGAGAAATATAAAGCAACAATGAAATTTTCTAATTAAATAGTGATTCGAAAATTAGATTACTCTTAGTTGTGTAACCTTAATGTTCCTGCGTGTGATAGTTTATTCATAATATTTGGTAAACGGCTTCTGGTATTTACGGGCCACTGCATTTCATCGATTTTCATGAACTCATTGAGAGGATGTGTCATATATCATCTTAGTTGTCTTGTGTGCTACATCGCTGTCTTCTTTCTTGGATATTCTGGGTTCGAATGAAATTGATTCCTTTATACGTTTGTGGATTTAATTGTCTAGGACTATCTATCTTCATATTGTAAGAACGAAGAACCAAATGACGGAATTAGTAAGCAGAACCAGAGAGTCGCAAATCTTGAAAGTGGCATTAGATTTGAAATCTGACAACTGGTTGTTAGCCACACTGACTAATCATATCTGGCTCTATATTACGTTATTGTGATTTATCGAAATACAGGAAAGTGATCCAGAATTGTCTACATTTTTCACAATGAATTTATCGAAACTGGATCGATCAATGTGTAAATGAACTGCTCGTTAGCCAGAATGTGGGTTTCAACCAATTTCCCAGACACGCCTAGGAACATCCTGGACAAATAAGCTTATATATAACAGAAAGAAAGGTGATAGACCTCACAGATAATATTTGTGAAGAGTAGGTCTTTGCTCTATTTGGGTTCGTGCTCTCTCTCTAATGACTGCGACAAAGACATGACGCTATATATTTACCCCTCACATTGTAATTCCTTCTTCTTCAGTTCACGTAGACCGTAACTTACTTTATAAAGGATAACAGGAACGTAGCTCAGTTATGTATGACATTCTGCGTTCATAAGCAACTATTGAACAACTAGCACACTGAAAATTCTGGTTCCAAAATATCTTTTCAGTTCCTAACTGCATCAGCGGGCAGTTTACAGTATCATCAATGATACTCACCTTTCATGGTGACTGTGGCAATCGTCGAGTCGGTTAAAAACAAACTGGACTGATGCCCGGTGTTAAATGCATTCGGCCTTATATAGTCAACAGAATGACATTATAAAGAAAGAGGTGGGGTGAACGTCAATGTGCGTCGTAATACCGGTGATAACGGCCAGTAATTAGTTTACTGAACTCTGCTCTACTTAGATATAAAATTTCAAGAACTATGTTTACTGATTATGTACACAATCTGTTTTCCGCCAGATTCTTTACGGTATGTATTTTATAAGCGATGGTTCGTACGTGGGCTCCATGTTGTTACTTGAATACAGGCAGGATTACCAAAACAAACTAAAAAAAAAAAAATATGAATTCGTAAGGCAGCAAATTGCTGAGGACATCGGTCTCTAGACTTACACACTACTTAAACTAACTTATGCTGAGAACAACACACACACACCCATGCCCGAGGGAGGACTCGAACCTCCGGTGGGAGGGGCCGCGGAATCCGTGATATGGCGGCTCAAACCATGCGGCCACTTCGCACGGCTCAGCATTTTCAAAGTCTACATCTACATCTACATTTATATTCCGCAAGCCACCCAACGGTGTGTGGCGGAGGGCACTTTACGTGCCACTGTCATTACCTCCCTTTCCTGTTCCAGTCGCGTATGGTTCGCGGGAAGAACGACTGCCGGAAAGCCTCCGTGCGCGCTCGAATCTCTCTGATTTTACATTCGTGATATCCTCGGGAGGTATAAGTAAGGGGAAGCAATATATTCGATACCTCATCCAGAAAGGCACCCTCTCGAAACCTGGACAGCAAGCTACACCGCGATGCAGAGTGCCTCTCTTGCAGAGTCTGCCACTTGAGTTTGCTAAACATCTTCGTAACGCTATCACGCTTACCAAATAACCATGTGACGAAACGCGCCGCTCTTCTTTGGATCTTCTCTATCTCCTCTTTCAACCCGACCTGGTGCGGATCCCACACTGATGAGCAATACTCAAGTATAGGCCGAACGAGTGTTTTGTAAGCCGCCTCCTTTGTGGATGGACTACATCTTCTAAGGACTCTCCCAATGAATCTGAACCTGGCACCCGCCTTACCAACAATTAATTTTATATGATCATTCTTCTTCAAATCGTTCCGTACGCATACTCCCAGATATTTTACAGAAGTAACTGCTACCAGTGTTTGTTCCGCTAACTGTATTAACTGTATTATTAGAAAATATAATTGACTTAATAAGAATGTAGTTGATCAGTAGTGACTCTGTGAATAACAGAATAATTGTACAAGCAAAACAGTAGGCGTACAATACAGCGATCAGTAAACGAATCCATCAGATCCTGACTGCATTCAACGCATTTAGCAATCTGCAGCAAACTATGAACAGTAATTTAGAATTTCGTTGCAAAAGTTCGTTTAGTATTGCTACGGGGAAAAATAATATAAACACAATAATAATTAACTGCAAAATGAAGGACGCATCCATTAACATTTATAGAGCAATAAGCGGTAGGAAATAATTATTTTGGTTACAAAAACATTGATTAGTTCGTTCTTCGAATTTCAGTTCCAGTCGCCACATGCTAAATACACATAGACTCTTGCAGCTGTTAAATCAATTACGAAATAGTAGTGCCTTCGTTATTAAGAAGTTCGGACATGCATGCCCTAAGGAACATTGCTCCGTACTTCCTGAAAGTCACTATGCCGTGCGAAGGACTTCTTAATATCACGGGCACTACAATTTCGTATTTATTCGTCTGTACTGAGCTCTCGACTCTCAATAAGTATGACCTTCCTACACAGGAATGCGAGTAACGTATGAGTGCAGGTTGTGGCACATGGGCGACTGCGTACAGTAGTTTGGGTGTAGCCGTGATTCGTGCTCGGATGACCGAAGCCATTAAGGCACATGAAGCCGGAAATCCGAGTTCTAATTCCAGCACCGTCATAAACTCTCGTTGCCGTCATTCCATTACACAGCCGAAAGTGCTACATATTCACAACTGCTCTCTGTATTTTACCCTTGCTACCTTCAGAATTTAAAAGAGAGTATTTCAGCAACATTGTCAAAAACTTTCTCTAGGTCTTCAAATGCTATAAATTAATTCACAACACTAAATTTAGTATGCAAGAAAAGAATATAATTTTCGGAAACAGCTGCCTACTACCTGTTCTACTTAGGTTCTGATTGATCCAAAGTACGCCATCATTAATTCAACCAAAGATATCTGCATTTTGAGCCATACTGACTTTCGAATATCATATACACAGGGTAAACCTAAACTAGGTTTCAATATGCTTCTTATTGATAAGTAAACGATGAAAAAAAATGACGGGTGATAGATGACAAGACAAATACATTCACCCACAATGACAACAACGCTGCAAGAACTCCAGCAACGTATCACTCAACGCGTCACTGTTGCTCTGACGGACATTGAGAGACACATGTTAATGAAAGTATGGAAAGTGTGGACAGAACTGGATTACCGTTCGGAAGTGTGCCGGGTGACCAGTGGTCCACACATTGAACATTTGTAGAATGTGCCAGAGATTTGGTGAGTGTATCAGTCTTTTCTTGTATCACCCGTTTTTCTACGTTGTAACTTGTAAATAAACAGTGCTTTGAAACCTGATGAACCATACCCTGTATAATCAGATTTATTAGAATCTATAGGCTCTTAATCGGCGTGCAGACCATTTAATCAGCGTGGAGACTCGAAGATTTGAAGCAACACGTTCAACTTGCTGGTAGTAAAAACTGGCCTTAGAATGCTTCAAGCTTTACTCTACCAATATGAAGCAGTTCCAGTAAACAACTCTTTGGTTTTTGGCAAACTGATGTATCATCGCAGCTAGCTCTTTCCTCTTTTGCAAACTGATGTACCATCGTAAAGTTACGAGAGCGTTTTCTGACACTTGAAATTTGTTCGGACCTTGATACTCCAGACCGAGTACACGAAGCAGCCGACCTAGGTCTACGGAGAATGGTTACAGGCCACGAGGCACACACCATTCTAGAACCGACAGATATGTTATCATAGTATGGAGAAGGATTAAATAAGGTAAAATGGAATACACTAGAGTTACCAAATGTGGAGAGAGAAAAAATACTAAATAGAATTAAAATTTGGACAAGCTGTGCCACAGAAGAAGACGGTAGGATTGAATTCTGATGAATGTATCACTGTAAAAAAATTTAAGAATTTAAAAAACGGTTTGAAAGATGTGAAGAAATACCAATGTCAGGCAGAAAGGTAAGAATAGCTTGTAAAGGAACAACTGGTATTCCAGGGAAATTATTCAAGACTATGTACTGACATGCGGTCTAATAACAAACTTGGGGTAGATCCATTGCGGAGAGTTAAATATGTTAATGAAACTATGCTAAGGACTTGACTAATTTACTTAATGAGAATGAAAGATTTTGAAGAGAAAAAATTGGAAATACGAAAGCACCACTTATTCATAGGTATATAAAGAATTAACTAAATTAACTCTCCATCAGAGTTACAGGACTGCAAGGTGGCCACCACCCGTCGTGTCATCCTGTGCCATACACTGGCAAAAATCATGAGTTAGTGACACACACAAATGACGGTAATATCGTGTACACAAGGCATAAAAGGATAGTGCATTGGCGGAGTTGTCATTTGTACTCAGATGATTCACGTGAAAATGTTTCTGAAATGATGGCCGCACAACGGGAGCTACCAGACTTTGAACGCTGGATGGTAGTTACAGCCAGACGCGTGGTGTATTCCATTTTGGAAATCGCTAGGGAATTCGATATTCCGAGATTCAAAGTGTCGAGATTATGCCGAAAATACCAAATTTCAAGTATTACATCACACTACAGACAACACAGTGGCTGACTGCCTGCACGTAACGACCGAGAGCAGCGGTGTTTGCGTGGTCATTTCTAAAAGACAAGCAACACTGCGTCAAATAACCGCAGAAATCAATGTGGGACGTATGACGAACGTATCCGTTAGGACAGTGTTGCTGCTATGGCAGCAGACGGCCTACGCGAGTGCCTTTGCTAACACTACGACATCGCCTGCAGCTCCTGTCCTCCTGGAGAATCTAGACGACTGGAAAACCGTGACCTGGTCAGATGAATACCAATTTTCCCCATTTCAGATGTAAGAGCTATTGGTAGGGTCCTAGTGTGACACATTCCCCACGAAGGCATGGACCCAAGTAGTCAAAAAGGCACTGTTCATGTTGGTGATGGCTCCGTAAAAGTGTGGGCTGTGTTTACTCGGAATGGGCCATGTCCTGTGGTCTAATTGTAATGGTTATGTTCGGCTACTTGGAGACCATTTGCAGCCATCATGGACTTCATGATGTGCCGTATCACTGGTAAACAATTTTTCACGATCGGTTTGAAGAAAATTCTGGGAATCAGAGTGAATGATGTGGCCACCCAGATCCCTTGACAAGAATCCCGTCGATCATTTACAAGGCGTAACTGAGAGGTCAGTTCGCACACAAAATCTTGCACTGGCAACACTTCCGCATCTATGGGCGGCTATAGAGGAAGCAATGCTAAATATTTATTGTCTGACTGGGGATTTAACCTAGGTCCCACGCATGGGAGATGGACACTGAGTGCACAGCTCTGAAGGAATCTACATGTATAGTGTAAACGATTAAACCATACAACGTATCACAGTGGTGTAAAAAATTGATAAAGACAAAAAAAAAAAGAAAGGAATTTTGTTACTGCACTAAGAAAATGTAAAACTGAAGTTTATATAAATTTTACTCTGAAATATTGTGAATTTTAACGGCGTTTAATGCTGTTGTTGTTGAAGTCTTTAGTCGGAAGAATGGTTTAATGCAGCTCTCCATGCTACTCTATCCATGCAAGCCTCACCTCCGAATAACTACTGCAACTTATATCCTGCTGAATCAGCTTCCTGTATTCATTTCTTGGTCTTCCTCTACTATTTTTAACCCCCACACTTCCCTACAATACTAAACTGGTGATCCCTTGATGTCTCAGAACGTGTTTTATCAACCGATACCTTTTTCAAGTCATGCTGTGGCAAGAATTTCACCTCTCCTCAGTATTATTCAGTACCTCCTCATTAGTTATGGGATCTACCTATCTAATACCCAGTATTCTTCTGGAGCACCACATTTCAAAAGCTTCTGTTCCTTTTTTGTATAAATTCTTAATCGTTCATGTTTCACATCCGTACATACCTACACTTTGTACAAATACTTTCAGGAAAGACTTCCTAAAACTTATGTCTGTATTATAAGTTAACAAATTTCTTTTATTCAGAATCGATTTTCTTGCAGTTTCCAACCTATATTTATATCCTCTCTGCTTCGCTCATCATCAGCTAGTCTGCTGCCCAAATATCAACACTCATTTACTACTTTAAGTGTCTCGTTTCTTAATCTGATTCCCTCAGCATCACCTGATTTAAATTGACTGGATTCCCTTATCCTTGTATTGCTTTTATTGATGCTCATATTGTACCTGTCTTTTAAGACGCTGTCAATTCATTCAACTGCTCTTACAACTCATTTGCTGTCTCTGACAGAATTATAATATCATCGGCAGACCTTAAAGTTTTTATTTCTTCTTCCTGAATATTAGTACCTACTCCCAATTTTTCTTTTGTTTCGTTCACTGCTTGTTCAATGTATATATTGCATAACATGGGGGATAAGCTACAATCCTGTTTCTCTTCCTTCTCAACCAGTGCTTCGGTTTCATGCCCCTCGATTCGTACAACTGTGGGCTGGTTTCTATAGATGTTGTAAATATCCTTTCGCTCTCTGTGTTTTACCCCTGAAACCTTCAGAATTAGAAAAGAGGGTATTCCAGTCAATATTGTCAAAAGCTTTCTCTAGGTCTTCAAATGCTATAAATGTAGGTTTCCCATTCCTTAATGTATCTTCTGACGTAAGTCGTAGAGTCGGGTCAGCATTGCATCACATGTGCCCACATTTTCCGGAATCCAAACTGATCTTCTCACAGGTCGGCTTCTACCAGTTTCCCCATTCTTCTGTAAGGAATTCGTGTCAGTATTTTGCAACCATGACTCGTTAAACTGATACGTATTCTACTGTCTCTCGACCGACGGGTAAATTAATTGAACTCTGGCAAACGACAAGAGAGACATGAAATATTCAACATTTACTTTTAACACTGTAGACTTCAGTAATTTTGTTACTACATTAGCACAGTGAAAATGGCCTAGTATTGTTAAGGAACTACACATCTTATTTTACAAATTTAAATACCGATATAACGTTTTGCTGCAAATACTGATAAGTGTAATATTTAAGGACTTTAGCGAATATATAACGTCATTTATGTATTCATATGTTAAAGTAATTTGAGAGCCTAAAACACCACAGAGGTCCCACGGAACCTCAGGTGAGTATCTCCAATAGAGTAGCGATACCCAACTTGCGCGGATGTTTCAAGTGGCCGTTCGCCTTAATGGCGGCGTATTCCGAGACGACCATCGACCTGGTGTAACAAGAATCGTGTTTTGTCCGATCAGGTGACACATTTACATTGAATCAAGGTCAAATGTCATTGATCCCGTCCCCACTTCAGCCGTTATTGACGATGTTGTTGGCTCAGTGTGGCAATAGGTAGCGGTGCTCTTCTATGGTGCCCCATGTTCAACAGTGTGCATTGAAAGCAACACTTGCACCTCCACCGGCAGTGTACGACACTGCTGGATCCACCACATATCGCCTCCTATCCTGCTTCACAGAGCGGTCAATCCTCCAACATCCAGGTTCTTCTGGCAAGACACCTTGTTGCATAGTTGTGGCTTCACCATATTTCAGTCATATTCCATAGATGCTCACGACAGTAGGGCGCGAACAGCCAATTTCAGGGCACTGGACTATAACAATCAGTCTTTTGTCAAAGTCGTATGCGTCAGACGATTTCCCCGTTCGCCGCCCCATTCATTTCCCATACATCCTTCCTCAGCTTCTACACAGTGTGTGCCAGGTCAGTTAGACTGCTTGTGTAAAATTGGAAACTGGCATTCTATCTTGTGGCGAGTTGTGGCGTCACGATCTTCGAAGTTTCAACAACAGTCGTGTAGATCAGTAGGTATCCTGGTCACTAATATAACAGTATGTCTCTGACACTTGTCGGAAAATGTCGGCGGAGCAGAGATGCAGCATCAAGTCTTGTGCTAAGCACTGTGTTTGTGGGAGAGAATTTGTCGAATTTAACCCAAATACCTAGAGGCAGATTCCTGGTCGTCCCCGACGACACACCCCAGCCCACAGAGTGAAGATCGTGAGCGAGTTTTTCGACATTAGGCGGATCACACTCCTGGATCACCCACCGCATTCGCCGTATTTGGCCCCAGGTAACTTCTGGTTCGTCCCCAACTAAAAGTTGACAATGAAAGGACGCCGTTACGATGCAGTTAAGAATGTTCAAGAAAACTGTACTGCGGCACTAAATGCAAGTCGAAAACAAGACTAAGGTGACTGTTCGGAAAAACGCTTTTAATGCGATGTCAGGTGTGGATTGATTCCGATGGAGACTGTTTTGAATAAATACAGTGGTTCTATGAACATAATTAATGACTTATATTTTTCATAGTCTCAGTCCTAACGACATTGAGATACGCTGTATGTACGAGGGCAGTTCAATAAGTAATGCAACACATTTTTTTTCTGAAACAGGGGTTGTTTTATTCAGCATTGAAATACACCAGGTTATTCCCCAATCTTTTAGCTACACAACACTATTTTTCAACGTAATCTCCATTCAATGCTACGGCCTTACGCCACCTTGAAATGAGGGCCTGTATGCCTGCACGGTACCATTCCACTGGTCGATGTCGGAGCCAACGTCGTACTGCATCAATAACTTCTTCATCATCCGCGTAGTGCCTCCCACGGATTGCATCCTTCATTGGGCCAAACATATGGAAATCCGACGGTGCGAGATCGGGGCTGTAGGGTGCATGAGGAAGAACAGTCCACTGAAGTTTTGTGAGCTCCTCTCGGGTGCGAAGACTTGTGTGAGGTCTTGCGTTGTCATGAAGAAGGAGAAGTTCGTTCAGATTTTTGTGCCTACGAACACGCTGAAGTCGTTTCTTCAATTTCTGAAGAGTAGCACAATACACTTCAGAGTTGATCGTTTGACCATGGGGAAGGACATCGAACAGAATAACCCCTTCAGCGTCCCAGAAGACTGTAACCATGACTTTACCGGCTGAGGGTATGGCTTTAAACTTTTTCTTGGTAGGGGAGTGGGTGTGGCGCCACTCCATTGATTGCCGTTTTGTTTCAGGTTCGAAGTGATGAACCCATGTTTCATCGCGTGTAACAATCTTTGACAAGAAATTGTCACCCTCAGCCACATGACGAGCAAGCAATTCCGCACAGATGGTTCTCCTTTGCTCTTTATGGTGTTCGGTTAGACAACGAGGGACCCAGCGGGAACAAACCTTTGAATATCCCAACTGGTGAACAATTGTGACAGCACTACCAACAGAGATGTCAAGTTGAGCACTGAGTTGTTTGATGGTGATCCGTCGATCATCTCGAACGAGTGTGTTCGCACGCTCCGCCATTGCAGGAGTCACAGCTGTGCACGGCCGCCCCGCACGCGCGAAATCAGACAGTCTTGCTTGACCTTGCGGCGATGATGACCCACGCTTTGCCCAACGACTCACCGTGCTTTTGTCCACTGCCAGATCACCGTAGACATTCTGCAAGCGCCTATGAATATCTGATATGCCCTGGTTTTCCGCCAAAAGAAACTCGATCACTGCCCGTTGTTTGCAACGCACATCCGTTACAGACGCCATTTTAACAGCTCCGTACAGCGCTGCCACCTGTCGGAAGTCAATGAAACTATACGAGACGAAGCGGGAATGTTTGAAAATATTCCACAAGAAATTTCCGGTTTTTTCAACCAACATTGGCCAAGAAAAAAAATGTGTTGCATTACTTATTGAACTGCCCTCGTATTTTACACTGATCACCCAGAATACTGACATCTACTTAATAGCTGATATGTCCACCTTTGGCACAGATAACAGCGGCAACGCATCGTGGCATGGAAGCAATGAGGCCTTGGTAGGTCGCCGGAGGGTTTTGGCACCACATCTGTACATACGTCATCTAAAAATTTCGGGGAGGGGGCAATGAACTCTGACGCCACGTTCAACCACAACCCAGGTATGTTCCCCTTGGATCAGATCTGGCGAGTTCTGGGGGCCAGCACATCAATTAGGACTCGCCACTGTGTTCCTCAGACCACTCCATCACACTCCTGACCTTGTGACATAGCATATTATCTTGTTGCAAAATGCCACTGCTGTCGGAAAAGAAGTAATGTATTGTACTCCTTTGCCAACATGATGCCTTGTACGAGCTCCATTGGAAACGTGGATGCCCACGTGAATGTTTCCCGAACATAATGGAGCCGCCGCCAACTTGTTTCCGTTCCGCAGTACAGGTGCTAAGGATGTGTTCCCCTAGAAGACTACGGATTCGCGACCTCCCCTCCGCTCTGACACTGTGCCAGCGCCCAGTGCCGATGGTCACGTGCCCATTCAGTCGTAGCTGCCGATGTTGTGGTGCAAACATTGGCAATTGCGTGCGTCTTTGGCTGCGGAGACTTATCATTAAGTGTGTTCGGTGCACTGTGTATTCAGACGCACTTGTACTCATCCCAGCTTTAAAGTCTGATGTTAATTCCGTCACAGTTCGCCGCCTGTCCTGTTTAACCAGTCTGTCCATTCGACCACGTCCGACATCTGTAATGAAGGGTGGTCAGCCAACCGCACGACGCCAGGACGTGGTTTCACCTTGTTTTCGCCACCTGTTGAAGACTCACCACAGCACTCGTCGAACATCCGACGAGTCGTGCAGTTTCCGAAATATTCATGCCAAACCCCCAAGCCATCACCATCTGCCTCCGGTCGGACTCAAAAGATGGTGCACCTTCCCCATTCTAGGCAGACAGCACGCTCACTGTTACAATGTGAACCATATGTGTGCCTCACGCTCAGTCATTTTTCGTCAGATGACTCTGGTATCCCCTGCACAGGTTTACATTGATAGATCGTTGGTCATAATGTTCTGGCTGATCAATCTACTTACTGCATCATGTGCCCACAACGTCACCGCCGAATTCAATCTCATGTTGGGCCCATGTAATGAGGTTTCAGATCAGTCTATGTTCTGAAATCATGCAGTAATACTAGGGCGTGTTAAAAAGTAATGTCTTGGAACTTTTTGTGTGAAAACTCTTAATGCTTTTTAAATAAAGCAAACATTATTAACATTCTACATTTTTATTCTTCATGACTACGTATTTAGAGCTGTCTGTCACAGGAGGGATGCTAATTGTCGCGTGTAACATGGCGGGGTGTAACATAACTATGTCGGTGCGTGAGAAACGGCGTGCTGTAATCAAGTTCCGAATTCGAAGAGTTCGTCCACAGACGAAGCACTCTCTCGCTCAGTATTACAATGCCAAACATGCTAGCGCAGCGACATCCACTACAATCCCACGCCTTGGGTTCTTTGTCATCGACCATCCAGCATACAGTTCCCAGTTGGCCCCATCCAATTTTCACCTGTTTCCAAAACTTAAAAAACACCGTGGAGCACCTCACTTGGACGGTGTTTAAAAGACACAAGCGCAGGTGAAATTGTGGCTCCGTCACCAAAGCTCTACAGTGAAGGTATCAAGAAACTAACATCTCATTTTGAGATATTTGTTCATAGCCAGGGTGCCTTTCTCGAGATTTTAATAATTATGTGGAAATTTCTCTGTAGATATGACCGATTGGAAAGACGTCCGGCTTTTGTTAGCAATTATGAAATATGAGTTCGTAGGCTTCCACGGCCGGTGTCATTTTGGATAAAGTAATTTAGGTATTGGGCATCGTCATAGTAAACTACTAAAATAACTAAATTGCTGACGTTTACACCAACTTGTTGCGTTCCACCCTGCTGACGACTGCAGCAAGTCAGTCGAAACGTTGGAAATTTAACTGTTTTAGTAGTTTACCATGACGTGGCCCAATATCCAAAATTATTTTATCCAAAATTACTAGATTCCGTGCAACATTTATGATAAATCGTGAAGTAGTAAGGCAAAAATATTTGCTAAATAAATCGGAGTTGACCCCATTATATCGTGCCAGTTTTAATATTCACGTAAATCTGCGTTGCCGATGTCGCTGATGATTTAAGTCTTGTGGGGTATTAGGCGGCGTTATATTGCTCTTCAAACTTCGTAACTACTCGATGTTTCCATCTCTGCTAGGATTTTCCTCAGCGTTCCATTAGTGTCCCTTGATGGCTGAGCACCTTGGACATCATCGAAACAGTATTGTTCATGTTCGCAACCATTTTTATCACTTATTACTTCAGTTATGCTTTACCGTTGAGATAAAAAGAATTCTTTCTTTTTCAACTGAATGTTTTATTTATTTTATTTATTCAGTAGTGAAACGACAGAACTTTTTCTTATCTGCACGTTAAAAAATAATTTATGGAAGTACGACGAGGGCTAAAAGTTATAAAACTGCTGCTTATGACCTATTCCTTACATCGACCGTCATGACATATTTTTAACATCTGAAAATGCATCTAGTTCTCTGGTTTTTAATGACACTAGTGCTGAGAGGCCAACGAACTGCTGGCGTTGGGGATTTTCTGTGTATTAAATGGATTAAAACTGTTCCAGATAATTGTAATGGCTCGAGCTATGCTGCCACTGGTGCGAGCGCCGGAGCAACAGTATCTGTCTGATCCCTGGCAGCGAGATACACGGCAGCGAGGCGGGAATGCTGCGGTGATCGAAGGACGCCCCACTGCGACCTCTGTTGACAGACCATATTTAATGATATTGTTGTAAGACAGTCTTGTAATGAAAGGTATCATCTATTGCGTGTACGCACCAGGAAAACTTTGCTTGAATGGAATCTGAATCGAAATGATACTGATTATTGTTAGCCAGGGAATTAATAAGTGATATCTGTATGAGAATGGGAATTATATCTCACCTCTGATTGACAGTATTCTTGACTGGTAACTGGTAGTTGCCTTTATTGAAATCAACTTATTGGCTTGCTTGCTTGGTTGAACTTTTGCGTTGAGACATAACGTTCTTTATTGTGTGTGAAAATAATTATGTCAAAGTGGCAGATATTTATTCTTTGAAAGAGTTGTAGGTTCCTTAGAAGCAGCAGTTTTTAGCAGTCTCTATAGTTCTGATTTCTCGCGACACTAAATACGAAGTCAGATATTGGTCAAGAGTATCTCGGTTGTTTAATTGAGATAGTTGACAAATTAATGTGGGATGTATATTTTTAAGCCCCTATGCGTAGCGTCCACTTGGTTCGATGACTCTAATAATGTGGATCCAAGTTCATACGGGCTGTTGGTGAACTCAGACCTCAGCATTCAGGATAAATTAAGCCCGTCGACATGTGGTAAGCTGCGTGCCCTATAGCCCGTTGTTGGCTGTTAGAGACATCCTTTTCTTATTCTTTCAACACTCGGATATTTTTTGCCCTGTTAACGTGTACCAACCACCGACAGGCATGCAGACTGCATATGAGTAATAAGTAATTAAAAGTACAAAGTAAATATCAAATAGAAATATTACATTTAAAAATATACAGCTCTTTGAATGTGTATGTTAGTTTTTCTAAGTAACTGGTCAACATTCAACATTCAACTGGTCGGACTAAAGATTTAAAAAGTACGATGCAGTTGTTTCACGTGGACAGTGATCTCTAAGCTACCCGTGCATCCAGTTTTAGATTCCTGGCAAAATGTTTCGATAGGACTCAGTGTGATTAAGGATAACAGTTCTTGATTGTAATGCTCCTACCATTCACCTTATCAGGTTGAAACAGGGCACTTCGGATCAGCATAATACTTAATTAGAAGACGCCCACATTAACAGAATAATTTCTTCCTTTAGATGGGCTACGATCTTCGCATTCTGTCTTGCGACACTGTTCCCGCAGTTGGTGGTAGAACATGTAATGCCTCAGAAATATTTAAAGTGCAGTCTGTTGTACTTTGTAAGCATCCTGCAGAAAGATTACGAGCATTTGCCACACCATTACTGAGATACAGTTTATAAATGAAACAAAATGTAGTACCACCCACAGTCGATTTATTTTCATGAGGGGTTTCGGATGTTCAAAGCTCCGTTATCAGGTGGATTAATACACTCCTGGAAATGGAAAAAAGAACACATTGACACCGGTGTGTCAGACCCACCATACTCGCACCGGACACTGCGAGAGGGCTGTACAAGCAATGATCACACCCACGGCACAGCGGACACACCAGGAACCGCGGTGTTGGCCGTCGAATGGCGCTAGCTGCGCAGCATTTGTGCACCGCCGCCGTCAGTGTCAGCCAGTTTGCCGTGGCATACGGAGCTCCATCGCAGCCTTTAACACTGGTAGCATGCCGCGACAGCGTGGACGTGAACCGTATGTGCAGTTGACGGACTTTGAGCGAGGGCATATAGTGGGCATGCGGGAGGCCGGGTGAACGTACCGCCGAATTGCTCAACACGTGGGGCGTGAGGTCTCCACAGTACATCGATGTCGTCGCCAGTGGTCGGCGGAAGGTGCACGTGCCCGTCGACCTGGGACCGGACCGCAGCGACGCACGGATGCACGCCAAGACCGTAGGATCCTACGCAGTGCCGTAGGGGACCGCACCGCCACTTCCCAGCAAATTAGGGACACTGTGGCTCCTGGGGTATCGGCGAGGACCATTCGCAACGGTCTCCATGAAGCTGGGCTACGGTCCCGCACACCGTTAGGCCGTCTTCCGCTCACGCCCCAACATCGTGCAGCCCGCCTCCAGTGGTGTCGCGACAGGAGTGAATGGAGGGACGAATGGAGACGTGTCGTCTTCAGCGATGAGAGTCGCTTCTGCCTTGGTGCCAATGATGGTCGTATGCGTGTTTGGCGCCGTGCAGGTGAGCCCCACAATCAGGACTGCATACGACCGAGGCACACAGGGCCAACACCCGGCATCATGGTGTGGGGAGCGATCTCCTACACTGGCCGTACACCACTGGTGATCGTCGAGGGGACACTGAATAGTGCACAGTACATCCAAACCGTCATCGAACCCATCGTTCTACCATTCCTAGACCGGCAAGGGAACTTGCTGTTCCAACAGGACCATGCACGTCCGCATGTATCCCGTGCCACCCAACGTGCTCTAGAAGGTGTGAGTCAACTACCCTGGCCAGCAAGATCTCCGGATCTGTCCCCCATTGAGCATGTTTGGGACTGGATGAAGCGTCGTCTCACGCGGTCTGCACGTCCAACACGAACGCTGGTCCAGCTGAGGCGCCAGGTGGAAATGGCATGGCAAGCCGTTCCACAGGATTACATCCAGCATCTCTACGATCGTCTCCATGGGAGAATAGCAGCCTGCATTGCTGCGAAAGGTGGATATACACTGTACTAGTGCCGACATTGTGCATGCTCTGTTGCCTGTGTCTATGTGCCTATGGTTCTGTCAGTGTGATCATGTGATGTATCTGACCCCAGGAATGTGTCAATAAAATATCCCCTTCCTGGGACAATGAATTCACGGTGTTCTTATTTCAATTTCCAGGAGTGTATGTATGAGGATGACGTGTGCGTGTCATGTTACGACTCTTGGGTAGCTTGTAGCACTGTCTCAAGTTGTCACGAGGTCTTTTTCCTGTAGTATTACAGCGCATAAACCATCACACTTCGCAAACTCTGAAGGGAGCAAAGATGGCATCTAGAATTATATGTCAAGTTAAGTACAGGTCGTAAACAGTAACTGTTAAATGGTTCAAATGGCTCTGAGCACTATGGGACTTAACATCTGAGGTCAACCGTCCCCTAGAACTCAGAACTACTTAAACCTAACCAACCTAAGGACATCACACACATCCATGCCCAAGGCAGGATTCGAACCTGCGACCGTAGCAGTCTCGCGGTTCCGGACTGAAGCGCCTAGAACCGCACGAGTAACTGTTACACCGTACCAAACTGGTATAGAAGTCTACACAAACAATCGAATATAGGAAGGTCTGTCAAGCAGGGAAGTACCCTCACAATGCCTACCAAAGCTGCTTAAGCTACAGAACAAAAGCGCCGTGCTAAATTTTCAATATCCTTTCGGTATCTTACGTCCCGGATTACGTCCCTATCCATTAACCGTAATAATAATAATAACAATAACAATAATAATAATAACTAAAAATTGACCAGGAGCGAGTATGACTCACGCACTGAGGGCTCCGTACGAACTAAATTATGTGTACAGACAGTTCATCTATTCTGGGAATCGAGAATCTCGAGGATTTTTGCCTGTTATCGATGTTGATACTGGCAAAATATCTGTCTCACGGATTTCAAACCTTCTACGAATGAGTTAATATTAAGTTCGAATTAGGGTAACAAAAGAAGAAAGAAAAACTTTCTTCAGTTTGTAGTTATTTTCATTTATTTGTTCTGTGAAACCGTCCCAAATTTCATGATTCTACGTAAAAGGGAAGTACTCAAAAGTTTTTAATAAATGAGTTTGCGAGTATGAAAATATGTGACATAAATGACCGTATCTTTTCCTTTCACTGACATAGAAACTTACGTTTATTACGCCGCCAAGCCACTATCCAACTCAGTATGTGATACAAAAATTTCAACTTTATACGCCTACCAGCCCCTGAGAAAAAAGGTTTTGAAAAATCGGGCAAACAGACGGACAGCGAAGTGGTTCTCTAAGGGTTTCGTTTTTACGGATTGAGGTACGTAGCCCTAAAAACACTGTTGCAAACGTAATGCTAAAAGTAATTACATTTATAATATCATCTAAACTTAACCTTCACGAAGAGAAGTCTCGTAGGTAGAGTGTAAGACACAAAAAGCGTTGTAACTGTCAATTAATGCTGTTAAAATTGACAATATTTTGAAGTAAAACTTATACTTTAAGATTCTCATATGTTTTCTGCTATTTTAAATAACTCTCTTTCACTCTACTGGGACAAAGATGAATGAGGGCACTGAGTAAATAGTGAATAAGATCCTTGACTCTGTATTTAGTTTATCTGTGGTTGACTTGTTTGTCAGCCAGTTGTGCAACTCTGGGGCATTCTGATTTGAGGCATAGTAGTGAGCAGTTGAGTTTTTCAGAAAATGAGATCTGTTTTTATGAATCTGGGAGAAGCTATCTCGAATACTTCATTACGAAGATGAAAACTCGTTTTTTATACTTCCTCGTTCTTTATACTAATGGAGAAAATTTTGGAGGAATGTCAGAGGCAACAAAGTGATGCACAAGAGTGAAATGCGCTTGTCGGAACTATTAATTGATTGAAATCGTTGCCCCTCAGACAACTAATAACACTTCATCGATAGTGTTAATTTGACCCCTTCGTTTTTCATCATGTTTCAAAGAATGCAATTGATCGAAATGTTTCTAAATTTTTTAACTGTTAGTCTTCTTATGCTGTGCAATCTTTGTCAATAATCAGGGTTTGATTTCTCAAGAAAGCCTTTAAAGTAAAGACCGCCTCCGTAATTCATAGCAAAGTTTTGAATATTTTGTCATGTGCGCATTGGACTTTGTGCAACACGAAGTCATAGATTGTTTCTGACAAACAAAAAGGAAGACATTAGTAGTGACTAGTTTATTTTCCCTTACCCGTTGCATTTGCTGATTTGCATTTGCTTCCGAGTACATCAGACAAAAATAGCATGCTGGGCAAGAGGTAAGTCACTTTTATTTAAGGGCAGACCTAATCTTGCATTCGTCAGCAAACAGTGTGTAATCGGGATTGTCAGTTGTCGTGCTACCAAGTGCACGAATTTACAGCGAGCGGTACTGGTAATTTCAGACAGTTATTCTCTGCGGAGTAGAACAGTATTTTATATTTGTGGATATCCTAAGTCAGACAATGCAAAATAACTCTGAGCGCTATGGGATTTAACATCTGAGGTCATCAGTCCCCTAGAACTTAGAACTACTTAAAACTAACCTAAGGGTATCACACACATCCATGCCCGAGGCAGGATTCGAACCTGCTACCGTAGCGGTCGCACGGATCCAGACTGAAGCACCTAGAACCGCTCGGCCACATCGACCGGGTCAGACATTGTACTTCATATCAAGTAACTTTCATAATGTGCTTCGGTGCCGAGTTTTAGTTATACAATTTAGTATAGCTTTCACTGAGCACACAATTAGTTTCTTTGGCATTTAATTACATTCATTTTCTTTATTTCAAATTTGGTATTTTATGAAGATATTTCACGACACCGTCAGTTTTGCTCAGCAACTGAATATGGTATCTAAAGTACACTTTACGTGACGAGAAAGTTTTTGAAATCATTATTTTCTGTTTTCTCCCATACAGAGATTTTTTTTTATAGAAAGCTTACATATTTCTATCCTTTGCGCCCAGGATAGTCCTCTGGTTTTTCTGTGATTATGTAGTTAGATTGCAACAGAGTTTCTCGAAAGAAAATCAGAGCTATGCCTACACGAACTTTTAGTACACGAACTAAAAGTTGTATTTTCTCTTTCAGCTTTTGTAATTTCGCTGTCATTTTTGTGTATGATTTTATAAGATTTTTTTTTCTCCTTTTGCAAAAGGTTTTGAGGATCTTTGGTGCATAGGCAGACAATAGTACAAACTGTGCAAAATATTTCCATGTTACTAGATTTTTCGCAGACATTTCTGTTGGGTAAAAGAATTTATACATTCCGCTATTTAACTGCAAATGGAAATTTTGTTTATTGTTTTTATATTTCAACATTATAGCTAGCAAAACAGTATTTCGAAATGCTAGTATATCGTAAACCATGCCACAGACTAATGACTGAATTATTAATGAAGCAGTTGAAATGTAAATAATTTACTTGCTATTTCAGAAAAAGAAAATAACTTTCCAACATAGTTGCGTTCTTTGCAAGGAAATACAACAGAACAGATACCCAACAGCGAATAAGAAATTTCAAAGCACGAATCGGTATGCGAAAAGTCACCTCAGCTATGTGAAATTTCGCAACAGCCAGTTAGTGAGACAGTGTATTCTGATTCTACTTGTTTCTTTTATCAAGCTGTGCACGAACCGACTTCGCGCTCAGTCACCGCAGATCCAGTAAACATGGCTTCGGAAATCAGTAATCCAACTTTGTTATAGCTGCTCCGAAACGTGAATAAAACCTTCAAAGATACAAGTAAAACTCTAGAACAAACACCAAATCACAAGAAGAAATTAGTTAAGACGTCAGGAAACTTGAGAAACAAGCAGCAAAAATTTTCTGTGTAATTTCAACAAAAGATTAGTAGTGACCTACAGCCAACTATTAAGGGGTTAGATGCTAGGCCTCCCAGAACTGAAACTGAACGTAGTAATTTAAAAGCTACACAAAAGAACGACAAAGAATAGCTATTCGCAAAAATAGATACTATACTTAGCGCAGTAGTCTCGCGACTCGTAGAACGTCACGACCATCTTAATATCACTGTTGAAACAATTAGTGAACATGTAAACTCATTAAGACAGGATTCTGACGAACTGAAAGAACAACATAGTACCTTAACAAACAATGTCGAAGATATGGCGATTAAAATGGCAAGCTTGTGTATTAATACAGACAATGGTTCTGATGTCACACATCCCACACCATTTTCAGACACAACAGAAAATCAGACACTTACGGATTTGAAGGAAAGTGGGATTAAAGTCACTCAAAACCAGAACAAAAATCACATAAAACACATTGGAGACCAGTTGACACGCATCGAACACAAACTAAATAACAACGACGACACCAATGACTTTACGCTTCCACACTATCTGAAATTTGGTGGCGTCTTTGTGGGTTTCCAAAAGAACAATACCTTTCACCAGCACATGATATCGAGCCGCCCTTCAGGAGCAATAAAAAAAAAACATTCAGACTCTCGTAGGAAAGACAGTTTCGTTAACAAGCACTTTTTAACTGTTCGCAAATTCAAAATTTTCCGAAACTTTGTCAACAACAATCATTCCCAAGCCTGGTTGGATCAATTTTTTTTTTTCTCTACCAGCAAATTGGCATTTAGACCACAAACTGGAATTCTTATTTGGATATCTGGAAAGAGTGCCAGCTTGAGAATACGGTCTGTAATCAGAGAGTGTCAGAGGGAAGCTGTTTTTTTTACCACGCTTTGTTGTTGTTTGTCTGTCGGTCGCAAGTTACTTATGATGGAGTAAAGCATATTACAATAATGATGAAAAATTTTTATCAATGCAAATTTTCTTGACAATCAGTAATTTCGAGGAGGTGTTATGTAGGAACTAATATCTCATAAATCCCTGCAGTCGGTCTCGGTTTATACGAATTTACTTAACGAAATTTACCTTCGCATTTGCGTCACGTAATATTGGCGTTAAGATGCAAGGACGACCTAGATGCTTTCCAAGGTATGCTGCAATAACTGGAACTAGAGTCCGACAATCATATCACTAGAAAATATGACAATACGCATGGTGATTCATTCATTTCGACTGTACGATCATAGAAATGACCAACGCTGCCGCAAAACTCATTATCACAGACACAATTATTGACAACAGAACAGGCATCATTTCTATGATTCACAATGGGTGGACAATTATTATGACAGAGACCATTTCCGTAGTGATGATCATGAGCACGGAAATCGACGGAACAGACGCCGTGAAAACGAGCACAGACACTACCACAGTAATCAGAACAATTACAGGCGAAACTCATATTGTAATGGATACAACACTAATAGATTAACCCAACAGAACTCATGGCAAAACAGAAATTACAGAGTCAGTCATCACAATCGGGAACAATCAAAATAATAACAGACGACAACACAGTCAACTTTGGCAAAACAAGTTGATCCAGCCCGATGCGAGATGTTGAGTCTGTTGAAGTGAGACTGCCTAATTTGGCCAACAATCAGCTAGAAACACGGCTAGCTGACGGTATTATAGACAGGACTGAAAACATCACTGCCAAAACAGTAAATTTCCTACGTCTTCAAGACGTAAGAGATATTTTATCACAGAAGTCAGTTATACACAGAATGCTATTCCACATACTGTGATGCATGTTTCTTTAGGTAACATCATTTTGCCTGCCATTTTTGACTCAGGCAGCTAGATATCTGTGACATTCCATTCAACAGATGTACGGAGATGACAAGCCGAGCGGAGTGGCCGTGCGGATTGAGGCGCCAAGTCACTGACAGCGCGGTCCCTCCCGCCGTAGGTTCGAGTCCTCCCTCGGGCATGGGTGTATGTGTGTTCTTCTTCGTATAAGTTAGTTTACGTTAGTTTAGGTAGTGTGTAAGTCTAGGAACCGAAGACCTCAGGAGTTTGGTCCCTTAAGAATTCACACACATTTGAACATTTTTGAACAAAGACGACACACTGTCCTGCATTACCTTTATGCAAAATCCAACTTCTGTGAATTATTTCAGGCAAAATGTTGATGTAAGACATCAAACTTGTTTGCATTCCTCATTTCAGGTCATAAATTTGTTTAGAATTTCTTAACGGTACCGCTATGTCGGCAAAAATCGTATTGAGAGTAGCCTTTTTAAATGAGCAAAAGCAATTTTAACCTTTGATAATGCTGAGATAATCATAAAAGCTTAAGGTCATACACTTGCTCTGAAACTGAAGACTGAAACTCGAGACAAGATGAGAAACTTAATTGCTTATGCTTTCTGCCAGACCATGAGACACGTTTTACACCTGAACTGTTTTATGATGACAGACGTTCTTTGCCTACTTCTTGCGACTCCATTGATCAGGAAATGGATGTACACAGTTTGATCCAAGAGAAAATAGTGCATTGCACTGATACAGATAGGAGGAATATTTTGGACATTTTACATTCACACTTAATTGCTTTTACAGGAACTATAACTGGTTTTCAGTAGAGACTTCATGTCCAAGATAACTACATATTTAACATTAAGCCATTTATTATTCCTGCTTACTACAGAGAGTAACTGAAAGTTGAAATTCTGTCTATGCTACAGTAAGGTGTCACAGAACAACGGTTACTTAATATTGTAGCCCCTGCATTTTTTTTTCAGGCGTCAGTCTTCTGACTGACTTGATGCGGCCCAACACGAATTTTTCTCTTGTGCCAACCTCATCGTCTCACAGTAGCACTTGCAACCTACTACCTCAATTATTTACTCTTTCTCTACAATTTTTGCCCTCCGCTAGAGCCGTGGAAGTCATTCCCTGGCGTCTTAACAGATGGCCTATTATCTTCCCCCTCCTGTTTGTAAGTGTTTTCCACATATTTCTTTCGTGTCAGATTATGCGCAGAAAATCCTCCTTCCTTACCTTATCAGTCACATAATTTTCAACACTTATTTGTAGCATCACATCTCAGATGCTTCGATTCTCTTCTGTTCCGATTTTCTCACAGTCCATGTTTCACTAACATGCAATGCATGGCTCCAAACGTACATTCTCAGGAGTTTCTTCCTCATACTGAGGCCTACGTCTGATACTAATAGATTTCTCTTGGCCAGGAATGCCTTTTTCCCAGTGGTAGTCTGCTTTTGATGTCCTTCTTTCTCCATTCGTCGGTGATTATATTGCTGCCTAGATAGGAAATTGCTTAACATAATCTACTTCGTGACCGTCAGTCCTGATGTTAAGTTTCTCGCTGTTCTCATTTCTGCTACTTCACGTTACTTACGTGTTCTTTCGATTTACTCTCAATCCATATTCAGTACTCCTCAGACTGTACATTTCATTCAGCAGATCCTGTACCTCTTTTTCACTTTCACTCAGAATTGAATTGTCATCAGCGAATCGTAACACTGATATTCTTTCACCTTGAATTTTAATTCCACCCCTGAGACTTTCTTTTATTTCCATCATTGCTTCTTCGATGTACGGATTGAACAGTAGCGGCGAAAGACTACATCCGTACATACACGCTTGTTATCCGAGATCTTCGTTCTTGGTCGTCCACTCTTATTATTCCCACTTGTATCTTGTACATATTGTACATTGCTCGTCTCTCCCTATTGCTTACCCTATTTTTCTCAGAATTTCAAACATCTTGCACCATCTTACGTTGACCAATGTTTTTTCCAGGTAGACAGACCCTATGAATGTGTCGTGATTTTTCTTTAGTCTTGGTTCCATTATCAACCGCAACGTCAGAACTTATCTCTGGTGTTTTCTCGTTTCCTAAAGACAAACTGATCCCAATCTAATGCATCCTCAATTTTCTTTTCCATTATTCTGTATATGATTTCTTTCAGCAACTTGGATGCTTGAGCTGTTAAGCTGATTGTGGGATAGTTCTCACCCTTGTTAGCTCTTGTAGTCTTCGGAATTGTGTGGATGATATTTTTTTGAAAGTCAGATGGTATGTCGCCAGTTGATTTTAAAAATTCTGATGGAATGTTATCTATCCCTACTGACTTATTTGACCTCCAAAGCTCTCTTAAATTCTGATTCTAATACTGGATCCACTATCTCTTCTAAATCGACTCCTGTTCCTTCTATCACATCAGGCAAATATTCCCCAGAAAGAGGCCTTCAGTCTATTTCATCCACCTATCCGCTTTCTCCTCTTCATTTAATAGTGGAATTCCCGTTGCACTCTTAATGCTATCACTCTTGCTTTCAATTTAACTGAAGGTTGTTTTGAGTTTCCTATATGCTGAGTCAGTCTTTCCGACCATCATTTCTTTTTCAGTTCCTTCACATTTTTCATTCAGCCATTTCGTATTAGCTTCCCTGCGCTTTCTGCTTATTTCATACCTCAGTGACTTGTAGTTCTGTAGTCCTCAATTTCCCTGAATATTAAGTACTTCTTCTTTCATCGATCAACAGAAGTGTTTCTTCTGTTACCCATTTTTTCTTCGCAGTTACCTTCTTTGTAGCCATGTTTTTCTTTCCAACTTCTGTGATTGCTCTTTCCAGAGTTGTCCCTTCCTCTTCAATTGTGCTGCCTACTGAGCTATTCCTTATATCTGCACCTATAACCTTAGAGACCTTATATCTGGTCAATCCTTATTACCTCCATATCCCACTGGTTTGCGTATTGTTTCTTCCTGACTAATCTCTTGACCTGAAGCATACTAATCATTACTATTACATTGTGATCTGAGTCTATATCTGCTCCTGGGTGCCCTTCAAACTCAGTATCTGATTTCGGAATATCTGCCTGGACATGATGTAACTGAAATCCGGCCTTTTCCATGTATACCGCCTCCTCTTGTGATTCTTGAACAGTATATTTACTTTTACTAGCTGGAATTTATTACAGAACACAATCAGTCCTTCTCCTCGTTCATTGTCCCACGCCCATATTCTCCTGTAAGCTTTCTTCTGCTCCTTCCTGGCATTTCTGGCCAAGACAAGTCTACTAGTTTCAAACATAGGCCTTGATTTGACGAAGTAACTTCTGAGAATTTGCGTTTGGAGCACAGCATTGTATGGATGTGAGTCATGGTAAGCGAGAAAATCAGAACAGAAGAGAAACGAAGCATTTAAGATGTGGTGCTACAGGTGTATGTTGAAAATCAGGTAGACTGATAAGGTAAGAAAGGAGAAGGTTCTGCACAGAATCGGGGAGGAAATGAACATGTGGAAAACACTGATAAGGAGAACGGACAGAACGATAGGACATCTGTTAAGACATGAAGAACTGATTTCCATGGTGCTTCAGGGAGCTGTAGAGGGCAAAAACTGTAGAAGAAGAGAGGGACTGGAATACATCCATCAAGTAACTTAAGTACTACTCTGAGATGAACGGGGGCCACCTCAAACCAGTTGGAATCCTGCTCAATAAAAAAAAAGAAGAAGAAAAACCTGATTAATGCAAGAATAAAATAGAATAGTGGTCTTAGCCCACTGTTGCCCGCACAGAAGATAGGTTTATTGTATCATTTCGTCCCCTGTGATTCTAATAAAGCCAACTGGTATCTGTAAAAAGTACCAGGTGACCCTTTACAAGCTCCTTTATCTTCAGGCTTGAATGACCCTAAAACTTCATGTCTTTTGTCTTTCAGAGCTTCGCATTGGGAAACCCAGTGTGGTGCGATTTCAAACTCCTCACGATATAATCTTAAGAGATGGGCCTTTTTCTCTACACCCGTCGTTTGTAGGTGTTACTTAAGTTTCCCATGGTCAGTCATGAGTCTTTTCATTTGTTTCATACGTCTATTGTTCAAGTTCAGGATTACAGAAGTTCTCTTGAAACATGCCTTCGGCTTCATTAGCCTCCCATATTTTCGTTGTTGGGTCTTATTCTAAGAATCACAAGAGGGGGGGTATACTTGGAAAAGGTCGGATGATACGGGAAGATTTCAGTGAGATTACGTCATGGTCAGGCAGAGATTCCGAAATCAGGTACTGGACTATAATGCACAGCCAGGAGCAGATATAGTTTCAGATCATACTCTAGTAGTGATGAAGAGTAGGCTGAAGTTTAAGAAATTAGTCAGGAAGAATCAATACGCCAAGAAGTGGGATATGGAAGTACTATGGAATGACGAGATACGCTTGAAGTTCTCTAAGGTTATAGACATGACTTGAGAAATAGCTCAGAAGGCAGTACAGTTGAAGAGGAATGGAGATCTCTAAAACAGGCAATCGCAGAATTTGGACAGGGAAACATAGGTACAAAGAAGGTAACTGAGAAGAAACCGTGGGTAACAGAAACACTTCACTTGATCGATGAAAGAAGGAAGAACAAAAATGTTCGGGGAAATTCAGGAATACAGAAGTACAGAAATACAACTCGCTGAGGAATGAAATAAATAGCAAGCACAGGAAAGCTAAGACAAAATGGTCGCATGAAAAATGTGAGGAAATCGAAAGAGAAATGATTGTCGGAAGAACTGACTCAGCGCGTAGGAAAGTCAAAACAGCCTTATGTGAAATTAAAAGCAAGGGTGGTAACATTGAAAGCGCAACGTGAATTCCACTGTTAAATACAGAGGAAAGAGCGGGTAGATGCAAAGAGTACACTGAAAGCCTCTATGTGAGGTAAGATTGGTCTGATGTAATGGAAGAAGAAAAGAGTCGATTTAGAAGAGAATCAGAATGTAAGAGAGCTATGGAGGACTTAAGATCAAATAAGGCAGAAGGGATACATAACATTCCATAAGAATTTCTAAAATCATTGAGGGAAGTGCCAACGAAACGACTATTCACGTTGGTGAGTAGAATATATGAGTCTGGCGACATACCATCTGATTTTCGGAGAAACATCATCCACGCAATACCGAAGACTGCAAGAGCCGGCAACTGCGACATTGTCGCACAATCAGCTTAACATACGCATCCAAGATTCTGACAAGAAATATATACAGAAGAAAGGTAAATGCCGGCCGGGGTGGCCGAGCGTTTCTAGGCGCTACAGTGTGGAGCCGCGCGACCGCTACGGTCGCGGGTTCGAATCCTGCCTCGGGCATGGATGTGTGTGATGTCCTTAGGTTAGTTAGGTTTAAGTAGTTCTAAGTTCTAGGGGGCTGACGACCTTAGAAGTTAAGTCCCATAGTGCTCAGAGCCATTTGAACCATTTGTTTGAAAGGGAAATAAAATTCGATGACGCTTTACATGTAGGTAGATTTGGCTATAGGAGAGGTGAAGGGTCCAGAGACGCAGTTCTGACGTTGCGGTTGGTAATGGAATCAAGATTAAGGAAAAATCAAGAACGTTCATAGCATTTGTCGACTGGAAAATGCGTTTAACAATGTAGAATTGTGCAATATGTTCGAAATTCTGAGAAAAATAGGGGTAAGCTATAGAGAGAGACAGGTAATAAACAATATGTATAAGAGCCATGGGGGAATAATAAGAGTGGACAACAAAGAAAGTAGTGTACGGATTAAAAAGAGTGTAAGACAGGGATTTAGCATTTCGTTCCTAGTATTCAGTCTGTACATCGAAGAAGCAATGATGGAAATAAAAACAAGGTTCAGAAGTGGAATTAAAATTCAAGGTGAAAGGACATCAATGATATGATTCGCTGATTACATTGCTATCCTGAGTAAAAGTGAAAAAAAATTACATGATCTGCTGAATAGAATGAACAGCATAACGAGTACAGAGAATGGATTGAGAGTAAATCAAAGGAAGACGAAAGTAACGAGAAGTAGCAGAAATGAGAACAGCGAAAAACTTAACAGCACGACTGATGGTCAAGAAGTAGATCAAGTTAAGGAATTCTGCTACCCAGATAGCAAAATAACCAATGAAAACTTACGTTTGGAGCACAGCATTTATGGATGTGAAACATGGACTGCGAGAAAACCGATACAGAAGAGAATCAAAGCATTTAAGATGTGATGCTACAGAAGAATGTTGAAAATTATGTGGAGTGATAAGGAAATAATTGAGGAGAGGAAAGGAATATGTGGAAAACACTGACAAAAAAGGAGGGACAGGATGATTGCATATCTTTAAGACATAATGGAATGACCTCCATGGCACTAAAGGGATCTGTTGAGGGCAAAAATTGTAGAGGAAGTGAGAGATTGGAATACAGCCAGAAAGTAACTGAGGACGTAGGTTGTAAGTGCTACTCTGACATGAAGAGGTTGGTAGAGGAGAGAAATTCGTGGTGGGCCGCATCAAAACTGTCAGACGCTTGCTGACTCAAAAAAAGAAGAAAAAGTCTAATATTGTACTGCTGAATCCTGCTACAGCTACACAGTTGTTGCTTTACCAACGCGTTAGTGGTGGTTAGGACAGGTTTAGGAACAATAAATGAAGCCGACACGTCTGTCCTGGCCAATCTACCAATTTGTTCATTGCCACTAACTCCTCAGAGAGCAGGTACGTGCTGCAGGTTATCTTGTTGCTTTTCTCTAGTCTCACAAGGGCCCCATGGCGTCTGCAACGATCTTTGATGTCGCTGCAGGGTCTGACAGAGATACTATGACCCTTGTAGCACCTACGAAAGTTTTCTCCCGCGCGCACTTTGATAGCGGATATTTTATCCTGAAATGCTGTGACCAGCTCCCTTGGAGAGATTGCACCCTTTAGCCTAGCCTGCACCCGTGTACTCCAGCTACAGTGCCTTCATCTCCTTTAGACTCGTCAGGAAACGGGACTATATTTCCAGAACTGTTTCGAAGCACGTTCTTTCACTGTTCTCTTGTTTCATTTTTTATATTGAGAGATGTATTGAAGTAGGTGGAAGTGATTATATGTTCAGCTGGCACTTTGTAACTTCCCCATCACTTATCGACCTTAATGACAGCCAAAAATTAAACTGCGTACAAATAATGGAAATTTGGGAAAATCAATCGTCACCGAAGTTAATTTGTCGGTAAAGAGGGAGAAAAGGGTTACATCTAAATGAAAGGAAAAATGCAAATGAAATTGGTGAAAATTAATTTTGAGAAAAGCGTAAAATTAATAAAGAAAGTAAATGTACGGTCGTTACGTTAACAATTAATTGGCGTTAATTAGATATTTGAGATTTGGGGAAAATTACGGTCGCAAGTCCTCTGGACAACTACTATAATAACTGAAAATTAAAGATTGATGCACACATAATTAGCACTAAAAGCGTGGCAACTGAATGAAGGTTGACACGTGCTGTGTGGAAACTGAATGTTTATCAGAAGTAATAAATTTCGCTACACTCTGACTTAATTTAGCAAAAGAATTTATAAAACCGGAAAATTGAAAGTTAATTTAGTGACTGAAATTAATAGTAAACTTTGTTTCTGAAGCACTACGAAATCCTATAAAATAAGGTTAGTCTTGGGCTACCTCAACAATCATTTCTAAAGCTACTTGAATCAATGCAATTTAGAAATAGGAGATTTAACTTTGAATTTGAATTAAATGATTGTGAACAATTAACAGTAGTAAAATTTAGTACGTACCAAGCTGAGCTGCAGTCACAGGTAAGCTAAAATATGGTAACAAAACTCGCACTCTTAATTTCTGCTTGTGTAATCTAAATACTGTAGCCAGTTATGAATACTTTAACTGAACTTTGAAATTAAATCAGTGAAATGGAATGATATTACTTTAATGCTGGCGTATGAATTTCAACGGCACTCGGGTTCATTCCAGAAAAGGAAAGGACCCTGCTTGGTAATGCAATTGGGACAATGAGCAACAAAGGTTCATGCTAAATTGCAGTATTTATGTGATGAAACAGTTTGAAAAGCTGAGGTCTGCCATACAGTTCTAAAACTTTACGTACTTTCAGTCTTCCTTGTTGGTTGATTGAAGGTTTATAGTCGTCGATCGAGGAGGTGGCGACAATCACTCATTGTCGGCTGTAGCTGTTGCAGAAGCAGGATGTTGGCGTGCCTTCTTCTCGACACGGTCACCAGGCGAAACGGGCTCTTGATGTGTGCCTGCTAATGCTTCCCGTCCGCGACACCGTGTCAGAAACTATCATAGCAAGTCGAGCGCAACTAGGTGTTGCCAAACCCCGAAAGCGCGGCAACTCGCGGGAGCGTTACACAACACACCTGCTCCACCGCCCTACTCCAGCCAGACTCCGCTCTGCCTGCGCTCCAAGCGGCAGAGTTAACACTACCGAAGATCCTAAACACTTTGGTTCTCCACACGACCTATCGATGTAATCGTTCGATAGCATAGTTTTCCCTAGGCAAGACCCAGCGTAAAAATACAAATAGTATTTGCAAAGCAAACCAATTATACATCGACATATATAAAGACACAGAAATGTCATATCTTCAGGTAACAAAATAAGGAAAAATATTTATAGTACAATATATGGAAATAGGGGGATATGCATTTCTGGCGTTACACGTGTCCCACATTGTCTGAGGATGTTCGTGTAACCTAAACAGACTCAGAAAATGTTCCAAAAAGGAAAAAAAAAACAGCGGAAATGCATATGCTCAAAATATCAAGAAAATTTAGCATTGGGCTAATTAACCATAAAACAATTTTTAGACCATAATAATTGAGTGGAGACACCCCTAACCTTATTCCACTCTGTCATCTTACACAAAAGAAAATCGGTTGACAATATATTTAAATTCACAGAAAATATAGAAAATGGTTTAGCTATTCTAAAATCAGCAAAATTCCTAACAGTATCAAGAAATGGAATACTATTTACAGAATTAATCAGAGTACATGGTCATAAAAACAGGTGGATCAAAATACGCAAATTAATAATTAATTACATAGAATACACATTTCTATATAACCTTTTCATAATTAATTTTCTCGCTATGAGAGTCCACCTAAAGCTAAACAAGAAAATAATATACAGGGTGATTCAAAAATGCATGTAAATATTTCAAGGGTGTATTTGTGAGGGAAATATAAGACAAAAATGTTCTATACAATTTTTTCCATACTTGGCTTATTACAGAGTTATGAACAAAACAGGATAATACATTCAGTACAACGTAAGGTATTTAATTCCCAGAGCTCACAGTTTAATTACAGTGCATTTGGACTAACAACGCAAACTGATAAATAAACGTGACGTAACAAACTGAAACAATTCCTCGCGAACACTGTATTAATTTAGGTCCTGTTGATTGAACTACAGCAATGCACAATAACTAAGGAAAATTGAAGCATTTTACAGACTGTACTGTACTGTACTGTATTTGCACAAATCTTAATGCAATGCATGTTCAAAATGCTGTCCCTGAACTTGCAGACAGACCCGTGCTCGTCGCATCAATGATCTCTGCACATTACACAGTCCGTTCAACTCTCCACGAATAATTTCACAACCACCTTCAATTCTTTGTTGTAGCACTTCTCTGTTCGGTACTGCAGAAGAATACACCAATGTCTTTAGTCGGCCCCATAAATAAAAGTCTAAAGGGTTCAGGTCAGGTGATCTGGCTGGCCAAGCAATTGGTCCTCCGCGACCTATCCATCGATGTGGATACGCAGAATTGAGGTACGCCCTTACGTTGCGGCTGTAATGGGCGGGAGCACCATCGTGCATAAACCACATGGTGGCTCGTGTTGCAAGAGGGACATCCTGTAACAATCCAGGCAATTCTCCCTCCAAAAATTCGCAGTACGCGTGCCCATTCAGCCTTGGAGGCAGAACATGAGGTCCGAGTAAGTAATTCCCCACAATACCACACCAAATGTTTATGGAGAATTGATGTTGATATCCACGCACAATTCTCGCGCCAGGATTCTCGACAGCCCACTGGTGCATATTATGCGAATTGATTACACCTGCACGAGTAAACATGGCCTCATCTGTGAATAATATCCGCCGAATGAACATTGGATCATTCAAATGACGCTCTTGTAACCACTGGCAGAATTGCTGACGGCGAGGATAGTCTTCAGGTGTCAATTCGTGCACTTTTTGCAGGTGAAATGGATGCAACTGTTGTCTCCGAAGCAGCCGCCATACAGTAGATTGTGGAAGTCGTACAGCTGCACTAATTTGTCTCGTACTGATAGATGGATCTTGGTCTACCAGGTCCAAAACATGTTCCTCGACGTTCACTGCATGCTCAAGTGGTCGACCTGAATGTGGCCCAGGACGAATGCCATACTCCCGCATACGTCTGTCCACAGATACAAACGTCTGATGACTTGGTAACCGTCTTCCTGGAAACAGCTCACTGTACCTTCGTCTTGCTGCAAGTGCATTTCCATCTGCTGCACCATACACAAGGTGCATATCAGCATACTCACTGTTTGAGTACATCATGTGCACGAAACCTTTAGCCTTCCGACGATGAATGAACGACAGGACGTACTTTTCCGTTACCAACAACATCAGCGCCATCTTCCGTACAGTAGGAGTAAACATCACGTGCAAACAAAAACAAACACTATTCATGCAGTTTCGAATCAACTGTTGGGAGATACGTATGTGAATTACGTACCAGAATATGGCATCCTGCTGCTTGCACTGCCGTCGTTTTGATACGGACATGACTTTCGTATTTAACGATAACTCTGGAATTAAACGTTTATGGAAAAACATTTATAGAACATTTTTGTCTTATATTTACCTCACAAATACACCCTTAAAATATTTACATGCATTTTTGAATCACCCTGTATATCAGATCGAAAAAAAAAACATAAATATTGACAGCAGAATTGTTTCACATCAGCTGTCCGGGAAGAAAAGCAACTCCGCCTTCCGTACTCGCAAGTACAAAGAATGCCGAGAGCGGCACAAGAGCGGCACAAGAGCGGACAGCGGCTCCGCCTCGCCAGTATTGTTGCGCCCGCCTGTGCGGCACGTTTGCTCTCACTCGCCTGTGTAATGGCATTTCCAGAACGTCCGTTTCACTGAATTCTCTCGGAAAAACTCACTCCCGAGTAATCTCAAGGAGTCCATTAATACCATCACAGTGGATAACTCAACACTGTCCATCATCACACGTATGTACTAGCCTGAAACTGAAAACAGCGTCTAAGTACATCGGCAATGACTGGTAAAACACATATTTATGAAATCTTACAGCTAGTTACAAATTCATATTTACATTCCTTAATCTACTGTGACTCATGCAAATGGATCATGCAAGTGGAACGAAGCACAAAATTGCAGGTGCAGTTTAAATGAATTGTAGGTCGCTGGGAAAATGCAGAGATATATGAACGGTAGATGAACCAAGCAAGTCCTTTTCTGAATTCTAAGAGTATAAAAGAGATAAATGCGTCATGGGATCGACATGGCTGAAGGCAGTAGCGCATGCAAAGGTGTAGAGGAGACCTATCCCCAGTGATGTACGAGAAATTTACACTGCAATAAGAATATCAGTAATAACGACACAGGAACAATGACTGGTTCAGTTTGTTGATAGTGACAAAGCTAAACATCAGTGTGTTTCTCTGACAACTCGATGTTCAATTATAGCCCAATAATGATCACACTAAAGAGAAGTGAGATACTGCGTTGAATAAGTTTTCTTTCTTACCTTAAACTGAAAAGGATCATCAGTAGAAGGTTTTCCATCCAACGCAGTAACACGTCTTGAAGTCGTTCGTATTTATTTTTCGGTGTGACCGAGGAACATCGCTAAACCTTATATTCAGCAATTTGTTTAGGGCATCATCTCTGATGATCTGAAAATTAGGGGCGAGGTAAAGCCAATGAAAAGTTTTGATCGGTCTGTGGGTGGTGCTTGGACAACAAATTTAGTAAGGGCGCTGCCTGCGTAAGTCAAAGCTCCAAGTGCGCACCTCAGTTTTCAACTGTATTGAGAATTAAGCATCATTACCTATTGTACACTACATCCTATCAACTGGAGAAGCGAATGAAGTAAACGTGACAACTACTGTTAGATATTATTTTGCCAAGAAACTGACATGGAAATACAGTGCTCATAGTAGAAACATCCTCTTTACGATACGAATAATCTGAAGAATCATGCCTAAAAATATGGAAGTGTTTCAAGTAGCCAGAAGAAAACAATTTCGGTATGTGACGTAATATCTCTTACGTGAGGTAAAAAATGCTATAGGCCACAGGAATGTCACACCAATTAGCAAATGGTATAAATGCAGTATACAAGGCTCACACGGAAACTCTTCAACAAATTTTCTCACTGTTATTAATAGTATTTCGAATTTCAAGTGTGCTTAAAAGTATGACTATAAGGTAATTCCAATACAGAGATTTCATTTTTCATGAAACATTGCTAAATAATATGTTATCTATACGACGACGAAATACTTCAGTAAACCGAAATCGCCTTGTCTTATTTGACTGAAAGGCCGATATGTCATCTGGAACTCAGCTTTCTTTCTGTATTAGTATCATTTTTTGACGTAGGCAATGACCTCCCAGATACTGTACCAATACCCAAAAAGTTTATGACCTTGTACATGATGCACTGCGCCATTGGTTGTCAGATCAAAGCTGATTTGCTGATTTGTTCGAGATAACACATGCTCGTTTTCTGTACATCAAAACAAATGTTTCCCTCGTGTAAGGCGCACGTGTTAATAATAGTTTTTCTTAGTCCACTACGGGTACGAAGTAGTCAGCTTCTTGTGAATATAAGGTTTTTTAAAGTATTATGGATCTGTGTTTCTATCTCGATGTACTTCGTGGTAAACTAAACTGCATTCTGTTTATTAAGAGAAGAATTCCAGCGTGTAAAAGTGAGCCGCATGACAGCAGTATGCCTCCGAGCACTATGCGACTTAACTTTTGAGGTGACAGCAGTACTAACAACTCAAGTACAGTTGTGTTTCTGTCTTTCATTGGAAAAGTGTGCTTAAAAGTATGACTATAAGGTAATTCCAATACAGAGATTTCATTTTTCATGAAACATTGCTAAATAATTTGTTATGTATACGACGACGAAATACTTCAGTAAACCGTAAGCGATCAGGTTATGAATGGCTGGATCTCAATAGATTTTTGAAATGACCTGCATCTACATGTACACTCCTACTTTGCAAGCAACCGTGCAAAACTCCTGTCAGAGCCAACCGTGGGAATGCAATGTACCTCTGGGCCATTGTTAAATGGAAACTGAGCCTGTGATCTGTATCGAGTGAACCTTTCGACATGCGATTCGGCACAGTGAGTCACAGGTCTGATGTGAAAACGGTGTGGAACAGGAACATTTGGGAAATTAATGACACTGACAACTGTGTCATGAGTATGGTCCTTGCGAAAATCATTAGTAATGAACGGACCTATGGAGCTCATCTAACTACTAATATCAAACACATTTCCACTTTGACCAACATTTCTTGTTAAAAAAAAATCAAAGTAAAAATCAAAACATGATTTATAAACGTCATAGTAACTTCTCCAACCCAACAGATACAACAGAAAATTGGGAGTGATAATCAGTACTATGCGTTTAGTTAACATAAAAAGAGCACTGACGAGGGTACCACACAAACTTTCTCTCGCCGATTTGATTCATATCGATAGGGTGTGTAGGGCATGACCAGGGCAGCAACATATGCACGCAGCAAGACGCAGCTCATCCATTTTTCAGAAAATCGATTTTGAAAATTTAGGCGTGCTTACACAGGGTGAATCAGCTAAAACTTGCGTATCAAATATTGTGTAACTAGAAAGTGCTACTTATGTGAGGTTTTCAGAGAATGGATTGGTTGTCAGTGGGTCGTATTGTTGGATTGTCATAATACTTAGAAAGTGCATTTTTGTGCAAACATTCACTTTGTTACATGTAACAATACCTACAGACATTATAAAACTAAAAGGAGGGTAAATTAGAATGTGAGTGGCGTCCGTTGCAGGCTTCCAGTGAGAGACGTTTACGAGATACCGCATTCCGAAAAGTTTCCACGGCGACACTAGTTTGTGCCATTCAACCTCCATACTTGTTATGTTTGTTTACAGTGCGTTTGTGTGTTCCTTGAGTGCACTGCGACATGTTGGTCAGTTTGTGACATTCTAAGCAGCAGGTAGTGAGTGGAGGTCCGGATTTACCAATGGAGAAAAAGCCGACTTGGTCATGATGTATGTAGAGTTTAGGAAGAATGTAGTCCTTTCTTGTACGGTATTTGCGGCAAGATATCCCAACAGACGTCAACCATCTCGGCAAGTAATTATCAATCCCTTCAACCAATTACGTAAAAGTGGTAGTGTAACATCCAGACAATGAAACGGAAGGATACAAGTCACGACAGAAGGGGAGTGAAATTAAGGTTTTTGCTGTTGTTGTAGCTGATCCGCCCTATAGCTCCTGCAAAATCGCACGAGGAAGAGCCATGAGTCAGGAAAGTGTACTACGCTTTCTCCATCGACATAGGTTCCATCCCTATGACACCTCTCTCCACAAGAGCTGCATGGGAACAATTATGAGAATCGTGTTAACGTCTGTACATGGCCATTACGGCAGGATTTTCCAGATGTATCATATATCGTGTTTACTTATGAAGCTGAAATATCATTGGACGCCCCAGGATAAGGAATCAAAGGGAAAGTTGCAGGCCATTTATCACAAGTCATTTGTTACTTCAGAAAAGTCCAACTGTCTTAATTGCACAGATATGAAAAAACACTAATAAAATACAATCGATTAAGGCAGTTATTGTAGATTTCCTTTCAATTGAACCAGTTTATGATTAGTTAGTTAATTTAATCGAATAAAATGCACCAATTTAGGAAGGATGACAGGTAAGTAGTACAATCAATATAACGCAATCACGCGCAAAGCGCTTGGAAAATAGTACAGCAAAGATGCTAAAGATTACAATGCCGTTATTTCGCTGACCAAAGGGGGAGCTTGACATTAATGAATGTAACTTGCAAGAAGTTTAGAAGCATAAAATTACACAAGCAGGGAAAACATAGATGGGGCAGGTACGGCATGCAGGATCTGAATAAGATGGTCTAGCGTAACCAGCATTACTGGTTAAATTAACTTTGCTACGAGATAGAAACTCAGCTTATGAGGGATGCCGTAGCAAGCCAGGAGGCTGCGACGTCTCAGAGGCTACGCCGAGACGGGAACCGGCGCGCCGCCCGCACAGACGCGAGCGGACCACGCCCGGTGGACCGGCGTGTAACAGGTAACTCCCAGGGACACAGTCTCCATGTGCCACGAACAAGCTCAGAAAGCCGAGAGCAAACAAGGAAACACATAATTTATGCAGTAACATACATGAATGCTCAGACAAGAAACTCAACGTGAGCGTGGCCGTGAGCCCCAGAAAAATCTTACGTGTTAAACAGGGGTATCACAATATGAATTACTAAAAGGATTTAACCGGTTAATCTTACAATAAAATATAACCACAAGTGAAAGTAATAACTAAGGAATGTCGCACAAATTAACTAAAGTGTCTTAAAATGTATCAGGCAAATCCCGAAGGCTAACACTCGAACAACAACAATAGTAATTAAATTTAGACAAATAATTTTTTTTTTTTTTTTTTTTTTTGAAACGGGAAAGATCTCACCATTGTAGTGGAACTTAATCCTTAATGACGCAAATGAGCTAAGATTCACTGGGCCGCTAGCGTTTGCTTACCATTTCGTCACATCAATCACGGAAGCAACAACTTACAATACAAATATGTCTCAGTTTCGATCTTAGTGGTCACTGACACACGTGGCGACTTAGACATGACAATTAATTTCAGTCCCGAGTGATAATAGAAGGAAACCTTGTCAGGTTGCAATTAAATGAAAGTTTGAAACACATCAAATATGGAACAGATAATTACAAGCAGAAACACCAGAAAAGATGCATCTAACACTTGAGACAGAGTGATGGAGACCCACATACAATCCAGCGTAACGAGAGCAACTTCAACATAGGAGCACATGTGTCAATGACTGAGCGAGGTAGCGCAGAAGTTGGCACACTGGATTTCTAGAAGGCGACGGTTCAAACCCGCGTCCGGCCATTCTGATTTACGTTTTCCGTGATTTCCCTAAATTTCTTCATGCAAATTCCGGGGCCGGCCGATATGGACGAGCGGTT
This sequence comes from Schistocerca serialis cubense, assembly GCF_023864345.2. NCBI lineage: Eukaryota > Metazoa > Arthropoda > Insecta > Orthoptera > Acrididae > Schistocerca > Schistocerca serialis. Next base: position 542,833,570 of record NC_064641.1, on the reverse strand, counting down.
CTAGGCACTTCAGTCTGGAACTGTACGACCGCTACCGTCGCAGCTTCGAATCCAGCCTCGGGCATGGATGTGTGTGATGTTCTTAAGTTAATTACGTTTAAGTAGTTCTAAGTTCTACGGGACTGATGACCTCAGACGTTAAGTCCCATAGCGCTCAGAGCCATTTGAACCATTTTTGAGCAAATGCCGTGATGGTTCCTTTGAAAGGGCACTGCCGACTTTATTCCCCACCCTTCCCTAATCCGATGGGATCAATGATCGCTCTGTCTGTTCCACTATCCGAATCAACCAACCACCTAACTATGTGCCAATCAAGTGACGATAACTTTATCCCCAAACGGCAGACCAGACGACATCAGAAAGTGAACAGCACTCCACCATCCACATCGACTACTATGGCTCCTTAATACAGGGTAAGCCGGCTGCACGACGTTAATCCAAGATTGACCAACACAACTCTACCGACCGCCGGCCACTTAGACTATTATGCACCCATAAGCTCCGTCAACAGCTCACCGTACGTCACATGCGCCTCTTATATCTCTCCCTCTCCCTGACTGCCACCCACTGCCTGCCCATATGACCAACATGCCGCTCCAAGGAACTACAACCTCTACCGTAGTCAGCCCATTTCTCTGGGGAAAGCTGAAAGACGCCGTCTACAAGGACATAACAACTACACCCGATGATATGGAACACACTTGAAAAACTAACCGTTTACTCCTCCAACTACGGAGCACGTGAATACTAACGACAATACAAAGTGTATGAAGATGCGTAAAATTTTGAAACTCGATTTTCTCGAAACCAGTTGAGTGTTGCCTCTCCCTATGGTGGTCCTAATCGTGCTCTATACAACCCGTCAATATGAATCAGACAGATGACCGTAATTCCGTACCGTCCCGTTGTGAGCGGCGAAGTCACTGACTCGACGCTTTTCGACACGCAATGAGCGTTCGATGATGCTGCAGTATCAGAAGGCGGACTGCGCCCACAGTAGCTGCAGAAACCACTGTTCAAGTCGTAGCCGAAGAAGAAATGTCTCAGTAGCAGTGCCTGCAGGACAGTTGAAGAATCACAAGCAAAACTCCACCGTATAAGTCTCTAAGAAAGTAAGTGGAGAAAAGCCCGCTCGCCGTACTTCTACGGCGAGAATCTGCTAAAAATATCTACTTTCCAGTACACCAGATTGTAAAACGAGCTTCTAATCGGATACTGCGTTACAGACTCTGGCCTCTCTCCTATTTAAAATTCATGCATCCGTAAGACCAATGTGAGCAAACCCACACTCCGTTTTCTTGGAAAAAAACACATTAACTCCCACTACGTCTACTTCTTCAGGCACCGACCAATCACAGACTCTTCATCTGTGTCCAACGGGAAACATTTCAGCGACCACATTCCACGACGTCAGAAAGATGCGCCAGTGGTCTGGAAGACACGGGCTGAATATTGCACAACTCTCACAGTTCGAAGGAACTGCAGATGTTATCTACAGGGTCGTCCGTCTTTAGTGTGTTCTTCGATAACTATCATCCGTCCTGTGCCAAGCAAGCGTCACGGGGGCACTTTGATTGAATAGGACAGAGCGGAAACAAACACACGGATCTCCTGCACTTCCAACTATTCTGTTGTTCCACACTGCTGCAGCTATTTTGAGTCGACCACGTGCCACACTCCTGTCCGGGTTCCATGATGAATTCTCCATGCCTCGCCAAACTAACGTCCTGAACACAAAGCTTAGCCGACCGGTGACTGACTGCAGAACCTAGTTCCAGTGGGCGGGCGAACGGCCCTCTGCCTCACCAAGGCTATTACAACTCAGAAAAGCTGGTTGGTAAGGTGCTGTACCTTCCATTCAACGCGTCACCAATATTGCGAGAAGTCCCCAAGACCCTGCGAATTTATCGACATGCAAACGCAGATCCAAATTAATCAAAATAACATCAGAGAGAAGTTGTGATCTCTGAAGTCACCTGTGTCCCAGTTTTTCACATGGTGTCTTGCATCACTTAAACAAGGAAAAAAAATATCAGCATTCCGTGAACGAAGATGGAATAATGTTAATAAAATGAAACTACGAACTGAAACTACTGATTGGCTCCTCCCTGACGAATTTCAACCATATGGTTATTCCCATTGCTGTTGAAAATCGAAATAGTGTGAGGGAAAGGCGGCTGTCTGCATGGCTCCGTACGGGCCATAATTTATTGCGGGCCCTAATTTATCTTGTCTTCGTGCTACTTACCCGAAATGTAGATTGCCGGCAGCAAAACCGTTCTGCTTCAGATACCTGTTCTCTACGTTCTCTCATTAATGTTTCACTAAAAGAGCGTCATAAATTACTCGAGGGATTCCCATTTGAGTTCATGAAATATCTCTGTAAAATTCGCTTGCTGTTCTGTAGCAAATCTAGCATCCTGTCGCTGAAGCCTTCAATGCGAGTTATTGTGGATCACAAACAATACTGTGGTACTTAAGAATGGGTCGCTCCAGAGTTCTTTGTAGATGAACCATTCTTCCCCAAACTTCTGTCAATGAACCGAAGGCGACCACTCGCTATCCCTACAGCCGACTTTCCATTTCATATCACTTTATACTATTAAGTCTAGATATTTAAATGACCTGACTAGTAATGTTGCATTCAGGAACTACAGAATTGTTTTCCCTCCTCGTCTCCACTAACTTACATTTTTTTTCTACATTTACAGATAGCTGTCATTCCTCACACCAAGTAGAAATTTTTTAGAACCGTAAGTCATCTTGCATCCTCCTATAGTCACTCAATGACGACACTTTCCCATGTGTCGCAGTGTAATCAGTAAACAGCCTCAATTGATGCTCATTATGTCTGTCAGATTATTTATGAATATAGAGAAAAAGAGTGGTTATGTTACCCTTTCCTGGGCCCAGCTGACGATACGCTTTGGAACTACCACGCTTTTAGTTTTAGAAATTGGAAACAATGTGTGTGCCAAAACCTCTTTCTTTCAATAAGAAAGCAAGTACCTTTAAAATGGGACTACAGAATCTAATCTACAGTCCCCTTTGCTACACTACTTTAAACACAAATATAAATGCACCCTGTAAATCAACAAGTAGGTATTGTTAGACACAACGAAATCTTTACACTTCAGTAATTACTCATCTAGCGTCTGCAGCAAAATAAACTCTGTGCAATTACCTCTTTTCCAAATGAGCCGTCTCTCTAAACTCACATTTCAAATCATCCTCTCTGCTAAATTACGCATTGTGGAATATGAGAAATAAAAATTTCTGTGCTGATCTTCCGTCATCCAAGCTCATTGCTACGCCGTAACACAACACTCTCTCCCGCTCTCTGGCCGACAACTGCTTCCGACATCAACGCTCGCCCCATCTCTGCTCAGTAACGATACAACCTCTGGTAGCCAAAGACTACGAGTCATTCATGTGTGCGGCATAACAAACAGGCTCAAAGTAATAAACATTCAAAATAAATTGTCAAATGTAAGAAACAAACTGAAATTTCTTACGATGTATACATCTTTGATAACCATTTCTCCAAATACAGATACCTTTGACCTTGTCTCTGATGAACACTCGCCATCGAGGACAACGTACTGGGATCAATTACGCAAGAAGTCTTCGAGCCACTCACACATCTAGCAACCTTTCCGCATTCTCGTATCTTCATTAAAGACTCCTGTGGGCCACGGTGTCAAACGCTTTCCGGAAATCTAGGAATCTGGAATTTGCCTGTTGACCAAAGACATAGTTCTCCGAGTACTATGCGACAAAAGGGCAAGCTGAACTCTAAACCAACGACGTTTTCCTAAATCCGTGTTAATTTGTGGAGATAAGCTGAACCAACTCATGGAAATTTGTTATAATCGCAGAAAATGTTCTAGATTTCTGCAGCAAATCGACGTTAAGAATAATGGTCTGTGATATTGCAAGTCCGTTCGCTTCTCGTTCGTATATACATGAGACACCTGTGCATTTTCCCAGTTGCTTTAAATCTTGTAATGGGCTAGGGAATCGCTATAATTGCAGGCTAAGTAATGGGTTAGTGCCCTTCAAGTATTCTCTGTAAAATTATCGAATTTCATATTTTGACTAAAGTTCAGTCTTGATCACATCATGTATGTTTTAATAATATATACCCTAACAATTAACTGATCACTGCTTTCCAAAAATGTTTACCAAAATATCGAATTTCATCTGGAACTGGTGATTTTTTTTCAACTCTTTCACTTGCTTCTTTATGATGGCGATTTCTATTACTAAGTAGGACGTACGGGAGTCTGTGCGACGGTAAAACGATGGTATCTTTGTACGGCCCTCCTGCGGTGAATGATTACTTAAACGCAAAATATTAAACGTAACCATTCATTTTGCTGCCTTCAATTGCCACCCCAGGCTGGTGAACGAGTGACGAGAGAAGTATTCGAATCACTTAGCGGTTTTACATAGGACCAGAATTTCCTCGAGTCTTCTGCGATATCTTTTATAAAGGTGTGACGGCGGTAGTCTTTGTATGCTTGTCGCATCGATCATTTTATATATCCACAAACCTCTACTAACTTTTGATTGTAATCATTTGCGCGTTCTGTTCTGAACCGAGAGTGCAACTGTCTCTGTGATGTACTTCCACTATAATTGGAATTGTTCTGAAGCCATTCGTTTGGTTCTTATCGAGAACTGCGAAACATTCGATGTAATGAGCTCACTGGGCAAACAGTCGAAACTAATTTTATTTTTCGTAGTTGTGGCACTCTGTGGCCGCCGTGTTATAGCGAGGAAAGATACGATGTATGAGGATGAGTGTCCAGCATGCTAGACAGCTGCAGTTCGACACCCAGTTTAGACAGAAGTATCTGCTTGTGACGGATTGTAATGAGAAGAACTTTCTGTTGTGGTACCTCTAAGCTAGTGTCCAGATAAATAAGAATTTGTAATCACCCGTGAAATTGTGCTGTCTGAGTTGGTATAACTGCTCAGTTTTAAGACTGCATCATAAAATAATGATAAAACTCTGTACAGTTAACTCCCGAAACGCAATAACATTTAGTTGAAGAAAATTGCCAGGTACTAACCTCTGTATCTACGCTGCAAGAATGGTGCATAAGAATTTTACATCATATTTTTCAGCTGACTGAAAAATAAAAGTCAACCGAGGATTCATTGATAGTTAATGACTAATATCCGTTACTGAAGTTAAATAATTCCTTCCTGTGTACACAGAAAGCTCAGGTTACTGCAGACTTATGGCGAGGTGCATCTTTCAGAAGCTATAGGGTAAATTTACCTTTCCTTTAGAAAGTGTTTTTACAGGAAGATTCCCAAGGGAAAGCAGCGAATGTTCAACAGAAGGCAAGAGTCAATTATTAGTGTGGATTACTTAATTGAGCTTCTCCAACAAGTTCAGCTACTTTTGCTCTTCTTGGAAACAAGCGAATTAACATCCAGAGATGTTTTACATATTTCCACTCAATAATGCCTTATGGAATAATTTTTGGGGGTAACTCATCACTTGAAACGAAAGTACTGACTGCACAAAAACGAGCAGTGAGAATAAAGTGTGGAGTCCATCAGTCTATGTCATGTAGGTACCTCTTCAAGGAGCTAGTCATTTTAACCGCGCCATTACAATACATACAATATATTCGCTAATGAAATTCGTCATAAATAAGTTATCACAATTTGAGAATCGTGAGGTCCATACCTACAACAGTAGAGGGAAAAATAGCCTTTGTTGCATATTACTAAGGTTTTATGTGGCTGACAAAGCAATTTATGCAGCAACAAAAATTTTTGATCATTTGCCCAATACCATGAAAAGTCTGGCAGGTAGCACAGGAAGTACTGAATCTCCTTCAATTCTATTCCATTGACGAATTTCTGCTTAAAAACTGGTAGGCAGAAAGAAAAAGAATAGAAGGTATTCATTAATGTTAACACTATCCATTTATACATATCCTGTACATTGATTCGTTCCCCATAATTTAGATGAAGTATCTTCACAGCAATAATGCTAGTCTTGCAATGTTCGCAGGAGAGCTTTTGTGAAGTTTGGAAGGTAGGAGATGAGGTTCGAGTGGAAATAGCGCTCTGAGGACGGACCGTGAGACGTCCTTGGATAGCTCAGTCGGTAAAGTACCTGGTTGCAAAAGACATAGGTCTCGAATTCGAGTGTCAGTCCGGCAAACAGTTTTAACGAAGTTCTAGATGATGGATATAGATAACCTGATTAGAGGAGTTTCTTATTGTACAAGTGTTAACAGATACAAAACGTGAGATATATGAATATGAAAGAGAAAAACCAAGAGGTGGGCGTTACACGCACACTTCATAAAATGATATATTGCATTTGTATATAAATACTTTTAAAATGTTGCATGATAATACATTATCAGCAAACGCAGGCATCAGCTGTTGGTGACAATTTTAATTAATATTCTGACAAAACAGCCACACAATTTGATTCACTATTACCGGTTTGACCCGAGCGCAATCAGGTAACAACTGCCCGGCTGTCAAAGTGTTAAAAGGGTTAAAAGCACCGCACGGTACAAAAGTTTAACACCAAGCGTTGAGAATTGTAATAAATTCTCCTGCGAAAGGACTTGAGAGGGCTGATCTATATTCCTACGGACCTAATCTGATGAGGTTAAATAAAAATCTAAATAGAATAACATAAATGAAAAAGTAAGCGCTTCACCGCAAACGCCATTTTCTCGAACGGGAGGGTAGCCCCTGTAGCTTTAATCCTTTTCGACGTTGTTATGTTTTTTATCATCGATATCAGTTGAGTTCGAACCATTCACTTGTCATCTATATAGAAAGAGAACTAGCAAACACATAAAGTGTTTACGATGGTACAGCTAGGGCCTCATACTAGATTATTTACTCATACTTCATACATGTAGTACGCACAGAATGTCACATCATGATGTAAACTATATTTATGTAACCTTTTGGATTGTGTATTCCACAAATGCACCATTTAGACCTTCTGAAATGTTATACTGAGTCCGTTATACCCAACATTTCTCCACCTTAGAATATGCACATTCAAGTGCCAGGAACAGCCCACAACAATCAGTTTATTGCTGCTGTTGTCCAAAGTTGCTAAGTTATAGGCAAAGAGATGTTTAAAACAGTCAGTCTTCAACTTCTATCCCTGTCTAACCCCAACCTTGAAATGCACACAGTTACAAAAGTACCACTACAAATTAAGCAATAAGGGTACAAAGAGTTGTCTACATATTAATATTAGATTCATCTTAAATCACAGTGAAGTTACTGTTTTTCCCCATGTATAATGCAGTTATAAGTATAACCGTAGTGTAATTATAAAAAGCTTGTTGTTTTACAAACATTGTCCTATTATGTTGAAAGTGTAAACATAGTCCAGATGTTAAAAGCAATTTTTTCAAAATTATATTTCAGGTAATTTAGTAGTGTAGCCACTGTCCAAATCAGGAAGAGCATATTGTACACGTGGACAACAAACCTAACTAGGAACTTGTAATGTACAAACTTAGTCAGCTACCAGAGTTATTATTTTATGTTGAGCACAAAACCTTGGTAAAGAAATGCTGTTGGAGGTTTATATATTACAATGGACATTACTTATCTGTCAAACATAATCACAATTCCTTGCAAACTATGATTTAATGTGATTACATAACCACTGTCATTTAATTATGCTATTGACGACATTATCTATTTATATTTAACACAACCAATTCATATTATGGAAGAGATATCAGAAAAGTAATCTACCAATTAACAGAGTGAGCTATGTAGTCGTAGACTCTCAATGTCAGTGTCCCACTTGGGTACTGAATCATATGCCTCAAATTGTGAGTTCGCAAAAATCCACTGAACTGTTGACTCTTACTTTATGTCCACTTACTATGTTAATGAGTTTCACTCTATGCTCACTATTTTAATATACTTCTACTATGGCTGTAAAGCAATTAGAATTACGTAATGGAATTTGATGTTCGTAATTTTAATATAATTAGTCTTTATGAAAGAAAAAGACAATACTAACAAAGAGGTCATATTGGGTATAACACATGTTGTACTGATGTAGGTGATTTCAGAATGAGTAAGCATTGCAGTTGCGGAGTACAGAGTTGAATGGATTTTGTTAGTATATTTTTGCACAATTACGTGACACACTGTGAATGACAGGCCTACTTCTGCGATGTATGTATGAACAATCATTTATGAGCGCTAGCATAGGTATCGTATATACTTTACTTATGGTTTGTTGTCTTTTGATACAGATGATCCACATATGGTTCAAAACTGATGGAAATCGATGGTCAAAAATAAAATAACTAGTACAGTTAGGCATTGTATAATGCTCTTAGAACTAAATTCAATCCAGTATATTTGTATGTTCCCCCCAAGATTTTGTTGACCACTAAAGATTCAACAGTTATTCCCTGCGTATCTCCATCAGAAACTAAAAAGTGAAGAAGAGGAAATCTTAACTTCACGCGCTTTTTTAAAAACTGGTAACAGTGTGCATTTTTAGGGGAATAGTGCATAATTTCTTCATTTCCAGTGTAACTCGTGTTACCAGAAGCAACAAACGAAATCTAAGTACTTCTTCGTTCGATCCTTTCCAAATTTTATAACTGTTTCTCTGTTCTTTCTGGCGAATTCTACTGTGGCAGTGTAACTCCAGTAAACGCACGTGCTTCCAGTGCTAACGTAAGGGAGTCATGCTTTTTGGTCGCTGTTTGTATTGGGTTTCAATATTCACTTTCTAACCTCTCGAGTATGTTATTTTCGAGTATTCTTTCGATTGCCTCGTCAACTGTTTCTCTCCTGGAAAACTATAACGGATATAATTGAATCTGTAACGTCTCACGCTGCTTCACGTTGTTTAACAACGGCAACCATTCATTAACCCGATTATACGTGGGCGCGTAAAGCTTGGTACAATTTTCCCTTAAAAATTGCTCGCAGATCTTTCAAATTGTTATTTTCCACCCGAGTATTTGAAGAAGACTTGTAGAGCTTATGGTGCAGATATGCGAAAATCAATTTCCTTGCTAGTGAATTTAATATCGACGCCCACAGCGTAATATTATTCTCCCTCTAATAATCCAATAACTTAATCCGCAGATTCTCATACTTATTACGTATGATCAAGCACGCCCTTCCGTAATCTATATTACTTCTCTTCTAATCGAGCCGGTCACTGTCATAAACACAATCAATGCTTAGTGTGTGTATGATTAACACACTTATTTCAGAATAATTACTCAATAGTTTATATCGTTTCAAGGCTATTACGTTGATCAAATAGCTCTCTAGAAACAGAAATATCTTCACTGGCCTTGTAAGGAATTGCTACATTGAAAAGTCCGCATAATACTATATAAGATACTTAATGGTGTGAGGTGAAGAGTACTTCAGGTATCACTAACTGATCCGCCCTACCCTGTTCGGCTCGGCAACTGAGTGTGGGAAGAATGATCGTTCGTAGGCCTATAATAGGCTCTATTTCTCGAGTTTCCTCTTCGTGATCATTACACGGGATGTATGTAGGAAGAGGTAACATGTTGTCCGACACTTCCTGGAAATTTTCCCTTTAGCAATTTCTGGAAAACCTCTCTGTAATGCACAACGCCTCTCTTGATGGGCTGCCATTGGAGTTTGTTTAGCATCCCGGTAACGAATTTCCTTTATTTTACGTCTATGGCCACAGATTACCGGTTTCGGTCTATAATGACCATCTTGAGATCTGTTTTATAAAAACAATGTCCTAATGTACTGCAGCCGTAGTGGCATCGTCAAATGTTAAATGCGAAATCAGCACCAGCATCGTCAAATGTATATGAATAACAGCTTATGCACGAGTGATATTGTCAACAGCACAATGCTGCTGAATTCAATGCACTGTGACTGACTCTCGAACCATAGGGACTTACATGCATTGCGCGTTGAGAATGGCTAGCTACTAGCTGAAATCTGGATTTCCATAATAAAATCTAGAAAGGACGACTGATTGCTGCACTCTATAATTTATAAGTCACACACAGTCGCTGAGTGCATCCACCTTCCGAACGGAAGGTAACCTGATTAGTCCTATGTTTATTTCGGAAAGCATTATGGGAAATATTTGTGCACATTGCACTCAGGCTAGTTCTTTTTTCAGTCTAGCGCAATGCGCCAATTAGCTAACACAGACTGTATATATATTTCGTCGATATCGAATCTTTCATCTCTTCTTTCAAAGACTTTTTCTACCAAGCTCACGCAGGACTCCGAAGTCAGTGGACAGATTCAACAACTTTAACTGTATTCTGTCCACAGCCTCCATTGTCGAAATATTTATCCTTACAGAAGACAGAGAGAAAGCATCATCTGTGCCAGATCCCAAAATACGAAGATTCATCACCTACACTACGGAAGGATGTAAAACTATGAATGTAAAAACTGCCATAAGGCTATCTGCTTATTCCATGGAAACAAGGTTTGCCAAATTCGCCCCGCTGTTCTTCTTCTGGTAATTCTGAGTGAAAGCGGAAGGCACCAGACTCAAAACAGGGACTTAAAATGAGAGCTTTGTGCTTAAATTTACTGCTTAGTAAAATTAATGAACTGAAAGCTGCAACTATTCGGCGGTCGATTCCATATTTCGCTCATTTATTTATTTTTTCTTTTGTGTTTAATAAAAAGAAGCCAATGATTACGTTTAAATTACTAAAGTTAAAATTATTAGCCAATAGCTGATTTCAAAATCTGTTCCTGTCAGTCTCACTGCATCCGAACACAGGAGTCCCACAACTCCCTTGCGGAGGGTTAAAACTGATTCCGATCAATCGTCATGAGAGAAATCGTACAGCACATCTTGATGACGTTGCGTCCATTGCTCCACATCTTTAGTTCACGTAAATAGCTGGCACAGCTTTGTGAAGCCGATATGTACAATTTTTTTCAAAATGACAGCTGTCTAAAGACAAGATTATTGAAACTGCTTGCAACACTTGTCATGTATGGCGGTTTGGATTGTAGTATAAATGAGAATGTAACACACAACAAAATTAACTTCCGACACAAACCAAAATCATCATATTTGCTTGACAACTGCTTCTACTCCACAGAAGTTTTAAAAATTTGTGTAAGGTGTGTGTGTGGATGTGTTTGACTGTAGTTAAGTGTAATCACTGTGCATAAAAGAATTCTGATGGAAAAGACTGACGCAAAAAACTATCGTCAAATTATGTCAAATTTTTCGCTGTCAAGGAACGTAATGAGAGTAAACTAACTCGTTCGACATTAAAGTGAGGGACTGCATCTATAATCCAGTGAACAAACAATCTGCGAATAACTCGATGGAGTGTTGGCCAGTAACATCGGAAACCATCGATATCTTCACAGGTACCCTACCCTGTCATTTTTCAGATTCGTTCCTTGAAACTGACAGGTGTTATCTGCGGAAGTACTGGAGTTCGTGACGAATTTATTCGGCCGCATTCTCTCGAGTTATTAGTGCTCACAACGCGCTGGGAAAAACTTCTGCTTGGGCAGTATGTTGAACATTATAGCCTGAACACTTCATAGGATACAAACTCTGAACCAGTAAAGTGTAAGAAGTTTTCATACGCTATGTATGAAACTGAAAAGTTGACAAACACGTTTTTTAAACTATGAGTCTTTAAAAGTACGAAATATTATTACTTTACTTTGGTCCAGAGTCTACATCGTAGAGTCATCGTCACTGTTACCTAAATCTGTATCCGGAGCATCTGATCGTAAGTTGACAATGACAGGTTCAAGGCTTATATCCATCTTCATATCCCTATCAAAGTCTTCTTCTTGAAGCTTCTCCGCATACCGCACAAACTGTGCCCACCCTGGAACTGGGGATGTCTATTTCGTCAGGCAACAAGTAATTCAGTATCGGTTTTCTTGAATGTTATTTTTTCCCACGCAGCCTTTATCCTTTGCCCCAATTAATTCCATGTAATTATACTGACGGTGATGCGTAGGTAAACGCAAAACTATGTGACCACATTTACGTGCATGAAAGTCAAGTTCGTACGTTCTGTCGGGTGAGTTATAATGTGAAGACCCAAAGAAACTGATACACCTGCTTAATATCGTGAAGGGCCCACGCAAGCTCGCTGAAGTGCCGCAATACGACGTGCCGTGGATTCGACTGCTGTTTTAAGTAGTCTGGGGGGGGAACTGACACCATGAACCCTGCAGGGCTGTCCCTAAATCCGTAAGAGAACTAGGTGGTGGAGATCGTTTCTGAACAGCACGTTGCAAGTCATCCCAGAAATGCTTGATAATGTTCGTATCTGGGGAGTTAGGTGGCTAGGAGAAAGGTGTTTAGGCTCTAAGAGTGTTCCTGGAGCCAATCTGTAGCAATTCTGGACGTGTGGTGTGTCGCATTGTCCTGCTGGAATTGTCCAAGTCTGTCGAAATGCACAAGGGACATGAATGAATGCAGGTGATCAGATAGGATGCTTACGAACGTGTCCCCTATCAGAGTCGTATCTAGACGTATCAGGGGTCCCATATCATACAAATTGCACAATCCTCACACCATTACGGAACCTGTACCAGCTTGAACAATCCCCTGCCGACATGCAGGGTCCATGGATTCATGAGGTTGTCTCCATACCCGTACACTTTCGTCTGCTCGATACAATTTGAAATCTTAATAACCTGCCATTGTAATAGCAGTAACCGCCGATCTAACAACTACACCAGACACTTGTTGTCTTATCTAGGCGTTGGCGACCGCAGCGGCGTATTCTGCGTTTTTACATTTCTCTATATTTGAATACCCATGCCTATAACAGTTTCTTTGGCGTTTAAGTGTATATGTTGCAAAGCGTGTTCAGTTACATTGCGAGACTGGCTGAAAAATAAGAAATGATGTATCGCTTTTGCTATGCCTATGGTTTGGCGGGAGTCTACAATCCATGCAGATGGTTACTATTACTGCTTAACTCCATCTATAAATTCAGGATGGTCTATAAAGAAAAGAAGGAATCTTCGATCTGCTAATCGACCCAATCCGCATTCAGATAGTTTACTAGTTCCCGCTGCACGCAAAAATTGCATGTTTGAAGTAGAAAATGAAGACAGTGCGGAACAAGAAGAAGAAGCAAAGGAACCAAAAAAGCCTTCAACATCCCGTGACCCTGATTTTGAGGGAAAAGGTGACAAACCGCATAGAATGAGTCAAGCGGAATTCAATGATCTCATTAGAGACTTTGGGCTGTCAAAGGAGAAGGCAGAAATTCTTGGGTCTCGACTGCAGCAATGGAATCTTCTCGAAAGTTATGTCACAGTCTCACAGTACACATAACGTGACATGGAACTGCTTCCCTTTTTGAAGAGGAAAAACAATGTTGTTGTTTGCTGCGACATTAATGGCGTGATGAAATCTTTGAATCTGAACCAGGATTCAATTAAATGGAGGCTATTCATAGACTCCTCCAAGCTTAGTTTGAAGGCTGTGTTACTTCACAATGGCGACTGTCTTCTTCCTTCTATTACTGTTGGTCATGCTGTTCACACGAAGGAGATATACGAAGATATGACAACCTTCTTGGACTCAGTAAAATATCATGAACACAAATAGAAAATCTATGCTGAACTACAAGTCATTGTCATAATCTTAGGAACCCAACTGGGGTACACAAAACATTGCTGCTCCTGCTGTATGTGGGACAGTAGGGATAGGAAATCATATTATATTAAAGTAGACTGGCTTGCAAAATATCTTAACCCTAGCTAGAAAAATATTGTTTCCGATCCTCTCGTGGACCCAAAAGACGTTCTTCTTTCACCTCTGCATATCAAGCTGGGTTTGATGAAAATTTTTGTCAAAGATATGAACCAAGAAAGACCGGTCTATAAGTACATAAGAGAGAAATTTCCGAAATTAAGTGATGCAAAAGTTAAGCAAGGTATTTTCATCGGACAACAAATTCGAGAACTTGTAAAGGATCCTGAATTTTACCAAGTTCTGGAGGGGAAAGAAAAGGAAGCTTGGGAAGCCTTCAAGGGAGTTTTCCTTGGATTTTTAGGTAGCAAAAGAGATGAAAACTACCCTCAGTTGGCAACAGCACTCCTGCAAATATACAATAACCTTGGATGCAACATGTCCATCAAAATCCATTTTCTCCACTCCCACCCAGACTTTTACCCTCCTACTTGTGGAGTGTCAGTGATGAACATGGAAAGAGATTTCATGGACATTTCTCTTACGGAAGACAGATCTACATCTACATCTACATCTACATTGATACTCCGCAAGCCACCCAACGGTGTGTGGCGGAGGGCACTTTACGTGCCACTGTCATTACCTCCCTTTCCTGTTCCAGTCGCGTATGGTTCGCGGGAAGAACGACTGTCTGAAAGCCTCCGTGCGCGCTCTAATCTCTCTAATTTTACATTCGTGATCTCCTCGGGAAGTATAAGTAGGGGGAAGCAATATATTCGATACCTCATCCAGAAACGCTCCCTCTCGAAACCTGGCGAGCAAGCTACACCGCGATGCAGAGCGCCTCTCTTGCAGAGTCTGCCACTTGAGTTTATTAAACATCTCCGTAACGCTATCACGGTTACCAAATAACCCAGTGACGAAACGCGCCGCTCTTCTTTGGATCTTCTCTATCTCCTCCGTCAACCCGACCTGGTACGGATCCCACACTGATGAGCAATACTCAAGTATAGGTCGAACGAGTGTTTTGTAAGCCACTTCCTTTGTTGATGGACTACATTTTCTAAGCACTCTCCCAATGAATCTCAACCTGGTACCCGCCTTACCAACAATTAGTTTTATATGATCATTCCACTTCAAATCGTTCCGTACGCATACTCCCAGATATTTTACAGAAGTAACTGCTACCAGTGTTTGTTCCGCTATCATATAATCATACAATAAAGGATCCTTCTTTCTATGTATTCGCAATACATTACATTTGTCGATGTTAAGGGTCAGTTGCCACTCCCTGCACCAAGTGCCTATCCGCTGCAGATCTTCCTGTATTTCGCTACAATTTTCTAATGCAGCAACTTCTCTGTATACTACAGCATCATCCGCGAAAAGCCGCATGGAACTTCCGACACTATCTACTAAGTCATTTATATATATTGTGAAAAGCAATGGTCCCATAACACTCCCCTGTGGGACGCCAGAGGTTACTTTAACGTCTGTAGACGTCTCTCCATTGAGAACAACATGCTGTGTTCTGTTTGCTAAAAACTCTTCAATCCAGCCACACAGCTGGTCTGATATTCCGTAGCCTCTTACTTTGTTTATCAGGCGACAGTGCGGAACTGTATCGAACGCCTTCCGGAAGTCAAGAAAAATAGCATCTACCTGGGAGCCTGTATCTAATATTTTCTGGGTCTCATGAACAAATAAGGCGAGTTGGGTCTCACACGATCGCTGTTTCCGGAATCCATGTTGATTCCTACATAGTAGATTCTGGGTTTCCAGAAATGACATGATACGCGAGCAAAAAACATGTTCTAAAATTCTACAAGAGATCGACGTAAGAGATATAGGTCTTGCCATTGGACAATACTGTTGGTCTTTCTATAGAGATGCTCCGGAACTCCAGTTACAAGAAGCAAGCTAAAAGACGACGATCTCATGCAGCCACCACATGATTCTCTTCAGATCCAACCATCTGCAAGGTATTCTTCCAGGAATCTAGAGCTTTTAGAATGTAACTACCATTAAAAAAATTCAAATACACTTTCAATGTTGTTAGCATATGTAATTAAAATGTATCTTTTCGTCTTAATACGTAAATATGAAATACTTCCACCTAGTGTGTATCACAGAAACTAGAGCTAAGGAAAATTTTTCAATGTCATGGTCGTTTTTCTCGACCCAAAATTAGCAAGAATTGTCTGATGAAGTGCAGGAAACATTCCAAATTGTTTTTTTTGCTGGCCAGTGTTGTCTGTCTCAGCTGCCTTGCAGTGGGTGTGACTGTGTGTGTGGTGGTACTTGCCGATCACCAAATATTTTAGGGATTGCAAATTGGTTATTATGTCTTTCACGACGCCGTCCACCAGTAATTTCAAAGATGTTACTGAAAGAGTTGTTTTTGGAGTTTTAAGCAAATGTGGTGTTTTTAAACGATATCGAAAAGTTTTAATTATTGGTTTAAATTGTAGCTACCTATAGGCAATTTCAATTTTTTTGGTGCCACTGTATGTTCAAAATTTTTCCACCTGAGAAATCTGCAAAGTTGCCGTAAGGAGTGTATCAGTTAGAAAAAACTATGCTTTTTCTACATTTCTCTGTTTCAGAGTAATGTGTGTGTCGTGTCTGGTTGAATTCCATTCGTAGCCAATCTGTAGCTGCCCCGTCATTGGCTCCAGCAACCACAGGTGGATTTACTTTCTACTGAAGATTTAAATGAAAGAAATATTAAGCTCAACCGACTATCAGACAATAAAACATATCCCTCACTTCCCATCCACGCATTATTTTGTACTACTTACATGAGTAAATTTGCCCCTCTTGACTATGTCGATATAACTTGTTTCTGTTCCTACATTGCCTCTTAAGAGCGCCTGAACAGTTACATTATTAGATTGTTGTATCGCTTTCTGTATAATATATTTTTTGTTTGATGGTGTACAGTCAACTTCATTTCCATTTTCGTGTCGTCCTGATAATTTCGATTTCTTATTTCTTTCTTGGTAGAAAAAATCGGTATGTGCAAACACGATACACATCTCTGCAGAATGCTGATCTATAATCTCCATCGTTGTGCTATTGCGCCCCAGATTCCGCAGTTAAGGGTTGTTCTTTCGTTGCTCCCTTAATTTAGAAATAGTATGCCACTTAATTATCTTGTTACGGGATTTAGTGTTGTCCATAACTTTCTGTAATTGCTCTCAGTATTACGTATTCTACCTCTACCCTCCCCCTCACATCAGACTGAGAGCTTGATATTGCTTACGACTGAATGACTGCCATTGAATGAACTCTGTTTTCTTATTTTTTTTTTAAAGAGGAAATCTGGCTATTCTGACTGAGATGCCTTAAATATCTTGAAATATTTGCTGTTGTTGTTTGCGCCTTCATCTCTGTTTTTGTCGTTCTTTCGTTCTTTAGCCACGTGTAAGTTCTCCTAGAATGTATAAAGTTATAGGACAATCTTAATCTGCTATTTCTGGTAATTTCTAATGTTTATCCTCAGATAAATCGCTAAGCCCCGAAATGTCTCATGATGTTATCATAATGTATTACAAAATGTTTCAGTTTGTTATATTTTGGTCTTGGAAGGAAATAATTTCAAGTGCTTAAATTATTCATTCAGCTGTTTCACATCTGGTGATTTGAAAATTCGGAGACATTTTTTCTCTTAAAGGAACGACAGATTCAGTTTTATGAAAGCCTGTTTACTCTTCATCACTATGTTTCTGCATCTATGACTGTGTCAGCAACACATTTGCAGGTTTCTTTAATTTCTTTCACACAGCAAGTCTTTTTTCTTGTGTTGTATACCTACATATTTTCTGTAAAAACAGTATTTCTTCAGGTATTCTGGAAAAGTCTTGTTATTCCATTAAGGAGTCTACATTACTCGCTCGTAATAACCTTGGCAATTAAAGATCTATGATATTTGTTTTGTTTTGATAGAAATCAACAAAATATTTACCGTGTATTAACTGCTATAATCCTATTTAGCGAAATATTTGGTCACAATAATCTGATGGCAGATGTACCCCCCTATACCGTAAAACATACGAATGTGAGTGAAAGATTTCATATAGCACCTAACATAGCAAACATGAATGGTAATTCTTGAGTCACGTATTGACAGTATTACATTATTTGATATCTTCTGAGGAGTTATCATTTCTTTACACTGGGCTTAGCCATGTAGCACCATAATGCTATTAATGTGTCTTAGAGTAGTTACTACACCACAGTTGTCAATCACTGTGTCCCTTATATTAGCATACGTGAAGAAAATCTGACCGATCACAGAATGTCATAACAAACGCAATAAAACATCTCAAAACATGATTTCGTAGTTACGAAATCATACGGAAGTAAATTTCTATGAAGAAGATTAGGGGAAGATCAATCAAGAGATCTTTAACAAGCAACATCAGTTATTTTTATTTGACGGTCATCGGCACAGTAATTAAAAACAATATTGCTGCAGCGAACGTTTCATATAAGTTCAAGACAGCCCAGTGAGTTGCATTATTTGTGATATCTAATCTCAGTACACGACAGTAGGTTAAGTTTAATGTTGACTGTATATTAATCGAATCTGTAATTAATCTATTTGTAATTAATCTAATCTTTATACTAATCAACTATTATAACGAAGTGCATTCTAATTAATTATTTGCAATTATAGAACTTTACTGAAGACTGGCAACAAAAGAGCAATTTACAACGCTATGTATATCCTTAAGGAGGTTAC
This sequence comes from Schistocerca serialis cubense, assembly GCF_023864345.2. Taxonomy (NCBI): domain Eukaryota; kingdom Metazoa; phylum Arthropoda; class Insecta; order Orthoptera; family Acrididae; genus Schistocerca; species Schistocerca serialis. Next base: position 542,815,124 of record NC_064641.1, on the reverse strand, counting down.
TGTGTGTAATGAGTCGTTTATAGTGTTCAATTATATTACCTTTTGCTGAGTTCATATTGTAGCTTCTACTCAACACGCATGAAATAAGATTTGTCTTTTAGATACGATGTATGCATAAAACTCAAGTACATAGGTGCATTGCATTCTGTTCAGAACTGTCTCGGAAAGAAATTTACTTTCTTGATCTGCCTTCCTGGTTTTTGTTTATTGGATAGACAAAATCTAAGATGCTGTGAATAAATAAACAGATAAAAGCTTAGTATCACAGAAGATGTGCAAATTCTGTGGGGATTTCTAACTTGATCTCTCTACCGATTAAATAATTTATACTATAAAATCAAGGATCGTTTGGATAACACAGAGTAGGGAATAATAGAAACTTACGTAATTTAACAATGGACATGTGTCATTCTGTCGTAAACTGTCATGATTCAGTGATTCCAGTCTTGATGTCAACCCAAAGTAGTGTGTGAGTATGTGTGTGTGTGTGTGTGTGTGTGTGTGTGTGTGTGTGTGTGTGTGTGTGTGCGTGTGATGCCCAATGCATTTTAGTGTAGTGTGGGCAGTGTACATAGATGCTACAGAAATTAATAGTGTAAAGTTGCTTAATTCGTAGGTCAACGAATTCGATGCTTATGTGACATCTTGTGCTATACACCTGGGTATAGTGTCATATGAACGCCCAGGATAGTGCAAAGCGACAGACAGTGACGAAGTCCTTCAGGAAAGTAATTCAATGGAAGGTTTATTGTAGAAATTATATAATTAATAGATCATACCAGGATGTTATGAGATAGGAGACTGTGAAATAATCAGCAACAATTTTAACCGTTGCAATAGTTTATTTATTTCAATTTGTTTATCATAAAATAGAAATTAGCAAAAGATATGAAAGAAATAACAAGTCACAATTCGATTCTGATGCACAACCTCAACCTTTACAGCAAAGGTGAATCTGTACCGTCGGTATTGAGGCAAGCTCGGATCTTCTGCTCCATGGAGTCTGGCCAGTCGCAGATGTTGGAGTTCCAGAGTAAATCCAGTGGGACACACCTGGTGAACAGCCCTGCCGTTGCTGCACTTCCAGCTGTGTGCGTCCGTCTCGTCTGAATAGAAGACGGACCCGTCGTTCTCGGGACATGTGGGCGTGCTCGTCGTGGCCACTGCTGCCAACGCGCTCACTATCAGAAGGCCTGGCAACACTCCAATAAACGATTCATACTGTGAGTTATGTATCAGTGCATAAGTAGAAGGGTGAAGATTTCTGCGAAATCACAAATGAGGCGGAAACACCTTTTCCCTTTCTCATTAAATCTTTCTCCATTACAACATTTATGTCACACGCGAGTTAGAATATGTATACTCTGTTTTCTTTTATGTGGATTCCCATCATCGTCGCTCTTTGGTACAATAGTATTTTACTGAATACTTGCCTTGGCGGTAAAATGCTGTTACACCAATGAACTAAGATCACCGAATGTATTACTTCCATCAGCTTGTAGTAGGTGTTAATCACCAACCACCTCCATTGTCTTGCTGTTAACAGACCTGGCTGTAATCCTGGATATTCTGGAACAAACGCAAGCTGACACCTTTGGCTTATACGAGGTAAATGTGTCTGAGTCTAGCTTCGTATCACATCAAACTGAATGAAGAACTGTCGAAATTAACGGGTTGTGGGATTGATTAACAAGTTGCCATAATGTTATAAATGAACTTTTCTTGTAGGGAAATAATCACAGTACTGTAACGTTTTTGCATCTAGTCGTGTGTCTGTCAGACGAAACAATACAGTTACCAAATTGTTTTGCAAATCTGGCCGATCAGTGTGTCTGAGACACAGCCTGTTACATCAGGCTGAGCGTGGAACTGACACCTGTCTATTATGAGGAAATAAAATGCCTACAGCCGTCCTTATGATTTTATTTATATTGTTGCAACCAGTTTCAGCGGTTCAGATTTTTTTGTATGTTCCTCCTTTTGACAGGATATCTTTGGGACGACGGCCGTTTACTATTGTGAGAAAATAAAATGCCTACAGCCGTCGTTATGATTTTATTTATTTTGTTGCAACCAGTTTCAGCGCTTCATTGTCTAGGTGATTCTGGGCTGGTAAAAATACACTATTATCCTTCCAGTCTTAAGATCAGAGAGAGAGAGAGAGAAGTTAAGACAGCTCATTGTCGAATTAATCCGTTGAAAACTTCCATTAGCTTCTCAGTAGCAAAAGCAGATCTCTCTTTCGACATTGCCATCACAGCACAGCCATTTGAAAGAGCTTTCTTTACAGCTGCATTGTAGCGTTAGTGAGAAGATAGTTGCAGTAAAGCAAATTACATTGAATTATGAAGAGTGGTTTGATAAATGATTGATCAACGGTAATTAATTGTGTGTGTATATAACAGAAACGGGTATAAATATTACTAGCTCCCCCAACGACAGTAAATTAAATTAGATGTTAAACTGATCACGATTAACACAAACCACTGACCACAGAATCTAATAGAATACTATGTAATTCGCATATACAAGGCTTTCTGCGTTAGTGACTGATTGCTGACAATGTAAAGTTCCAAGTCTAGAAATACCTTTTCGGTTGTGAATTGCATCAGAGAACGAGTAACTTTCGTCTAAATCATATCCACATGTCATGGTCTCTGTGGTGCTCCTCACGTCGGTGGAACACAAACTGGACTTCCTTGTAACTGTTTTCATTATGAAGCCATGAACAACAGTACGTCTTTCTTAAATAGCATCCTATATTTTTCATTCAGTAATCCCCTCTGTCTCCAGAAGACACGCTTCAGTATATACTACACTGTACCAATGATACAAAAACGGTGTCCTTAACATACAACTCAGAAGTAACCTGGACTCGCCTGTACTAGCACACTGTGTCAATATCTAGGATAACGCAAATCGTCCGGTTGCTTGAGCTGACAGAAAAACAGAAGACTAATTGCAACAATGTTTTTTTTATTATAATACAGGCACTTGTAGTGTAGTGCCTTAGTACTTTTGAACCTCGCAGTAACTGTCATGGTAACTTATATTCTTCATCTTCGATATTTACGATTAGCAGTTCTACCTTTTTTTTCTTGGTGTACATTGTACTTACAAACCTTCAGCTGACTGACTCGCCGATGCACGATTTCCTTGTGATTCCATCTTCACTGATCAGCCAGAACATTATGACCACCTGGACCACCTGCCTAACAGCCGGTATGTCCACCTACGGCACGGATAACACCGGCGATGCGTCGTGGCGTGGAAGCAATTAGACGTTGGTAGGTCGCTGGAGGGAATTGAAAGCACATCTGCCCATACAAGTCACCTAATTCCCGTAAATTCCGGAGAGTGGGACGATGAGCTCTTTGACGTTCCATCTCATCCCAGATGTTTCCGATCGAGATCGGGTCTGGCGAGCTGGAGGGCTAGCACATCAATTAGAATTCGCCACTGTTTTCCTCGAAGCAATCCATCACACTCCTGGCCTTGTGACATGGCGCATTACCTAGAAAAACGCCATTGCCACGGGAAACGTGATCATCCTGAAGTGATGTACGTAGTCTGCAACCATTGTACGGTACTTCCTGGCCGCCATGGTGGTTTGTACAAGCTTTACTGGACCCATGGATGCCCACGTGAATGTTCCTCAAAGCATGATGAAGCCGCAGCCAGTACAGGTATCAAGATGCTGTACCTCTGCAAACGATGGATTTGCGCCCTCCCATCGGCGTGGTGAAGAAACTGTCGCGACTCATCAGACCATGCGCAGCATTGCCACTGCGTCAACGCCCAGTGCCGATGGTCACGTTCCCATTTCATTCGTAGTTGCCGATGTGGTGTTAACATTGCCGTATGCATGGGTCGTCGGGTGCGGAGGCCCGTCGTTACGAGTTTTTGGTGTACTGTGTGTTCAGTCACACTTCTAGACTTCACAGCATTAAAGACTGATGTTAGTTCCGCCACAATTCACCGCCTCTCCTGTTTTATCACTCTGCACAACCTACGTCATCCGACATCAGTGATGATGCGTAGCCGCCCAAGCCCACGACGCCTGGGCGTGGCTTCACCTCGATTTCGGATTGAAGACATTCACCACAGCACTCCTCGAACTCCCGACAAGTCGTGCACTTTCAGAATTGCTCATGCGCAGCCTCTGGGCCAGCACAATCTGCCCTCGATCAAACTCAGATAGACAGAGTGCCCTCACTGACAGTACATTCACAGTCCGTGTGTCTGGCTAGCTGTAATTCTTCTCCAGGTGACGCTGCTATCGTTTGGACGAATTTATACCCACAGTAGGGCGGTGGTCATAATGATCTGGCTGACCAGTCTATTTTCTGTGAACTGCAGCGACTGGACGAGTTAGGTTACCCTAGGCATCTGCACTGTTTGCTAGTAAAGAAGAGTCACTGGTTTGCTATTTTTTTTAGTAACGTGAACGGTATCGTGTGACACGCTGTGGTTCAGCTATGGTGAAGATGAAGTGGATCGTCAAATAAAAAAATTAGGGTGTCATTTAAAAAAAGGACATACTGACGTCCAAATCTTCTTAACTAATGAAGTTTGAAGAAAGACATTCACGATGGTTATGCCGCGTGGTACGAAAACAACATTTGCTTCATAAAATTTTTACTCTCCTTTCGAACAAAATGTTAATTTGGATGGTAAAGATAAGCAAGTGCCTTGTATATGATTGGAAGGCTTGTAATCCGATCATACGTTTTCATTGTTAATTTTGGCTAGTAAAGGTTTCCTGACGGCGGCCTTCTCGTACAGGGTAACGCGCAAAGCGCTAGCAAACAACACAGTGAAGTGAGACATACGTAGGTCGAATCCGTGCTGAGCTTAACGAACGGTGGTATGATAAAGCGGTCAGGCTGAGTGTAGCTTTCATGCTGTTTTACACATTCGTTTAAGGGGAATACTGGGTTATTTTACTACCTCTGGCTCAGAAAGCGCCATTTGCAACAATGAAAATTTAACATATTTACGTGATTCACAGACAGATGGCACACACTCCACGCTTCGGTTCAATGATGGCTGTAGTGACAGGAAGGTTACAAGGCCGCTAAATTAAAATAAAATAAATTTGCAATATCGTGGAAACACTGGGCCCCGCACGACAGGATTAAAACAAGAAAACGGAGGAAAACATTTGTTGAAACATTCACATTTCGGCACCAGAAAATTAGAAATTACTCAAGATTTTAAATATTAAGATGTCGTCAAAGTTATTTTGGAACTAACCTTCTCTAGATAGTAAGAATGAAGTTCGTTACCTGCCATTTTGTGAACGGCAGAATAATTCCTGAAAGTAAAACAGGCGACCTATCATTAAGATTAGAAGCACACAGTAAACCAGTCCTAGCTGCGTTTGATGCGTCTGATTGCCTCCGTTTGATGCATCTAATTGTCTCACACAGTAAAATTTGACATCGATTTGTGGAACTGCTTGTAACAGTATCATTAGGAGATTAAACAGTACAGGTTTCAGACAAAACACTGAAACTAAGTAACTCAGTAAGAACACTAGAAAGGAAGACGAATGATAGGATAATCATCCTGTTTCTTCCACGGAACGGGAAAGCACGTCCTTATAGATCACCAGGAATGATTAGTGACATGGAGTACCGGAGTCTTTGTCCTCCACTGAAAACCGAACACGCAAGAAGCACGAAACCCTGAACGTTTTTTTTTTGTGTGTGTCATCAACTTTCTGATTGGTTTGATACGGCCCACCACGAATCGTCTCCAGTGTTAATCTATTCAATCTCAGAGTAGCACTTGCAACCTATGTGCTCACTTATTTGCTGGATGTCTTCCTCTACAGTTTTTGCACCCCTAGTACAATGGAAGTTATTTCCTGATTTCTTAACAAAAGTCCTACCAACCTGACCCAGTGTTTTCTATTTATTACTTTTCTCCCCGATTCTCTGGAGAACCTCCTAATTCCTTACGTTAGCAGTCCATCTAAGTTACTATATTTTCTGTAGCACCACATTTTAAATGCTTCAATTCTCCACTGTTACACTTTTGCCATAGTCTACGTTCCTCTACCTACAATGCTGTGCTCCAAATGTATATTCTCTTCCTAGCATTAAGGCCTATTTCTTCTCTTCGCCATAAATGCCCTTTTTGTCAGTGCTATTCTGCATTTTATGTCCTTCCCATGTACGTCATGAGTTATTTTGCTGCCTAGGAATCAGAATTCGTCTACTTCGTGACCATCAATTCTCGTTCTACATCTACATTGATACTCCGCAAGCCACCCAACGGTGTGTGGCGGAGGGCACTCATTTCCGCTATTTCTCATTACTTTGGTCTTTCTCCATTTACTTCAATTCATATCCTGTAGACATTACACTGTTCCTTATACTCAACACATTGTGTAATGCGTCCTCAGTTTCACTGAGGACAGCAATGTCATTAGTGAATTTTATCGTTGTTATCCTTTCACTTTGAACTGTAATGCCAATCATGAGCCTTTATTTTATTTTCGTTATAATTTCTTCAGTGTATCTATTGAAGAGAGAAGCGAAAGACTTCATCCGTAACTTACACACGTTTTAATCAGACCACTCCGTTCTTCATCACCTACTAGGAATCAAGGTCCACGATAAAACGGTGATCATACTGAATGTTTGATATCAACGTTCGATACCACACTTGTTAGGGGTTGCAGTTATCCACCGAGGACCGTACTAGTATCGCTGAACCCGCGAGTCGAGACTAGCGTCGTTCCGCGGCTTGCAACAAGTCTCTAACGTGCGCTCGGGCACTCTTGCTCGGGACGTCAAGTAGAAAAGTAGTATAGTCTTCAGCTGATAGGAAGCAACCTCTAACATGGCGCTTAGTTAAAGTATGGCCTATGTGATGCCTCTATAGCTCTCTGATTGTAGTTGTATTCCTCCTGACTATGAAGACTCCTGTACCACCAGCTAAGTATAATATATTATTTTTTACCAACGGCTTCTAATTATTGTAGTCGTTGTAGGCCAGACCACGCAGCCAGCTCCTTATCAACTTCACTGACAAACCTGCTGTATATACAAAGAAGAGATTTGTGTGTTGCTATTTAGCATTGGCGACGTGGCCACCAGCCATTCACATTGGCGACGATTCACCATAACAGAATGTCCTGCATGTTGCTTATGGGGCAGTAGCTAGTTGTAGTTACCATCAGGAAGTACTTCCCATGTTGATTTTTTTCACGCACGTTTACAAGTATGTCACTGCACTCAGAAAATATAAGCAGCTTGGAACTGCTAAATGTCTCCAAACGGCTACAGTTACTCCTTGTAATAGTGTTGTACCTCGCCTTCCTCACACGACTCTTGCGTCACTGCCCGTACATTACATTGCATATCAGTAGTAGCAATGACAGCATTTCGCGTATGGTAGTTTTAGATTATGTCTATACTAGTTAGGGAGTTGGTACGACAGAAATTTTCAAGAAAGTCTGATAAAAAAAGTATGAAGGTATTTTGAATTAGTGTAGGTGTGACAGAACACACTTACAGAGACAGCCCTGAGCAATCACCTAGTATACACCACAAAATACTTTAATACGGAAAATTTCTAAAATAGTGCACAGTGTAGAATTACTGTAACGCTGGAAATACATTAGCGTGAGCTATAGCCGCTATATAGCAGCCGTTCAAAATTTTCTCTTTTCTGTATAACCACCAATAAACGGCGTACAGTTTCTGTCACTTAAATGAACTTATATTTATAAAAAAAAAAGAAACGAAAACGAAAACCGTGTACATCTAGGGAGGAAAGTGCTTCCATTGTTGGCACAATAAGAACATCGCTTTGGTTACAAGAACTTGTATAATTTCGTTGCGAACAAAATAATACAACGGTGGTAACAACTAAACCCAAAATTATTAAATATACGTGTACGTAGGTAGCTGCGAACCCAGAGTCACGTGGAAAACTGTTATGTAATCTTTATGCATAATATTGCCTGTCTAAGAGAAGACTGAATACATTGATTTGGAATTTAACGTATTCATTTATTGAGCAAAACTGACTGTTGGTTGACTTGATTTCGCGCACATGAAGAGTGCCGTGAAATAAAACTTAAAACTTAATGAAATGCAAAATTTGAAAGAAAGGAAATGAATGTTATTAAATGCCAAAAGAAACTAATTGTGTGGTCAGTGGAAACTATAGTACTGAAACTCAGTATCGAAGCGTATTACTAACCTTGTGTGATATGAGATGCAAAGTTCGACTAAGGATATCCACACAAATAAATTACCGCTCTACCCGGAAGAAAATAGCTGTGTTAAATTGCTAACTCTGCTCACAGCTCTGCAAACGGCAAAAATATGGTTCAAATGTCTCTGAGCGCTATGCGACTTAACTTCTGCGGTCATCAGTCGCCTAGAACTTAGAACTAATTAAACCTAACTAACCTAAGGATGTCACACACATCCATGCCCGAGGCAGGATTCGAACCTGCGATCGGTTCCAGACTGTAGCGTCTAGAACCGCACGGCCACTCCGGCCGGCTGCACTTGGCACCTGACAATCTTGACCACGTACTGTTTGAACGAGAATGCTCAATCCTGAAATGAAAGTGACTTACCTCTTGCTCAGCATGTTGTTTTTGTGTCGGGAGGACTGATTTTCTCGAAAGCAAATACAAATAGTTGCAGCAGCTGAATATAAATAATCTACTGTAAATTATTTTTGTAAGAATCACTCTGTTGCTTTGTGTCGTGTAAGGTGCAATGCACATACGACAAAATTTCATAACTTTACCATGAATCATGGAGATGAGGTTTACTTTAAAGAAAACCGTTCATGAGAAGTCAATATCTGATTATTGACAAAAAGACTGCACAACTTCAAGAAGGCTCTATCAATTACAAAATTATCTCATTACAAAAAAACTACAAACATACCTTTAAAAATCCTCCAAATTCCTTTCTACCAATAACATGAACAAGAAAATACTACATGTCACATTTTATCTTCGTAATAAAGTATTCCAGATACCTTCTCCCAGATTCACAGAAAACATTCTTTAAAACACTCAACTGCACTCTATTATGCCTCAAATAAGAATGTTTCAGCCCTGCACAACTGACTTACTAGCAAGTCAGCCACAGATAAAACTAAACACAGAGTCAAGGACCTTACTCATTACCCCTATAGTGCACTCATTCATCTTCGTCCCAGAGCAGTAAACGTGAATTATGTATTGGAGCAGAAAATATATGAGAACATTACAGTTATTTGTGTTATCAAATAAATCCCCCGGTTTCCAGAATGAAATTTTCACTCTTCTGCGGAGTGTGCGCTGATATGGAACTCCCTGGCAGATTAAAACTGTGTACCGGACCGAGACTTGAACTCGGGACCTTCCGCTTTCGTGGGAAAGTGCTCTACCAACTGAGCACTGGCGCGCGAAAAGCAAAGGCCCCGAGTTCGAGTCTCGGCCCGTCACAGTTTTAATCTGCCAGGAAGCTTCAAATCCCCAGGTATCGATCTTGCTTTTTCCTATATAGCTGTATTAATTAGTTCTGCTAGTATCGTGTCTCTGAAAGAGACGAATTCAGCGCAGTGTCACTCTTCAAAACTCTTGTACTAGCACCGAAGTAAGTTAATCGTAATAAGAGTTCTGGTCTCGTTTCTGGCATGGATGTCAAAAACTGAAAGGATTTCCGTAACATGGAAGGCAAAACTTCTATAATATACATTTCCCACAGAAAAATTTGCAGAATTGATACAGTTTCTAACATAAATGTAACTGGTTTCTTGTTCAGATGTATCTGATACTGCAAATACACTGCCGGGAAAGAAACTTAATACACATGGAATGACGACTTAGATTTTGCCACGCGGACGCCTTATTCCGCATTGGAAATAGTAGATGTACTGATAATGGTTTCAACGTCGTTCGCAAACAGATAGCATAATGGTGAAGCTAACAGAGTACCGGCTCTACCTGCTCTTTAATAGGAAATGCTCTCAGCCAGAAGGCCTGAGTGTTGTGCAAACGTGTGGAGCTGGCAGGCAACCACGCAACGGAGAGGCACACGACCTCCCTATTTCCAAACTAACGAGTCTGAAAGGGATTAAATTGTGATCTTTCGAGGGGCAGGATGCTTTTTCGAAGAACTGCGGCACAGTTGAGCAACGATGCTGGTATCAAAGGCAACGTGAACATCGTCACAGACATTTTATTTATTTATAGTGTCTCAAACAATCGAACGTATTTAACGAGAAGTAGTGGAAAATCGACCACCATCCATTACAAACGTGGATAACAGGTACCCCTTGCTCATAGATCTTCGGCACAACCATCTAAATGCAACCAGCTGCAATGAGATGTTGTTAACGGTATCGGGAAGCAGAATATCAATAAAATCCTTTAACTGCTTGGTGAATATGGAACCTATAGTCACACATTCATGGACAGACTTCAGTTCTACATCTTGATAGTAAAAAAAGAAGTATATAAGTGATGATCAGCGCACCTGACGATGGCAACGTGGACGATCGCCGAAATATTATGTCCTATGCACACCCATACCAGGCTGCTCACCCGAGATTTATTTCGTCAGTATATAAGTGACCTCTGGTGGCATCATTCCTATATGCACCAATGTGACTTACTGAAGACTGTTAGTCATCCTCACACACCGTACGTTCCAGTTCATCACTGTCAAAAGGTCGTACAGTCCAGAATCGGTACGCCAATCACGTAAAATCGTTGTGACCACTGAGCAATCAATCCATCGAGGCACCATGTTGAAGAGACCCGTTTCGTAAAAAATTATGTCCTGCTGCAGGACGAAGTCCTCAATTGTCTGCTGCAGAGTGCATACCCTCGTCCGACAATAATCATCCACCCTTCAAGGCTTTTTTTAAGGAACCGAAGGCACAATAATCGCCTAGGGAAAGATTAGAACTATAGGATGGGTCCTCGAATATCTCCCGCTTGAGTTGGCGTACCTTCGGCTTTACGATATTTTCTGCATACGGTTGAATCGCGACCAGCACAGAACTTGGCTCACCATCCCACAACGGTGGTCTTCGACAGCCACGTTGCTCCATACACATTCTCCAATTTCCGATGGATTTCTACCAATGTTTGCTCTTCGTAAGACAAGAAAAGAGTAAGATCACACTGGTCCTGTTTGGAAGCATACGGCACTAACGTCATCATTGTTCACGTTTCCAAATTTACCACGTGTACCTTGGAAAGATACAAATGCCAAACCCTGTCTACATGTTGGAGCTTATATACCCACATCGGAGTCGGGCTATCGGGCTACGCTGCATAAACGCTGCAGCAACACCTTCAAACGGGAACATTTGCTCGCCCATCGTAAATGATAATATACTAGGATTAATGCTAACAGTTTTGTGAAACTTTAAATAAATTTTCAACGTCTTAAACAGTATTTTGCAACGGCCTTGCTGCAGTGGTAACACCGACTCCCGTCAGATCATCGAAGTTAAGGGCTATTGGGCTGGGCTAGTACTTGGATGAGTGACCATCTGGTCTGGCGAGCGCTTTTGGCAAGTGGGGTGCATTCAGCCCTTGTGTGGCAAACTGAGGAGCTACCTGACTGAGAAGTAGCGGCTCGTAAACTGACATCCGACTGTGAGAGCGGTGTGCTGCCTACATGCCCCTCCATATCGGCATCCAGTGACATATATGGGTTGACGATCACACGGCGGCCGGTCGGTACCGTTGGGTTTCCAAAGCCTGTGTGGACAGAGTTTAGTTTCTAAACAGTATTTGAGGAAGTAGAAAAGATGAGCGAATTTCTATTGTGAACGTTTACACGTTCGATGCATTACGTTACACATTAGCTACTTTATAAGAGTTGCCGTTCATTACCTTGTCGTGAGTTCTTGTTACTGCTTTGAATAAATAATACGAAAGTACCCTTGGGTTTTAAATGGATTGTGTGTTTGTTGTACTGGTGTATTAAAACCATGTTTCTTCTTGGCTGTGGTTTACAAAAGGTTCTCTTGAATTGCCAGAAAATTTCTCCCGTTACAACTCAAATCTCTGCAGTAAAAACCAATACCAGGAATGTGCAGTCATTCAGCTTAGAACAGATCGTTATTTCGAAAATTTCTGATAGGTCAAAAACAAGAGGCTTTCATGCAGTCGTTGAGCTTCCTTGAGCGATGTAAAGTTTCGTGTAGAATAGTATTCTGTTTGATATTTAGTGTGACGCAACATGTTATCTGTTAGAAAAGTGTGTTCTACAGACACGAGGAAATGTACATTGAAAGAAATAACTGATATGAGTTCTATTCCGCAGGACATTGTCGATTTAGTGATTCACCGACGCTTATGGCTAAAATTTGTGCAGGACTGTTATACTTCTAGAGGCATAGTAATGTAATCTGTTTCATACATTGACCAAGGAAGTGATGAGGAGTGTAACTGTGAAATAATCAGTGACATTTTTTTTTAATTTCTGCAACAGTTTATTTGAAATAAATTAATGTTCAATAACATAAGCTAACAGTAACGTACGTCATTGGCAAAACATCTTTACGGAACTGACAACTGGTTGAGAATCACAAGCTCAACTCTTGTGCTGTGACAGGGAATGAGTCAGATATAGTTTCTGTGGATACAGGGGTAAGTTTTCATCTACTTCCTCGAGGGCGGCCAGTCACAGGCGTTGATATTGGCGTTCCACACGAGTCCAGCAGGGCATTCCAAGTGGACAGCCTTGCCGTTGCTGCACTCCCAGAAGCCGTGTGTGTCCGTGTCGTCTGGGTAGAAGACGGGCGTGGCGCCGTCATCCTCAGGACATGTGGGCGTGGTCGCTGTGGCCACTGCTGCCAACACGCTCAGCGCCAGAAGGCCTGCCAACACTGTGGGGCAGAAACGTCGTAGTGTGAGTGCATGACTGCTTTATCATCGTACTTTCTGACAAGCATAGGATATATTCGCGGCTTTTGATGATATGGAATTGCGTCAAGACAGTGTGTGGTCTTGTTGCCATGGAAAAACTGGGCCCGAGAATTGGTGATTGCTCGTATATTCCGGAAAAGGTGTCTACTTGGAACATGCCAATTGTGCAAGCCCAAATGAGAAACAGTTTGAAACAATAAGCAATGGTACTGATTAATAACCAGCCTGAGTGTGTCAAGCATTTGGAAGATTGCACTAGGCTACGAGTCCCAAAACTTAAACTTACTTACCTCTTAGCTATGTGTCTAGCATGTAAAAAACGGCAGTATTGCGATCCAGAATGGTGTGCATTATTCATTCTTAAACTACCCAAATTCGAAAAAATCTTACTACCGCCCTGGAACATCAGTTAGAGCGTGATGTTTACTCTCTTCCCCACATTTGTTATGGACTTTTGACCATACAACACATTCTACTCCCCTCCAGTTTTCGGATAAAGAAACGTTATCGGTTCGGAAGTAACATCTAATAACCGAATTATGATTTATTTAAATCATCTTGATTTAGAAGTTATCTGATCAAAACGTTCGCAAATTTTGTATTATATCATGAGATCTGATATTTGGAATTTAAGTTACAGCAAGCCGCTTGATTGAAATTTGATTCAAGCTACCTCTATAGTAAACGTTACAAACAGGCAATTTTCTGCAAGCAGATTTGACTGGGGTACGAACAACTGTCCACCATCCATGATGTGATCATTGGTAATACATGCCTGGTATCATAAGCGTAAAATAAAACTTTATAGCATAATTAACGAATAAAATTTCAGTTAAAGGAAGAATTATGTAAGTTCCAGCAGACAGACGTTAACAGTAGCGCCCGCCATACTCACATTTCATGGTTACTGTGGTGCTCGTCGAGTCGGTAGAAAGGAGACTGGACTGATGCCTGGTGTTTCTCCGATTCAGCTTTATATAGTCTCACCGATTTACGTCGTATCATCTTGGGTGGGGACACGTTCGGTCTCTGATAACAGATGGCGATGGCATTTCTGAAATCTAATCTATTCACATATAAAAATTGCAGGGGCAATGTTTCACAGTATGTACACACTTTCTGCCAAGGACACTCTTGACGTTTTGTGCTGCCAGCAACAGCGATGCATCAGACTGGGGAAATCCACATATCACTACTCACGACAGCGATTTTAATAAAACTTTGTTCTACGGATGTTTTCCAGTTTTCTCTCATCAAGTGATCATCTCCATGATGTAAGAATATAATTCGGTAATTCGTCGTTTCAAGTCTGTCAACGATAAACCATTTAATGAACCACAGAAGTTCCTCCACTTTAACAAACAAAAACGTGTACGGATATAGACGCATCAGATGTATCCACCAGTAAATTATAACCCCAAAATTTGTTGGAACTGTTCTCCATAGTACTACTTACCAGTCTTGTTCTAACGTATCAGAATTTATACGTGGGTTTTGCAATAATTTCAGCAACAGACTATCAAGGAATAAACTGTTGATCTTCGTTAGTGGGAAGCTATTGCAAAGTTCACTCTACTAATAACCACAATAACCATATGCGTCGCACACAAAACACTCTTTTTGTCGCAACACTATTAGTACATCCTTCAGTGGCGAACATATGTCATGCGTGTTGTTTACGTCTCCTAGCTGCTAGTTGTACTGATATTCCGCTGAATTTACACTTGTGTTCATCTTCAGTGGAAAAGGAATCATCTCAGCGCAACCAAAAAACAGACGCATATTCAAACTGTTTTTTATACAGTTTTGTCTATATCTTGCAGCGTTGACACACGTGCTGAAGGTGCAGAAGTTCACAACTTGTACACACTTCGGAGTCTTAAACTGATTTATCATGTATACCACATTGTAGTTACAAGTTCGTAAATATACGACTAGTATATTTTAATGTATTTAGTGTATTTTACAGCTTTCAGAATGTAAAAGGTTTTATTTATTTTTAAGAACAAATATTACAGAAGGGAATTAATAATAGGCTCGCTTGAATATCTAGAAATCGAAATTAAGATAATTTGAACAAACAATTGCCCTGATTAGATGTTTCTTCGGACCGTATTTGCAACTGAGAATGGTGATGATAAATAAGGTATTGTGAGTATAATATGTACGTATACATACCAATGGAGGAAAAGGTAATTTGCCGCGCGTGATTAGCCGAGCGGTCTCAGACGCTGCAGTCAAGGACTGTGCTGCTGATCCCAGCAGAGGTTCGAGTCCTCCCTCGGGCATGGGTGTGTGTGTTTGTCCTTAGGATAATTTAGGCTAAGTGGTGTGTAAGCTTAGGGACTGATGACCTTAGCAATTAAGTCCCATAAGATTTCACACACATTTGAACATTTTTGGTAATTCAAGTGATCGTGTTGCAGACAACGTTAGAATAACAAAATGTTTGAATCATGAAAATAGAATTTAACATGCTCAAAGAGTGGCCTTCGCTACCTGAAAAAGAGAATGCAAGACCCTCAAGGCCTGTAGCACAGTGGCACCAGGGTATAACGTGGGCGCACTGAGGGGTTGTAGTGTCAAAGTTTCACTGGGCAGAGTCGTCGGCGAGCAGTTAGCGCTCAGCAGGCCTACCTGTGCACCCTCTGTTTTGACTCTGCAGGCAGTAACTGTGCTGGTTGCAATATACATTCTAGAGTACAACCACGCCCCAACGACGACTACGTGCTGTTGCTGAACAGCTTCAGCCACTTGAACGGTGTCGCATTCTGGGCGTGCAGGAAGCTGGATGTATGTATCAACGGACTGCTCCACATGATGGGCACAGTGTATCGGTGGTGCATAGCTGCTTTCACCAATGGTCCGTGAAACATCCCACAGCTGTAGGCTAGTCTCTGGACGTTACGTAGTATTTTTTTTTTTTTTTTTTTGTCACCAGTCTGACTGGTTTGATGAGGCCCGCCACGAATTCTTCTTATGTGCCAACGTCTTCATCTCAGTGTAGCACTTGCAGCCTACGTCCTCAATTTTTTGCTAGATGTATTCCAATCTTTGCCTTCATCTACAACTTTTTTCCCTCTGCAGCTCCCTCCTGTGCATGGAGGTCGTTCCCTGATGTATTAACAGATATCCTGTCATTCCGTCCCTTTGTCTGTATGTGAAAGGAAATGTCGTGTGGCGAGGTCCTTCCGGATGGTAGACCTGATCGTCTGGTGCAAGTCTTCGGCTACTTGCAAGTCGATGAGAATGAAATGATGAAGAACACAGAGACACACAGCCGGAAATTGAACCTGGGTCCCCCGCCATGATGCGGCGGAGCGCTGCCCACTCAGCTACGGTGGAGAACCCTGTCTCTCTGTGTTTTCCACATGTTCCTTTCCTCTTTATTTCTGCGCAGAATCTTCTTATTCCTTACATTATCAGACCACCTAATTTTCAATAGTCCTCTGTAGCACAACATCTCAAATGCTTCGAATTTTCTTGTTCCTTACATTATCAGATCACCTAATTTTCAATAGTCCTCTGTAGCACAACATCTCAAATGCTTCGATTCTCTTATGTTCCGGTTTTATCACAGTCCATATTTCGCTACCATAAAATGTTGTCGTCCAAACTTACAATATCAGAAACTTCTTCCGCAAATTAAGGCCTATGTTTGATACTATTAGACTTCTCTTGGTCCAGAATGCCCTCTTTGCCAGTGCTTCAAATGTGTGTGAAATCGTATAGGACTTAACTGCTAAGGTCATCAGTCCCTAAGCTTACCCACTATTTAACGTATATTATCCTAAGGACAAACACACACACCCATGCCCGAGGGAGGATTCGAACCGCCGCCGGGACCAGCCTCACAGTCCACGACTGCAGCTCCTAAGACCGCTCGGCTAATCCCGCGCATCTTTGCCAGTGCTTGTCTACTTTTGATGCCCTCCATGCTCCATCCGTCATTGACTATTTTGCTGTCTCGGTAGCAGAATACCTTAGCTTTATCTACCTCATGATCATCATGCATGATGTTGAGTTTCTCACTGCTCTTATATTTGCTACTCTTCATTGCTTTCCTCTTTCTTCGATTTACCGTCAAACAGTATTCTGCAGTCACTGGACTTTTCATTCAGTTCAGGAGATCATGTAATTTTTATTTAATTTCACTCAGTACAGCAATGTCATCAGCGAATCGTATCATTGATATCCTTTCATCTTGAAATTTGATCCGATCCTGAACATTTCTTTTATTTCCATCACTGCTATTCGATGCAGTGATTCATCAGTGGCGACAGATGGCTGATTACATCCCTGTCTTACACCCTTTTAAATCTGAGAACGTCGTTCTCTGTCGTCCACTCTTATCGTTCCCTCTTGCTTCTTGTATATACTGTATATTAACCGATTCTCCCTATGATGTATTCCTATTTTTCTCAGAATTTCAAGCATTCTGTATCATTTTACATTGTCGAATGTTTTTTCCAGGTCGACAAATCCTATGTACGTGTGTTGATTTATATTTCGTCTTGCTTCCATTATCAAAGGCAACGTCAGAATTGTCCCTCTGGTGCCTTTGCCTTTCCTAAAGCCTTTCATCTAACACATCCCAAATTTTCTTAGACACGCGTTAAGATCGACACACTATGAGAGCAGCGTTGGCCGTCCGAACATCACCCAAGGACGAAATCCAAGCACCGGTTGCACGAGCTGTGACTTTACGGACCACTGGGAACCAACTACTTGCAGCATGACGAAGACAACTTGTACTTCTAACCAAGCTAACACTGAAACCACGACTATTCTGGTGTTGTGAAAGAGTTGCCTGGAGAGTGGAACAGCGCATTGATGTCTTCAGTGATGATAGTAGGTTTTGTTTGTATGCGGGTGACGGGCCTGCACTTGTATGACGTAGACTAGTGAGTTGCATGTTCCACAGTGCATTCGCCTACGACAAATGGGTCCCATTCCAGGCATCTTGCGTCCAGCACCTACAGTTAAAACTCGTGATCACACATGGTGTTTCTGCAGGGTAAAGTGACCTGTACCAACTACACTGCACATGCTGTTATCGCTGTGCTATTGTCACATCTTGGATGTGCTTTTTCAGCAGGACAATGCACGTCTAGATTCGGCTGCTGCGAGGTAACGTGCTCTTCATTGCGTACAACTGCCCTGGCTGGCAATATCACCAGTCTCTCTATAGCTGACATGATGCAGCGGAAAGATACTCCATCTCCAGGGCCTGTAATAAGCATTCCCGAATTGGTAAAAAAAGGCGAAAGATACTCAGGCAAATATATCGCAGGATGTAATTCTGAACTTTTATGACCTTTTGCATGCCAGAGTATATCCCTACGTTTCCCGCCAGGGGGGGGGGGAAGAGGGGGGGGAGTGTACAGTTTGTACTGATGGAAGCACTTTACTCTGGCATATGTGTTTCATTTGTTCCGAGTTTATTATCAATCTGAAAGGTTGATGCGGTATGAGAAGTGGCGGTTTTGTCTGTGATATTGGCCACAGTAAACACTTTTCCTGAGTATGTGTATGAAGGTGACTCACTGGATTCCAAAGCTGGTCGTTGTAAAGCAGTTATTTCACGTAAGAGAGAGACAGACAGACAGACAGACAGACTTGTGTTTGTTGGAAGCACATGCGTGTACCGGCGTGAAGGAGTAATTTAGGAATGCTGTTGTTGTGACTTGAAATTTTTTAAAGAAGGTGATTTGCTACGAACATTAGATTACAGGAAGTGGGATGTCGCATTTATGATCGATTTGCTGTTTCGCTTTCTACATTTTCGTAAATGGCATTACCAACAAATAATGAAACCCAAAAATTAAGAGCGTTTTTCACGAAATCGTATTTCGATCTTGTGGGAAATATAACTCTAGACCGGTACGCACGTTTTTGATCGGAATTTGATGCCAGCATTCAAAGTTGAATTCTCTGTCAGTATACGCAGCCGTTTTGCGATATCTTAAAGAGCGTATTTTCGCTGAACTCATTTGTCTCGAGTTTGAAATAAACGACATTTTCTTCAACATGCCACCATTGTTTTCGAAACTAATGTTTTCCAACTATTCTGCATGTGATGATAGAAGCTATATTGAAAACGACTTATAGACAATTGTTTTTTGGGTCCAATAAAAAGACAAACGTTCCGGCTTCAAAGGACTCTTTCACCTGGTGCTGAGGTTACTGCGGACGACTTTGTGGACGCGAAAAAGGATTTATGAAGAATAAGAGTGCAGGGAGTAAAACTATTACATTTAATATTAATATTTATTTTACTTGAAAAAATAGCAAAAGACACCTAACGTTCAAACAGGGCTACCCTTTAAAATACCTGGGCTCCATTCGGAACGAGAAACTTAAAAATTTGAGTTACACCATTATCTTTGCTCTGCACGTCATTTGGTGTGGTAGTTGTGATGGCTACATCGACGAGGTAACGCCTTATTTCCCGTTCTATCCTTGCTCTTTTCAGTCTTGTGGACCGTCTATTATGCCCTTGTTAAAACGATATCTTCCTTCCTTATTTTTATCACCCCTCTTCTTTCAACATTATAATAGTTCGTTCTCCAGTTCTAGCATCAGTCTTTAGTCACTGTCGTAAGTACCATACTTTTATCATTGGAAATTTGTAAGGTAATAAATCCGGACACCATTGAGTATCTGGCCAAACAGCAGTGAAATGATGTTTATAGAACAAATTGATGTCAGGTTCGAGACGGACTGGAAGATGTAAAAGCTGAAATATCAGCGAAATTATGGCGTTTCCACGTTTGAAGAAGATATACACACTAAGTGAGGAAGATCGAAGTTATTGGTACAATGGAAAAGGCCATTGTATTATTAAATTAAGACTAACCGATTTAGCGAGATACGTTGGCAAGTAAAGGTAAATCGTTCCAAGAACTTATTTAATTTAGCGGCGATGGATAAATAACAAAATTGATATTTAATGTCTTCTTTAACTCATATATTCACCAAGCTATATCTTTTTTTTTTTACGTATAAAGATGCGAACCAGCACAGTCTTCCGGAAGTCGAAGACAATGGTGCAGAACCGAATCTGGTGGTCGACAGACAGTGCAGTGAATAGCAAAGAAGTGAATAATCAAAACATATTACTCTACACACATGAAAAAAGTTTTGCATCACTTCGGTTCCGAGAGTTCTAGAAACTGTACAGAAAATTGGAATAGAGATCAACACAAATATCATTTCCACCCTTTTTATTGCTCATGAAATCCACACATTGCATGTGGTACCACCATACAGCGAGACCTTCAGAGATGGTGGTCCAGACTGCTGTACACACCCGTATCTGCAATTCCCAGTAAGACGTCCTCTTGCATTGACGCATGCCTGTATTCGTCGTGGCATACTATCCACAAGTTCATCAAGGTACAGTTGGTCCAGATTGTCCCACTCCTCAACGGCGATTTGGCATAGATCCCTCAGAGTGGTTGTTGGGTCATGTCATCCATAAACAGCCCTTGTCAATCCATCCCAGGCATGTTCGGTAGAGTTCATGTCTGGAGAACATGGTGGCCACTCTAGTCGAGCGGTGTCTCTATCCTGAAGGAAGTCATTCACAAGATGCGCACGATGGGGGCGCGAACTGTCTTCCTTGAAGACGAATGTCTCGCCAATATGCTGTCGATATGGTTGCACTATCGTCCGGAGGATGGAAATCATGCATCGTACAGCCGTTACTGCGCCTTCCACGACCACCAGCGGGATACGTTGTCCACACATAATACCACAGCAAAACAGCAGGGAACCTTCACCTTGCTGCACTCGCTGGACAGTGTGTCCAAGGTGTTCAGCCTGAGCGGGTTGCCTCCAAACACGTCTCCGACGATTTCTGGTTGAAGGCATATGCGACACTCATCGGTGAAGAGAACGTGCTGCCAGTCCTGAGCGGTCCATTTGGCATGTTGTTGGGCTAATCCGTTCCGCGCTGCATGGTGTCGTGGTTCCAAAGATGGACGTTGCCATGTGCGTCGGGAGTGAGCCTGCGCATCATGCAGCCTTTTGCGCACGGTTTGAGTCTTAACACGACGTCCTGTGGCTGCACGAAAAGCGTTTATTCAACATGGTGGCGTTGCTGGCAGGCTTCCTCCGTGCCATAATTCGTAGGTAGCGATCATCCATTGGAGTAGTAGCCCTTGGGCGGCCTGAGCGAGGCATATCACCGACAGTTCCTGTCTCTGTGTATCTCCTCCACGTCCGAACAACATCGTTTTGGTTCACTCCGAGACGTATAGACACTTCCATTGTTGAGAGCCCTTTTGGCACAAAGTAAGAATTCGGACGCGATAGAACCGCGGTATTGACCGTCTAGGCATGGCTGAACTTCCCACAACACGAGCCGTGTATCTCCTTCCTGGTGTAATGACTGGAACTGATCGGCTGTCCGACCCCTTCGTCTAACAGGCGCTGCTCATGCATGGTAGTTTACATCTTTGGGCCGGTGTAGTGACATCTCTGACCAGTCAAAGGGACTGTGTATGTGATACAATATCCACAGTTAACGCCTATCTTCAGAAGTTCTGGAAACCGGGGTGATGCAAAACTTTTTTTGATATGCGTAGAATGCGAAAAAATTTGTATGTCGTTGAATACCATAGTTATTGCTGTTGCTTTCAGTTGATTAGTTACTAAAAGAGGTGAAATGAGAACCTTTGCTGAGACATAGTAAGATTATCAGTTTAAGCTACGCCGTTTTCAGAAATTGCAATCGAAGCATTTTTTGGTCTCCATTCTCAAGGCGAGAACTTCATTTCCTCCACAATTTATGGGAATGACGCGAAAATCTGACATCCTTTTTTATGTGTGAGGCGTATTTGGTAATGCGGAGTTATTCGTAGGATAGAGTAAAAAGTGTGGCAGTCCCCGTTCTGAATTCCAGAGGAAATATCATTGTGAATGTAGCATATCCTTTATAACGGGAAAACTATCGAACCATATTCCTTAGTCCAATTTTTCATGGTAACTGCGCGTTTCTTCCTTTTGCGTCACTTTTTGCTTATCGGTTCGTCTCATGAAGTACCTAGCTATCAGTTTCTACTCAAGTATCGTTTTTCTTATGCGTGATTAACACTCCTTTAACAAGCAACGATCGTCGAGATACTGAGCTGATATCTAAGGCGTCATTATCGTCTTGTAACTTCAGTGCCTCTCATTAGTTGCCAAATCAGCACTGAATTGTTCGAGATAACATCTGGTCGTTATCTGACATAATGGCACATGCTTACCTCATGTAGTTGTCACTCAAGCTAAATTTTCTTTAATCTACACCGTAGAGCTATTTCTACACCTCCAGAGTTCAACATTCTTCAGTCTTTCCGAACACCTTGTCCAATAATTTTTTTATTGAAGAGATTATAGTGGGGAACAGACCTTCGTAATAAACCCTTCGTAATACTAAGCACCGTCTCAGAAAATTTTAATGTGTTCATATTATGCCTACTGGTTGCAGCTGAATTTAATACAGATTACATTAAAAAACTTTAATAAGACTTATTATTAGACTTAGTTCCTGCTGTAAACTGTCCAACTATGATAATTACTGCCAACGAGCCACTGATTATAGATTCACAAAAAGCCATGACGAAAATTATATTACAAAACCAACAGCCAATGGCTTCTTAGACCGTCACATGTGTTCTCCATTATTTTTTTTTTAAATCGGACTAGCCCCTTAGCATCACAGACGAATTTCCTTCTGAAATCGTACATCAGGCGTAATGTTCTCACAGAATGCTCGTCCTCATAGATCGGATAAGGAAAATACGAATATCGTGTTAGTAAACTGGAGGACCATCCAAAGGAAGATCCCAGAATTAGTATCGCTTGTTGAGCGTTAAAATGCACACAGAATATTAGGAACAGAACGTTGGTTAAAACCAGAAGTGAATAGAAACGAAATCCTAAGCTCAGACTGGAATGTTTATCACCAGTATAGATTAGGTGCCAATGACAGTGGCGGACTAAATAATTCGATAAAATCTGGCAAGGTTATCATGGATTCCGAATATAAATTATTCTGTGTGAAGTTAAGCTGGTAATCGAATACTTCTATAGAACGCCTGGGTCAGGGGCTTTAGTGGTAGAGAGCTCCAGAGAGAAGATGTAGAATATTGTTAATAACTGTCATGCGGTTGTAACAGGGGTGACTACAACTTTCCGAGTGTAGATTGGGAGAGTTATGCTCTCAAAAATGATGCCAGATACAGGGATTCATGGGGCATTATTCTGAACGTCACATCCCAAAATTAATTCCAGCAGATAATTAGATAACCAGGTCGGGAGGGAAACTTCTTAGACCTTGTAGCTACAGACAGATAGATCAGTTAATACAGAGGAGGGTATCAGTGATCATAAGGCTGCAATAGTAACTATGACTACGGATATTACAAGGAAATTAAGAAAGATAGGAAAATATTTTTACTTTAAAAAAATGACAGGGTACAGATTGCGGAGTATCTAAGCAGTCAACAACAAATATTCAGTGCTGACAACCAAGATGCGGAGCACAATTGGAAAAAGTTAAAAGCATCGTCGAACATACCTTATGAGGAGTATGTGTCTAGAAATGTCTCAAGGGATGGGATGGCCCACCGTGGTATGATAGTCGTTTTAGAAAACAGCCATATAAGCAAAGGTACCTTCATCACAGATTCAAGAGAAGTCAAAATGTAGCAGACAGACACAGGGTGAACGAAAAAAAATTGAGCGTAAAGAGATCAATGAGGGAAGCGTTCAATGATTGTGAAGCTACGTTCTGGCAACCGATCTGATCGAAAATCCTAAGATATTCAGTTTTAGGAAAACGAGTAAGCGGGTCGAAATTACCTGTTCACTCACTCAGTCTCTATAAGGGTGCCGAGACCGAAGATAATGGAGGAAAGGTGGAGATACTGATTTTGGTCCGCTGAAGTTGTTTCACAGCAGAAAATCGTACTAGGATCGCTCCGGTCAAATTACGAACGTCAAAGTGGCAGATATTGAGGTATCAGATATTGAGGTATCAGTCGTGGAACAGAATAGTAACTACAATCCCTTAGTAGCGGAAGGGAATAATAGGTACAGTCATTTAGTAGTGTAAAGGCGTCGTGACCAGAAGAGAAGCCTGTACGCTTCTACAAAGATTATTCGAAAGAATTGGCTCCACTTCTAGCAGTGATATAGCGTAGTTCGCTCGAGTAACAAAGATCAAAGGTCATTTCCGTTTCCAAGAAGAGTCGTAGGAGAGACGCACATAATTATAGGCCTATATCGTTGACGTCAAGCTGTTGTAGAATTATGGAACATATTTTATGCTCAACAATTATGACATCTTTGCAGAACGAAAGTCTCTTCTATAAAAGAGAGAACAGCGCAATAGACAACGGCGCTGAGGTTGTTGCCATCTTCCTTGGCTTCAGGAAGGCATTTAAAACTGGTTCGCAGCGCCATTTAGTAAAACGATGCAAGCCTACCAAGTATAGAACTAAATTTGTGACTGGATTCAGGACTTTCTTGCAGCTAGAACTCAACATGTTACTCTTAAAGGAACAAAATCTAAAGATGTAATTTCAGGAGTATTCCATTGAGGTGTGATAGGACAGTTAGGTTTTACAATGAACAAAAATGATCGGAAGCTGAATTCCGATGATGTCAGGATGGCTGCGTAAGCAGTCAGCTCAGCTGCCACCAACCTTGTTGCCTCCGCGCTGCTCCGCCGGGAGCCGTAGGACGGCCCCGCTACTGCCCCCCACTCGCTGGCGTAGCTGAAATCGAGGCAGCAACGATATGGTATCCGAATCTGCGGTCCTCACCTCGGGATGTGTCGGGAGCCGAGACGACCGCCCGCAGTAGCAACCCGAAGAGTGACCCACCGCTGGCTGGCTGCAGACCCTGTGTTGACCTCAGAGGGTCGAACCAACGACCCGCGATAGTCTAGGATGCTGGCGCCCCATCTGTTGCCGCGTGGTGCAGCCTGGTGGTGTGACATGCCCTGCCATCCAGGAGAGTTGCCACACTTGAATGAATCTCGTTAGAAAATGGCACCTATTTATGCTCGGCTGTGCGTCTCTGTTTTGCCAAGTACGCCACTTCGCGTCACATACTCATAACACACTAGGTTGGCAAGTGGCCCCTTCTGCCTGCGACTTGCGACATGAAAAATGTTGTGCGTACCCTCTCCGGCTGCTCTACACCCCTGTAGCCTCTACCTGCCTTCGCAACTGCTGGTATGCATAACACTGCAATCCGGCCCACACATAGCTGTAACTTGTGCTCAGAATATCGCACAAAACTAACTTTCCCTATCCTAAACGGTAGTGCCACTACATTATTCCCGTCTTCGGAAAGACCTGGTCGCTGGGTTGACTCTTAACTAGCTCTCAACTTCTTTTGGTTGGCACCTATGTCTTATTTCCTTACTATTAGAAAACTTTAATGTGGTCTAGTTGCCCTTAAAACCTTGATATGAAACAAAACGTAAAAATTCCTTACTCGACGACTACTGCTCGATCAGCCAGCCCCTTACCTACTCATCTCACGCCCTCGGTATTCAATCCACTGGGACTTGGACTACCCTTGGTTCTCTTGGAATTGGCTCTCCGCCTGATCAGAAAGAAAACCACACATACAAAGATAAGCCTGCGATGACACTTGGCACAGAGATGCTCAAAAGGATCATCATTTGCCGTTGCCTTTCCCTATACTGTGTGACATGTTGCACAAGCTGTTCGGCTGATATGTGCCCCTCTTGCTTTACAATGAACCGGTTTATGGTTCTCAACAGACCTGGCTCAAGAGTTTGATTTGGCAAGGTCAGATTCTGCCTTGGGAAAAACTCTGAAATGGCTTCTGGCCAGTACAGCTGTGGCTGACTAATGTTCAGTTGCGTGATTCCTGAAACTGACGCTGGCGGGTGGGAGGTTGGACTTATTATGTTACACTTAGTTCCATTGATTAAAATTCCGCTCCCCTCGAGCTCCACGTTTCGCTTCTGCAAATACTCTCCGCACAAGACAACTTGCTACTATTACCAAATTCTCGTAGGTGGAGAAGATGCAATGTATCCCGACCTGTTGCAAGCTCAATTTTGGGCCCACGACATCCCTTGGACAGTCTATTCTTTTCCCCCTGGCTAAAAGTAACAGCACTGGGCACGTGTCCCATGTTTGTAGCTTCACAGATTTTCCTCCAACATTCAATATTTTTATTTAAACGCAACACCGATTGTGTGACTACTGTCATCCTTAAATTTACATTATAGGAACTGGTGCAGTAAACACGACTTTCCTGACCCAGCTTTGTCGATAGCAAAAAATTTAAAAAGGAAATTGTAGGACTCTGACATCGTTAAATACATCCTTATTAAGGCTTTGCCGCAAAATTTACCCCGACGCATTTATTTCTATAGAATTGCGTTTGATTTCTCCTCAAAAACACTCAACATACTTCAGATGCCACACTTCACTTTTCGGTGACCTGAGGACAGGGATCACCATCACCCTTCTTCCCTCTTCAAAAGACTGCTGCCCCTAGCAGGCTCACATTACTCGTGAACACATATAAAATACAATACCTGATTAATCTATGCAAACCCAATGATACATAACCAGAAAAAAACTACATATACTCTACTACTTTATAGATCGCAAAGCGTACGGTTCTTCATGTTGTACTCTGTCTTCCTGGTTTCCTCTGTGCTTAACATCTCTCTTCACTCTCTCTTTCTTCCTCTTTCCTTCCTGTGACACACCTGGAATCACATCCGGGCAACCCTTAAATGGCCGTAACCGCTCAATGTGTACTATCGTTGTTCTAGTTGGCAGCTGAAGCTTAACATTAACAGGGGATGTGGTTTCAACGACTAGGTACAGCAATTGATACCATGTGAGGAACTTCTTCGTTTTCCCTTTTTCAGTGTAGGGGCTGCACAGCATTACCCATTGTCCCACTCTATACTGTGGTAAACTTCCTTTCCGCTTCACTGCGTCTTCCTGCCTTTCCAGAGCCTTTGTATTCGCCCTTTGTGCCCGTTTGCAAATATCTCGAATTGTTCTCGCGAATTAACGTTAAGATTCACCGGCCCTGCCGTTCTGTAGCTTCACTAAATCAAACGGTTACGGCATTTTTCGCGCGTGTACTAACTTATATGGAGACAAACCGGCATTTGTATGGACTTTTGCATTATATGCACATACAATATGCTTCTAATACTCGTCCCACTGACGGCGATGAGAATCCACAAAAAAACTCAGCATCTTCCCGATTGTTCTGTGTACCCATTCTGTCCTTCCGTTGGCCTGTGGATACAACGGGCTCGTCCTCAAATTCTTTACGTTCAACAATTTACACAGTTCCTTCATTAAATCCAACATGAAGTTGGTCCCTTGGTCAGTAATTATTGTCTCCGGTGCGCCAAACTTCAAAATCCAGTTGTTTAGTAATGCTTGCTCGACCACTGCTGCCTGTTGATTAGGCATAGCCACTATCTCCACATACCTCGAAAAATGATCTATTACTGTGAGAACGAATCTGTTCTCCTACGTTGAACTAATGGAATTGCTGGTAACGGTATTTGTGGAAAAAACAAATCCTTAAATTCCCACAACAATTCTTCCATACGCTCTCTTTCTCCTCCTTTCAGACGCTTAATTTTGTTGCGTAATGCAGTTCTATCGGCAATTAGTGGTTGATCGCTTCGCCTACCTCTCGAACACGTCTTCGTCATTTGGCACATCCAAATTTGCTACTAAAACTCCTTTCCTCAAATTCGAGTCTACAGCGTTAAAATTATCCATGTTCACCTGAACTACTCGCCTGTCGTTCCCCTCCAGTACGTGTACAACACGTTTCACAAAACAACCCAGTGAACCCAAAACTTCATTATCCTCCAATGGTTCAGTGACACGTACCATTCCCACAGGTAGATTCGACTCCACACTTACCAAAAGCGACTTCCCGGTGCTACTAGACACACACTCATGCGAATTAAGCCTTAATGCTAATGTATCCAGTAAATTGGTTTGTTCATTACGTTGAACGCCCCTCACGATAGCTCTGCATTGACAACAGTTTCCCCTAGCGGAAACAACATTCCACCAAATTTTACAGTTCGTTGCCCAAGGTCAATTTTGCCATGATGTTGATGCAAGAAATCTACTCCTAGGATCATATCATAGCCCTCGCTTACCCATGGTACTACCTCCATGCCTGCATTAAATTGGACTTTCTCTATTCGAAAGTCCTCTTTCACTGACCTCAAAGATGTGACCTCCTTATCCCCCACTCCACGCAACCTATAACGTGGTCGGTCTAACTTCCTTCGTAGCATTATATTCTTAGTAGCCACCGACACTTGCCCCCCTGTGTCCAACAAAATCTTAAACTTTTAGGTCCTATGGATCCTACCACTGAACATTCCACCTCTGCATACGTATTCGTAGCATATTTATAAAGGGAAGCTCCCTTAGGTGGGTCTTGGGCGCCCTCTGCCGTTTAACGATTGTCCACCTCTCCTATCTCCACTTCTCCATCCTCCACGCTGCCGATATCCACCCCTTCCCTTATTCCTTGGTGACTAGGTACAGCCGGCCGCGGTGGCCAAGCGGTTCTAGGCGCTTCAGTCCGGAACCGCGCGACTGCTACGGTCGCAGGTTCGAATACTGCCTCGGGCATGGATGTGTGTAATGTCCTTAGGTTGGTTAGGTTTAAGTAGTTCTAAGTTCTAGGGGACTGATGACCAGAGATGTTAAGTCCCATAGTGCTCAGAGCCATTTGACTAGGTACATTGCCTCTGCACTTGTCCTATATGACCACACTTATAACATTTCACACCCGCTGTAAACACTGTTTGCCTCTCACGGACCCCTGTTACCACGTATATTTCCTCACATTTAATTGCTAGCTGGATGGCCGAATGCAAATCTTTCGGGGTCCCTTCACGCACTTTCGGTGACATTTGAGCCGGTAACCCCATCAAAAATACATCAGGTGCCCTTTGCTTGGCGTACTGCAATAGTACACTATTCGCTTCAGCGCTCTACCCAAAGTCGTAAGTATACTCATTAATTTTCCTTATCCTGTCTGCAAATTTCTCTATCATCTCCCCCTGTCTCTTGTCTCTCTCTAAAGTAACGAGCGCTATTCCATTTTTTGTACCTTCATAACGGCCCCTCCTTCAACTGCTTCAACTGTCCTGCCTTCCTTATGGCCTCAGTCGACCCTACATGTGTCTTCACTTCACCTGTTAATCTAATCTTGGCTACATGTAAAAACTGTTCATCAGACCAACCATTCTTCACACCTGAAATTTTCAAGTCCTCCACAAACGAACGCACTTCTTCAAATGCATGGCCAGAAAATGGCATAATTAAGCTTGCGGCAGCTGGATCAATCTCATGCTGTATCATCCTAGGCAACAACGACTGATACGATGTGGTTTCCCGCTCACTTCTAGATATTCATTAATTTCTCAACAGTGTATTGTCTGCTGTCAATTGTACTACTTTTCCCAACAAAATCTGTACCGCTTCTCTTTCCGACACACTTCGCGTCCCTGACTCTACCATTGTGTGGCTTTCGTTCCCAGGTAGCCCTGAAACAAAACATTTAAGTAGAAGAAGAAGCTGACTTCCTACAGCTCGGTATCATCACACTCAGTATTATCATAAACCATACAAAAGTAATTAAATGTCACAAAAACAGTGTTACTCGCTAAACATACTAACTCTTACTCTGACAACAAAACAATATGCCAAAGCAAAAAATCTAAAAATGTGGCTTGCCAGGAGCCACACTCAAAAAAACAAAAGAAAGGCAAGAAAAGTCCAAAACACAAAAGAACACTGGTCAAAACTCACCGCATCTTGTGACTGTAATGCAGGCAGTGGGCTCGAACATTGTACTGTACAGACGTTGTCTGCTATTGTGACACCAAATCTAGTGGGTGGGTGCCAGGAGATGCTGCATTAAACTTTCCAACTGCAGTGCCCTTGTACACCTCGGTTTGCATCACAGGGTCCCGCAATGCTGAGGAAGCACCCCAGTGGCTTGTGGAATGCAATGCTGCGTCGTGCTGGCCTTGGCCAGCCAACTGAGTTCCAATGATGACAGGATGGCTGCGCCAGCAGCCGACTCAGGGGCCACCGCCCTCATTGTGTCCGCGCTGCTCCACTAGGAGCCGTAGACTGGCCCCGCTGCTGCTTCTTCCTCGCTGGCATAGCTGACATTCCATCGGAAAAGACTACCCGTGATCCGGTATTCAAATCTGTGGCCCTGGCGTCAGGATGTCTCCAGCGTGTGTTAGGAGCTGAGATAACTGCCTGTGGTAGCGAGCCGTAGAGTGGCCTGCCGCTGGCTGGCTAGCTGCGGACCCAGCGTCGGCCTCAGAGGGTTGAACCAACATCCAGCCGTGGACTGGGATGCTGGCGCCCCCATCTGTTGCTGCATGTAGCCCAGTGGTGTGACACGCCCTGCTGTCCAGGAGAGCTGCCACACATGAATGAATCTCGTTAGAAAACGGCACCTATTTATGCTCGGCTGTGTGCCTCTGTTTGGCCAAGTGCGTCGCTTCGCGTCACATACTCATAACACGTTAGCTTGGCCAGTGGCCCCTTCTGCCTGAAACATGAAAACTGCTGTGTGTGCCCGCTCCGGTTGTTCTACGCCCCTGTGGCCTCTATTTGCCCTCGCAACAGCTGGTATGCGTAACTTGCTACAATCCGGCCCACAACTGGCTGTAACTTGTGCTCAGAATATAAAAAAAACTAACTTTCCTCTCCCCTCTTTGGAGACCCGGTCCCTGGGTTAACTCTGAACTAGCTCTCAACTTCTTTGAGTTGTCACCTATGGCATATTTCCTTACTATCAGAAAAATTTAATGCGGTCTATTGCCCATTAAAACCATAACATGAAACAAGACGTAAAAATTTCTTACTGGACAACTAGTGCTCGATCAGCCACTTACCTAATCATCTCATGCCCTAGGTATTCAATTCACTAGGACTTGGGCTACCCTTTGTTTCCTCTTGGAATTGGCTCTTCGCCTGATCAGAAAGAAGTAATTAAATGTGAAAAAGACACTTCTCAAATCGAAGGCAAAATGTGCGACTTGGAAAGAAAAACAAACGAAAAACCCACCCAGGTTACTGAAAGCGTAGTTTGCAGCAAATTATTAGAGGCCAAAGACGAGTTCGATCCTGCGAAAAGATACTACGGATGGCATCCTGTCGATTTTGTAAAGAACTGGGACATGAATTTTCCTGAGTTATTAACAGATCAAGAATAGACAACATAATCATTAGTGCATTAACAGGAGACACTGAAAGGTGGAGGTTTAATTTAGAAACTGAACAAGGCACAAAGGGTAAAAACATTGCATTAGCAGAGTGCACAGAGTGACAGACAATGGCGCACGAAGGCTGGAATCTGGCAGTGAGTCAGAGAGCTGCCGCTGGCACTCTAGGCAGCTCCATACAGCACACTTGCAGGGAGCTGACAAATGTCCGCCATGCATACAAGACGGCTGCAGCAGTGAGGGATCGGGTGGTTGGTATCGAAAACTTCAGTATTATTATTTCTAGGGCAAATGACTACAGAACTAAGGACAAAGAAAATATGTTAAGTAATAAAGGCAAACAAATAGCATGATTGTGCGAAGAAACATTAACGAGGAATAAAAATGTTGCAGGAAAGTATGATTAGAAAGAAAAGCATTTGTACTGCCAATGATGTCAATAAGGAAAAACATGCACAGGTAGAGGAGATTTTGATAAATAGAAATGAAAGGGAAATAGGAAGTGCCACGCAAAATACGTGTGCAAAATTAGTATAAGAGGAGAATGATATATACAAAGGCGCCACGGAAAATTGCGAATGATGGTGAAGAGAAAGATAGCAGGAAGATTACTGAAGTAGATGATGATTATACAAAATACGAATTTTTTTTTTTTTTTTTTTTTTTTTTTTTTTTTTTTTTTTGTAATCTACTGACTGGTTTGATGCGGCCCGCCACGAATTCCTTTCCTGTGCTAATATCTTCATGTCAGAGTAGCACTTGCAACATACGTCCTCAATTATTTGCTTGACGTATTCCAATCTCTGTCTTCCTCTACAGTTTTTGCCCTCTACAGCTCCCTCTAGTACCATGGAAGTCATTCCCTCATGTCTTAGCAGATGTCCTATCATCCTGTCCCTTCTACTTATCAGTGTTTTCCACATATTCCTTTCCTCTCCGATTCTGCGTAGAACCTCCTCATTCCTTACCTTATCAGTCCACCTAATTTTCAACATTCGTCTGTAGCACCACAACTCAAATGCTTCGATTCTCTTCTGTTCCCGTTTACCCACAGTCCATGTTTCACTACCATACAATGCTGTACTCCAGACGTACATCCTCAGAAATTTCTTCCTCAAATTAAGGCCGGTATTTGATATTAGTAGACCCGAGGTCTAGGGATAGCGTCTTTGATTCATAATCAAAAACGCCTTCGGTCCCGGGTTTGATCCCCGCCACTGCCTAAATTTTGATAAATAATCAGCATTGGCGGCCGAAGATTTCCGGCATAAGAAGTCAGCCTCATTCTGCCAACGGCCTTGTCAAAGAGGGCGGAGGAGCGGATAGCGCTTCAGGGCACTCTCTTGCCCTAGGGGTGGCAAATTGCCCCTAAAGGCGGAAGAATCAGCAATGATCAACGACATGAGGATGCAGAAGGCAATGGAAATCAATGCATTACAGACACGTAACGTGTATCCACAGGACATGTGGCCTGTGTTTGAAGAAGTGTCATGATGATCTCTCCATTGGCAAAAGATTCCGGAATAGTCCCCCATTCGGATCTCCGGGAGGGGACTGCCAAGGGGGAGGTTACCATGAGAAAAAGATTGAATAATCAACGAAAGGATAACGTTCTACGAGTCGAGGCGTGGAATGTCAGAAGCTGGAACGTGGTAGGGAAACTATAAAATCTGAAAAGGGAAATGCAAAGGCTCAATCTAGATATAGTAGGGGTCAGTGAAGTGGAGTGGAAGGAAGACAAGGATATCTGGTCAGATGAGTATCGGGTAATATCAACAGCAGCAGAAAATGGTATAACAGGTGTAGGATTCGTTAGGAATAGGAAGGTAGGGCAGAGGGTGTGTTACTGTCAACAGTTCAGTGACCGGGTTGTTCTAATCAGAATCGACAGCAGACCAGCACCGACGACAGTTCAGGTATACATGCCGACGTCGCAAGCTGAAGATGAACAGATAGAGAAAGTGTATGAGGATATTGAAAGGGTAATGCAGTATGTAATGGGGGACGAAAATCTAATAGTCATGGGCGGCTGGAATGCAGTTGTAGGGGAAGGAGTAGAAGAAAAGGTTACAGGAGAATATGGGCTTGGGACAAGGAATGAGAGAGGAGAAAAACTAATTGAGTTCTGCAACAAGTTTCAGCTAGTAATAGCGAATACCCTGTTCAAGAATCACAAGAGGAGGGGGTTTACTTGGAAAAGGCCGGGAGATACGGGAAGATTTCAATTAGATTACATCATGGTCAGACAGAGGTTCCGAAATCAGATACTGGATTGTAAGTCGTACCCAGGAGCAGATATAGACTCAGATCACAATATAGTAGTGATGAAGAGTAGGCTGAAGTTCAAGACATTAGTCAGAAATAATCAATACGCAAAGAAGTGGGATACGGAAGTACTAAGGAATGACGAGATACGTTTGAAGTTCTCTAACGCTATAGATACAGCAATAAGGAATAGCGCAGTAGGCACTACAAATGAAGGGGAATGGACACCTCTAAAAAGGGCCATCACAGAAGTTGGGAAGGAAAACATAGGTACAAAGAAGGTAGCTGCGAAGAAACCATGGGTAACAGAAGAAATACTTCAGTTGATTGATGAAAGGAGGAAGTACAAACATGTTCCGGGAAAATCAGGAATACAGAAATACAAGTCGCTGAGGAATGAAATAAATAGGAAGTGCAGGGAAGCTAAGACGAAATGGCTGCAGGAAAAATGTGAAGACATCGAGAAAGTTATGATTGTCGGAAGGACAGACTAAGCATACAGGAAAGTCAAAACAACCTTTGGTGACATAAAAAGCAACGGTGGTAACATTAAGAGTGCAACGGGAATTCCACTGTTAAATGCAGAGGAGAGAGCAGATAGGTGGAAAGAACACATTGAAAGCATCTATGAGGGCGAAGATTTGTCTGATGTGATAGAAGAAGAAACAGGAGTCGATTTAGAAGAGATAGGGGATCCAGTATTAGAACCGGAATTTAAAAGAGCCTTGGAGGACTTACGGTCAAATAAGGCAGAAGGGACAGATAACATTCCATCAGAATTTCTAAAATCATTGAGGGAAGTGGCAACAAAACGACTATTCACGTTGGTGTGTAGAATATATGAGTCTGGCGACATACCAACCGACTTTCGGAAGAGCATCATCCACACAATTCCGAAGACGGCAAAAGCTGACAAGTGCGAGAATTATCGCACAATCAGCTTAAAGCTCATGCATCGAAGCTGCTTACGAGAATAATACACAGAAATATGGAAAATAAAACTGAGAATGCGCTAGGTGAAGGTCAGTTTGGCTTTAGGAAAAGTAAAGGGACGACAGAGGCAATTCTGACGTTACGGCTAATAATGGAAGCAAGGCTAAAGAAAAATCAAGACACTTTCATAGGATTTGTCGACCTGGAAAAAGCGTTCGACAATATAAAATGCTTCAAGCTGTTCGAGATTCTGAAAAATGTAGGGGTAAGCTATAGGGAGAGACGGGTCATATACAATATGTACAACAATCAAGAGAGAATAATAAGAGTGGACGATCAAAAACGAAGTGCTCGTATTAAGAAGGGTGTAAGACAAG
Organism: Schistocerca serialis cubense; assembly: GCF_023864345.2. Taxonomy (NCBI): domain Eukaryota; kingdom Metazoa; phylum Arthropoda; class Insecta; order Orthoptera; family Acrididae; genus Schistocerca; species Schistocerca serialis. The sequence goes on along the minus strand of NC_064641.1, from coordinate 542,780,338 downwards.
GCTGTTGCCTTTCGCCCCTACTCTTCAATCTGAACATCGAGAAAGCAATGATGGAAATAAAAGAAAGGTTCAGGAGTGGAATTAAAATACAAGGTGAAAGAATATCAATGATACGATTCGCTGATGACATTGCTATCCTGAGTGAAAATGAAGAAGAATTAAATGATCTGCTGAACGGAAAGAACAGTCTAATGATTACACAGTATGGTTTGAGAATAAATCGGAGAAAGACGAAGGTAATGAGAAGTAGCGGAAATGAGAACAGCGAGAAACTTAACATCAGGATTGATGGTCACAATGTCAATTAAGTTAAGGAATTCTGCTACCTAGGCATTCTGTTCTGATTAGAACAACCCGTTCACAGTAATACACCCTCTGCCCTACCTTCCTATTCATAACAAATCCTACACCTATTATACCATTTTCTGCTGCTGTTGATATTACCCGATACTAATCTGACCAAAATCCTTGTCTTCTTTCCACTTCACTTCACTGGCCCCTACTATATCTAGATTGAGCCTTTGCATTTCCCTTTTCAGATTTTATAGTTTCCCTACCACGTTCAAGCTTCTGACATTCCACGCCCCGACTCGTAGAACGTTATCCTATCGTTGATTATTCAATCTTTTTGTCATGGTAACCTCCCCCTTGGCAGTCCCCTCCGGGAGATCCTGATGGGGGACTATTCCAGAATCTTTTGCCAATGGAGAGATCATCATGACACTTCTTCAAACACAGGCCACATGTCCTGTGGATACACGTTACGTGTCTTCAATGCAATGGTTTCCATTGCCTTCTGCACCCTCATGTCGTTGATCTTTGCTGATTCTTCCGCCTTTAGGGGCAATTTGCCACCCCTAGGACAAGAGGCTCCTCCGCCCTATTTGACAAGGCCGTTGGCAGAATGAGGCTGACTTCTTATCCCGGAAGTTTTGGGCCGCCAATGCTGATTTATTTATCAAAATTTAGGCAGTGGCGGGGATCGAACCCGGGACCGAGTACGTTTTTGATTATGAATCAAAGACGCTACGCGTAGACCCCTGGCATAGCTGATGTTATAAAAAAAGATAGTGGAAAAATGCCGGAGATATTAAATCTAACACAATACGTAGAAAATGGTCAGAAAAGTGAAATATCTAAAACATCTTTGATGAATTGCCCCACTGTCTAAAGGCTGCATTCTTGCTCGAGTCAGATAACGAAAAAGAACTTGGTTATAGCTCATATGAGGAAAAATATGTACATACAGATAGGAATGAATACACTAAATTACCCTATTGCTCAAAAGCTGCATACTTAACTGAATCTGATGATGAAGAAGAGAGTAGTGGTAGTTCCAGCAAGGAGGAATTCTCGGGATGAATATTGTGAATATATATTTACTAAAAGAGGATATGAAAAATTAATTGACATCTTTTCAAAACAAGATCCAGAAAGCGAAAGTGACACAATGGTGAAAGGGCCTTCAGGTGATACTGTACTGGGCAAGCTTTACTTAATGTCATGAAAGAATTTGAATTACAGGACCCAAATGAACCACATAACAAAAGTATAGAGGGACAAAAACTGCTACCAATCTCAAAAGACATAGAGATCAAGCAAATGAAAAAGCCACCTGACGAAACAAAACGATGACAAGAATTGAATAGCATAGTGGAAGATATAGAGAATAGGAGGCCTAAGAAGCCACCAGGTATAGGTATATGATCAGTGAGTAACAACTTACTGTCACCATAATCACAACGCATGGGGTAAGTTTGTGACAGATTTTGAGAACACTATGAATACCCTCTACGATGAAACCATAGAGTTTACACCTGAAGAAACCCTACTGAACCATAAAAGTAAAAGTGTTGCTGAAGAGGTCTTCCAATTTTCACCCATTGTAGGGATTGACTTGCATGAGAAAAGAGTTAGTTAGGAAAACAATGCATGAGAAAGCGGCCACCAGATCTAAAATGCATGATAAGGACCTTAAAACAACTAAGTTGAAAATTGGTGACTATATTCTAGTGAAAACACATGAAAAGTCTAGTGAAATTAATAATTATATTTCAAAATTTAAATACATTTACAATGGACCATTTGAAGTGCAAGGAACTCCACAAGACAATGCTTATTTTCTTGTGTACCCTGGGTCAAGAAAACCTTTGAGAGTTTGGAACATCGTTGACTTAAAACTGTATATCCACAGAATCAAATAACAAGAAAAAACAAACCCTCAGAGGGCATTGCACAAACACCTGGTACTCGTCTTAGTGACAATACTACTTCCTTTTCTTTTCATATTGTCAGCCTTCCTCTTCTATCATTCAGAACTGTTACTGTCATCTTCCCTTCTTCCCTATCAGAGTAGATAACGGTATATGGAGAGTAGAGACAAATAGTAAAACGACGATCTTCGTTTCTTCTTCTTTAATGAACAATTTTAATGACCTTTCCTCACAAATGTGTTGTCTTCTTCAGGTGCAAAATCAACTCCATACTGGAATAACTCCAATCAGTGTGAGTTTTAAGCCTGAAGTAATTTGTCAGTATAGTTGTTCTAATACCGGATGTATCTTTCTTTGTTGGCATAAGTAATGTTCAAAATTTCTAATGCTAAGGCTTTTTCTTTGTTTAAGTTGTGTAGGATATAATGAAGAACAACAGAAGGTGACACACTGATTAATTTAAGTAAAGTGTTAGTAATTTCAAAAAAATTGTATTCTCTGTGAATTTAATTTATGATGTATATGGGTCAAAGCCTCAGAGGGCATTCAACTCTAATATGTAGATATGAAAGGTTTTTGCAGGAGATGTGAAAATGTAACTATGTACACACTGATCCACTGTTGTGCTTTTGGTTTATATCGAGTTAAAACCTGGCGTACTTCCCCTCTGCAAAGAAAGTGAGTTAGCACATGCAAAATGTGGTTAGTGCAAGGGAAAAGGTGGAGCAATAATCAGTCTGAGACTATCAACTGTAGTAACTGGAAAGAGCACAGCACAGGTGCTGAGTGAAGCTTTCGGTACTTGTTGCTATTGTGGAAAGGCCTCAGGTCGATAAATAGCTCTAAAATATTGCTTTGTTTTTTTGTAAAATGCCATAAAAGTTGATGATCACCACAAAGAAGATAATAAGAGAGCAAATTACTTACATCGGAAAATCCACCTGGTGTTATGTGCAAGCCACCATCATTGTGCATTCACCTCAGCAGAGAGGAGAAGCCAGATATTTGTAAAGTGTATGGATCAGCACATTTACTAAAGTATGAGCAAATATATGGTAACTCATGTTAAATTTGTGTATCACTCTTGATTTGTTTCCTATCATGATACCTCTTAGGATCCACTGCTCTTAAACGGCGATTTCCGAGTACCATGATTATGAGAACTGGTGAAAAACCAAGTGTTTAATTACTTTTGCTTAAACCTGAGTGCTAAAATGTTACCTAAAATTACTGAGGATTTCATTGGAGTTGAGGGAGGAAATAAATGTTGCTTTTATGAAAGCCTCCCCAATCACTGAATAGTTTTAGTTCAAAGTGTCAGTGTTATAAGAATTAACCGTTTTAATTCTGTGTGAAAGTATTAATGTTTGTGCTGATGACAAACAGGCAAAACGATTTTGAAGTTAGTTAGAAGTAAATGATCTTAAAGTCATATTTGAAAATCCTGTTGAAAAGATGTTCTGCATTAACTGTCATAAAATTCGTACAAGGTGAAAAAAGTTGTGGAAGAATGTTTCCAAAGTTTGCTTTCTTTAATTTGTTCATAAAAGTGTGTTTAGACTCTTTTATGGAAATGGTCAGGATAAAGGGTCCCACATTTTAAGTTGCTCAAAATTCATAAATTTACTTAATTAATGAATATACTAAATGCATTTGAAGTTAATGTTGAGTTTTGTGGACACTGTGCGATGAAAAGTGTAATATCAGCTTGTGACCCCCACTTACTGTTTTTCTTACTGAAGGTAAAGTGTAAGTAGGCTAAGTAGGCTGTTTATGTTATCTTTATGTAAGTAGGCTGTTGAGGTTCTTATGTAAGTAGGCTGTTTAGGATTTCTTATTGGTAACGCCACCTCTGTATGAAAATCACTGGCTGTGCTGTGTGCAGTCTGTGGCTGCTTTGCATTGTTGTAATACTCGCCATTGTAGTGTTAGGCAGCTGGCTGTGAACAGCGCGTAGCGTTGCGCAGTTGGAGGTGAGCCGCCAGCAGTGGTGGATGTGGGGAGAGAGATGGCGGAGTTTGTGCTGTGTGCAGTCTGTCGCTAGTTTGCATTGTTGTCTGCCATTGTAGTGTTGGGCAGCGGCAGCTGGATGTGAACAGCGCGTAGCGTTGCGCAGTTGGAGGTGAGCCGCCAGCAGTGGTGGATGTGGGGAGAGAGATGGCGGAGTTTTGTAATTTTTCATGAACTGATATATATATTATGACATGTGATGATATTAAGGTAAATACATTGTTTGTTCTCTATTAATATCTTTCAAAAGCTCAAATTTTCTCACAGTCCATAAAGACAGTCCTAATCATACATAACAGTAGAATAGCAGTGTTTTTTCTCAAAGTCTGAGCAGTAAAAGAAAATGCACACGGAAGTAGTGGATTTCCATGCAGTCTTGAAGAAGTAGTGTTGTCCTTCCAATGGAAAGACAGTGCTGACTCTTGATATGCATACAGGTAATGGGCCACGGTCATTGGAGCACAGATTAGAATTTATGTGTGGCTACTTGGAGAATGAACCAGCTGTAAGAATGCGATCGGTAATTCACGATTGCCACAGTGAAGGAGAATTTTACCATGCCTTCCTCTCAGCATATTGGTCTCAAGCCACACAAGACCGCGTAAAACATGGCATCATAATGATGAAACATTTCGAACAATCTGAATTTTCCAGTCTTGTGAAATATTTTGAAGACATGTTGCACAAGAATCAGTACCTGACAAACCCATACAGCCCCTCAGAACTCATCCGCATTTGCTTAATCAAACTGCCTGAACATTTACGACATATTATTTTGGCAGGACGTTGCAAAGACGACATTGAAGCATTTCAGGGACTCTTACAAGAATTAGAAATTGACACTGACAATCGCGGAACGCGAAACCAGGAATACAGCAATTACAGGTCACATCCGTCGCAATTCCGCGATGAAAGAAGTAATAACTGGACACGACAAGGCTATTCTCACAACACATATCGTGACCAAAACAGACACCACCCGTATGACAAGCGTTGGCAGAGTAGTAATAGTTACAGAGAAAGATCGCATTTCCGTAGAAATGAATATGACAGAGATAACCATAGAAATAGACAATATGGTAACCAGAATAATTATTATCAAGGGAGACAGAATAACTTCAGACGCAACAGTTCAGCGCGCAGTTACGACTCGGGGAGAAATTCTCCACCACATGACCGACACGAAAGAAACTGTGTAAACTACCGACAAAACGACAGACCTGAATTCCATCAGAACTGGCGAGCTTTAAACAGAGCTGGGCCCTCTCGGCAAGGCGAATTTGTGGAAGTTAGGCCTCCTAATCCCAGTAACGACGCGCGGCAACAAAGAGACAGACAATGACTCGCACGGCAGGCATACACGTGCGCCGGCTGGCTCCGAGAAAAATAACATTATATCTGGTACTGCTAATGAGATTTTAATGCAACATTTTGGTTTACTTGAAAATACATTCTGGGTTTAATGTACTTTCTGTGAGATACCAGACGACACAGTGGTTAGTTTAAGTGACAACTACACGGTTTTATCACGACGCTACTAATGAGTGACAATTTACAATGTTGCTTTTGCGGTGTATCTGTTTTATATCTGCACAGTTTTCTGAATTCTTCTGGAAAGAAAAACATGTTTTAGTAGTAACTTTTGTGGTATAGCAACAATGAGACAGCCTTTTTCGTGGCACAACGATACGTTACTGTACAGTACTTTCTTCATCACGCCAATAAGCATAATAACTAAGATATCTCTACGCAAAGCATTTCACTTTTGTTTATCATGAGGTAAGTACATTGGCTTCTGCAGAACTTAGCTTTTGGAGGAAAATAACTACGACACTTTCACAGAGATTATGCACATTTAGCGCTACAGGACACGCATTTCAGTGATTAATTTTGTACTTAAAACATTTATTTTTAAAGATTTTTGAATTACAAAGAAAGTTTTCAGTGATACATTTCATTTCATTGCTGTAATCTGTAACACCTGAGTGTATAATTACATTAATCCTCAGGGGGGTACACACTTACTTTGTGTACCATGTGTGTGGCAACCACAAGGAACCCTAGCTAATATGGTATTTGCTTATACAACTTTACACTTCGGTACCATATTTCTCTAACACAGAATTACACAGCTATCTGATTATTTGACAGAGAAACAAACATTCTTTTTACTACATCAGTGACACATGTTTACGCAATACACAGTTGGGTAACTTCACACTTATGACACTGTATTTTGTCTGTACTTTGAGAAACGCTAAATTCTCGACCTGTGAAATTTTGTAGCGGTAAATATTTCCGTACGAAAGTTAAGTGACCACCTGCACGTAATGCGTCGCGGGCGCCCAGCTGTGTCAGACGCCTGGAGAAAAAGCCATTATTGCGAGCCCTTTTCAGCGGCACAGGTAGAAAAAAAAAAGGGACGTGGGACGTGTCAAACACCTGGAGAACAAGCCATTAGGGTGTGCCTTTCATCGCTAATGCGACACCCTCGTTACTTGAAAACATATGATTACTCGCACTTTGTGCTAATTGCTGAAATGCTTATGAATTGATGGGAAATATTTTTACATCTGCACACCTGATTATGACAAGCGTCTTTCTACGAGAGTTGAGAGAATTTCTACTAACTTATGAAATGTCACATGACTATTGAATGATATTTTTATGCTTTGGTTTGCGTAATTGCTTATTTCATTTGATACCTGTTTTTCAGCTGTGTTGCAGCATTGCTTTTATAAAATGAAATGCATTTGCTAATGTGAACACTTTCTGTCAACAGATCTATTAAATAATTATTTTATGATCCACATTCTTTAAAAAAGGAGCACTTGGAAAGGAAAGAACAATAAGAAGGAACTAGTAACTGCATTCATAATTTTCTTTTCAAGTAATTGGTAACTTTTTGGTAGAATAACTTTTTGTGGTGCACCACTTTAATTACATAGATATTAAGATGTGAATATACATTTCCCTTATCTGTGTTGTTGTCTTTAGTGTACTATTTTTTCTGCTTGTGCGTTTGTCATGTTTAGATATAAGCTGCTGTTTGCCAGGCATAGTGCTACTGAACTTTAATTTGTGTTACTCTGCTAAGCCAATTTTACTACTCATTGATTTTTCATGTTGCTGCACATTGGCTCATATTAGTTGTAATTTTGCATTTTATCTGTAAATTAGATTCACTGCTGCTTGCTTTGCACTCTGCATTTTTTTGGTCATTGCTGTTTGTGTTACATGTTTTGTGATGCTGCATTGCCTCGTCCCTTAGTTTAGCATCTGAGCTCAGTAGATTTAAGTTAGCTTAAGAGGGGGTAGCCTCTAAGAGAATGAGTTGCGATGAATTGGAAGAAATGCATTGAGAAAACAGGTTTAGGTAGGATTTTCTTGGAAATAAATGTTGAGGTAAGAAATGTGTGAACATATAAATACAGAAAGCATGCTTAGATAGAATTTTTTTGGTGGAAACAAAGGATGAAATAAGAGGAAAGATATATGAAGTTTTGGGTTGGACTGCAGTACCACATGTTACACTGAAAATGAACCCTGTCCTTTCCCTTTTGTGTTATCCCACTATATGTTTGTGTACCCTTGTGTATTTGTTTTCTTCCTGTCTCTGTGTACAGTTTCATAGAATTTTTTTCTCTTTTAATATTAAGCTACATTCACTATGATGAGGAATACTGTTATCCTCAAATATAATTGGCATTAATAATATGTTATTTACTTTGTAAAGATATTAGACATTAGTCATTCTGTTTAAATGCTCATGTGTGAAGTTGATGTTTCGCAAGTTATTCTGATCTTCTATGTATGTACTCATGTCATAATTCCTGTAACACTGACGTATATGTCTATTTCTATTCTTTTGTAACGCCTGTTTTACTACAAATGTTATCTGTATTGTTATGTTCTTTAATGATGTATTTTGTACCTTTGTTATTGTATTCTTCTGTTATAAAATTGTAATTGTCACCAGTTCATGATATTATTAACTTGTAAGTTACATTTCACTGCACACGTTTCTGTTGGTCACAGTATATGGACAATATGTGAGAAGTAGGGACTGTTAGTGTTTGCACGTGTGTTGATAATTCAGCAAGGGACTGGATAACAGCATTGCTGGTTCTCAGGACAATTCCAAAAACTTTGTGAGTGCACAAGTGGTGGTTTATGGACTTGCTATATTCTCTGCAAGACTCTTTGCTGGTGAATGTGCACCTGCACAATCGCAACAGATGGCTGCTGGCCGTCTCTACAAGGACTACAGTGGGTCTGCACCTCTGGTGGCCCACCAATACCATTATCTCTGCAAGGACTGCAGTGGGTCTGCACCTCTGGTGGCCCACCAATACCACAATCTCTACCAGGACTCCAGTGGGTCTGCTCTGTGATGACCTACCTACCAATATTCTTCCAAAACTTCGAATGACTCTGCTGTGGGTTTGCTCCATTGTGGCCCATTACCTGTCTGCATGTCGAGTCAGCACTGTCTTTCCGTTGGAAGGACAACACTACTTCTTCAAGACTGCATGGAAATCAACTACTTCTATGTGCATTTTCTTTTACTGCTTGGACTTTGAGGAAAACTCTGCATTTTTACTGTGATGAACAATGTGGACTGTCTTTATGGGCTGTGAGAAATTTTGATCTTTTGACCAACATAATATTAATAAGTGTGTGCATTTTATATCTTTGTTACTGTAATTGTGAAAAATTTTTGTCAAATCTGTATTGGCCAGTGCCCAACACCATTTGTAAAAAATTTTTGTGGGGAGCATGGGGGCTATGTAAGTAGGCTAAGTAGGCTGTTTATGTTATCTTTATGTAAGTAGGCTGTTGAGGTTCTTATGTAAGTAGGCTGTTTAGGATTTCTTATTGGTAACGCCACCTCTGTATGAAAATCACTGGCTGTGCTGTGTGCAGTCTGTGGCTGCTTTGCATTGTTGTAATACTCGCCATTGTAGTGTTAGGCAGCTGGCTGTGAACAGCGCGTAGCGTTGCGCAGTTGGAGGTGAGCCGCCAGCAGTGGTGGATGTGGGGAGAGAGATGGCGGAGTTTTGTAATTTTTCATGAACTGATATATATATTATGACTTGTGATGATATTAAGGTAAATACATTGTTTGTTCTCTATTAATATCTTTCACTTGCTAACTATCCCTATCAGTAGTTAGTGCCTTTAGTAGTTTGAATCTTTTATTTAGCTGGCAGTAGTGGCGCTTGCTGTATTGCAGTAGCTTGAGCAGCGAAGATTTTTGTGAGGTAAGTGATTTGTGGAAGGTATAGTTTAATGTTAGTCAGGGCCATTCTTTTGTAGAGAATTCTGAAAGTCAGATTGCGTTGCGCTAAAAATATTGTATGTCAGTTTAAGGACAGTCGTGTATAATTGTTCAAAGGGGACGTTTCAAAAGTTACTGTGAGTGCCCTTATTCATGAAAACAGTTACAACATCGCTTATTAAGGAATGTGTAAACCTTACTGCAAGTGAATTTTAGTTAAATTTGTGCTGTTTAGAAAGTATCTAATGAAATGGGACTATGCCCATGTCCAATTTTAGTTTAACATTGATTTCCACTTTCATTGTTGACGAAATAACTTAGGCCTGGTAAGGTATGTACTGTTGATGAGTGCTGAAGCATCAGTTGTGTTTCTGAGAACTTGCATTGCAACTAGTTATATCCACCATACTACTTGTCTGCTTGCAAAAGGGTTCGTTGCATTTCTGTGAGAAAGAAGTATAGGTTATGTTTTTTCCATTAAAACTATTTACTGTTTATTTAACAGAAACGTTTCACATTTCTATGCCTAAATAGGTTGGCGACTGTATTCTATTTCATTTGAGTAAACGTGATTAAATAAAACATATTCTACCATTAGGTATAACTCGGTCACTTTTCTTAAATCCTCACAGAGGTTAACATTAACTGCATCTAAACACAAAAATTGGTTATAAATTTTAAATCAGTATACTAGACGTTGTAGTATAGTGTTATAACCTGTATTGTACGAAAAGTAGAAGTAGACTCTAAATAAAAAAAAGTGTGAAGGCGTCCGCGTGAGTACCAAAAGGAATCCGATAAATTTCCGCTACATGATAATTCACGCAAATCCAAAGGCTGTACATTCAGCTAAATGCCTAGGGATTACAATTACGAGTAACTTATGATGGAACGATCTCATAGGTAATATTGTGGATAAAGTAAACCAAAGACTACTTTTTATTGGCAAAACACTGAGAAAACGCAACAGGTGTACTAAAGAGACTGCATACACTGTGCTTGTACGTCCTCTTCTGGAGTGTTGCTGTGTGTTGTGTGATCCGCATCACATAGGATCGACGGAGGACATCGAAAAAGTTCAAAGAAGAGCAGTTCGTTATCTACTATCGCGAAATATTGGTGAGTGTGCCAGGAATATGACGCGTGCATCGGGGTGGCTATCATTAAAACAAAGGGGTTTCTCGTTGCGGCAGTACCTTCTCATAAAATTTCAATTATCAACTTTCTATTCAGAGTGTGTTGTTGGCACCCGCCTATATAGGGAGGAATGAACAGCTTAACAAAATAAGAGAAATAAGAGCTCGCACAGGAAGATGTAAGTGTTCGTTTTTCCCGCCCTGTTCGAGAGTCGAAAGGTAGAGAAATAGCTTGAAGTTGGTTCGATGAATCCTCTGCCAGACGCTTGATTGTCACTTGCAGAGTAATTACGTAGATGTACGTAGATGTAGATACGTTTACTGTATGTAATACCTCGTTTACAATTTTTCGGTGGACAGTAAGAACAAATTAATGGCTAGTAAACTGCAACAGGAACGGTAGCGTTTCAAGTGAAAGTGATCTGTTACAGCCTACGAAGTCTCTCAATGTCCCTCAATGCCCTCAATGTCAAAAACCATGACAGGTAATTAATAATCCAGTCACTGTCTGTCGATTTATGTGACAGAAGTACTTTCACTGATTGACCTTTCTGGTAACAGCAGCTAATCATGAACCAGTAATCTCCTTAGTTGCCCGCCCATCCCTAGAGGCGTAATTAGACAAGCAAAAGGGTCATTCTGCAGGGCTCGTTGGGGCACGACCACAGCGTTGTGATTGACAGAGCCTCTGCCAACTCCACAAATAGCGCCACGTCCTAAAGTTCTGTCCCCTTAGATGAAACCTGGCCCATTTGCTCTGGAGACGCTAAGTATATTTTGTTCACAGACGGTAATATAATTCAAACAGATCTGTAGAAGTATGATGTCACTATCACTAATCGTCAAAGAGTGCGCCGATATTTCAACTTAATGTACCACCTCTACTTTTGTGCAGCGTGCAGTTACACTGCTTTACAAAAGAAGTGGAGCACCGAGCAGGGGAAGCAGAAGGTAAATGCAACTTCACGGGTTAAGAGGGGACATTATTTGAGTGATTACATCATGGAGGAAAATTTATATGGAATTTGGCAGTATGAGCCCATTTAATTAGTACGATGTTAGACCGCATTTTGCATGAATACATGCATTGATCCGTTTGAAAATGATGTCATAAGGCCTTTGTATCCTGTCCGGAGGCAAACTGGCCCACAATACTAGTCTCTGGTGTGGAAAACCTAGATACTGGCACAGTGATGGATTTGACGTCCGAGCGGATTCCACACGTGTTCTCTTAGGGACAAAATTTGGCAGTCTTGCTGGCTATGGGAATACCTCGACATAACGCAGACAGTTCATAGAGACACCTGTCATGTTTGGACGAGTACTGTTCTGTTAAAAAGTGGCACCAGCATACTGCAGCATGAGAGGTAACCCTTCAGTACGCAGGATGGTCGCGACATACCGCTGAGTAGCTAGAGTTCCCTCAGTTACTGCCAGCTGTGACCTGCACTCATACGTGACGGCTTCCTACATCATCTCTCTAGGAGTAACCCGCAGCGCCTTCCAAAACAGCGGAAGAACGGGAACTCTCCCCAGGTCGCCGCCATACCTACCGACGATGGTCATCCGGGTTAGTGCATAACACTAATTCATCGCTGAACACAATGTGATGCCATTCCTCAGCAATCCCTACTTCAAGGCACCACTTCTACATCTACATCTACATAGATACTCCGCAAGCCACCATAAGGTGCGTGGCGGAGGGTACCCTGTAACACTACTTGTCATTTCCCCCCCTATTTCACTCGCGAATATAGCGAGGGAAAGACGAGTGTTTGCAGGCCTCCGTATGTACCCAATTTCACGTATCTTATATTCGTGGTCCTTACGCACGATGTATGTTGGCGGAAGCAGAATCATTCGGTCGTGAACTTCAAATGCCCGTTCTCAAAATTTTCTCAATAGTGTTTCCCGAAAAGAACGCCGCTATCCCTCCAGGGATTCGCATTTGTGTTCCCAAAGTATCTCCGTAACACTTATGTTCTGTTCGAACCTACCGGTAACAAATCTAGCAGCCTTCCTCTGAATTGCTTCAATATCTTCCTTCAGTTCGATCCGGTACGGATCTCAAACGCTCGAGCAGTACTTAAGAACAGGTTGCACCAGCGTCCTATACGCGGCCATCTTTACAGGTGAACCACTGTTTCCTAAAATTCTCCCAATAAACCGAAGTTGATTATTTGCTTTGCTTACCACAGTTTTCATAAGCTCGTATCACGTTAAGCCCAGATATTTAAATGACTTGACTGTGTCACGCTGGACACTAATAATACTGTATCCGAACATTACAGGTCTGTTCTTCCTACTCAGTCGCATTAACTTACATTTTTCCACACTTAAGGTTAGCTGCCATTCATAACACCAACTGGAAACTTGAAATGCAACCATTGTTTTGTGGTGTTATCGACAGCCCACACATTTTCATATCATTCTTTCATTATGGTCAACGCCATAGGCCTGTTCCATCGTTTAGATATCCAGGTCTTCCTACGGAACTTGTAATTGAAGGTCCAAAATTTAAGGTATATCATGGTAGTTTTGAATATGGCTTTATTTGCAGATGTTCTAGCCAGCTTTGTCGATTAGACCCTTGTTCACAGTACGAGCAGCCCTTAGCGGCTCGCCATCTCACAACTGTTCATGACGTCGCCTTTCCGTCTCAGATCTTTTTTAATATGTGACTTGTAAGTACTGCATCTTTTCCACTCAGTACAAACTTTAATTTTATTGATGTACTATGTACCTAATATGTTTTAGAACAGTTAGTCTAATTCTGAAGACGACGCTCATAGTAACGTCGAAACCAGGTCAATTTTGACGTAATATTTGTGACCGAGGGCTTATTTGTTCCAAGATAATTCAACAGTCGCCAGCAGACTAGGGCAATGAATGTCCAGAATCCTAAGGAACGTAATGGCAAAGAAAACTGAGTAAATACAGAAGATTGTCACGCTTTTGCACAACACAATAACTCACAAGTAAATAAATGAATCACAAAATGGTTCAAATGGCTCTAAGCACTATTGGACTTAACATCTGAGGTCATCAGTCCCCTAGACTTAGAACTACTTAAACCTAACTAACCTAAGGACATCACACACATCCATGTCCGGGGCAGGATTAGAACCTGTGACCGTAGCAGCAGCGCGGTTCCGGACTGAAGCGCCTAGAACCGCTTGGCCACAGCTGTCGGCAATGAATCACAATGCACTGAGTTTGCAGTTACTTAATCTGACAAACTAAATTTTGAAAGCAAAGTTAGATGAAGTTGCTGTTGAAGTAAATGCCTGGCTGTAACTGAAACTTTGTATCTTGAAAGTGGCTTCAGTAACCTCAAAGTGACTAATGCAAAATATAGAAAAAGACAAAATAATTTACTTTTGATTATTGAGAGACTGAATTGAATTTACTTTAAGGATATGAGCAATCGATTTTCTTTCAACATAAGAACAACAAAGTATGTACCAAGCCAGCAGAAGCCAGTCGCAAAGATAAATACTGAATATATGAAATTATGCACTCTTAATTTGTGCTGTATCTTTAGTTATTAATATTGCCAGTGAAATATTACGTTACTTTTGAGTGAGTAAAGTTAATACCCAAAATTGCAACTCCGTTGAGCACTGTTATGCAATAAAAGAATGAAGAGTTAGTGAGACAGCAAAATTTAGACCGAAACTGGTCATTAGCAAACAAACAAAACTGGCAGTAAATAGTTAATCGGTGATTGCACGAACACAAAAGGGACTCTGCTTGGTAATAATGTATGAGGACAATGACTACACACGTGCCCTACAAGTTTTAATTGTTGCAAGTAATTATTCAAGATCGTTAGCCAATTTTTGTGAAAGAAATGCCACTGGGTAAACCCCGTACAGTGTTAATTATATTCTCTCAGTCGACAATCTACAATGTTGTAGCTGTGCGGACTACGAAGAACGTAGCCGACGAAAATGCTGAACTCCTACTGTTGCTGCTGCTGCTTGAGAACCACGAGTCGCTTCCAGAGTCACAGATAATTATGGGACAAACAACAGTTAGCATTACAGCTTCCTCCGCCGTTCACTCCTATCGCGCTCTTAGTACTCGCGGGTTAACAATGTAGACGCTCCTACACTGCTGCGATAATAGCTGGACACAGGATCTGCCGGAGTACCCAACAAACACTTCCGCACTCTTTCATGACTCAAGTTGCTTTGTTTCCTCTCTCCTTGCAGCGCGACAGAGTCTCTCTGTACGCCAAGATAAACGACGGCAAATCTACTGTCGTTTCGTGATTGCTATCGATACAATTAAATGAAGTTCGCTTGGCTATTACCCAGCAATTTGCAATATTTACATGATAATTACAATCAATTGTATACATTGCCAAATAATTACACTACTACATCCCTTACGTATTACATACAGTTTCTGTAAGAAAGCTTTCAGATTCAGAATTAGAAATACAGTACAAATTAACAATGGATATTAAACGGCGAAAAATTTTGGATGATGCAGTGCAGAAGGTATTTTATCTGCATTTCATGATTCTGAGGTTTTAAGTAGACTTTATGAATGAAATCCCTTCTCCAAAGGTATTTAGTGCTTAACAGGACCCAAGCAAACTCCTTTTTATTAAATTCATTCTTAGTAACAATAAGCTTTAGCCGCTGCTGCCACATGCTGCTGAACATTGCAGTAAACTACATGGAAAAAGGCAGTTACCTAAACAGGTAAGTGTAAAACTTAGGGCCAAAATAGAGACACTGACACACCACAACATGTCATGTACTCCAGTCCAGTAAAATCCGTTGCACAAGTCAGAGTCTGTTTCACTTGTAAATTCTTGTTCAAAAACGCGGTCAAATAGCTTAGGTATTCGTTGTTACAGGTACATTTTTCCTGTAAGTTTTCATATTCAAATACCCAGTCAGATAGCTTATCCAAATGTTAGTTTTAACTTTTTCATGTAACGGTATGTTGAGGGCTTAAATGACAGTGAAAATGCCGGTCGCAGTGCCCGAGTGGTTCTAGGCGCTTCAGTCTGGAATCGCACGACCGCTATGGTCGCAGATTCGAATCGTGCCTCGGGTATTGACTTGTGTGATGTTCATAGGTTAGTTCGGTTTAAGTAGTTCTAAGTTCTAGGGGACTGATGACCTCAGATGTCAAGTCCCATAGTGCTCAGAGCCATTTGAACCATTTTTTTGACAGTGAAAATGACACTCATACAACACGCACACAATGTTATGCAGTTAGATTCCTTTTACTGATAGCTCAGGTTGCTTATCGAGTCCAGTTTCACAGACGAACATAGACAATATTGGCTGTAGCTACGTTACATATTTGTTGCATATATGTTACATTGTGACTACTCTCTCGTCCCGTATATACCCTACCAGCTCCGGCAACAACACTAGACACGGACAGCACTAATGCAGGCTGGTGAGCATTACAGCTGTCACAGAAAATTACAAATCTAATCATTTACATATGGGCCGATGTTGCGCAGGTATCAAGTTGCATTAACATCAAAACGTGGCTTCGAGACGCTTCACTTTTCATGTCAGCCTGTGTATTTATTGTTAGGATCGCATGGAGCACTTTGTAAGCCATAGATGTGTGTTGAATCACCTATCACTACCAGATCAGATATTTCAGTGGCACTGCCCTGTTTTCTCAGGAACGTTGTGGACACAGAGATTGAAGTAATTTGTTGTGTTTCGCGGCACACCAGCGTGAGGAAGGTGAAACAATTTTCATGTCTTTACTGTTAGACAGACGTTCTTAGACTGAAAAAATTACCGCAAAAAAATATAATATTTCTTATATTTTATGTAAACACTGGTTATCAGTCGCTGACAAACCTCTCGGACGCGGCTGTAGCCCATTCGGACGTGGTTCTGTAACTTCCATAGAAGAGCCCCTACTTCCCCGAAAGAAATATTGCGACGGAAATGTAATCAAGGGTTGTTCGATAGACGACAGATAAGTTTCGGTTCTCGGAGGGTTCATATGATGTCATATGGTCAACTGTAGAGGGTCATTTGTACATGCAACGGGAAGAGTACATTACAGATACTGAAATACCAAGAACTGGTTCAAATGGTTCAAATGGCTCTGAGCACTATGGGACTTAACATCTGAGGTCATCAGTCCCCAAGACTTAGAACTACTAAAACGTAACTAACAGTACGCCAGACATCGGACAGGTTTGCGCGACTTTGTTGCCATGATAACAGACGCCTCGCCCAACGACTCACCGTGCTTTTGTGGACTATCAGATTTCCATACACATTCTGCAAGCGCCTATGAATACCAGCGAGTCTCTTGATTTTCCGTCAAAAGAGATTGACAGCTTTCTGCTTCGAACGCACCTGCGTTACAGACACGATTTGGAAGGCTACGTGTAGCGCCGCCACCTGTGGGAAATTCATAAAACTATTGGCCCTGAAAGGGATGTGTTCCACATCAAATTCCACATTTTTTCCAACCGCAATTTTTCTAGGAAAAAAGATGGGTTCATTACTTATTGAGTGCCCCTTTTAAAAGGGGGAGTATTTTGATTAAACCAAAGCACCACAACGGTCGGATATTTACAAAAGTGATTTTCGGCCTTTCAGATATCTTAATACGCAAGTACAAAGTATTCCATATAATACGCATCAAATTGACGCTACTGATATACACTGAAGCGCCAAAGAAACTGGTATAGGCATGCGAGTTCAAATACAGAGATATGTAAAGAGGCAGAATACAGTGCTATGGTCACCAATGCCTGTCTAAGAAAACAAGTGTCTGGCGCAGTTGTTACATCGGTTACTGCTGCTATAATGGCAAGTGGTGTGGCGGCCGTGGTGGCGAGCGGTTCTAGGCGCTTCAGTACGGAACCAAGTGGCTGCTACACTCGCAGGTTCGAATCCAGCCTCGAGCATGGATGTGTGTGATGTCCGTAGGTTAGTCAGGTTTAAGTAGTTCTAAGTCTAGGGGACTGATGACCTCAGATGTTAAGTCCCATAGTGCTTAGAACCATTTGAACCAGTTTTTTGAACGTGATGTTACAGTCGTCACACGAGCGGTGAGATACCACATATCCGAGGTAGCGATGAAGTGGGAATTTTCCCGCACGCCCATTTCACGAGAGTACTGTGAATGTCAGGAATCCTGCAAAACATAATACCTCCAACATCGCTGCGGCCAGAAAAAGATCCTGCAATAACGGGACCAATGAGGACGGATGAAAATCGTTCAACGTGACGAAGTGCAAACCTTCCGCAAATTTCTAGAGATTTCAGGTTTGAGTCATCAACAAGTGTCAGCGTGCGAACCATTCAAGGAAACACCATAGATATGGGCTATAGGAGTCGAAAGCCCAGTCGTGTACCCTGATGACTGCACGACACAAAGCTTTACGCCTCGCCTGGGTCCGTCAACACCGACATTGGACTGTTGTTGACTGGAAACATGTTGCCTGGTCGGACGAGTCTCGTTTCAAACTTTTTCGAGCGGACGGACGTGTGCGGGTATGGGGACAACCTTATGAATTTATGGAGCCTGCATGACAGCAGAGGACTGTTCAAGCCGATGGATGCTCTGTAATGGTGTAGGGAGTGTGCAATTGGAGAGATATGGGCCCCTGATATGTCTACATACGACTGTGACAGGTAGCACGTACGTAAGCATCCTTTCTGATCACCTGCATCCATTCATGTCCTGACCGAGCAAGATGGTGCAGTGGTTAGCACACTGGACTCTCATTCGGCAGGACGACAGTTCAATCCCGCGTCCAGCCATCCTGATTTAGGTTTCCTGTCGTTTTCCTAAATCGCTTCAGGGAAATTCCGGGATGGTTCCTTTGAAAGGGAACGGCCGACTTCCTTCCTCGTCCTTCCCTAATCCTATGAGATCAATGACCTGGCAGTTTTGTCTGTTCCCCCAAATCAACCCAACCCAACCATTCATGTCCATTGTGCATTCTGACGTACTTGGGCAATTCCTGCACAGCAGGACGCTGCGACACCCCACAAGTCCAGTATTGCTGTAGAGTGGCTTCAGGAAGACTCTTCTGATTTTAAACACTTCTGTGGGGGGCCTCCACAATATTAGGCTGGTGTACCAGTTTCTGTGGCTGATAACCTTATTTTGTAAGACCAGAGCAGCTCCTTCGTAAAATATTCAATGTGCTACTTTCAAACTATTCACGCTGTATATGAATGAACTTTAAATTATGCTTCATGTCAGCAACTACAAAGCCTACATATTCGATGATGATGACATATGGACGACTGTGCTAAACAGCGTCTACACATGAGAAGTTTCCATTGACATCTAATCCATTAGACGAAGTAGGACACCTGACTGCCCAACTCTATCTTTTTTTAAAAAATATCTCTATATTGTCTTCAATAAATGAAGAGAAAACATTGGAAGCTACATAATACTGGTCGGACGAAGATTTCAGCTCGGTACCCTCAAATAACAGCCAGGTAACGCTTCACGTAGCTGGATACCATAATGTTTGGCATTCTCTACGCTTCCTAGTTACCCACAACTCGTCTGCAACAGAAATAAAGTGTGGAACTTCTCAAGTAATCTCGAGAGTGTTCTGTAACTGGAGAAACAAAATAAAGACTCAAGAGATAGCCGCCGGATTTATCGCGGTGCCGACACTATTTCTTCCCCAGTGTGGGGAGATGAAGATTTTTCTAGTACATTATGTACCACCTTTCACACACAGTGCGACGTTGTTTGTAAAGTGATGTAAATTCAGACGTTAGAAGTCTATGTCTAAAATAAAATATAATATTATTTCAATATTTTGGTTCTTATTTCATTCCCCTTCTTGCTTCTCAATACAATGTTGTTGAGTCTGAATTACCGTCACTCAGTTTTTATACTCTGTAAATGTTCTTGGTTCATGATCGAACCCATCTTGTAATACAGAACACGTTCTGGAGATGGCAGGATGGAAATCTTATGCAGAAAGTCTGCCAAACAGTCATTTCCAGTAGTCAAGTTGAATATATACAAACATATATACAAACACTAATCTTTGTTCCATAGATAATGAATGATGAGGAATGTGTCACTTTAACATAAGTTTTCTTTACACAAAATAAATAATTAATCAATTGCTTTACAATTACTACTTCATAGCTAAAAATTCATCTGTTGAGTAGAAGGAGTTGTCATTCAGACATTGTTTTAATTTGGGTTTAAATGTTGGTTGGCTATCTGTCAGCCTTTTAATACTATTTGGTAAATGACCAAAGATTTTTGTGGCTGCATAATCCACCACCTTCTGGGCCAAAGTGAGATTTAACCCAGAATAGTGACGATCATCCTTTCTTCTAGTGTTGTAGTTATGCACTTCGCTGTTATTTCTGAATTGGGATGGATTATTAATGACAAATTTCATAAGAGAATACATGTATTGCAAAGGTACTGTGAATATCCCGAGTTCCTTAAATAAATGTCTGGAAGGTGATATTGGGTGGGCTCCAGCTATTATTCCGATTAGACGCTTTTGTGCAATGAATACTTTCTCTGCCCAATATATGATGCCATATGACAGCAGTGAATGAAAATAGGCATAGTAGGCTAATTTATTGATATGTTTATCACCAAAATTCGCAATAACCCGAAGAGCGTAAGTAGCTGAACCTAACTGTTTCAGCCC
Organism: Schistocerca serialis cubense; assembly: GCF_023864345.2. Taxonomy (NCBI): domain Eukaryota; kingdom Metazoa; phylum Arthropoda; class Insecta; order Orthoptera; family Acrididae; genus Schistocerca; species Schistocerca serialis. The sequence continues at coordinate 542,760,037 of NC_064641.1, read as the reverse complement.
ATCATCAATGTGTTTCTTCCAATTAAGTTTCTCATCATTGTACACACCCAAGAAGTTCAAATATTCTGCCTTGGCAACAGACTTCTGTTCATAGTCTATTTATCAATGGTGTTATGCCATTTATTGTACAGAATTGTATAAACTGCGTTTTCTCAAAATTTAGTGAGAGCCCATTTGTAAAGAACCACTGAGTAATTTTCTGAAAGACATTATTTGCAACTTCCTCAGCAGATTCTTACTTGTTGGGTGTGATTACTACACTTGTATCATCAGCAAAAAGAACTAGCTTTGCATCATCATGAATATAAAGTGGCAAGTCGTTAATGTATATTAAGAACAATAATGGACCTAAGACTGAATCCAGTGGGACACCATTCTTGATACCTCCCCAGTTAGAGGACTCTGGTGATTTTTGCAGACTATGTATACTGTTAATTTCAACCTTCTGAAATCTTCCAGTTAAGTATGAATTTAACCATTTGCGCATTGTCCCATTCATGTCACAAAACTGAAGTTTATCTAGAAGAATTTCATGATTCACACTATTAAAAGCCTTTGAGAGATCACAAAATATCGCAAGGGGGTGATGTTCAGTTATTTAGTGCATTTAATATTTGATCATTGAAAGCATATATAGCAGAAAAGCATTTCTGAAAACCAACTAGACATTTAGTTAGTACTTAGTTTTTACAAATATGTGATGTGACTCTCGAATACATTAGTTTTTCAAGAATTTTGGATGGAGCTGTCAGAAGTGAGGTTGGGTAGCAGTTTTTAGCATCAGAACATCCCCCTTGTTATACAATTGTTTAACAATAATGTATTTCAGTCTACCTGGAAAAATGACATGTTTCAGTGATCTACTAAATATGTGGCTAAGAATCCTACTTATTTGTTGGGAAAAAGCTTTTAGTACTCTGTTGAAAATGCCATCAATTCCACGTGTCCTTTTACTTTTGAGTGAATTTATTATTTTCGTAATTTCAGTAGGAGAGGAGGTTTCTATTTCAGTTTTATCAAATTGCGTAGGTACTGACTCTTCCATATAATGCCTTGCATTTTCTAATGAACAGCTGGATCCTTTTTTTTCTACAACACTTAAGAAATGATTATTAAAAATGTTTTCTACTTCTTACTTCTTGTTAACGAACATTTCATTTTGTTTGATAGAAATACAGTCTTCCTGTGCTTTTGGTTACCTGTTTTCCTTTTAATTGATTTAATTTTATTATCAGATGTACTAATCTCAGATATAATGCACATACTTCTGGACTTTTTAATAACTTTCCTTAATACAATGCAGTAGCTTTTATAATGTTTCACTGTTTTGGGATCATTACTCCTCCTAGCTATAAGATATATTTCCCTTTTCTGTCTACGAGATACTTTTATCCCCTTAGTAATCTATGATTTTTTACATGGTATCCTACAATTATATTTCACTGCTTTCGTAGGGAAACTGTTTTCAAATATACTTACAAAGATATCAAGAAATAGATGAAATTATAAAATAGCATTATGTTCCCTGTACACCTCATCCCAGTCTAACTGTTGCAAGCTTTCCCTAAAATTTTGAATTGTTAAATGGTTAATTGAATGTGCTTTTGGAGGACTGTTCTGCATTACTGCATGAAGCTATTTCATATACTGTAACTAGCTGTGCATCATGATCAGACAGACCATTCTTAACAGGAGAAACTTTTATGTGATTAAATTTATCTTGATCTATGGAAACATTATCTATCAGTGTGCCGCTTTCCTGTACAGCCCATGTAGGAAAATCAAGAACTGATGTCAAATTGAAAGAACCAAGTAATACTTCAAGGTCAAAATTTCTATCTGACCCTTTCAGAAAATCTTCATTGAAATCCGCACAAACAATAATTTTCTTTCCTCTATCTGACAGAGAGCACAACAAAGAATCCGAGTTTTTCAAAGATAGTTGAAAATTTCCCAATGGGGACCTATATGTGGCTACAATTATAAAATTGCCATTATTCAGTTGAGGGCCCAAATGCACATGCTTTTATATGTTGCTGTATGCAAATTTCTTAAATTTTTCACGCTATGATAGATTTTAACATATATGGCAACTCCTCCTCTCTCCATAGTGTCTCTGCTTACATGTGCTGAAAGCTTACATCCACCTACATTTACCATTTCCACGGATATTCCCGAGAAAGTGATTACCAGACAGACAATAGTTCTGGCAGACAAAACACCCAGGGTAACCAAGTGGTTACAACAACGCGAACAAATCACCCCAAAAAATGGAAATAGTAACAACAACAACTTTAACCGAAAACGACGCAGTGAAGGAAACTATAATTCATCCTTTGGTAACAAAAGTATGAGGACAGCTAATGAGTAGTGGCAAAATTGTGGCCCTGCGAATTGGCAAGCCCAACAAGGCCACTCGGCTAGGAACGTGCCTGTGAACAATATAAATACCATTCCCATGCCATCGCCTAATGTGACAGCGTCTCAGCATGTACCGTAACAGTACTCACTGCAACAGCAGGAGATTGTGAGAACTGTACAGGTGGTGGACGAGACAGAACCCAATCATGCGGACGTAGCAAACACAAACCGATCGATTTAAGCTTTCTCCATTTGGCCAGGAAGGCGCAGAGAGGAGTCGCACAAGGTGTACCTATACAGATGTTAAGGTATAATGAATGTAGTGATTTAAGACAGGAACTAATTTCTGAGTCTAGAAAGTGTAACCAGCAAAATGATGGACTGGTGCAAGCTGCGATACGAGCAAAGATGAACAGAGTACCGGTGAATGTACTGATTGACACGGATGCAAGTATCTCAGTCATAGACCAAGAGTTCTGTAAATGTGTGAATCAGTTGCAAAGGTTACCATCACTGCCAGTTCAGCACTGTAGAGTATGATGGGCCATACGTGGTCCTGTCAAATAATCAAAAACCAAGTGCAGGCTGTATTAGACCTGGAAGACGAAGCACTAGAACGGTCATTCCTATGTGATCAATAGTGTAGTGGTGCCGTGCATTCTTTGTCTTGATTTACTGCGAGAAAGGAAAACAAGAATTGACCTTTCTCGTGCAATATGCGTATTTTAAAATAATGGTAGAAGCATTGAGCTTGCATTGATTAAGACTGCTGCCGCAGACAGTGGTTAATGTAGGCAGATTCGGGTAACTTTTGTCAGACCCAAGATTCCACACTTTAGAGGTAATATATAGAGGGTTATCCGTGTTTAGTACAGGAACGGAAGCAGAAAAAGTAGCAGTACAACAAGAAACTACTGAGAAGGTCACTGTGTCGAGCTATCTGGGCCAAATCCAGCAGCGTGAACTAACTTACATTCTAAACAAATATGTCACTGTGTTCGAAGAAAGGCCTGGGATCATTAAAGGTTACGTGTATGACATGCAGGTCAAAGAACACCAAACGTTTTGCTGTGCCACGTACTCTGTGCCATGGTCAAAGAAGGAAGCCGTATCAAATGATATACAAATAGCAAAGGCCGACGGAAGTATGTGCCTTGTGCTAGAGGCAGGCGATGTTAATAAAATCTTAATTCATGTGCAGACTCGCCCAGAAAATGTGGAAGAACAGATACAAAAGTTTCAAGGTGTAAGATCCTTTACCAGTATTGATCTGAAGGATTCGTACTGGCAGGTGTTGCTGTCTGAAGCATCGCGAAAGTACACAGCTTTGATTTTCGCTTGGTGTAGCTATTAGTTTAGAGTGTTGCCGTTCGGGGTCAATGTGAGCGTCAGCGTGTTTTTGCTGCACTGGACACCATGTTGGGTTCAGATTTATTGGAGAAAGTAACACATTATGAAGATGATCTTCTGATAGCAACTAATTCTGGAAAGAACACCTAGAGTTACTAGAGCATGTGTTACACAAGTTTGTTAAGGCCGGAGCTACGACGAACTTAAAGAAATCTAGGTTCGGCCATGAAGATATAAAATTCCTAGGACATATAATCTCGACAACAGGCATAATGCCGGATCTCAGGAAGTTAGAGGCATTACAACAGCTCCCATATCCGCGCACTAAAAAGCAGTTGAGAGTGCTTATTGGGATTGATTCGCTTTTTTTTTTTTTTTCATTTTGTGCCAGCGCATTTGTTGAATAATGATGATTTACTGTCCTTACTCAGGAAGAATAGATCGTGGGTTTTCGCAGAGAAATGTAAGAGTGCTTTTGATGCCATTAGGGATGCATTGCTTAACTCAGAAATCTTGCATCACCCAGACCTGTCAAAGGACTTTTACTTAGCGACAGATGCCTCATTTTGTGGATTAGGAAAGTGCTTGTTCCAATAGGAACGGAGCATGACAGGAATGGAAATAAAAGAAAAATGTTTTCTCAGCCATGTGCTGACAGGCTGTGAGTGCTAGCTCTCCAAGATTACCGTTTTGAAATCCGGCACGCAAAGGGAAACGAGAACGTCGTGGCCGATACACTACGTTTACACCAAGGACTGCCTGAATTCGCAGAAATGGTCGAGCAATCGACAGAGTTTAAAATTTTATTACTTAAGGACTCGAACCGACGGCACGCATACTTGAAAATGTGTAACTAGATGCAGTCGCTGCAGGTAGCAGATGAATTATGGAAAGAAGTGATCGCCATGTTGAAAGCAAACGCTGCAAGTGAGTTGAATAAGCATTACTGAACACAGAATGAGATATTGTTTCACCGCAATCAAATTCATCCAGAGCGGTGGTGTGTGTGTGTATTCCAGCCATAGCACTAAACAGAGTCTTATGGTATATGCACCATTGTTGGGGCCACTTTGGAGTATGAATGTGGTCAGACAACATATCAACATAAAATTGGAAGGAGAATCACAATTGGTCGTATTTTTTTTTTTTTGTTTTATTATCCGCAAAATCGATTTTCGGTCTCTTAGTGAGCATCCTCAGTGCTCTAATTTTAATTTATATTACAGCACTGAGGATGGTCACTAAGTGACCGAAAATCGATCTTGCTAATAATAAAACAAAAAAATACGACCAATGCTGATTCTCCTTCCAATTCTATCTAATATTTGGTCGTGGTGCACAGAACACTCCATGGAGTCGCCAATCAACTTATCAACATATTGCTACTATCAAAACTTATCAGACTTGTCCGTAAGCCCATACGAACTTGTCTGGTATGTCAAAAGGCTCAACCAACTAATTTCAGCACTAGAAATGAGTTACATTCCCTAACAGCAACCGAAATCTTACAGCTCGCATCCATTGACGTCACAGGACCGTTACCAACTGCTAGGGGTGGCTTAAAGTACCTGGTGGCAGTGTTCGGTTTATTTTCAAAGTATCTGGAATTGTACCCCACTAGGAACTCCACCCTACTTTCAATAGTTCGTAAGCTAGTAAATGATTACATTTCGCAAATGGGGAGGCCCGTGACAATATTGTCGGAGAACGCCACCTACTTTAAAAGCAATACCTGGAAACAATTCCTCAGAGAACAAGGTCTTAAGCACATTTTAGTGTCCTATTGCAGTCCGAGTGCGAATCCCGTCGCAAGAACATTTCTTGAGTTCAACAGATTTGTATGGACATATGCTACAAACAAACACATGAAGTGGGTAGAGTATGTATTTACCTTCCAACAGGTATATAATAACATACCGCATATGTCCACTGGATGTACACCAGCGGAAATAATGACGCCGGGAGTAGAGGTGGACGAGTGAGTCCAAACCTTGCCTAAGATTCATAGGCACAAAGACCAAGAGCAAAAGAAACAACTGGCGTGGATAGAATTAAATAGACACGCTGACTTACGAAAGAGGAAATACAATTAGCAGTGTAACGCTATACATCAATAGAAAGATGAGGAGCTGGTAATGTGACGGACACGCCCGAAGGCATCCAGCATAAAAAGAATAAATAAAAAATGGCAAATGCTGTACTCCAGATCACATGTGGTTGTGAGGATTCCTCATAATGGGTGCTACTTTTTAGCACATCCGGCGACACGAAAGACAAGGGGTTTATATCGACATAAGGATATTAAACTGTACAGACAACAGGAACTTGAGTGAAGCTTGATCAAGGATCAAAAGTAAAACCTGTACATATGTAAATAGTGTTAGGGGTAGGCTAGGTTTATTGTTAGATATCATGTATAGTATAATGTTTGTTTGTATTGTTGTGTGATTCACGAATGACTGTGGAAACTACGAACCAATATGCATAAGGATCCACTGTGACACGGTAAAGCTGTTTAAATAACGTTTACAACCACACAAAATTTGCTATATTACTGCAAAAGTAAGCAGAATGCATGGTTCACAGTTATCTGTGCTTATTTCCGTTTTTTTCATTAAATATGATTAGGTCAGGTAACCTTGTTGTCAGAAAACATGACAGGTTTGTCAGTACTTACAGAATATGTAGAGACTGCGATTCAATGTTGAAAACAGACAAGAGATTTGGGAATCATGAAACCGTATCCCAGCAGGGATATCTCCTGAAATAGTAAAAGAAAGAATCAGTGTCAAATGTTATGCATAAATGTGAAAATTACCTGAACTCAGTGGTCTAGATGACCTGATGGTCACACTTTGAAATATTAGGGAGAGACTACTGCTTAGGTAACTCAGAGCTGTACAAAATGCTGTAACAAAATATGAACAGTGCGTACAGTATAATGCAAGTGAGATTTGAACTATCCTTGAAGTGGACTTTCTTTCTGCAACTGTACGAACAAGTAACTGAAAGTGCGTTAAAGGTGTTCTAAAATAAAACTTTATGCTACGGACGCTTCACGTAAGCGCAGTGTTATAAAGACTGTTTATTATCAACAATGAATTTAGTTAAATGGCCTGTGACCGTTGCGAGAACATTTTAAGATTGTGCAATTGTGCATGTGAGTATTAAAGCAGTGTGCTTCGGCTGCGACAGAAAGCAACAGCCGAATCAGGACATCTGAACGTTACTACGACAGGTGTGCCAGCCAGCCACGAAAGACGAAATCACTAAGTTCCTGCACGTCTGTATTGAAGGCCCACCACAGTGCTGAACAGTGTCTATCAGTGTGGAAACTAGTGCATGAAAGCAGTATACGGTAGCGTTTCGGTGAAAACTGTACTTACAGCGAGAAACCTACTGTCCTAATGTGTTAAAGTGCTGGAATAGCAGTGATCGGAACTACACACACAGAAACAGAAACAATATTACGCGTTCGACTGAATGATCGCTAATGACAACCTCTTTAAACCAAACTAAACTCCGTCTGAACGGACCTCGGATAGCCCAACGGCACCGACCGGCCGCCGTGTCATCCTCTGAGCCCAGGGGCGTCACGGATGCGGATACAGAAAGGCATGTGGTCAGCACACCGCTCTTCCGGCCGTTGTCAGTTTTCGTGACGGAGCAGCTACTTCTCAGTCAAGTAGCTCCTCAGTTTGCCTCACAAGGGTTGAGTGCACCCTGCTTGCCAACAGCGCTCAGAAGACCGGACGGTCAGGCTTCCAAGTGCTAGCCCAGCCCGACAGCGCTTAACGTCGATGATCTGACGGAAAAGGGTGTTACCACTGCGGCAATGCCGTTGGCACAATTCCTTTACAGCGAGTTATTAAATTATATTTTTGGCTGGAAAGTGATGCTCGGTGAAATGTTGTTACCTGACGCACGGGACACGCGGCAGCGGGAGACGACGCAGGCGATAAGCTGATCGTTGCCTGTGGAGGAGCCTTCCCCTAGTTACAACACAGCACACCTGACGGTCAGTTAACGACCTCGCCTGCGAAGGGCGTATTTCCGATCATCGTACTATCTCACTGGCAATATCTTCCGTGGGAGAACTCTGCTATGCAACAAAAATTGTACAAACTTTGTAAATGTGCATCACGGACGTAAATGTTTGTAAAACATGCTAAAATGAGCTAATGGTTCAGAGAGATGAAAGTTAAAGACTTTGGTTTAAAAGAAATAGGAACATAAATAATATGTAAGAACAGTTAATATTTAATGTTTTGATACAAAAGTCAAATATCTTAAACTATTTTCTAAGAAACATGTTATTTTTAAAACCACGTTTATGAAAAGACATAAACTTAGTCTAACAAATGAATAGATATAAAGTTCTGAAGAATGTTGCTGCCTGCCATCCGCAAACTAACGGGTTTACTGAACGCCTCAATAAGACCTTGGCCGACATGCTATCAATGTTCGTCAATGTTGAGCAGAGCAACTGGGATGAGTTGCTACCTTTCGTGACGTTCGCCTACAACACCGCCAAACAAGACACCACAGGATTTACGTCATTTTTCCTGGTGTATGGGCGTGAGGCTACTACGACCATGAACACTGTTTTTCCGTTACATCCTGATGACATGGACGACGACTACATCGGCCAGGTGCTGAGGAAGCTCGGCAGTTGGCTCGACTCCGCACGCTGCAGGCCCAAGAAAACGATCGCCGAAGGTATGACGCGAGCCACCGCCGTGTTGTCTACCAGCCAGGTGGCCTCGTCTGCATCTTCACTCCTATTCGGAAGATTTATCTCTCTGAGAAGCTCCTCAGGCGCAGCTTTGGACTTTATAAGGTTGTAAGACAGTTGTCTGGCGTTACTTATGAAGTTGAAGATTTCGACCACGACACAAGGCGGCGAAAGATCAGAGATACGGTCGATGTCCTTCGAATGAAGCTCTATAAAGATCCTGGAACCCAGGGAAATTCGAAGCTCCAGCGGTAGGCAACAAGAGGAAAGCAGCGGGAAAAGAAGTTCTAAGAAGATCACACCCAGGGCGGGAATCAGTCGTCAGGGGTCGGAGTGTGCAGGACTAGGACGTAACACCGGACTAGGACGTAACACCGAGACGCTGTTCCCTTAAGGAGGGATCAATGTCGCAGAAGAAGCTGAGTAACACCGCGGTGTAGTGGATATGATTCTAAACTATTGCGTGGAGAGTCGTGACTTCAAAATTCACCTGGACTGTACAACTTAAATTTTTATATTCGGTTCGACTACATTATAGAAGTATCCACAAATGTCTAGAATCGTTGTACTGGAATGTTCTGTATACGTATAGATACTGATTGTGTTCTGGCCGGAGACAGTGCGCTCCACGCTATTGTGTGCAAGTGCTGAATAAACCTTCGTTAAGTGATGTTAGTGTTCGTCATTCATCTTATTACACTCTCTTCTGCGTGACAATATCCTGGTGGAGGCGCTGAGTATTGGAACTTTTGATAGCGCACATTATCGACGACACAGTGGCTCCCATCAGGCCACAACAGGGCCGCCTTTTACGTGGCGAGAAAGCCATATTCAACAGATCGCAATCTATGGCATACAGAAGAAGAGTAGGACGTTAAGATGACAGCAACTGTGTACCACCACATGAGACATCCTTCCGGGTTCTCTGGTGACTATGGTCAAGATGCAAACAAGTGGCTGAAAATATCTGAGCATATACCCAAATTTAACAAATGGGATGACACCGTGTGTTTGGCTAACGTATTTTTCTACTTGGAGGGCGCTGCCAAGCAATGGTATGAGAACAATGAGGACAGGTTCACAAGCTGGGAAGTATTCCAGGCGGATCTGCGCAAGTATTTCTGCCACAAGACAGAAGTGCAAGGCTGAAGATAAATTAAAGTGCAGGGCACAGCGTCCAGGAGAAACTGCAGCATCCTACATTCAAGACGTCTTTGAGCTGTGTAAAATAGTGGATCCTTGCATGAAAGAGGAAGGTAAGGCTGCACATCTCATGAAGGGTGTTGCTGAGAACATGTATCAAGCCCTACTCCTGAAGGAGGTTTCGTCAGCAGACGACTTCATAAAATTGTGCCAGTATATCGAGACAATGCATCAAAAAAGAATTACACGCCACAAGTTTGAACTGCTTCCAAACGTCGTATCGATGTCTGTGATGGAGGAAGGAACTGATATCACAAGTGTCTCTTTAAAACGGTGAAAAAGTCTAGACCCAGGCGAAGTTACGTTCCTACAATGCCGCACGAGGAACCTGTTTGGACACCAAAGAAGACTGACGTCTGAGGACCCAGGATAACCAACCAGTGTGTTTCCACTGTGGACGACTGGGACATGTGGTGGGCTATTGTCGAGAAAGGCGGCGGATATTTGATGACGCCCGCGTCAGAAACAGCAGATCTATGTTTGACGACGCCAACTCCGGGATGACGAAGATGAACAAGAAGATGTGGTTGCAGGACGACGTAGGTCACCTTCGCCGCAAGGTAGCCGCTGGAGAGGACGCTCCCCAACACGCCGATCAAGGTCTCCATCGACGTTTAGAAGCTCCACCCGATCACCTAGCCGCCACAGCCTGGAAAACTAAAGGGTGTGACCTTCCTTGGAGATGAGGCCATCGAAGAGAAAAATCCTCCGCCGTAGATCGCTACAAAAATGATAGGAAACTACGTCGATATCCGCATGGATGGTCGACCAACCGAAGCTCTTGTGGACTCTGGAGCATCATATTCAGTCATTTCGGAGAAGTACCGTCGCCAGTTGCAGAAAACCGTATTCGTCGACAGCAAAACGTCTCTGCTGAAGGTGGGTAATGGGAAATATGTAAAACCTACAGGAAGATGTGTCATTCGTGTGGGTATAAGTGGCCATACACGGCCCATAGAATTCATCATCTTACAAGAGTGTAGTCATGACGTCATTCTCGAATGGGACTTTTTGAAAGCTTGTAAGGCAATTATAGATTGTGGTTGCTCGAAGATTGTGCTGGACGAGATGAAATACTGTGGACAGGAAGACGCACATACGAGTGTGTGGAGACTATGTGTGTTGCAAGAAGTGATCATTTCTGCAGTCACCGCTAGAAAGGTAACTGTCACGTGTCATGCCATGTATCAACCCATGGATCTTGTAGTGGAATGTCAGAGAATACGACTGAAGACTAACTTGGTCATCCCAGCCTCTGTCGTCTCGTCTATGAATGGATTCGGTGAATTGTGGATAGTTAACTGCCGCCGATAACCGCAGATCCTTCCAAGACGCATGCGCGTAGAAGACTCTGAACCATTAATTGCCGAACAGTTGAGCGTCATAGAAACCTTCCATGCCGAGTCTGTGGGCTAAATTGGCGCTACCACTACGATACAAGATCTTATAGCTCGACTATCGCCAGATCTCACTAAGGCACAAAAGAAGAAGCTACTTGCGATTCTTAAGGAGTTCTCTGAATGCCTCAATCCACAGGTGACGAGCAAATTAGACAAATCCACGGTGAAGCACCGCATTAACACTGGAGACCATCAAACCATAAGCCAGAGAGCATACTGTGTGTCAGCAACGGAATGTCGAATAATTCGCGACGAGGTAGAGAAAATGATGAAGAATGACATCATTCAACCTTTGCAGAGGCCATGGTCGTCACTAGTGGTTTTCGTCAGGAAGAAGGATGGCAGTTGCCGCTTTTGTGTTGATTACAGAAAGCTTATAACGTAACTAAAAAGGACGTTTACGGCCTTCCACGAACTGATGATACACTAGATTGTCTAAATGGGGCAAAGTTTTTCTCAAACTTGGACATGTGCTCGGGATACTGGCAAATGGAAGTAGATGAGGCTGATCGTGAGAAAACTGAATTCATCACCCCTGAGGGCCTGTATGAGTTTAAGGAAATGCCGTTTGGTTTGTGCAATGCACCAGTAGCTTTTGAACGGATGATGGATAATCTTCTAAGTAACTTGAAGTGGACGATGTGTCTTTGTTATTTAGATGACATTATAGTGCTCTCAGACATTTGATGAACATGTAAAATGACAGGACCGTTCTTAAGTGTCTCCAACAAAGCGGACTGAAACTTAATCCAAGAAAATGTCTCTTTGAAGGAAAAGAAATTAAAAATACTTGGGCATCTAGTGTCTAACGAAGGTGTGCGGCCAGACCCGGAAAAGGTGAGATCTATAACGGAATTTCCTATTCCTGAAAGTATTAGAGACGTGAGAAGCTTCCTCGGATTATGTTCTTATTACCGTCGCTTTATCAAAGACTTTTGTATCAAAGTCAGGCCACTCCCAGAGTTGTTAAAAGCCGATGCTAAATTTATCTGGGATGGCGCTCAACAAGATTCTTTCGATGTGCTGCGAACAGCTATGACCACTGACCATGCACTTGGTCTGTATGATGAGAGAACACCTACAAAACTGCAAACAGATGCCAGTGGGTATGGGATCGGTGCTGTTCTGGTGCAAATTTCGGATGGAAAAAGGAGAGTTATAGCCTATGCTTCTAGGAGTCTTACAAAAGCCGAGAGATACTACTCAACTACAGAAAGAGAATGTCTTGCTGTGATCTGGTCCTTGTGCAAATTTCGACAGTATCTCTATGGAAGGCCATTCACAGTTGTTACAGACTACCATTCACTTTATTGGTTGAGATGTCTTAAGGATCTAACAGGACGACTCGCCAGGTGGTCACTACGTCTTCAAGAGTATGACATTACCATAGTGAACAAAAGTGGAAAAAACACCAAGATGCCGACTGTCTCCCAAGAGTCCCTGTGTAAGACTTTGATGAAGATAGTGACTGTCTCACTGCACTCCAGGATCTCTCTGCTGAGCAGAAGAAGGACGCCAAGACATCTCAAATTATGCTTGCCTTAAATCGGTCAGAGGATGTGAAAGGAGAATTTAAGGCAGTTAATGGATTACATCGATCAGTTTGGAAAGAGGTGGCTACCAGTGATTGCTAAATACATGTTCTACAGAAATTCCATGACACATCTGAAGCCGGACATTTCGGATTTATTAAGACATATGATAGGACCGCAAGACATTTTTCTGGCCGGGTTTATTTAGAAGTGTCCGTCACTCTGTGTCGCACTGTGGAGATTACCAGAGGAGAAAGGCAGTTCCTCAGATACCATTTGCCCGACTCATACCAATTCCACCAGCCGAAAGGCCTTTCTAGCGTGCTGGGATTGACCTCCTCGGACGATATCCAACGTCTGCTAGTGGCAATTGATAGATTATTGTTTGCACTGATTATCTGACACGCTATGTCATTACAAAAGCCGTGGAAACAGCCGAAGCATTCGAGGTAGCCAAATTCATCGTGGAAGACATTGTATTAAAACACGATGCCCCAAGGTCGTTAGTTACGGATCGAGGGAATGTTTTTCAATCGAATCTTGTGACAGAGATAAACCGTCGGTGCAACATTACTCATCACATGACGGCTGCCTACCATCCACAAACTAACGGGCTTACTGACGCCCTAAGAAGAGCTTGCCCGACATGCTATCAATGTTCGTCAGTGTTGAGCAGAGAAGCTGGGATAAGGTGCTACCTTTCGAGACATTCGCCTACAACAACGCCAAACAAGTCACCACAGGATTTACGTCATATTTCCCGGTGCATGGGCATGAGGCGACTACGACGATGGATACTGTGTTTCCGTTATATCCTAATGACGTGGACGTCGACTACATCGGCCAGGTGTTAACCAGAGATGAGGAAGCTCGGCAACTAGCTCGACTCCGCACGCTACAGACTGAAGAAAACGATAGTCGAAGGTATCAGGCGAGCCACCAAAAATGGTTCAAATGGCTCTGAGCACTATGGGACTCAACTGCTGAGGTCATTAGTCCCCTAGAACTTAGAACTAGTTAAACCTAACTAACCTAAGGACATCACAAACATCCATGCCCGAGGCAGGATTCGAACCTGCGACCGTAGCGGTCCTGCGGTTCCAGACTGCAGCGCCTTTAACCGCACGGCCACTTCGGCCGGCTCAGGCGAGCCACCGCCTTGTTGTCTACCAGCCTGGTGACCTCGTCTGAATCTTCACTCCTGGTCGAAAGGTTGGTCTCTCTGAGAAGCTCCTCAGGCCCTACTTTGTACCTTATAAGGTTGTAAGACGGTTGTCTGATGATACTTATGAAGTTGACGACGACGACGAAAGATCAGAGATACGGTCGATGTCCGTCGAATGAAGCCCTATAAGGATCCTGGAACGCAGGGTAAATTCGAAGCAGAAAGGTGACGAAGAGCGTAGCGGTAAACGAATTTCTGAGAAGATCACCGCAAGGACGAACATCAGTCATCGGGAGACGAAGTATGCACGACCGATAACTGGTTCCCGAACAAGGATGTAACACCGATACCCTGTTTCCTTAAGGAGGGAGCAATGTCGCAGAATAAGCTGAGTAGCGCAGTCACCGTGGTGTGATGTTTATGAGACTAAACTGTTGCATGGAGGATCGTGAGTTCAACACTTACCTGAAATGTGAAATTTTAATTTCTATGTTCGGTTCGAGTGCATTCTAGAAGTATCCACAAATGTCAAGAATCATTGTATTGTAATTTTCTGTAGCTGTATATATACCGTATGTGCTCTGCCAGAGGTAGTTCGCTCCGCGCTCTTCTACGTGCAAGTGCTGAACACACCTTCGTTAAGTGAAGTTAATGTTCGTCATTCATCCTATTACACCTTTTACTGCGTGACAATATGTATTCTTGTCAAATGATATTTAACATGCAATTTACTATGTCGAATGAACAATGTTCAACTTAACATGAACAACTTACTATGCAACATAAACAATTTTCGATGCCTAATGAACAATATTCGATGTAACCCGAATAATTACTTATGTATGACGAACAATTCTGATATCAAACGAACAGTCTATGATGTGAAGTGAATTACCAAAGTTCATTGAATATAGTTTGAACAATTACAACACTCAACTTCATTAACATACAGTGATAATGCTACATGTGGAATTCCTGTTTAAAAAAATATATTGATTTTGAAACAGATATCCCAGGAGGCCGTTGTACAGTGTGCTCCTAGTAATGTCAATTAATAAAAGACGCTTGGTTTAAATAAAGATTAATGTCTACGAATAATAATAAAACTTTAGAAAGGCATTCTACAATTACGTTGTCGAGAAAATGTGGCAGCGAATCTGTGTATAAGAATGTATATTCTTTGAAGCAAGTGATATTATTTAACGCTCCACACCACATTGTAATTCACAGATAATAACTGTGACTTTCTCTCTCTCTCGTACTCCTGTCTGAATAGCACGCATGGTCGGCCATTGCCTACGTAGGTGTTAACTATTGTAATAACTTTATGCTATTTACATGTTATCTAGTGTAAAATTGCTTTACTTAAGTATGCAGTCTCTCTCTCCTCCCAAAGCAAAATATTTTTATACGTTTTCAGGAAGTGTTTCGCTACTATTTGTAAAAATTAGTCTTATGTATGTTTTGTATATGTTGTTGGCCACTGTCCTCGAATATCCCCATTTATTACCAGCTAATGTATGCAGTATGTTGATTTTATTTTTTTGCTTCCTCAGAAGTTTTATTTATGCGGGTGTGTCAGTTTATTTGCTGTACATCTTTCGCTCGAGTTTTTAGAGCTACTTCTGGACGAGAGTGACACAAAACAATATTTGTTAGTAGGTTTTCTCACTGGTTATTTCTAGAAGTTTTCCTGTGACCACTCTTTAAGGCGATTTATCTCTTGGTTAATTTTATTTGACAGCTGGTTCATTTTTATTTTGGTAATGAAACGCATATAATTAGATCATCTGCATACATTGCGGTTTTTACTTCTTCTGTTTTAGATATTTGTGAGGAGAGGTGACTGACTAAAGTATTGAATAATGTTGGCCAGGTCATAGCACCTTGAGAAAGTCATTTTTTTGTATTTTTTACTTGATGTGTTATTTATCTTATATGAACATAATCTTTTTATTTTGTGAAATAATACTTGTACAAACAAATCGATATTTAGAAGTAGATGACTCAGATAATGTTAGAAAATGTCAAACCACTATCTACATGTCAGTGCAGCATACGGAGAACTTATCTGTTTCCTCCGTGGTAACGCCCAGATTTTATCTGAAACATTTCACCGCTTATTTGACAGCTAACAATACGTTTCTGTTTGTGAGGTGGTAATCTTGGAATGTATTCGGTGCTTTGTGCCAGATGGCATTATTCAAACATTACACTGGACGATCCTTGAGTTCTATTTGCTAGGCTTGTACTGTCACAGAAAGTCAGATCAATCGTCAACAGTTTGAACTATGCAATAATCGATTGAGCATCACAATTTATTTAAAATGGGATAGTCGGAAGTAAAGCCCCTTCTTCTCCTCATGTTCAGCGGTGTTAACGTCTTCATATATATTAGTGACTGAATGTGTGAATCTATGTTGGTTGTGAGATAAATAACATAACATAAACGATTGTTTCGCTTAGTAACACTGACTCCAGTGCGTTAAATGAGGCTGTGCAGGATTCTTCAGATCTACGGGACAAGCACTTTTTCACGAAATTGCTGCATTCGGGCTTTCTTAGGTAAACGCTTTTTAGGCAAACCAGTAATCGTGAAGATGTTCTTACATTTTCTAGAAACTGCTGCAAATAGACAAAAGGAAATCAATCTTACAATTTTAAGTAGGAAAGTTTTAAAAATCACTTAAAACCGAGTATTTTATCTAAAACAGGGCCGGCCGCACCGTGCCTTCGCTATTTGTTAGTGGTGTAAGGTCTTTCACATCTCCAGTGACTGTTTGTACAAAAGGAAAACGTATGCTAATATATCGTCACAAGGCTTAAAAATGAATGGGAAGGACAGAAGAGAGGGCTGATAATTCTCAGTACATATTGTATAGACGTATAAACGATAGATTCTGTAAATTTGTAATGAAACGACGTTACGTTACCAAGCCAAAAGAGTTTAAAGATTTAGTTGACAATGAAACAGCAAAAAGCTACAACGATCGACAGACGAGATTCATTGATCTGTACGTCAAGAAACACTTTGTGTTAAATTCGCAGACACGCAGCACGTGAAGAAATTGATGGTATGAAAATTAAAATTTATGAAGTAGTATACATTATTCTGCTGTCATTTGCAACAGTTTTCCATGGACCTGAACGAATAGTGAGGAGATTTTAATGTATATTACTGGAAAGAATGTTGGTTTAGTCAATTTTTCGATTTAAACTCGCTATTGTTGCATTTGTCGGAGGAAAAGGAGTGCAGGAACAAAAATCAGAATATTTGGAGTTGATTGAAGACTTCACGTTTTAAGTGAATTTGACTTCTCACAGTACACAATAACACACTGCAACGCGAGGAACATTGCATGGTGAGATACAACGCAAAGTGAGAGACAAATTCTTTGTGATTTGATGGGGATGCAATAAAAACGAAAATCGCTTTATGGAAGGGACTCATTCTGACAAAATCTGTCCAGTTACCTACGCTTGCTGCCATCAAAGTAAACACGAGGTCTGAAGCATTCACTGTGGCGTTGGAATACAAATATGGATAGTTTTCTAAACGTTTTCAGTACAGGCTAATATTGAATCCGTTTTCAAGCTGCTTCCGAAACCGTCTGTTGTTTCAGCTGATTCAAAATGGTTCAAATGGCTCTGAGCACTATGGGACTTAACTACTTTGGTCATCAGTCCCCTAGAACTTAGAACTACTTAAACCTAACTAACCTAAGGACATCACACACATCCATGCCCGGAGCAGGATTCGAACCTGCGACCGTAGCGGTCGCGTGGTTCCAGACTGTAGCGCCTAGAACCGCTCGGCCACTCCGGCCGGCAAAAGGTTTCAGCTGAAATCGGCCCTGTGCATGTGCTGATGTAACCGACTGACCTGCAAGGTTATTACTGTTTTACTTTAAAAATGTCCAGGATGTCTACGGGTAGATTTCTATGTATCCATAATGAGACTGCAAAATTTCTACAGTTAAGTATTTCGATTGACATATTCGTGTAAAGACATTTTTCCGATTACGAAGCCAAGTAAGTCACTATTACGTGGACCTGAGTGTGAAAATCTGTGAAATTGTGTGTGTCTATCCGTATGCCGACATTTTGTACCAGATAAAAATTATATTACGTCCTCAGTGAGCCAAAAATAATTATTTAATACCATAATTCGTTTTCTTTCTTCGTGATCAACGTTGTTGCAAAATGTGGAATATAATACCAAGTCATACACAGTGCGTCTGCACTGCTTTTTAAATGTGGCGTGTTTGCTGTTACCTCCTATCCCCTCCTCACGGTCAGACAGCGTGCCATGGTGGCGGGGGAAGTTTCAAGTGAGGCCGAGCGCTATGGCACAGAAGCCAGGGAATGGCTCGCGAGCTGAAATCTTGGGCGCCCGTGATCTCAAAAGTTGATTTTTGCGCCGTTTTCGTGATATCATCATAAAATTCTGATGAACTGAATAGCAACTGAAGATTGAAAATGGATACTAGATTCCGTTCTGTTGCAATGAGAGAAAAACTGTATCTTACATTTTGGACATGAAATAAAGTTTATTTTCAGTTATAACTCTCATAAGGAATTCAGTTACATCTTGTCGGTTTACAAGCCATATCACTTGAAACATTCATTTATGAAGGACTGTCAATAACAGTACAAGAAATTAACAGAAAACGTATTTACTGTATAAGGACTAGATCTTACAGTGAAGTAAAAACGGCAACCAGCAACTATACGTCTATTTATTATAAATAAATGTCGCAGATGCTGATTTTTAATCGACAGTTCCTCCTGATATGGCTGTTCCAATTCACATTATATTATTCTGTATGTATTCTATTAGTTAATTGTGGTGAAGTTACTTGGGATGATGGTGACCTACAGCAAAAAATTAGTGTAAATAAAAGGACTATTTTATTGTGCCTTTTCTTCATAGTAGACAGCATAGCAATGAATTTATGAAAGGAAAGGGCTATTTTCCACTTTGGCTCTAATAATTTTATTAGACCACGAATATCTTCATCCTTCTGGGCCATTCGCAAGTGATTTTCTTGTTTTGTAATAAAAAATTATCTCAGATGTACTGAAATGGCAGTGTCTTTGAAATTTTGTCTTCTCTTCACGTTGCTGTCTTTTGGTTCGAGAGCTTGACATTTACAAAGGTATTACATAGATATCAAGTTAGGAGTGTTTTCGAAGGTTGCAGTTAGTTGTGAATTTGAAAACTTATTACATAGAAGTGGAAAACACCGCCTTCAGTTCATATTTTGTTGTAAATGGATTTGTCGATGAATTAAAATAATGTAAATAACTTCCTAAGATGGAGAATTAATTAGTTTCATTTATACTGCATCTCCTGAATGTTTGTATTGCACTGCTGTTTTCGAAGAAATGAAAATTTCGACGTATGCCAGAAAATAATTAATAATTTGCTGGACGTTAAACACACGTACAATGGAAAGAAATCACACACACACACACACACACACACACACAACTAAGTATTTAGGTCCCATGGATATTTAGACGCAAATATGGAGATTTACAAATAACAAAATGAGTAAAGCAGTGGCTGTTAGGAATGCAACGATATGTAAATAAATCACACAGCATGAATGTTACACTAAATGTAATGTACACTGAATGAACATTAACTGTAGTTAATGTAAATTTTTTATGTTAATCACAGTTAACGCTCATTCACTGTGCATTTCATCTACTGATGCCTTATGGGTGTAATTGTGTGTCCCTTATATACGAGGGCAATTTAGAAAGTAGGGAACGTTTACGTCTGACGCCGCTAGGCACGCGCCGATCGCGTATATTTTGGTATGTGCGTGCTCGGAAGCTCAGTCGGCATTCATCCGTGACAGCTGGAACCTCTTTGCACGTCTGGTTTACTTCGATATTCGAATTTGAAATGTGCACTGCAGTCGAAAATCCCGCCAGTTGTGAGGTGCGGTCTGTGATACGGTTTTTGTTGGCAAAAACCTAAAACCTCTAGAAATATATCGTGAACTGTGCAAAGTTTGTGGGAACAATGTAGTGAGTGAATGTTTCGTCCGGAAATGGTGCATTCGGTTTAAAAATGGCCGAACCAACGTTCATCATGAAGAGAAGAGTGGACGCCCGAGCATTGTGACTGACGACTTGTCGTTATAGTTGATGAAACGATTCGTAAAAACCGTCGCTTCACAATAACTGAGCTTTCGTTTTCTTTTCCACAAGTTTCACGGACTTTGTGGTTTGAAATTGTCACTCAAAAGCTAGGCTACCACAAATTTTGTGCACGATGCGTGAACAAAATACTTACAGAGCACTGTAAAGAACAGCGAATGGGAGCAATGTTGACATTTCTGGAGGACTACCACAAACATGGTGATTCATCACTAGATAGAATCGTAACCAGTGAGGAGACTTGGGTGAAACACGTCAATTGCGAAACAAAATTACAGTCCATGGAGTGGGGGTACACACGTTCCCCCCAAAAACCAAGAAAATGTTTGGAAACCTTTTCAGCAAGGCTGTTGATGGCGACAGTGTTTTGGGAAGGCAAGGTGTGCTTCTTATTACGTGGAGCAACCATAAATTCTTCCCGGTACTGTCAAACTTTGCACAGCTTTAGAAGAGCATTTCAAAACAAACGCCGTGGAAAACTGACGTCCAAAATTTTTTTTTTGCACAACAGTGCCCGACCTCAAACGGTATACCGGAATAAAAAGCTCCTTAATTCATTCAAATGGGAAATTTTCCCTCATCCACCCTACAGCCTAGATCTTGCAACAAGAAACTTCCACTTGTTTCCCAAGATGAAGAGCTAGCTTGCAACATAGCGCTTTGATGACGACGCGGGACTCAAGGCGGGCGTGACTCACTGGCTGAAGTCTCAGGTGGCAGAAATTTACGACGGAGGTCTTTCAAAGCTTGTCCACCGCTATGATTAGTGCGTCAATGTGTTTGGTGACTATGAGGATAACTAGTATTTCAGTCGCTCTTTCTGGTGTATATAATAAAATGTATTCCTTGTACTTAGTTCTTTTTAATGTCAAAACGTTCCCTACTTTGTGAATATCCCTCCTATTATTGGCGTCGTTTTGCACTTTATTGCCTTAGTAATAATTGGGTTTTTAAATCATTTGTAGTTGGTGAGGAATACTTGTACCACTAAATTTCAGAAAATTGAAGCAACAATCTTATGTGGTATGGCAAAAATACCTTCAAATTTTACGTTGAAAATTGTTGTGTAATATGACACGCATTTCACTGTCATGAGTGTATATGGATTTGAGTACTGATCTCTCATACATTTCTGTATTTAACAACAAGAGAGAGGTCTTCCACAAATAAAAATTTAACTCTGAATGTCATAGGTTCTAAGGCAATCTAGGAGCTAGTTCGATTCATGCGATCCATGTGCCCCACCTCACTTATTTTCAAAATCAGTCAACTTTTGTGAAAGCCTAATATTGGCCACTAGTGGACATGTGCGATTTCTATTTTTCAAATCCGTTCAAAATGAACTTTCACCGTGAGAGTATCGACATTTCATCAAAATTATTACTTTAACATGGATGCGTCTACACCAGCTACTAATGCTCGAGACGTGGTGGTTGTCTTTCTGATATACCCAGTGAGTTTTCTCCTGGGTAACAGCAAGCATACTGAATATTTACCTCTCCACTAAAATTGAAAGTGACTTCTTCAGTCCAAAGTATGACAACAAGCCTAGATGTAGACTCAGAAACTGATGAAGAAGATGATTATCGTCTGGGAAATTATCTTCGTTTAATGCTTGGTGACCATAGATGTGTTATGGACCTAATCATATATAGTGCAAAATTCTCCAGAGACTAATTCTGCGCCCATCAGAATTCCATTGGATTCATCTTATAGAAAGGTAAGGCTTAAGGTTCACTGCAGCAAGTATATCTGCACTTGCAACGTCTTTAGCATTTCTTCTGACGTGTTTGTTACAAATGTTATTACTGCTCATGGCCACTACGGCGAACCTATGTCTCTGAAGCACAGTATTATATTATTTCTCAAATAGCTAATTAAATTCCCCCTATGGCAAAACTGCAGTTATCTTCAATTGCCACATGAAATTTATGACATTCATATAAAAAAATTGGGAGATAAAATAGATTATCATATTTATGGCACCAGGTCGGTGATGTACTGTACATTCCGTTACATGAGCACGATATGGTGAGGTTCCTGGTCAATGTGGGTAGGAACATACCGAAGTAATGAGTAGAATATCGGATGTAGATGTAAAAACTTGAATTGTATGCCAGATGACCAAGGATAGAGTGGGTTGCAGCATTAATTTGGGAGGAGCTGGAAGTGTGAGGCAGGTTATCGTTGGAAGGATGTGTCTCTGCAAGCCCCTGCTGCCTTCTGGTACGTCTCAGGACGATCTCAGTGTACAAATTACAAATAAAATGTCTCTTTGTTAGAAAATGCCATTACTCAGTGAACAAACTAAACAAACTAGAGATAATCTCTGAAATTGTACCGCCAAAACGTCTCTTCTTAGAGGAGAATAATGGCAATGGCGTATTGTAGCATCAACAGTTCTAACACACTTCGGCTGAGTGTCGTGTTATCGCATAGCTTGTCGTCAGAAAGGGTTTTGTGATGATATCGCAAGAGAAACATATTGCACAGTGAGCAAACATTAGTGAATCAACTAACATAACGACTTCTAGAAAATAACAAAAATTGTAATTGTAAGGTATATGTAAACCACCAAGTCAGTTGCTGTTTATTCAATGCTATAAGGCTGATTCCGTTGGCGAGACCTGCAATTCAACGTAACAGACGCTTATTAAGATATGTAGCTACCATCGTAATGTTAAAAGGGCTTTCTTCACGTTTTAATATTCACAAGTTGGTCTAACTGTTTACAGTTATACGCAGCCTCCGATGTTCTTACTGCTATTGTAGATGATATTGTTTCATAAGACCACTTACGCACTTCAGAATTAGAGTTTTCTTAGATTTAACACTGTTGTATCGTGTATTTGATTAGGAGAGAGTAGCTAAGTGGTACAGTGTCCGGTAGATACTACCTTGTCCAGTTTATTTGTCCATGTTAGAAATAAAATGACACAAGGTGAGTTTTCTGCTACTTGTCTGCACACTACTTGCCAATGTGATGCAACTGGTGGATTCCTTTGACACAAAGACATTGAATTTTAGTAGCTGTGGTTCATTCATATTTGTACTTTATACTACACTTTATGTCACGAGGCTAGGTCTATAGCAACACGCTACTAAAACTGACAAGAGCGAAAGCGCTCCACAGTGTACAAAACAGATGTGATAGTCTTGTGTGCATATTTTATTTTACGGTGATAATTGCATATATCTAACTATATTTTTGTTGTTTTTTACTGCAGAGAGCCAAAGTGTGTGTGTATGATGATCATAGCAGGCACAAAAATTAAATTATCTTGTAACTAGAGCTAAAGGTGATAAAGATTTAAACATTGTTTTATCATTGTTGTTTGCGAAATCCGACGGATCGGCTTCAGGCGCCTAGTGAAAGATGTTCTTCCTCTCCGAACATCGGCCAGTTTTTTAAAGGCTATATGGATGGTGTGTTGCACTAGTACGTGTAAACTATATGTGGCGGTTCGTCGGTTGTTTCGGAGGAGGACGCCAAACACCGAGGTCATCAGTCCCATCAGCTTAGGGAAGGATGGGAAAGGAAGTCGGCCGTGCCCTTTCATAGGTACCATTCCGGCATTTGCCTGAAGCGATTAGTGAACGCGGAAAATCTAAATAAGGTTGGCAGGACTCGGGTTTCAACCGTCGTCTTCCAAAATGCGAGTCCAGTGTGCTAGCCACGGCTCCATCTCACCCTGGGGGAGTGCATGTGAGTGTAAATGGATGCATGTACATTTTGGTGCTAGGTTTGTTGGTAAAACATTGCAAAGAGATATGGAATTTGTTTAACGATTTTATCAACATTCGTTTGATTTAATGAGTGCAATGGCGCTGATAACATTGCTGTTGAATGCCCATAAGCGCCAAACACACACACACACACACACACACACACACACACACACAGATTTTGAAATTTAATCCAGACCATTAGCGTAGAGACTGACCAGGACCGTTACGCTACCACCATTTCTGGCCAAATATTAGCAGTGAAAATTTTATCTACAGCCAAGATTGGGACCGGAAAGCTTCCGAGTTGAGTGCCCCTGCACGCGTTAACGACATCGATTTCATAGGTGGGTAACAAAGGTTACAATTTATATAACGGTCAGTCGTATTGCTGTGACCACCGCCTATGTTCGACATCAACTAGCAATAACCACTCACAGACGGCTTGTGACAGTAACAGCAGCGGCCGGTATGTAAAGCGTGCAGAGAGGACCCGGAAAACACTGCAGTCGTTGTCGTGATGCGGAAGTGGAGCAATTTATCTGACATCCTTAGGGCATCGTCACTGACGTGGGGACCACTGGTGGAAGCACTTCGAAAACGGCTAAGTTTGTAAACAGGTCGCGTGTTCGCGTGTCGCAAAGGTTAAGGTATATCCTCCGTGAAAAAATGGTGCCATCCAAAACAGCCGTCAAGGCAACTGCGGTGAACCTCGGGCCATAGATGACAGGGGTGAACGACGGTTCAGATGTGTACGGGCAAACAGACGTACAATTGTGGAGGAACTCGCCACCGGGATGAATCAAGGGGCTCGAAGCACTTGCGAACGGGTGCTACAGACGAATGCTGAAAATTAGGTGGACTGATATTGTAAGTAATGAGGAGGTTCTGCGTAGTATCGGACAGGAAAGGAATATATAGGAAACACTGACAAGTAGAAGGGACAGAATGATAGGGCATCTGTTAAGATATGAGGGTATGCCTTCCATGGTAGCAGAGGGAGCTGTGGAGGGCTAAAACTGTAGAGGAAGACCGATTGGAATACATCCAGCAGATAACGGAGGACGTAGTTTGCAAGTGACAGGTTGGCACAGGAGAGGAATTTGTGGCGAGTCGCAAATCAAACCGCAGAAAGAAAGAAAGAAAAAAACAGTATGTACACCACTGGCAGGAATCTACGCCACTGGTGTGCCCCATCATATTTTAAGTGCATGTTTCCATATTCATGGAAGAAAACATTTTGTCGTTAAGATATAATCTGTCCACAAGTTGTATTTCATTTCCCATGTTTTGCTGCAAATGGGGGCACCTCTTGATGGAATTCTTGAATTTACTGTTATTATCTGTTACTCATTTGTCATTTTAGTTGACTGTTAACTTCAACACTTTGTTGCTTGTTGAAGATTGTGATGCATAGTATTTATAATTATCTGCTCTTATGTCTTATTTAACATTATTAATTTTTTTTAAATAGCTGTATATTCTAAGGCCTTAGTTAAATTATTTTGGTTACTTTCTCTGAAATTATAATTAACACTTCCGAAGAATTAGCATGTCACATTGCTGAAGTTGCAAGGCAATTTGCAACTGAAAGTGAATACGGGTCAGATAGTAATGTAGCAAGAACTTGCAGGTTTGGTTGTGAGTATTCTGATACAAACACCAAACGAAATGAACAGGATGAGCCAAGTGGAAAATTAAATTCTGAGAGACGTTACTACGACAAAAATTAAATTGTGTGGTCAAATACAGAAGTAACGAAGCAGTGACAACTCGTGCTTGCAATATTATTGCGTTATTTCCAGGGTAGGAGCCCTTTCTAAAAAATTTAGTGGCGTTCTTCGAAGGATATATTTTTCAGTCTCTCCTCTAGGCATCCACAATGAATTGTCTCGAGAATTAGTGAGTACATTTCTATAGCTAGAGAAAAATATAAATATTAAGATTAAAATCATCTCCGGAATCTTGACTGACTTTCAAGCGCTTTCTGGTATCCTGTCACATTGTGGGTTATTCAAACCCAAAGATGAAGACGCCTAATCAAGGTCTGTGACAAAAGATACTAACATAATTTAGCCCACCTATTAATTGCTATGTTAGTAAACATTCCTCGTTACTTTATGTACAACACCCTTAACGACATTACTCTAAATTCCTCTTGCTTTGTATAATCGGTATTCATTTTTTGTTACATTACTAATTTTTTATTCTTTGGACCTGAGACTTGTTTTTAAATACAATTCCTTTTCTAATTTGTTACTTGCGTGTTGATATTATCGCTAAATATTTGTACCGTCGTTAAAACTGAAATTGTACGAAACTTCACTATAAAATGCTTGAAGTTTAGTTTCTAGACCCCTGAATATCGAAACTGGTGTCTATAAGTGATTGAGGTCTGGGCAGTAGGCTGAGGAAATAATAAAATAATAAAAAAAGAAACGTTTTGACGTAGTATCCAGGGTGCAAACCATGCTATGGAGTACCACACATATTCTGGCGTCCGAGGAGGAGGAGGAGGAGATTAGTGTTTAACGTCCCGTCTCCAACGAGGTCATTAGAGACTGAGCGCAAGTTCGGGTAAGGGAAGGATGAGGAAGGAAATCGGCCGTGCCCTTTCAAAGGAACCATCCCGGCATTTGCCTGAAGCGATTTAGGGAAATCACGGAAAACCTAAATCAGGATGGCCGGAGACGGGATTGAACCGTCGTCCTCCCGAATGCGAGTCCAGTGTGCTAACCACTGCGCCACCTCGCTCGGTTACTGGCGTCCGAAGGCGTTAACTGAATCAGATTGTAATGCAGATATTACACAGCATTCTGCATATGTTTATGTTTATCACTTCACATGGCACAATATTATGTACAGGGGCACTCTGATTACTTAATTCTTGCTGAAAAAACACCGAATTAACATACTTTGTACTCCGACTAAATTTCGGGAAAACGTATCATTTTACTGTGGCCAAAATGGTACGAGAAAGCATTAATACTGTTCTGCCAAATTGAAAAGTTTGTGTTGCGCGGTAGCAGGCACCTAGGCGATCTCACTCCTAATTACTAACCGAACGCTATGGAAACATTTCGTAATGGTTAAGGGTCTCAGGAACGATATTTATCAGCGGCTCTTGAAAGAAAAGTTGATGAGGTAGCACACAGAAAGTCATGTAAATTTTATCTTTGAGATGATTACACGGATACATGACACGTTGAAAACAATCGTTATCATACTTATAATGGATCAGAGAGAATTTGACCTTATCCAGGTCGGTATGACGTCAATGACATTTACTATATAACTCTAGCTCATTTCCAAGCCAAACATTAGTTTCGTTCTGTGTTCGCCAGAATTAGCTGGAATATCATTCGCCATGAAACGTAAGTTTAAACTTTCATTCTGTTTATATGCAGCTGACAATCAAAATTAATTGCTCCGCTTGAAATGTAACGTGGGTACAAGATTATCAATAGAGGAGCTTCCAGTTATATTTAGTTACGTGTCTACAATTGCTTATCGTACACAGTCATTAATATCTATTTCTAAGGACTGTGTTATGGACTGAATTATGTATATTGCAAATGCTTCGGACTCCTTCTTAATCGCTCGTTGTTAAGAGACTACTGGGAGCTACATTCTCTTCTTAAGTAAAATAAAACCATGTCTGTCATGAAACGGTAATGCAACCGGGAGCGTTCTATTAACACAACATGGACGAATCGAATTAATTTTCAACAATTTAGTTCTTTCAGTCCGTATGCACAACTATACTTTTAAACCTGCCACTAGTAAACATTTCCCAGAGTTGAAGTGAAAACTATGAGAAGGAATTACACTTTTACAGCTTCTAAAGTGGGACGTAGGTTTGCTGTTTTGTTCTGAAATACGTATTATACCTATCATAGCTTAGACGAACGAAATAATTCTTAAATGATTCGAAATATCGAAACGAAGATGTCAGCATGCTACAGTACATGACAGAGCGAGCGTTTCTCCATGCCTAATACTATTTACAGTGTGTGTTAAGAATGCGTTTTTCTTTCAATGCGTAGGATGCCTATTTTACTCTTTATAGTAGCGGACAGTGAGAGAAAATAAAGGTATAACATATGAAAAATTTTAAGGGAAATTTAAATACGACATTATGTAATAACATCATATGATACTATCATAGAAACTGAGCTGAAATTGTGCTGTTTCCGTGCATTTCAACCTATGCACATTATTTCATGTGTTGTGTTATTGTACCTCAAGCTGACATGTGACCAAACCATAAACTAACTTGCTTAGTAGAGAGAATTTCTGCATTAATTAAAGAAGCAAATGCTTGTCCTCCTATGTTCTACATCTTGGGGACAAATGCGTTCTGAAAAATCGTGACGTTAATTAAACTTAATAAGTTTTCGATTACGTTTTACCTCTTAACAGATGGAACCAAAATTCCAACGCCAGTGGGGGAAAAGGAATTTTGTTGATCTTATTGCGCACTCCACCTTGAAATACACGAATCACTAACCCTCTTTTCCTACAGTGTTGGCAGGCCTTCTGGTGCTGAGCGTGTTGGCCGCTGTGGCCACAGCGACCACCCCCACATGTCCCGAAGATGACGGCGCCACGGCCGTCTTCTATCCAGACGACACGGACACACACGGCTTCTGGGAGTGCAGCAACGGCAAGGCTATCCACATGGAGTGCCCTGCTGGACTCGTCTGGAACGCCAATATCAACGCCTGCGACTGGCCGCCCTCGAGGAAGTAGAAGATGCGAGCTTGCCCCGTTACCAATAGATGTTTGCTAAGAAAACCTCAGAATAAAATTTGCGTGTCTTATGACTGTGGCTGATAATTTACTATCTGTATTTCCTTTGCTACCATTGAATGTTATTATTATTACGTTTGCAAACATATTAATTCATAATAAATAAGTGTTGCACAATATATATATCTCTTGTTCATCCCCTTCTGTTCATTTCTAAGGACCACATCATCGAACGGAAAATGAACCCTAGTTTTACGTTCTTCCGTCTTTTTTTGTGGCCTGCATATTCTTCCTTAGGTAATGCTCTAATCAACTATAGCTGAAGTGCTGATAGGGACTCTGATGTATTAATTATAGGGTAACTCAGTGTTGTGCTTTAATCAGACTGCTTCGTCTGACTTGACTACAGAAGGCAGTTATGCAGAAATAGCTAACACATCTAATGTACTGAAGCCTGTATTTATATAAAAACTGGTTCAGCTTCATCTTTACTTACCCAAACGTCTAACTGAAGCTATGATAATAACTTCACCTGTTTTTACAGAAGTTGCAGGTGTATTACTTTGATTTAAGAAGCTGTCGAGTGAAATCTCGTACACGGAGTGAAAGAACTTACTTTTACACTTATTACTTGTTGTTCTGAAGATGTTAAGTAAAAAATCATACCGGTGGACAACTTTACTTAGGGAGCTAGTCTCCGGAACATTCAGAAGCACACACACTGGAATTTTGTAGTGTAGTGAGGTAAATAATTTTGTCGTTCGTATTGACAAAAAGGATTTCGGAAACAATTGCCTCCAGTTGTTAAAGACGTTTGTGGGTTCAAGTAAGATCTTCGGGCACTTCAGTCCAGCAAGTCCACTTCTTACAAGGAAACAGATAAACGCAGTGCAGCAGCACCCGACATACTAAAATTACAAGTCATTCTGCCACTAACTCTATAAACAGCATATCTATCAGGCAAATGTATACAGGGGGGTTGCAGTGCCTCACAAGCACCTATCGCTAACTTAGTTATGAAGTTGATGTGTCGACTTTAGCAGCGCGGGATTAGCCGAGCGGTCTTGGGCGCTGCAGTCATGGACTGTGCGGCTGGTCCCGGCGGAGGTCCTCGGGCATGGGTGTTTGTGTTTGCCCTTAGGATAATTTAGGTTAAGTAGTGTGTAAGCTTAGTGACTGATGACCTTAGCAGTTGAGTCCCATAAGATTTCACAAACATTTCAACATTTTTTTGACGACTTTACACTCAAGATTTAACGGGGGAGGGGGGGGGGGGGGGGGTAGAGCACACAGAAATCATAGTTCGTCTAGAGGAATGTGCCAAGTTTCATCTCACATGAGATGGAAGTTATCTGATGCAGGATAGGTTGACAGTGCAGTTAATAATCGCAAGTGCTTTAAATCATACACAGAAGAAGCGGCTGTATACGCATCGAAAGCAGGCTATGTCACGTGACCGCAGATGCTTTATAGACGGATGGTTCTCTGCCTTCCTGAAAAGCGTCAAATATAGTAGTCAACTCGCAAGTATCACTGAGACTTCAATAGACATACAGGATAATGCTGCCTCAACGGACAAAAATTGACTGCTTCCATCATTCCCTTCGCTTCCATGTCGACGTTTTCTCAGATTCCTCTTGTTGCAGCATACTTGATCCCATGTACAAATTGTTATGCACCATCCAAAAGATACGCAAGTACATGCACAATTTCGCGGTATTTATATTCGATCAATTTATACCTTTCCCCCCATCACGTTTTGCGATTCTATCTATTTTATGTCAGTTCTACCCATGCAATCATGACATAATCTCTCGTTCTGGTATCTAAAATTGGTTATAAGTTTAGTACAGCCACCAACACCGATTCGGAGGTGTAGTATAGCACTTTACTTGATTGTATCCAGTCCCACAGGTTCCGAAGGCGTTTGGGAAGTCTTCTGATGAACTAGAGGTTTACAGTTAATGCTCGCAAGTAGCTAGTGCTTTAAATCATGTACAGAACACGCGGCTGCATGCGAGTCGAATACATGCTATGCCATGTGACCGCAGATGCACTGAAGTTTATAGACGGATTGTTCTCTGTCTTCCTGAAAAGCGTCAAATACAGTAGTCAACTCGCGTGTTATCCTGAGACCTCAATAGACATACAGTATAATGCTGCCTCAACGGGCAAAAATTGACTGCTTCCCTCATTCCCTTCGCTTCAATGTCGACGTTTTCTCAGATTCCTCTTGCTGCAGCATACTTGATCCCATCTACAAATTGTTCTGACCACCCAGAAGATACGCAAGTATTTGCTCTATTTCTCAGCATTTATATTTGGTCAATTTATACCTGTTAGCCTATCACTTTTCGCAGTTCTGTTTTATGGCAGTTCTATCCATGCCATCGTGTAATAACCTCTAGTTCTGTTTTCTAAAATTGATTTAAAAATGTAGTACAGCTGCCAACACCTAACCAAAATACACTGATCGGGGGCATAGTACAGCACAGTACTTGACTGTATCCGGTCACCCACACATTTGGAGAGTGTTTGCCCTGTTGTCAGTTCGACTGTGTGTATGCATGTGTCGCGGAAGGCTCCCAGGACCCATAGTAGAGTCTAGTTAGTGTTTGAGTTGTGTCTGCCACGTGTTATATATATCTGGACTGATATCGGGAGGCGGATCCACCTTCAAACCCATATTGTGGATCTGTATCCCAACATCGGCCCAGATATAATGAGTGGCGAATCCACACTCTAACGCTAACTCGGCTCTACTGCGGGTCCTGGGAGCCTTCCGCGACACATGCATATACACATAATGGCTTGTGTCCTGAGATGTGTGTAGAGGAGATGACATTGTCCAGTGGCAAGGAAGGGTTGGATTTGACGTGGAATACTGTGACAGCAGAGGGGAGAGTATGTCAAGTGATAAGAAAGGTACAGATATTTCTATTTCCAGAGCCATAAGCAGGGTGTATTTCAGATACTTCGCTTATTGTCGAATGTTATTCAATTGTAAATATAGCGATCAAATACATATGTGTTCGATTTGGTAGGATGACTCAGTCTACGTGCGTCTTGTGGTGGGAATGATTCAAGTTTTCCACGAACAGTGGGAGGCCATTCGAATGGAGAGGGCTGTGGCAATGCAGGAATGTATTTTGAATTAAGCGTGCAGTCGTCTAGACCACCGAATAACGAACTAATACTTAGTATGTGTTGGACAGCTTTCGTGATGAAATGGGAATTTGACAAGATTGAATATGGACGTGTGATAGCGCTGGGTCACTGTTCTGTTATCATGTAAATTGTTCGTCCGAGTGCTTCTTCGCGTTTGACTTCTTTATTTAGTTGAGAGGAGGTCTATGGTGGTGTGTGCATCTAGCAGATGGAAGATACATTTGCCAGTTGTCTAGATATGAGAAAGACGTTATTTGACTTTTTAAATTATAGGGCATGATTTGGAATCTGCTAAATCACGGAAATCTCTGTTCGTGAGTGGAAATATTGGTCTACACGTAAATGTTTTAGGAGAGGTGATAAGTTTCTAAGCCAAACGTGAAAAATTATATGGGTTTTTGCTCATAAAACTGGACTTTATTTATTGTGAACAGAAATGTTTTGCTTTATTATAGGAGCGAAGTTGATGTTAAATAAATAATAATCGTATGCTGAACGGTGGATGTCGTCCAGCCTTGCTCAGCATAGTACGTCTGTGGGCCTGTGCCAGCGATGATTCGTAGGCATTAGGGATGAACAGGAGGCATTTGAAGGGGAAAGCGGGGCTTGATGTACGTGGTGTGCACTCGATCATTTTGATTGGGTTGTTTGAGGGACGAGATGAGACAGAGAGGTCATCAGTCCCATCGGATTAGCGAAGGACGGGGAAGAAAGTCGGCCGCGTCCTTTCAATGGACCAATCCCGGCATTTGCCTGGAGCGATTTAAAGGAATCACGGAAAACCTAAATCAGGGTGGGGCCGAACGCGAGACTGAACCGTCGTCCGCCCGAATGCGAGTCCGGTGTGCTAGCCACTGCGCTACCTCATAATTTACGAGTTGTTTGCGTCTCTGCACATCAGCATAATGCATTGTTTAGCGGTACTTTCGAAGTCTCTAAGCAGTATTTTGTGACTCTAAGCACGTTAGGGTGAATGTTTTGCATCAGTGTAATAAATAAGTTAGGTGATATCCGTTGCTAAATATATTGTCCAAAAAACAAATAAACTACATCCCTTCCTCTCTCCAGTAGCCCAGAACAGGCTGATTCGTCTTTCACATCAATTTTCCCTCCCTCCAGACCACCGGCAGGGTGAGAGTTTTATATCAGCGTAATAAACTAGGTACGTACGTTGCTCGATGTATGTAGGAAATGTGGTTAGATGATCTTGAAAAGTAATTGAAACTAGGTAGTTGCCTATATGAATGAGCAGCCTCTAGTTGGGGTGACACCATACTAACCTCCCTCAGCAAAATTCTTAGACATTTTTTGAGAGGATGGCAAACACATTGTTGGTGGTAGTGGGTCTAATTGTTTAAATAAAGACCTATGTCCAGAGCTGCTATTAAAACACTGAGAAAAGGATATCCAAGCCTCTTGTGGCGGTAACACAACACTAATGCTGTAGGTAGATAGCAAATTTAAACAAATATAAAAAATTTATACAAATTTAAAGGAATTTACACAAATTTAAAAAAATTTATAGAAATTATATTCAAATGAATGGAAACAGAACCCGCATCAGCTTTTAGAGCAAATTTCGTGAACAGAGTAGATGGTTTTATTGACTCTAATTGTTTAAATAAGGACTTATGTCCAGTGTATGTAATACCGCTATCGATATCTCAGCCTATTCTGGTGGTAACAGGAAACTAATGCTGTAGGTATTTAATAATAATAAATAAATTTAAATAAATTTTAAAAAATATAAACAAATTTATAGAAAGTATATTGAATTGGATGTAAGCTTTTAGAGCCAAATTGGGGAACATTTTCAAAGAGGATGACGAACATGCTTGATGGTGGTACTGATTCTAATAGTTTAATAAAGACTTCTGTACAGTTCGTTGGAACCGGTTGGATAGGTTAGTGGAGGTAGCGCAACTGCCCTTTCTTTGGCAGCATTTACTTTCGTTAATAGAGGTAGCCCAATCGAGCTACCTTTCATAGAAAAATTTAAACTCCAGCCCCCTCCCCCCCAGTTCATAGTATGAGGTGACTTAGGCTACTGCAGGTAGTACAGTTGACCTTTCTTCCCGCCAAAATTCAAACATCCGGCGAGTTCCTAGGAAGAAGTTACTTATGTTAGTTGAGGATAACGGTACACGCGTAATCAGCTGACATCACGTGACGTCATGTACTATCGTCATGGCCGCCATCTTGTATAACGGTTCTTAGTTTTAGAGCGGCCCTTGGGGTGACGTACGGTAGGGTGACCTCCTTTGGGGTGACCTATTTTAGGGTGACGCTCTCCTTGCCCTACTACTGATGCTATCACTACATATTTGTATGGTCGTTAAAACTGTAATTCTATCTGATTAACTTTGACTGTCCGTAAGTCACTGACATAAAGTAAAAGAGACTTCACCATAAAACGCTTTAAGTTTAGTTTCTAAACCCCTGAAAACGGGAACAGGGGCCTTTAAGAGACTGAGGACAGGGTAATAGGTTGAGGAAATGATAAAAGAATTAAAAAAAATGAACGATCTGTTGTAATATCTGTACTCTTTCTTAGAAAGCTGTCAAGTGAGGTTTTATCTGCTTTCTTATACACATATACTTTACGTTTGCTTTTGCTGGCTTGTATGTTACGGTTTTCACTTTCACAACAATCATCCTGTAATCACTAGCCCCTGTATCCGTCATGATACTCCGTATTTTTCTAGGGGAATTTGTTGCAAACAATGTTAAGTGGGTTTCCGCGACTACTCGTATATGCGCTTCGCATAATCACCTGAAGACAAAAATTTTCGGAGAAAACATTCAGATGACAAATTTTCGCCAACGTTTCTAGGATTGCTTGAAATAACCACCAGTTGTAACTGACTGAATGGTCGTGTAAGGAATGAATCGCTGGTTAATTTATTTTGTGGCGAATACGTTCATCATACATAATATCTTGTTTTAAGAACATTGTGTCCGAATAAGAAAATGAAGTGGATTTGCTGGACTGTAGTTCCCAAAGCTCTTACTTGATCCCACAAACGTCTTTAGCAACTGGAGGTAATTGTTTGTGAAATCATTTAAGCAATACGAACGACAAAATTATTTACCGTAATACACTAAAAAATTCCAGCGTGTGTGCATCTGAATGTAGTGGACACAAGCTCCCTAAGGAAAGTTGCCCACTTGTATGATTTGTTACTTAACATCTTCAGAACAACAAGTAATATGCGCAAAAGTAAATCCGCTCACTCACTGTACGAGATTTCAGTCATCATCTTCTTGAATCAAAGTAATACATCTGCAACTTCTGAAGAAACAGCTGAAGTTGTCATCATAGCTTCGGTTAGACGTACGGGTAAGTAAGTAAGCTTAACCAGATTTTATTTAAATACAGGACAGTAAAAAGATGACTTCTTCGTTTGGCTTCAGTACATAGATGTGTTAGTTATTTCTGTATAAATGTCATCTGTAGTCAAACAGCCGAAGCAGTTTGTATAAAACGTAAGACTGAATTACTCTGTAATTGATACATCAGTGTCCTTAGCAGCACTTAAGCTATAATTGATTAGAGCACTACGTGACAAAGAATATGTAGGCCAGTAATAAAGACGGAAGAATTTAAAACTAGGGTTCAGTGGCCTTTCGAAGAGTTGAACAGAAGGGTATGAATTATAGATATATATATATTTTGCAACAGTTATTTATTAAGAATGAACATGTTGACAAGCATAATAACAATTACATTCAATGGTAGCATAGGAAATACAGATAGTACATTATCAGCCACAGTCATAAAACACGCGAATTTTATTCTGAGGTTTTCTTAGCAAACATCTATTGGTAACGGGGCAAGCTCGCATCTTCTACTTCCTTGAGGACGGCCAGTCGCAGGCGTTGATATTGGCGTTCCAGACGAGTCCAGCTGGGCACTCCAGGTGGACAGCTATGCCGTTGCTGCACTCCCAGAAGCCGTGTGTGTCCGTGTCGTCTGGATAGAAGACGGCCGTGGCGCCGTCATCTTCGGGGCATGTGGGCGTGGTCGCTGTGGCCACAGCGGCCAACACGCTCAGCACCAGAAGGCCTGCCAACACTGTAGGAAAAGTGGGTTAGTGTTTCGTGTATTTCAAGTTGAAGTGCGCAATAAGGCCAACAAAATTCATTTCCCCTCACTGGCACCGGAATTTTGGGTCCATTTGTTAAGAGGCAAAAAGTAATTGAAAGCACAACAAAGTTCTTAATGCTGAAACAGTTGTTGAGTGTACTAATTCACGTACATCATGAACTCTCTCCGAATAAGAAGCTATTTCCTTATGACAATTAAAATATACAAGAATTTATATATGAATTTTCACTCCCATTCATCAAGCTATTCTTCTGCCAGCCAATTAAATTTCATTAACGTCAAGATTTTTCAGAATCCATAGAAACAATATAATTTCAGCCCAATTGCTATAATGGTATCATATGATGCTGATACATAATGTCATGTTTAAGTTTCGCTTAAAATTTTTCTTTTGTTATACCTTTGTCTACTCTCACATAACGTTACTGTAAAGAGTAAAATAGGCATCTTAGCATTACACACACTGTAAATAGTATAAGGCATGAAGATATGCTCGCTGTATCAGGTACTGCACTATGCTGTCAACTTTGTTTCGATATTTCGAATCATTTAAGAAGTATTTCGTTCGTCTAAACTCTGATGGGGTACAACATTTATTTCAAAACAAAACATCAAACTAACTTTGCACTTTAGAAGCTGTAAAAGTGTAATTCCTTCTCATAGTTTCCACTTCAACTCTTGGAAAAGCTTACTAGTGGCAAGATTAAAGGTATTATTGTGCTTATCGACTGAAAGATATAAGTTAGTAGAACTTAGTTCGACTCATCCAAGACGTGTTAATGGAACGCATTACCGTTTCCAATCAGACGTGGTTTTAGTTGGGTTAAGAAGAGAATGTTGCTCCTAGTAATGTATTAATAACGAGCGATTAAGAAGGAATCCGAAGCATTCGCAATGTACATAATTCAGTCAGTAACACAATCCTCATAAATAGATATTTATGGCTGTGAACGTTTAGCAGCTGTAGACACAAAACTAAATACAACCGAAGGCAGCTCTATAGATACACTTGTAACCATGTTACATTTGAAGCGTAGCAATTAATTTTGATTGTCATCTACATCTTAACAGAAGGAAATGTTGAGCTTACGTTTCATGGTGAAAGTTACTCCAACGAATTCTGGCGAACTCAGAACGAAACTAATGCTTGGTTTCAAATTGAGCTGGAGTTATATACTAAATGTCATTGACGTCACACCGACCTGGGTAAGACCAGATTGACTCTGCTCCATTACAAGTATGATAACGATTGTTTGCAACGTGTCATGTATCCGTGTAATCATCTCGAAGATAAAATTTACATGACATTCTCTGTGCTATCTCAACAACTTTTCTTTCAAGAGCCGCTGATACATATGGTTCTCGAAACCGTTCACCCTTACGAAATGTTTCCGCATCGTTTAGTTAGTAATTAGCAGTGAGTTCGCCTAGGTGCTCGCTACTGAGGAATCCAAACTCTTCAACATTGCAGAGCGGTGTTAATGCTTCCTCGTAGCGTTTCGGGAACAGTAAAACGATACGTTTTTCCTACAATTAGTCGGAGTATAAAGTATCTTAATTCGCTTTCTTTCCGCAAGAATTAAGTAGTCTGAGCGTCTCTGTACATGAAATTGTGGTAGCTGAAGTGATAAATGTAAACATGGTACAGAATGCTGTGTATGATTCAGTTAATGCCTAGCAATTAATAGGTGGGCTAATTTATACTAGTACATTCTGTCGTAAATATTGATTAGGCGTCTTCATCTTGGGGTTTGAATGGCCCACTATGTGACAGGTGACCAGGAAGCGCGTCTGAAACTCCATCAACATTCTGGAGATGATTTTAATCTTTTTCGTTATATTTTTCTCTAGCTATAGAAATGTACTTACTAATTCTTGTAAGAATTTCGTCGAGGACACCTAGAGGCGAGACTGAAAAATATATCATTAGAAGAAAGACACAAATTTTTTTTAAAAAAAGGGCTCCTACCCTGGAAATATTGTAATAATATTGCAAGCACGAGTTCTTACTGCTTCGTTTCTTCTTTACAACACACAATTTCATTATTGTCATGGCAACGTCTCTCACAACTTAACTTTCCACCTGACCCATCCTGTTCATTTCGTTTGGTGTTTCTATCAGAATACTCACACCCAACCTACAGGTTGTTGCTACATCAGTATCTGACTCGTATTCACTTTCAGTTGGAAATTACCTTTCACCATCATCAGTGTGACATCCAAATTTTTTGAAGTGTTAATTATAAATTCAGAGATGCAGTGTCATTCACAGAGACTTTCCCAATGGTCCCCAAACAAGCCATTGTAAACCAAAAGAAATTAAATGATGCTTTAGAATATACAACTATTTTATTTAAAAAATAATCTTAAATAATACTTAAAAGTAGATAATTATGTTATACTCAGTCTGTATCGTTAAAAATATGAAACTAGAAAACTTACTTAACTGGATCAGCGTGTGCTCAGGAACCTCTCTGCGATCTGACAGTTATGTACCAATCTTCAGCAACCAACGAAGTGCTGTCGTTAACAGTCAACTAAAATAACAAAGCTATTGACAAACACACGGCCATTGCAGTACGTGTAACGAATATATATTTTATGTTCAGATGCTCTTGACCTGGATTGCCCCAGTTAAGGGTTAACGTTAAAAGCCAATGAGGGACGTTCCATGCATCGATAATTTTGGCTAATGTTATGTAACATCCATCTGACTGTCTCCATTACCTCTCATTACAGTCTTTTCAACCCAGCCAAATAAATTAAATAAAAAAGCTGACTCTCTATTAACGTATATTAAATATGATAACATACGTCACTAGTCCGTTAGAAATATTGTGAGGAGGTACTACAGCATATGAAATGTATCATTAAAACAAAAATACGCAATTAGAAACGGACGGCGATCCATAGTCAGATGGCCATTGAGGATGCGAGAAAAATCACAAAATTAGGCATTTCTCGTTTTTATAAGAATTGGAAGGCTTAATACAAACATTTATTTGTATGTACCATAAAGAGGATAGAACAACATCAAAGTTGTTGCCGTCAAGTATCATGAAAGAAGAAAAAGAGCTTGCAATATTCATCTACACTGATTGCATCAATGCACTGATATTAAGACGAAGTTATATATTCCACAGCGTTTAATTCAGAGTAAGTACATGTATTAGTTCGGCCAAGAAATTCATCAGTGAACGTATGGGCTTGCAATTAGTGATATAAGCTCCTCTTAAAGTTTATTAGTAGCCAAACGTGTCGACAGGCTGTCAAACTTGTGTATTTTTGAATAATGAACGTACTTCCTGGGCCAAAGTTTTAGACTTTATTAAGGAAAACATATAATAAAAAGCAACAGGTAGTATACCATTCTTCTTCATGACATTCTTGAATTCATCCCGCAAGTACATCGTATCATATTTTCTACAGGTGACGTAAAAACAGCCAAATTTTCCCAGTGATATAAAAAGACATTTATATATTATTTAATCCAGTTAAAAATCATAATTTTTTTTTATTTACATGACAGTTTATTAAATTTGATCTGTAATGTGTTACTGACCATCTTCAGACCTGGTTACAGACACTTTGGTAATCATATGGAGTCGGCGTAAGTATAAATGGTATAGCCACATTAATACGTCTTTGTCGTTTATAATTGGTACTGTATCATTTTTTCATAGCCCAATTTGATTTGATCTGAAACATGTGTGTACTCTAATCTGACGAGGGTAATTATAGATCGAAATCAATAACATGATATATAAAATGTTTTGTGATCTTTAAATCGACGAATAGGAGAACAAATCGAAGTAGTACATTCTTTTGCAGCTGCAAATCTTTCATTTGGTTCATGGAGTTACTCCAAAATACGATACCAAAACACTGTCAGGAATGAAAGTAAGCAATGTATGCTAGATATTTTATTTTGACGATATCATCGCAGGCCATATTTGAAAAGGAAACATTTGTTTTGGCGTTTCAGGAGTTCTGTTCTGTGCTGGTCGACTGAATTTTTTATCAAGCTCTAATCTCAAGAACTGAACCTGCCAATGTCTGTTAGTAGCATCGCTTAATACTGAGTGCATTTGTTGGGTGGAAATTTTTTGCAATTTACGAACGGTAATAGTAATTTCCTGTCAATGTGGAAAAGTACTGAGTTGGATAGAAACCATTAATCACAGTTCAAGAAATTTCGATGTTAGCACTTATTAATGCTATATTTTATTTGCGATTTATTTCTCTGTTTACTTCATTGGTAAATGAAACCAACACTAGGAAGCTGGTGTCGGAGTTGGTGTGTAGTGAGCTACGTTGGCGTATTATTTCCCTGACCCATCATGTATCACATGTTCGGCTGTCGGTTTTAGCATCATTGTGAGTGGTCCCACTATGACGTGTGATAGGTGATTAGGCACATATGTCGTGTGTGTTTATAGTAGTCACACTAGGAGAAAGGTTAGTGGCTCATAGTTTGTCTGCTGGCATCATGTGTTAGTGTTGTTTTGAAGCCTTTGTGGCATCTGTTTGAAATGTGATTCGCATCTCAGAGATATGATACGTGCATTGGGTTTATTGACGAGGAAATACGTTTCGCGTGTCATTTGAGAGATGTAGGATTAGATTTGGAACGGATGCCACAAAAGCTTCAAAACAACGCTAAAGAAGATACGAATAGACAAACTATGAGCTACTAATCTTTCACCTGCGTTGACAACTAAAAGGAACACAAACTCACTACACTCACCGTGAAACCATAAGTGCGACAGCTTGCCGGTCCCTTCAAGAAGCAACTCTTACTACAGCTGGAAAAAAAGTGAGAATTCCATCTACTGTTTACAACATTCTTTCAAAAATTTTAACACATTAAGAGAAAATTACTGTTACCATTCATAAACTGCAAAAAAATTCCACCCAAAAAATGCACTCAATATGAAGCCATACTAATAGTAGCCGGCCGTGGTGGTCGAGCGGTTCTAGGAGCTTCAGTCTGGAACTGCACGACCGCTATGGTCGCAGGTTCGAATCTTGCCTCGGGCATGGACGTGTGTGATGTCCTTAGGTTAGTTAGGTTTACGTAGTTCTAAGTTCTAGGGGACTGATGACCTCAGATGTTAAGTCCCATAGTGCTCAGACCCATGTGAACTAATAGCACGCTATAGCAGTATTAAG
The DNA here is from genome assembly GCF_023864345.2 of Schistocerca serialis cubense. Lineage (NCBI taxonomy): Eukaryota > Metazoa > Arthropoda > Insecta > Orthoptera > Acrididae > Schistocerca > Schistocerca serialis. The sequence continues at coordinate 542,719,191 of NC_064641.1, read as the reverse complement.
TTCTTGAGATTAGAGCCTGATAATAGATTCAGTTACGACCAGCATAGATTGGAACTCCTGAAACTCATAAACAAATGTTTGCTTTTCAAATATGACCTTCACTGATGTCGTTAAAATAAAATATCTAGCATACGTTGCTTACTTTCATTCCTGGCCTCGGTTTGGTATCGTATTTTGGAGTAACTTCATGGATCAAGTGAAAGGTTTCCAGCTGCAAAAGAATGTGTTACTTTTATTTGTTCTTCTTTTCGACTTAAAGATCACAAAACATTTTATATATTACGTTATTAATTTCGATCTCTAATTACCCTCATCAGATTGGAATACACATGTTTTTGTAATCAAATCGAGCTTGCACATGCAAAAATGGTACAGTACCAGTTACAAACGAAACAGACGTATTCTTGTGACTGTATCATTTATACTTATGCCGACTCCATATGATTACCAGAGTGTCCGTAACCAAGTCTGAAGGTGGTCAGTAACACATTAGAGACCAAATTTAATAACCTGTTATGTAAATAATAAGATTGCCATAGTGTCTGTAACCGGGTCTGAAGTTGGTCAGTAACACATTACAGACAAAATTTAAGTACCTGTTATGTAAATAAAACTTTTATGATTTTTAACTGAATTAAATAATATACAAACGTCTTTCTGTATCACTGGGGAAATTTGGCTGTGATTACATCACATGTCGAAAATATGATACGATTTATTTGTGACATAAATTCAAGGATGTCTTGAAGAAGTCTGTTGCAAGAAGGGTATATTTACTGTTGCTTCCTATTATATGTATTCTTTTAATAAAGTCACACACTTTGGCTGAGAAAATATGTTAATTATTCAGAAACAGAAATGTTTGACAGCTTGTCTACACGTTTCGCTACTAATAAACATTACGAGGAGCTTATATCATTAATTGCAAGCCAATACCTTCACTGATGAATTTCTTGGTGGAACTAATACCTGTACTTACTATTAATTAAACGCTGTGGAATATGTAACTCTGACATAACGTCAGTGCAGTGATGCAATTCATGTAAATGAACTTTTCCAGATGTTTTTCTTCTTTCACGAAACTTTCAGAGAGCAACTTTCGTGTTCTTCTACCCTCTTTATGGTGCATACAATTAAAGGTTTGTACTAAGCCTTTGGATTTTTATAAAAACGAGAAATGCATAATTTTGTGATTTTTTTCGCATCCTCAATGGCCATCTGAGTAAGGATCTCTGTCCGTTTCTAATTATGCATCCTTTTTTACTAATAATATTCATATGCTGGAGTACCTCCTCATCATAATTCTAATGGAATAACAAAGTATGTACTCATATTTAATGTAGCTTAATAGTGACTTCACTTTTTTATTTATTTCCTTGGGCTGGGTTCACAATGCTGTAATGGGAGGTAATGGATGCAGTCAGCAAGATGTTACAAAACATTAGCTAAAATTATCGATGCATGGAACGTACCACAGTGGCTCTTAACGGTTACCCTTATCTGGGGGAATTCAGGTCAAGATCATTTGATTATAAACTATGTATTCGTTATGTGTACTATTAGGGCAGCGTGTTTGTCAATAGCTTTGTCATTTTAGTTGACTGTTAACAACTTCAGTTTTTCGGTTGCTGAAGATTGTTTCATATTGACAGTTTGCAGAAAGATACTTGAGGATGCAGTTGATCCTGTTCTGTAAGTTTTATAGTTTCATATTATTCATGGTGCAGAATGATTGTAATACAATTTTTTAATAAAATAGCAGTAGATTGGAGAACATTGAGAAAATCTCTGTGAATGTGACTGATTCTGTGAAATAGTAATTAATACTTTAAAAGAATTAGGATGTCATATTGATGATTGCGAAAGGTAATTTGCAACTCAAAGTAAATGTGATAGTAATGTAGTAAAAAGTTGTAGGTTGGCTGTGGGCATTCTGATACAAACACCAAACGAAATGAACAGGATGAGTCAGGTGGAAAATTATGTTGTGACAGACGTTACTACGACAATATTGAAACTGTGTGGACAAATATAGATGAAACGAGGCCGTAAGAACTCGTGCTTTCAAAATAATTATAATATCTCCAGCGTAGGAGACCTTTTAAAAAAATTTAGTGTCTTTCTTCTAGTGATATATTTGTCAGTCTCTCCTCTAGGTATCCACAACGAAATTCTTACAAGAATTACTAATTACATTTCTACAGCTAGAGAAAAATATAAATACCAATATTAAAATCATCTCCAGAATCTTGATGGAGTTTCTACTGCTTCCTGCTATCCTGTCACATAGTGGGCTATTGAAACCCGATGACACGTAATCAATGTTTGCAACAGAAGGTACTAGCATCAATAATCCCACCTATTAATTGGTATTGTTGTAAACGTTCCCCGTTACTTTATGTACAACGCCCTTGACGACATTACTCTAAATTCCTCTTCCTTTGTATAATCGGTTTGCATTTTTTGTTACATTACTAAGTTTCTATTCTTTGTTCCTGAGTCTTGTTTTTAAATACAATACCTTTTCTCATTTGTTATTAGCGTGTTGCTATTTTCACTAAACATTTGTACAGTCGTTAAAACTGATATTCTACCTGATTAACTTTGAATATTTCTAAGTCACTGACATATAATAAAAGAGACATCACCATAAAACCCTTTACGTTTAATTTATAGACCCCTGACAATTGGGACTAGTGTCTGTAAGTGATTGAGAACAGGGCAGTACACAGATGAAGTGATAAAATAATCAAAAAGTAAACGGTTTGTTGCAGGATGCAAACCATGCTATGGTGTACCACACATATTTTGGCGACCAAAGTTGTTAACTGTTAAAATCTGATTCCGCATCTCAGTGATATGATACGCGTATTGAGTTTATTGACGAGGAAATACGTTTTGCGTGTCATTTGAGAGATTCGGAATCAGACTTCGAACAGACGCCACAAAAGCTTCAAAAGAACACTAATACAAGATACGAACAAACGAACTTTGAGCCCCTAACCTTTCACGTGCTTTGAGTACTAAAAACACGCACGACACATGTGCCTAATGACCGATCACACGTCATAGGGGAACCCCTCACAATGGAGCCAACGCATTTGACAACACGTCATTCATAATCGATTAAGAGCACAAACTCACTACACTCACCGCGAAACCACAAAGACGACAGCTTGCCGATCCCTTCAAGAAGCAACTCTTACTACAGCTGGAAAAAAGTGAGAATTCCATCTACTGCTTACAGCATTCGCTAAGTGAGTAACCTTAATGGGAAAAGTGAACAAAATACTTAACGAATTTTCAGCTACTCCAAATAATATGTAAGAGAACGCAGCTCCGCTGTAGTGCCAATGATAACATAATGGAAAGCCTGTCAAATCAACATGACTTCACGCCTCAGTGACACAGCGAAGAAAACTTATCATCACAACGGCTAGAGACGACCCATAATGCTAGCTACTTCCGCACTCCTGCAGGTCGTGACAGAGAAAAGGCCGTTTCCGTGGCCGCTCCAAGTACCAGGTCGCGAAAACAGCTAGCAGAGGCGTCGTTTCAGAGACAGAGCCGTGCACCACAGGTGGTACGACTTTTAAAATTCGGGATGGCGTCGACCGCATGGCATAATTAAGTAACTAGAGTTGCTTCGCCCCACCGTGGATATCTACTCCTGTGTTACTCACGGAGGCAGCTTGGGAAAACCGTATTTAGTAACACTGCCTTCGTGACAATCAAATTGGTAACATTACCAACGCTGTCATGCGGTGAAGTTATTAATTGTATTTTGATGCCGGTGTACGTTTCATACGACCAGAATCTCTTAAGATATCCTGCCAGATTTCGAGAGAGTTTTGACGAGGAGACTATTAAAACCTTCTGGTATTGAAATCCGCGTTATTTTTCGAAATTCTGTAAGACGTCCCCAACTCTGAGGATTGTATGTTCTAAAAAACTTTGCAAGCTCTTTTCTTTCCTTCTGCGTCAGTGTTCTGAGATATTTTGTGTACCACTGGAGATGTGTTCCATCGGAAAGGAGACCGCCTCTTAGAAAGCTGTCAAGTGAACTTTTATCTACTTTTTATACAGATATACGTTAAGTTTGCTTTCGGTAGCTTGTATTTTACAGTGTTCACTTTCACTACAACCATCGTGTAGTCACTAGTCCCTGTACCTGTCGTGATATTCCGTATTTCCTCAGGGGAATTTGTTGCAAAGAATATTAAGTGCGTTTCCGCGACTACTCGTATATGCACTCCGCGTAAACACCTGAAGCAAACAATTTTCGAAGAAAACATTCAATATAATATTTCATTCGATGTTTTATGGCTTCCATAGGCTCTGAAAACGATTTTCCGCCAATGTTTCTACGGTTGCTTGAAATAACCACAGGTTATAACTGACTGACTGGGATGCCTGATTCAGAAGATACTCACGTCACCTTTGAATCATTCTGGAACAGTATGATCTTAGTCTGGTGGTCGTATAAGGAATGAATCACTGGTTAATTTATTCCGTGGCGAATACGTTCATCATACATAATATCTTTATGGATGACCATGTTTTAAGAACGTTAAGTCAGAATTAGAAAATGAAGTGGACTTGCTGGGCTGAAGTGCACAAAACGCTTACTTGATACCACGAAGGCCTTTAGCAACTGGAGGCAATTGTTTTCGAAAGCATTTTTTCAATACGAACGACAAAATTGATTACCGTACTGCACTAAAAAATTACAGCGTGTGTGAATCTGAATGCAGCTCACACTTGCTCCCTAAGGAAAGTTGCCCACCAGTATTATTTGTTACCTAACACCTTCAGAACAACAAGTAATATGTGTAAAAGTAAGTTTGTTCTCTCCGTGTACGAGATTTCATTCGTCATCATCTTAAATAAAAGTAATACAGCTGCAACGTATGAAAAAACAGGTGATGTTGTTATCATAGCTTCAGTTAGACACTTGGGTAAGTAAAGATGAAGCTTAACCAGATTTTATATAAATACAGACAAAACCAAAAAGTGACTTCTTCACTTGGCTTCAGGACATTAGATGTGTTAGTTATTTCTGTATAACTGACATCTGGAACCAAGACGGCCGAAGCAATTTGTTTAAAGCATAACATTGAATTGCCTAATAATTGATACGTCACCATCCTTAGCAGCTCTTGAGTATAGTTGATTGGAACATTACCTGACGTAGAAAATGTATCCCAAAAATAAAGACGGAAGAATGTTAAACTAGTGTTCAGTGGCTATTCGATTATGTGGTCCATAGAGGTGGACACAAGGGGATGAATTCTAGATATGTATATATATATTTTTCAACACTTATTTATTATGAATTAATATGTTGACAAGCATAATAACAATTACATTCAATGGTAGCATCTGAAATACAGATAGTAAATTGTCAGCCACATTCATAAGACACGCAAATTTAATTCTAAGGTTTTCTTAGCAAACGTCTATTGGTAACGGGGTATGATCGCATCTTCTATTTTCTTGAGGGTGGCCAGTCGCAGGCGTTGATATTGGCGTTCCAGACGAGTCCAGCAGGGCACTCCAAGTGGACAGCCTTGCCGTTGCTGCACTCCCAGAAGCCGTGTGTGTCCGTGTCGTCTGGATAGAAGACGGCTGTGGCGCCGTCATCTTCGGGACATGTGGGGGTGGTCGCTGTGGCCACAGCGGCCAACACGCTCAGCACCAGAAGGCCTGCCAACACTGTGGGAAAAGAGGGTTAGTGTTTAGTGTATTTCAAGTTGAAGTGCGCAATAAGACCAACTACTTTATTTCCTTATGTGAATCAAAATACACGGTGTTACAAAAAAGTACGGCCAAACTTTCAGGAAACATTCCTCACACACAAAGAAAGGAAATATGTTATGTGGACATGTGCCCGGAAACGCTTACTTTCCATGTTAGAACTCATTTTATTACTTCTTTTCAAATCACATTAATCATGGGATGGAAACACACAGCAACAGAAGGTACCAGCGTGACTTCAAACACTTTGTTACAGGAAATGTTCAAAGTGTCCTCCGTTAGCGAGGATACATGCATCCACCCTCCATCGCATGGAATCCCTGATGCGCTGATGCAGCCCTGGAGAATGGCGTATTGTATCACAGCCGTCCACAATACGAGTACTAAATGTCTGTACATTTGGTACCGGGGTTGTGTAGACAAGAACTTTCAAATGCCCCCACAAATGATAATCAAGAGGGTTGAGGTCAGGAGAGCGTGGAGGCGATGGAATTGGTCCTGCTCTACCAATCCATCGGTCACCGAATCTGTTGTTGAGAAGCGTACGAACACGTCGACGGAAATGTGCAGGAGCTCCATCGTGCATGAACCACATGTTGTGTTGTACTTGTAAAGGTACATGTTCTAGCAGCACAGGTAGAGTATCCCGTATGAAATCATGATAGCGTGCTCCATTGAGCGTTGGTGAAAGAACATGGGGCCCAATCAAGACATCACCAACAATGCCTGCCCAAATGATCACAGAAAATCTATGTTTATGACGTGATTGCACAATTGCGTGCGGATTCTCGTCAGCCTACCCAACTGGCGGTGAATCGAGGACGTACAGTACATACTGACGAAACTAAAATGTGCTCTAACATGGAAATTAAGCGTTTCCGGACATATGTCCACATAACATCTTTTCTTTATTTGTGTGTGAGGAATGTTTGGCCGTACCATTTTGTAACACCCTGTATACAATAATATATATATGAATTTTCACTCCCATTCATCAAGCTATTCTTCTACCAGCATTATCCCAAAGTTGTAGAACATAGGCAGATAAGCATTTGCTTCCTTGATTAATGCAGAATTCCTCTCTACTAAGCAAGTTCGTTTATTTTTGATGTGGTTTGGTCACATGTCAAACTTGTGGTAAAAGAACACAACATATGTAATAATTTGCTTAGGTTGAAACTCACAATTTCAGCTCACTTTCTATGATGATATCATATGATGCTGTTATATAATGTCGTTTTTAAGTTTCTTTTAAAATTTTTCATATGTTATACCTGTATCTCCTCTCACTGTCCGCTACCGTAAAGAGTAAAATAGGCATCTTAGCATGAAAAGAAAAACGCATTCTTAACACACACTGTAAATAGTATTAGGCATGGAGAAACGCTCGCTCTATCATGTATTGTAGCATGCTGACATCTTTGTTTCGATGTTTCGAATCATTTAAAAAGTATTTCATTCGTCTAAGCTCTGAAACGTATAATATATATTTCAAAACAAAATAGCAAACCAACTTCGCACCTTAGAATCTGTAAAAGTGTATTTCCTTCTCATAGTTCCCACTTCAACTCTTGGAAAAGCTTACTAGTGGCAAGATTAATGGTATTATTGTACTTATCGACTGAAAGAAATAAACTAGTAAAAATCAGTTCGACTCATCCATGATGTATTAATGGAACGCTCCCGGGTGCATTACCATTTCCTGACAGACGTGGTTTTATTTTGGTTAAGAAGAGAATGTAGCTCCTAGTAGTCTATTAATAACGAGGGATTAAGAAGGAATCCGAAGCATTCTCAACATACCTAATCGTTCCATAACACAGTTCTCAGAAATAGAACTCTATAGCTGTGTACGATTAGCAGCTGTAGACAAGAAACTAAATGCAACCGAAGGCTACTCTGTCGATACACTTGTACCTACGTTACATTTGAAGCGTAGCAATTAATTTTGATTGTCAGCTGTATCTAAACAGAAGGAAAGGTTGAACTTCATGGCGAAAGTTATTCCAGCGAATTCTCGCGAATGCAGATCGAAGCTAATTCTTGGTTTGAAAATGAGCGGGAGTTATATACTAAATGTCATTGACGTCACACCGACCTGGGTAAGGCCAGATTCTCTCTGCTACAAGTATGATAACGATTGTTTGCAACGTGTCATGTATCCGTGTAATCATCGCAAAGATAAAATTTACATGACATTCTCTGTGCTATCTCAACGACTTTTCTTTCAAGAGCCGCTGATACATATGCTTCCCGAAACCCTAAAACCTTACGAAATGTTACCACGCCGTTTGGCTAGTAATTAGGAGTGAGATCGTCTTGGTGCACGCTACTGGAGAAACCGAACTCTTCAACATGGCAGAACAGTATTAATGCTTTCTCTTGTCGTTTGGCCACTGTAAAGCGATAATTAGTCGGAGTACAAGGTATCTTAATTCGGTTTCTTTCCGCATGAACTAATTAGGCTGAACGCCCATGTACATAACCTTGTGGCTGCTAAAGTGATAAATATAAACATGATACAGAATGCTGTGTAACATATGTATTACATCTGATTCAGTTAAAGCCTTCGGACGCCAGAATATGTGTGGTACGCCGTAGCATGGTTCGCATCTCCGATACTGCAACAATTGCAGGTTTAACGACCGTACAAATATGCAGTGATGACATCAACAAGCAAGTAACAAATGAGAAAAGGAATGGTATTTACAGGCAAGTCTCTGGACCAAAGAGTAGAAACTTAGTAATGTAACAAAAAATGAAAACCGATTATACAAAGCAAGAGGAATTTAGAATAATTTCTTCAAGTATGTTGTACATAAAGTAACGAGGAATGTTTACTACCACAGCATTTAAAAGGTGGGCTAACTTATGCTAGTACCTTCTGTCGCAAACATTGATAATGCGTCTTCATCCTCGTGTTGAATTGTCCACTATGTGACAGGAGACCAGGAAGGGCGCTTGAAACTCCATCAAGATTCTGTAGATGATTTTAATCTAGATCTTGATATTTTTCTCTAGCTACAGAATTGTACTTACTAATTCTTGTAAGAGTTTCGTTGTGGATACCTAGAGGAGAGACTGAAAAATATATCATTAGAAGAAAGACATAATTTTTTTTTGAAAGGGCTCCTACCTTGGAAATAATGTAATAATATTGCAGGCACCCGTTCTTACTGCTTCGTTACTTCTGTATTTGACCGCTCAATTTAATTATTGTCGTAGTAACGTCTCTCAAAAATTAATTTTCCACTGACTCATCCTGTTCATTTCGTTTGGTGTTTGTATCAGAATACACACACCCAACCCGCAAGTTGTTGTTACATTGCTATCTGACTCGTATTCACTTTCAGTTGCAAATTACCTTTCTCAATCTTCAGTGTGACATTCTGATTCTTCTGAAGTATTAATTACAAATTCACAGAAACAGTGTCATTAACAGAGATTTTCCAATGTTCTCTAAACTGGTCATTTTAACCTAAAATAATTTAAAATGTAGCATTAGAATATACAGCTATTTTATTTAAAATATTAAATAATCTTAAATACATAAGAGTAGATAATAATATTACACTCACCGTAAGATTAAAAACATGAAACTAGAAAACTTACTTAACTGTATCAGTTGTGTACTCAGGTACCTTTCTGCAAACTGACAATTATGAAACAATCTTCACCAAACAACAAAGTGCTGATATTAACAATCAATGAATATGAATGATAAAACTATTGACAGGCACATGGCCCTAGTAGTACGTGTAACGAATACATAGTTTATAATCCGATGCTCTTGACCTGTATTGCTACATTTGAGGGGTGACGTAACTCCAACCAAATTTTCCCACTGATATAGAAAGACGTTTATATATTATTCAATCCAGTTAAAAGTAATAAAATTTTGGTTTACATAACAGGTAATTAACGTTGGTCTGTAGTGTGTTACTGACCATCATCAGACCTGATTACTGACACTTTGGTAATCATATGGAGTTGGCGTGAGTATAAATGGTACAGTCACAATAATACGTCTGTTTCGTTTGTAATTGTTACTGTATCATTTTTTCATATGCGAACTCCGATGTGATAAGGGCAATTAGAGTTCGAAATTAATAATATGATATATAAAATGTTTTGTGGTCTTTAAATAAAAAAAAACAAATCAAAGTAACATATTCTTTTCACACATCAGTGAAGGTCATATTTGAAAAGCATAAATTAGTTTAGGCGTTTCAGGAGCTCCGTTCTATGCTGGTCGTAAGTGAATTTATTATCAAGTTCTAATCTCAAGAACTTAAATCTGCCAATGTCTGTTATTAGCGTGGGTTAATACCGAGTGCATTTGTTAGGTGGAATTTTTTTTGCAGTTTATGAACGGTAATAGTTAATTTCTCTCAATGTGTAAAAAAAGTGAGTTGGATAACACCCATTTATCACAGCCGAAGAAATTTTTTTGTTTGCTCTTATTAATGCTATATTTTATTTGCGATTTCTTTCTCTCTTTACGTTATTGGTAAATGAAACAAATTTAGTGTATGGTATCGTTGCCGTGAGGTGTCCTTAACTGTAGAAAACGTATAGGTGCTGTAGAGGGTGTGAATATGCTTTGGTAAAGGACAGATGGTCGGAGTTAGTCAACGTTTTTGGCTATGGTCGAGTAACGTCGGAGGCAACGTGGCAAGCTGGCACGAAGTGCGCGTCCAGCTATACGAAGTAACGTGCGTCCAGCCCTCCTGGCTATCAGTGCAGTCTGAGGCGCTGCTTCCCGTGCGGGTAGGCCTGCCGGTTCAAAATGATTCAAATGGCTCAGAGCACTATGGGACTTAACATCTGAGGTCATCAGTCCCCCAGACTAAGAACTACTTAAACTTAACTAACCTAAGGACAGCACACACATGCATGCCCGAGGCAGGATTCGAACCTGCGACCGTAGCCCGTAGCAGCATCGCGGTTCCAGACTGAAGCAGGCGTGCCGGTTCTCGGGACGAAACCGAAAGGCGGATTAGTGTCGCTGCCAGGTGTGCCAGCAAGGCTGTGGATGGTTTTTCATGCGATTTTCCATCTTCTTTTTTACTATCAAAAACAGTCTTGATCACAATCTGCCTCAGCGAATGCGGGCTTGATAATATTATTCCGCCTTTCCTTACACCATGTCAGCGATTGCTACACAAACACTATCTCCACATAAGCGTACACAATCATTAATTTACCACGCAAACATCTGGGGTTACACTCGTCTGGTATGAGAAGTTCCTGTCTGTGCGGAGGTGGGGGGGGGGGGGGGGGGGGGGGAGGGGGGAGGTGGGAGGGAAGGGGTTCCACTGTTCCACTGGGGCCCGAACCGCATAATAACCTGGGTTTAGTGTGGGGCGGCGTTGGGCTGAGTGGATTGATGTAGCCTGTTGTGGGGTTGTGAACCACTGAAGGCTACGGTGTGGACGAAGTCTCTCCGTCGTTTCTAGGTCTCCGATTCAATACACAACGCACAACATTCGCCCTGACCGTTGGTTGGTTAGCGGTGCCTGCCACTAGTAAGCACCGCTGTGGTTCAGTGGCGGATCGTCCCGTCAGGATTGTGGCAGAGCAGTAGTGATTTCAGGATGTAGGTTGACACTATAACAGTTGACGACTAAATGACCTGCTGTTTGAATTTGTGTCCAGCGTAGGCAATTGGCGAGTATTTATCTGCACCAATCAGGTTTGTTGATGTCTTGCGACTGCAAGAGTTTTGTACTTCCCATTCCGAAGTTTTCCTGTTTATGGCCAATAGGTACACCGTAACGCCCAATGGGCGCTGTGTCCAGACACTGGGTCGGTGTATCGCTGTAAGTGGCTCACAATATAGCATACAGCCCATCAACCTAGCCTCATGTCACTACAGCGCTAATATGTGACTACTTTGTACACCACATGTAATCTAGAATAAGATTTTCACTCTGCAGCGGAGTATGCGCTGATATGAAACTTCCTGGCAGATTAAAGCTGTGTGCCCGACCGAGACTCGAACTCGGGACCTTTGCCTTTCGCGGGCAAGTGCTCTACCAACTGAGCTACCGAAGCACGACTCACGCCCAGTACTCACAGCTTTACTTCTGCTAGTACCTCGTCTCCTACCTTCCAAACTGTACAGAAGCTCTCCTGCGAACCTCGCAGAACTAGCACTCCTGAAAGAAAGGATATTGCGGAGACATGGCTTAGCGACAGCCTAGGAGGTGTTTCCAGAATGAGATTTTCACTGTGCAGCGGAGTGTGCGCTGATGTGAAACTTCCTGGCAGATTAAAGCTGTGTGCCCGACCGAGACTCGGAATCGGGACCTTTGTCTTTCGCGGGCAAGTACTCTACCAACTGAGCTACCGAAGCACGACTCACGCCCGGTACTCACAGCTTTGCTACTTCCAGTACCTCGTCTCCTACCTTCCAAACTTTACAGAAGGCCTCCTGCGAACCTTGCAGAACTGGCACTCCTGAAAGAAAGGATATTGCGGAGACATGGCTTAGCCACAGCCTCGGGGATGTTTCCAGAATGAGATTTTCACTCTGCAGCCGGCCTAAGTGGCCGTGCGGTTAAAGGCGCTGCAGTCTGGAACCGCAAGACCGCTACGTTTGCAGGTTCGAATCCTGCCTCGGGCATGGATGTTAGTGATGTCCTTAGGTTAGTTAGGTTTGACTAGTTCTAAGTTCTAGGGGACTAATGACCTCAGCAGTTGAGTCCCACAGTGCTCAGAGTCATTTGAACCAATTTTTTTCACTCTGCAGCGTAGTGTGCGCTGATATGAAACTTCCTGGCAGATTAAAGCTGTGTGCCCGACCGAGACTCGAATTCGGGACCTTTGCCTTTCGCGGGCAAGTGCTGTACCAAATGAGCTACCGAAGCACTAGTCCAAGTCTCGGTCGGGCACACAGCTTTAATCTGCCAGGAAGTTTCATATCAGCGCACACTCCGCTGCAGAGTGAAAATCTCATTCTGGAAATATCCCCTAGGCTGTGGCTAAGCCATGTCTCCGCAATATCCTTTCTTTCAGGAGTGCTAGTTCTGCAAGGTTCGCAGGAGAGCTTCTGTAAAGTTTGGAAGGTAGGAGACGAGGTACTGGCAGAAGTAAAGTCGTGAGTACCGGGCGTGAGTCGTGCTTCGGTAGCTCAGTTGGTAGAGCACTTGCCCGCGAAAGGCAAAGGTGCCGAGTTCGAATCTCTGTCGGGTACACAGCTTTAATTTGCCAGGAAGTTTCATATCAGCGCACACTCGGCTGCAGAGTGAAAATCTCATTCTGGAAACATCCCCTAGGCTGTGGCTAAGCCATGTCTCCGCAATATCCTTTCTTTCAGGAGTGCTAGTTCTGCAAGGTTCGCAGGAGAGCTTCTGTAAAGTTTGGAAGGTAGGAGACGAGGTACTGACAGAAGTAAAGCTGGGAATACCGGGCGTGAGTCGAGCTTCGGTAGTGTAACTTTTTTTCCTTCTTTTCTACGTAATTATGTAGTTCTCAAATCGTTCGAGCAATCAATCACTCATGATAGGAAACACAATCATAGGTCAGTCACTCAAAATGATTCTGAAATTTTACTTGTTAGAATGAAATCATGCGATGATTCTTCTTCTCAGCAGGCTCGTGCTTTGCGGCAGTCTGCCAATCTTTTATCTGAAGGAGCCATCTATATATATTTCCTTTTAATCGTACAGTTCGTATCAGTTATCTTCTGTGATAAATCTCAATAATCAGATTACAGTTCTTCCAAACCAAGCTCCGGCTAATCGGCACGAAGACAATCTCGGAAGCTCCCTTTCTATTTTTTTTAACAACCACCAGAGAGAGAACTACATAGAATACCTATGCGCTCATGATATAGCTATTGTATCAGCTACTTTTCGCATGGATTCTGCGAGTATGAAGACAGAAAATTAGTAAACGTCATTCAAGGGTAGAATTGTATCTGAATAATTCATCGAATATAAAGAGATATTACAGTAGCTCAGATGGTAGAGCACTTGCCCGCGAAAGGCAAAGGTCCTGATTTCGAGTCTCGGTCGGGCACACAGCTTTAATCTGCCAGGAAGTTTCATATTAGCGTACACTCCGCTGCACAGTGAAAATCTCATGTTGGAAACATCCCCTAGGCTGTGGCTAAGCCATGTCTCCACAATATCCTTTTTTTCAGGAGTGCCAGTTCTGCAAGGTTCGCAGGAGAGCTTCTGTAAAGTTTCGAAGGTAGGAGACGGGGTACTGGCAGAAGTAAAGCTGTGAGTAGAGTACCTGGCGTGAGTCGTGCTTCGGTAGCTCAGTTGGTAGAGCACTTGCCCGCGAAAGGCAAAGGTCCCGAGTTCGAGTCTCGGTCGGGCACACAGCTTTAATCTGCCAGGAAGTTTCATATCAGCGCACACTCCGCTGCAGAGTGAAAATCTCATTCTGGAAATATCCCCTAGGCTGTGGCTAAGCCATGTCTCCACAATATCCTTTTTTTCAGGAGTGCCAGTTCTGCAAGGTTCGCAGGAGAGCTTCTGTAAAGTTTCGAAGGTAGGAGACGGGGTACTGGCAGAAGTAAAGCTGTGAGTAGAGTACCTGGCGTGAGTCGTGCTTCGGTAGCTCAGTTGGTAGAGCACTTGCCCGCGAAAGGCAAAGGTCCCGAGTTCGAGTCTCGGTCGGGCACACAGCTTTAATCTGCCAGGAAGTTTCATATCAGCGCACACTCCGCTGCAGAGTGAAAATCTCATTCTGGAAACATCCCCTAGGCTGTGGCTAAGCCATGTCTCCGCAATATCCTTTCTTTCAGGAGTGCTAGTTCTGCAAGGTTCGCAGGAGAGCTTCTGTAAAGTTTGGAAGGTAGGAGGCGATGTACTGGCAGAAGTAAAGCTGTGAGTACCGGGCGTGAGTCGTGCTGCGGTAGCTCAGTTGGTAGAGCACTTGCCCGCGAAAGGCAAATGTCCCGAGTTCGACTCTCGGTCGGGCACACAGCGTTAATCTGCCAGGAAGTCACATGTAATCTGTTCTCATTCATATGAACACCATTGCATGAATGCAGGACTGTTTCCCATTTGCACCCAGTTTACTGTTCTATGCATTTGACTTGACCCACCTTACAGATAATATTCTGAATTACTTAAAAAGATGCACAGAGTAAGCTGCACTCACATAGATGACAAACTGTACCAGTAGTGTGTAATTGCTGTCAAAGAATTTTACCCGCTATGTGTGTAAACAGGCTTGAGAAATCCTAACTGTAGCTTCAGTTTCATTTTCTTTTTTTGCCATAAGATTAGTTTACGAAGTTACATATTATTTTTATTTACACATAAAGATCCGTAGGACCAAATTGAGGCTCAAATCTCCAACGTCATGGAACATGTCAGTACATGAAATTACAACATAGAAGTAATATCAGATCAAAATAACAGTTTTATGAATCCGAAAAAAGCCAGTCCGTAACTTTAAGTAAATGAAATCATCAATACAACAAGAATCAGCTTAATTTTTCAAGGAACTTCTAGACACAATAGGAGTGCCCCTTGAGGAAACTCTTCAGCTATGATTTGAAAGTGCGGGGATTACTGCTGATGTTTTTTAATTAGAGCAGTAGTTTATTGAAAGTGGATGCAGTATTATACGGCACACTTTTCTGCACAAGAGTTTAGGAATTCCGATCCAAATGCAGGTTTAATTTCTGCCGAGTATTAACTGAGAGATAGCTGCTTATTCTTGGGAGTAAGGTAATACTGCTAACAAGGAATGATAGTAAGGAATATATATATATATATATATATATATATATATATATATATATATATAAATCTTGAGAGTACAATGTCAAAATACCGACACTCGTGAACAGAGGTCGAGAAGAAGTTGGTGAAGTTACACCACTTATTGCCCAACCCCCTGTTTCTGAGCCAAAAATATGCTTTTAGAATAGGAATAGTTACCCCAAAATATAATACCATACGACATAAGCGAAAGAAAATAAGCAAAGTAGACTAATTTTCGTGTCGAATGATCACTCACTTCAGATACCTTTGGAATAGTAAAAACTGGCAGCTTTAAGTCTTTGAACAAGATCCTGAACGTGGGCTTTCCACAATGGTTTACTATCTATATGAACATCTAGAAATTTGAACTGCCCATTTTCACTGGTCATATGCCCATGCAGTGAAATTAAAACGGCAGGTTTTTTTGTATTGTGTGTTAGAAACTGCAAAAGCTGGGTCTTACTGCGATTTAGCGTTAGTTTATTTTCTACAAGCCACGTGCGTACGTCATGAACTGCACTATTTGAAACTGGACCAGTGTTGAACATACATCCTTTAGTACAAAGCTAGTATCATCAGCAATCAGAAATATTTTTGAGTTGCCTGTAAAACTAGAGGTGATATCATTTATATAAATAAGGAACAAGAGTGGCCCCAACACTGATCCCTGGGACACCCCCCACTTGATGGTACCGCCCTCAGACCCATTCTCGACATTGTGATTAATGACCTTTTGCTGTCTTTTACTAAGGTTAGAGGTGAACCAATTGTGAACTATTCCCTGTATTTCGTAATGGTCCAGCATCTGGAGCAATATTTTGTGATCAACACAATCAAACGTCTTAGTTAAATAAAAAAAAATATGCCTAGCGTTCGAAACCTTTTGTTTACCCCATCCACCACCTCACAGAGGAAAGCGAATATATCATTTTCCGTTGGTAAACGACTTCTAAAGCCGAACTGTAGATTTGATAGCAAATCGTGTGATATAAAATGATCAATTATCCTTACATACACAGCCTTTTCAATAACTTTAGCAAACACTGATGGCATGGTAATAGGTCTAAAACTGTCTACATTTTGCCTTCCTCCCTTTTTATAAAGGAGCTTTACTACTGAGCACGTTAATCGTTCAGGAAATTGACCATTCCTAAAGGAAAAAATAGAAATATCGCTAAGTACAGGGCTAACATGTGTAGCACAGTTCTTTAATGTTCTGCTCTCATATCCATGAGAGTCCTTAGTCTTCAGTGATTTAATTATTGACTCTATCTCGCCCTCACAGAGGAGTGTTTCAGACATCAATTTCGGAAAAGCATTTGCCAAGTAAGTTATATGATTCCCTGTAGAAACTAAATTTTTATTTAATTCACCAGCACTGCTCAGAAAAGATTGTTAAATACTGTACATATATCTGATTTATCAGTAACAGAAATATTTTTACTACGAACTGACTTTATATCATCTAACTTGTGCAGCTGACCAGATATTTCCTTCATAACTGAACATATGGTTTTCGTTTTATCCTGTGAATTAGCTATTCTATTTGCATACCACATACTCTTTGCCTACGTAATTACATTTTCAAGCAGCTTACCATACTGTTTTTAATGGGCTACTGTAGGTTGATTGTGAGTACTTTTAACATTTTGATATAATTCTTACTTTGTTCTACATGGTACTCTCATCACAATAGTCAGCCGCCTGGGCTGCCTATTACTGCTAGTACCTATTTATAACGTTCTAATGAAAATCATCTCTCAAAGAGCATGAGAAATGTGATACGGAAATCGTTGTAATTATCATCTATGTTATCAGCGCTACAGATATCCTGCCATTCTTGTTCCTTGACAAGGTTTAAAAAACTCTCTATTGCTGTTTCAATTAACTTTCCAACATAGTTCGTAATTACATGTGACATTTGTTTGAGTACAAAAGCCTTTTAGTGAAAAAATTTGTGCATCATGGTCTGAAAAGCCATTCACCCTTTTCCTAACAGAATGCCCATCTAGTAATGGAGAATGAATAAAAATATTGCCTATGGCTGTGCTACTGTTCCCCTGCACACTAGCTGGAAAAAAAATAGTCTGCATCAGATCATATGAATTTAGGAGATCTACTAACATCCTTTTTCTTGCACCATCATGTACAAAATTTATATTGAAGTCACCACATATAACTAGTTTCTGGTACTTCCTACAAATTGAATCGGAACCCTCTCTAGCTTGAGCAGAAATGCCCTGAAGTCGGAGTTAGGAGACCTATAAACAACAACAATTAGTAGTTTCACTAAATTCAACTGCCACTGCATAACATTCAAATATCTGTTCAGTGCAGTGTCGTGATACGTCTATGGACTCAAATCGAATACTATTTTTAATGTACATAGCCACTCCCCCACCCCGCAAGGAACTCCTTGAGAAACAGCCAGCTAATCTGTATCCTGGTAAAGGAAGCCTCTGAATTGTCAAATTGTTTAAGTGATGCTCTGATATACCAATATTTCAGAGTCAACATCTATAAGCAGTTCGCTAACCTTATCTCTAATACCTCTTATATTATGATTAAAAATGCTAATTCCCTCTCTACTTGGAAACGTCCTCTGAAGGTGAGCCCTTAGTTAGAGGAACTTCCTTTAAGCAGGTATACCTATCAGCTGACTTCAGTCTAAAAAAGGTGCAGCTCTAACAACTACTACTACAGGAATTTTTCCGTGAGTGTTCCAACCACCAACTCACTACACCGTCACCTATAAGCTTTGCCAGCCTCCCCTTCCCGTACCTATTGAGTTGCACGCCATTCCTAGTGAAACGCGATCTACTGATAGACCCATTTGGCACCACTGAAATGTGACCCATGCCCTCTGCCATCAGCACCCTCTCCAGCCCCATGTTAACACGCCTAACAGCCACATTAAGATGAGGCCGATTTTAACGCTGAAACACTTGCGCGAGATGCACATTAGTGCCACCAGTTTGAATAGCTATTTTTACCAGACCACCACCTACATCATATTCAACGTCTTTATCAAGTCTGCTACTAATTAATTTTTCCATAATTTCTGAAAATTTTGCGAAATCGTCTGGTGCGACTGTTTATCTTTACCCCCATTTTTTTACTGTGGGACTGAAGATCAGTTCATTTCAGTCGTCAGAAGTAATTCCACTCGTAAATGATTGGTTGTGCAAATAACTTACTATTTTGTTAAAACTCAAAAGATCCCTCTTAAAACTGTCAATTTTTTCATAACAACAAGAGTTTTTATATTAAAAGATACTGTAGTTAGTAGATGTTGTACCTTATAATGTCTTAAATGTCAAAGTGGTGTTGTTAAAATTATTTGTAAAATGTGGTATTAGGTAGTCCAGGGATGATTTTAGCCATGTGATCAGTGAAAAGAACGAATTATTAATTTTTTGTCGTTGTCTAGTTGGTGCACGTACACGATATCATTCCTAAAACTTTTTTTCTTAAAGTCCACTGTGTCCTACCATTCTGAAAATGGACTTGATGGACTGACATGTGAATGATCTTACTTGAATTCTACCAACGTCTTTGGGAACCTGGAGGTATCTGTTTTGAAAATATTTTTCCATAGACATAGCCAACGAAGAGTATTTACTTTACTACAGTGAAAAATTGACCCTGTGCGTGTGTCCAATGTTTTGGATAGAAGCTCCCTAAGGGAAGTTGTCCACCTATATAGTTAGTTATCTGAAATTTGAATGAAAGTGATGAACTTGTAACTTCTGAACAAAAAGGTGAGGATATTATTCTAGTTTCAGTATGATGCTTGGATAAGTAAAGATGAAGCTTTGCCATATTATCTACAAATAAGACAGAAAAAGAGCGAATTTTTAGCTTGACTCAGTTCCTTATAAGCACTTCAGCTATGGTTGGTTAGTGCATTACCTGACGAAGAAAATATAGGTTAGAAATAAAGAGAGAAAAATGGAAAACTAGGATTCAGTGACCTGTCGATGATGTGGTCATTAGAGGTGTGTGTGTGTCCATGGCGCGCTTCACCTCCATGACGACGTTTGTGGTCACGACAATCGACGTAAGTGATTCATCGGAAGACCCGACACGTTTCCATTGATCGATGGTCGAAAAGTGATGGTCCCCTACCCACTGAATTCGTAATTGGCTATGGCGTTGTGTCAACATGTGAACACTTAGGGATGGTCTGCCGCGGAGGTCCATGTTCAGCAATATACGATGAACGATGTACTCCGAAACACTTGTGCGTGCACCAGCATAATGCTCTTTCGTCAGAGATGCCATAAGTATCCATCTATCCTCTTTTACAGGGCAGAAAAACCTCAGAACCACACTTTCTGTGAAGTGTCGTGAACGTCCATCCATTCAGCGCCTCGTGGTAATTTCACTGTGCTTCTACCTCTTTCCGTAAATGCTCACGACAATAGCACGTGAACATTCGAGCAGCTTCGCGGTTTTCGAGATACTCGTTCACAGGCTCTGCATAATAGTAATCTACCCTTAGTCAAAGCCGCTTGTCTCAATGGATTTCCTCATTTTCAACTCATATCTTCGCCAGAGTGATCCCCTCGTCCCTGTCTTCTCCGCTTACATACTTTTGTTATTGCGTCGCATTGCCGCAACGCCGCCAGGTAGGATCCAACGTCCCGAGGATGGCGGTCATAATGAAGAGTCAGAAACATTCACAATGTGCGTATTCCACGAAAGCAGAAGAATACGTTTTGCACCTACAGTTCTCAGAAATCGATTTCTATGGCGGCGTACGCTGAGCAATTTTAGTAGGCTTAACACAGATTTACTCTATCGATTCATTAGTACCCACGATACAATTCTAGTGCAGCAGTTAATTTTGATTATTAGTTGCATGCAGGCAGTAGGAAAGGCTAAATTTAGTTATCATGGCGAAAAATTTTGCAGCGAATTCTGTCGAACGCAGAACAACCCTAATTTTTGGTATGGAACTGAGCTGGTGTTGTACACCCCATTTCATTGACGTCACACCGACCCGAGTAAGGCCATATTATTTTCTGCATTATAAAAAAGTGCGATAACGATTGTTTGCAACGTGTCGTGTCTCTGTGTAATCAGCACAAAGATGAAATTTATATGGGATTCAGTGAGCTATCTCAACAACTTTTTTTTTCAGGAGTACTCACATTCACAAAATATTTTCATACCGCTGGTTAGTAATCAGGAGTAAGATCGCTATGCGGTTTGCTGTTGGACAGTTAATCAACTGAGGAAGCCGTAAATTTAGACACTCTTCGACTTGACAGGACAACGTTAATGCTACCTTGGAGCGTTTTCGCCCTAATAAAACGATCAATTTTCCCTTCGTCCTGTCAGAAAAAAATTTGTTTAATGATATTAATCTTAATTCGCAATCATTTATACTAGGTTTCAGTAGTTTGAGTGCCTCGGTACGTATCATTATGGTATCTAGAGTGATAAATATAAACATGATACATAATGCCATAATATCTGTATTACAATCCGATTGAGTTAAATGCTTCGGGCGCTACAATATATATCGTACACCGTCACATAGTTTGCATCTTAGGTACTACAGCAAAATGTTTAATTTTTGAATGTTATTTTATCGTTTTATCGGTCTACTGTCGTGACTTCCACCGTATTTTTAGACACCATTTTCTCTTTTCAGAGGTCTAGACAGCTGTGATCACCGAGACACTAAAGTTTCCGTGGTAGAATATTCGTTTATTATTTCTCAAAGACTTAGAAATATACACCAAAACTCAGATAAAATTGTAGTTTTAATTACAGTAAAATATTTAATGATAACATCAACAAGTCTGTTTGACAGCATATACTTACATCTTGTATGCTGATGAATGTTAAGTGCAAATAACAAATGAGTTAAAGAACTGTATTTATGAATAGGTCGCAGGACGAGGGAATAACTACTTAGCGATGTGAAAAAAACATGAAAATTGATTAAAAGAAAGTATAGAATGACGCTCACAAGGTATTATACAGAGTTATGTGGAATGAATATTATCATAGCAATTAATAAGTGGGCTAATTTATGCTATTCGTGTGCTTACTGAACTGAAATCGTTAGATCCGAAGACAAAATTTTCTGAATATCGCTAACGGCATCTGGACACTTTACTTAAAATGCTTTATTTGTCAAGAAGGAAGAGTTGGAAGAGACAGCTGAACACCTTCGAGTACTGAAGTCAGGAAAGTAACATAAAAAATAAATTTCTAAATCATTTACTTGGACAGGGGCCTATTGTTCTCTGTGTCAACAGCTACACCCCACTGCGTATGACCACAGAATCAAGTTTGTGCATTTAAAATGTTTTATCTGTTAAGAAACGAAGGCGGAAAGAGGCAGCTGAGCACCTTTGAACAACGAAGTGGGGAAAATAAGACGAAAAATTAATTTCTTATTTTCGTTGGACACCTGGGTACTGTTGTGGACAATGAAAACAGATATGCCTCTCTTTATTTGACCCACAATGATGCAAATATGACGTGCTAAATGAGTAACAGATAACAACAATGAATTCAAGGATTCAAACAAGACATGTTCACCGATTTGCAACAAAACATGGGAAATGAAATACAACTTGTAGACAGATTACGTCTGAAGGGAATAAAATATGCCATAACGAAAAATTGTTACAACCATGGATATGGACACATGCACTTAAAATATGACGGGAAACATCAGTGGTGTACATTCCTACCAGTGGTGTACAAACCGTTTTTTTTTTCTTTCTTTCTTCTGCGGTTTGACTTGCGACCCGCCAAAAATTCCTCTCTTGTGCCAACCTCTCACTTGCAACCTACCTTCTCAATTATCTGCTAGATTTATTCCAATCTCTGTCTTCCTCTACAGTTTTTGCCCTCCACAGCTCCCTCCGCTACCATGGAAGTCATGTCCTCACGTCTTAACATGTGTCCTATTATTCTGTCCCTTCTACTTGTCAGTGTTTTCTATATATCCCTTTCCAGTCGGATACTGTGCAGAACCTCCTCATTACTTGCATTATCAGTCTACCTAATTTTCAGCATTCATCTGTGGCATCCGTTCTCAAATGCCTCGAGCCCCTTGATTTATCTCAGCGGCGAGTTGCTATACAATTGTACGTCTGTCCCCGGTACACAACTGAACCATCGTTCACCCCTGTGAGCTGTGGCCCGTGATTCACCACAGTTGCCTTGACGGCTGTTTTGGGTGGCACTTTTTTCACGGAGGATATACCTTAACCATTGCGGCACGCGAACACGCGAACATTTTACAAACTTAGCCGTATTGGAAGTGCTTCCACCAGTGGTCCGCACGTCAATGACGATGCCCTCAGGACGTCAGATAAATCGCTCCACTTCCGCATTACGACAACGACTGCAGTGTTTTCCGGCTCCTCTCTATAGGCTTTACATACCGCCCACTGCTGTTACTGCCACCAGCCGTCTGTGAGTGGTTATTGCTAGTCGATGTCGAACATAGACGGTGGTCACATCAATACGACTGGACCTTGCATAAATTGTAAACTTTGTTACCCACTTATGTAAACGATGTTATTAACGCGACCAAGGGCACTCAACTCAGAAGTATGCTGGTACCAATCCTGACTGTAGATGAAATTTTCACTGCTAATGTTTGGCCAGCAATGGTTGTGGCGCAACGGTCCTGCTCAGTCTTTGCGCTAATGCTCTGGATTAAGTTTAAAACTGTGTGTGTGTCTGGTGCTTATGGACATTCAGCGTCTAGGTTATCAGCCCCATTGCACTCATTAAATCAAACGAATCTAGATAAAATCGTTAAACAAATTCAAGCTCTCTGCAATGCTTTATGAAGTGAGAGCACATGAACAAACCTAGCACCAAAATATAAGTGCATCGATTAACAATTACATGCACTCTCCCCGGGCGAGGTGGAGTTGCAGCTAGCACACTGGTCTCGCATTTGGGAGGACGACGGCTCAAACCCGAGTCCAGTCAACCTTATTTAGATTTTCCGCGTTCACTAAATTGGTTTTAGGCAAATGCCAGAATGGTACCTATGAAACGGCACGGCCGACTCTCTTTTCCATCCTTCGCTAAGCTGATAGGACTGATGACCTCGGTGTTTGGTCTCCTCCCCCGGAACAACCAACGAACCACCACATATAGTTAACACTTACTAGTGCAACAAACCATCCGTATAGCCTTTAAAAAACTGGCCGATGTTCGGGGAGGAAGAACACCTTTCGCTAGGCACCTGAAGCCGACTCGTCGGATTTCGCAAACAACAATGTCAAAACAATGTTTAAATCTTTATCACCTTTACTTCTAGTTACAAGATAATTTAATTTTTGTGCTAGCTATGATCATCATACACACACACTTTGGCTCTCTGCAGTAAAAAACAACAAAAATATAGTTAGATATATGCAATTATCACCGTAAAATAAAATATGCACACAAGACTATCACATCTGTTTTGTACACTGTGGAGCGCTTTCGCTCTTGTCAGTTTCACTAGCACGCTGCTATGGACCTAGCCTCATGACATAAAGTCTGGTATAAAATACAAATATGAATGAACCACAGCTACTAAAATTCAATGTGTATGTGTCGAAGGAATCCACCAGTTGCACAATATTGGCAAGTAGTGTGCAGACAAGTAACAGAAAACTCACCTTGTGGTACATTATTTCTAACATGGACAAATAAACGGGAAAAGGTAGTAACTACCATACTGTACCACTTAGCTACTCTGTGTTTATCAAATACACGATACAACAGTGTAACGTCTAATCTTATACGGCAGAAATTACATCGGAAAGTCTAAGGAAAGTCTACTACTAAAGTGCATAAGGAGTCTTATGAAACATCATCTACAATAACAGTCAGAACTTCAGAGGCTGCGTAAAACTGTAAACAGTTACACATGCTTGTGAAAATTAAAACTTGAAGAAAGCTCTTTAAACATTACGGTGGTAGCTGCATATCTTGATAAGCGTCTGTTATGCTGAATTGCAGTTCTCGCCACCGGAATGAAACTTACAGCATTTTATAAACAGCAGCTGACCTGGTGGTTTACATATACCTTATAAATACATATTCTGTTATTTTCTAGAAGACATTATGTTAGCTCTCTTGCTACTGTATACTCGTTGAACAATATGTAGCGCTTGCCATATCATCCCAAAACTCATCATGACGACAAGCTACAGCACGCCACTCCGCCAAAGTGTGCCGGAACTGTTGATGCTAGAAAGAGTAACTGGAGTTTCATCACTGTTATTGCCATTATTCGCCTCTAAGAAGAGACGTTTTGGTGGTACACTTTCAGAGGTTATCTCTAGTTCTTTTACTTTTTTCACTGAGTAATGGCATTTTCTAACGAGGAGACATTTTATTTGAAAGTTGTACTCTGAGATCGTCCTGAGGCATACCTGAAGGCAGAAAGGGTTACAGAGACACATGTTACAGAGACAAATCCTTCCAAAATTAGTGCTGCAAACCTTTGTTTCCTTGGTCATATGGCATACAATTCGTGTTTTTACATCTACATCCAATATTCTCCTCATTATTTCGATATCAATCCCTACCCACATTGACCACGAACCCCTCCATATCGTGCTCATGACACGGAATGTACGACACGTCACCGACGTGATGTCATAAATATCATAATCTATTTTATCTTCTAATTTTTTATATGAAAGTCGTAAATTTTATAATGCAGTTGAAGAGTAATAGCAGTTTGGGCATAGGGGGAATTTAATTAGCTATTAGAGGAATAATATGAAACTGTGCGTCAGAGACAATGATTAGCAATAGAGGCCAGATTCAGACGTAACACTTGTAACAAACAAGTCCGAAGAAATTCTAGAGACGATGATAGTGCAGATATACTTGCTGCAGTTAACCATAACCATTGCTTTTCTACACGATGAATCCAATGGAATGCTCGTGGGCACAGAGCTACTGTCTGGAGAATTCTACACGATACATAATTAAGTCTCCAACACATCTACCGTCACCAGGCATCAAACGGAGATAATTTGCAGACGATTATCATCTTCTTCATCAGTTACTGGGTCTACATCTATACCTAACAATTGTACTTTTTAGGGCTGAAGTCACTTTCAAATTTAATGGAGAGGTAAATATTCAACATGCTTGATGTTCCCTATTAGAAAACTCACTGGCTATGTCAGAAAGACAACCACCATATCTCGAGCATAAATAGCATGTTAAAGTTATAATTGTGATGAAATGCCAACACCCTCAAGGTGCAAGTTCATTTTGCACAGATTTGGAAAATAGAAGATCGCACATGTATACTCGTGCCCAATATTAGGCTTTCACAATAGTTGACCGATTTCAAAAATAAGTGAGGTGGAGCACATGGATTGCATGAATGAAACTGGCTCCAAGATTTCCTTAGAACCTAGGGTATTCAGAGTTCAACTTTTATTTGTGCAGGATCTCTCTCTTGCTTTCGAATACTGAAATGTATAACAGACCAGTACCGAAATGCGTTTACACGCATGGCAGTGAAATACGCGTCATATCATACATTAATTTTCAACGTCAGATTTGAAGATATGTTTGCCATATCACATGTAATTGTTACTTTTTTTCATGACATTTACTGGTACAAGTATTCCCCACCAACTACAAATGATTTACAAACCCAGTTATTACTAAGGCATGCAATAAAGTGAAAAACAATGCCAATAATATATACGGGACACAGAATTACACTCTTCAGTCATCAGCCAATGACTGAACAGTTGATTACTTCTGCTTCTCTTTTCCTTTTATAACTGTGAGTGGGCCTGTTGATTTCTGCGTCCCCTAGCAGCTTTATTTAGCTGACTTGAAACAGGTAAGTTGGCTTAGAAGGAGCAGAGTGTCATAAACTTGTTCAGCGCTAAAAACAGCCCCCGAGCTGGTAAGGAACAGGGAAGACACGGTGTTCGATCTCGGCACTGTAGGCACAGTAGAGTGGCCTGTATTCCATAAAACTGCGTCGTGCTAGATGGTAGCAGGAATACTAATTGGCGTGATAGAGATCTGAAATCTAGGTGAACAACACAGAAATTGTGACTGTGGGTCTGGTCACTGCAATTGCTCCATGAAGGGATGTTCGTTGAAACCCGAGCAAGGAAAACCCACACTGATAAAAGGCTCTTTTTCCTACATATGTATATGTGAAAAGCTTTTGGCTGGCCAGGTTTGAACACTTTCATTCAGTGGGGAATGTTTTCTACCTCCCTTCCTGCACAACACCACTATTGGCTAACTATAACAAAATACACGAGTACAGGATATTTTTAAACTTGTTTGTAAAATTATTATTTCTTGGCTCACACAAGGTCTCTTGCAACTGGCCAGCGAGGTTCCTACGCTGTCAGAACCAGCTATGTTTCAGGGAGTAAAGTGAGAGAACACTCGCTGCTGCTGCTGAAAGGCTGATGAGACAAAAGCTTCAGCGGCGCACTGCAGAATGCACTTCACTTTAGGCAACTGCAGTGAAACATGTCTCCGACTTAGAGCAGAGTACAGAGGTCGAGTTTGAGTCACAATTTCCAGCTGTCACTGCAACTGTGTTCCATACTCATTCTGTCTAAGAATGGTAAGCAAGAGCCAGCTCCGAAATCACCTAGCCAAGGGCGACGCAAAGCTATTACATTTACATCAAGACGTCACTGTACAGTTTTAACATTTGCAACCAGATTGTTGCACCCTTCATGCTCTTCGATGAATCTATACTGTTTGGACTTCCTTTTCCGAGGTTCTTTCTTAAAATCACCAACCATTTTGCAGTCATTGGCAGAATCTGCCATACAGTGTCACATAATGCTGCATGTGTCCACCAACGAGTACGAAGGCTATAGTTCATGAATATAATATTCGTTCATTTACTGAATGTATATATCACTTTCCTTGACATTTTATGATAATAAAAAAAATTGTAATAGTGATTACTAGTTTCCTTTGGTAGTCAGATGTGACCCTTCATTAATATATCCGTACGAGGTGTGGTACTCGTTCTTTCATGCTTTATTGGGACACTCCTAGTAGTTTTCATTCAATAAGACGTTATCGGTTGCATGACATCTTATGGGGAGCTTCCCTTCCCTGCAAGTCTCCAAGGGTCGGCCTTAGAGCATCTTAGGGGGATGAACACACTATCCTCAAATTATCCTAGTGACTATTAATAATTAATTCAAAGTACTGCAAGTTGTGGTCTGAGCGATTACTAACTGCTGGTTTTGCAATATAATCCTCCCACACTGTAGACAGACGCTTACGTTGACCATAGTCTGGCGAGGATATTATACACAATGAACCATTCTCTCCTCTCTTGCCCGGCGTTTATCGGCACCTTTTTTGACGACGAGCCCATTCGAAGTATAGTGAAACGCTTTGATCATGTCGGCTCTGTGCTTGTCGACTAAATGCTCCAGCTCCCAGTTTTCAAGACTAATCCAACATTTCGGCATGTTGTATCTGAGGGCATCTTTATATCTTTACGCTCTCGCCCTCACGTACGTTGTCCATACCTGTATCTACACCGTATAACAGTTCTGTAATTCACACTTAACTTCCCAGTAGAGGGTTCATCGAACCACTTTCACCCTATTTTCCTACCGTTCCACTCTCGAACGGTGTGCTAGAAAAACGAACACTTAAATTTCTGTGCGCGAGCTCTAAATTCTTATTGTTTATTTGAAAGTAATATATTTGTCTCTATGTATTTGGGCGTCAACAAAAAATTTTCGCCTTCTGAGGAGAAAGTTGTCTACTGAAATTACGTGAAAAAATTTCGGCGCAACGAAAAACACCTCTGTTTTAATGTTTGACACCATAACTCACGAGTTATGTCGATTGCACTCTCTCCACTATTTCCCGATGGTACAAAACGCGTTGCCCCTCTTCGAAATTCTCCGTCAATTCGAGCTAATAAGGGTCTCATACTGCACAGCAACACTCTAGTAGAGAACAGGCAAATGTAGTGCAGGCATTCTCTTTGTGTCTTTGTTGCATTGTCTAAGTGTTCTACTAATAAAAGGCAGTCTTTCGTTAGTGATTGTTTCAATTTAAGTTGATCGTATTCGTTATCCTTAGGAATTTAGTTGAAATAACAGCGTTTAGATTTGTCTAGTGTATGGTGTAACTGAAATTTAACCCTTTCTAGTACTAATGGGATGATCTCAGACTTTTCATTTTTTAGAGTCAACTGCCACTGTTCGCACCATATAGATATCTTGTCTACAGATTTTTACAATTGATTTTCATCTTGTGATGACTTTACTACACGGCAAACGACAGCATCATCTGCAAATA
The DNA here is from genome assembly GCF_023864345.2 of Schistocerca serialis cubense. NCBI lineage: Eukaryota > Metazoa > Arthropoda > Insecta > Orthoptera > Acrididae > Schistocerca > Schistocerca serialis. The sequence goes on along the minus strand of NC_064641.1, from coordinate 542,690,383 downwards.
ATCTAAGAAGCTGCTCAGATTCCCTCCAAAATCATTTATATACATTAGGAACTGCAGTGGGAACCTATAAGACTTCCTCCTTGAACACCAAATATCACTTATGTTTCACTCGATGACTTTCCGTTAGTTACTGCGACACACGCACCTTCCTCCAATATTTAAACAATTAAATATTATGAGTTTAGATTAATCAATGAGGAGATAGGAAATCACTGGAACAACTCAAATCGCGCATCGCTTCACTGCAATTACATTTATTGTAACACTTGATAACAGATCAAGAAAATGTCGCGTCTTACACTTGACAGATAATTGCACTAGAACAATAATAAACACCTCATTCAACTAAAGTTCAACAGGGGAGCACACTGTAAGTTCTCTCATAAATATAAATATGCGCGTAGGCGCGTTAAAGCACTGGTTATGAAACAGCCAATTATAACATCAAGGCAGGCACACTCCATGTAAAGAGAAAATAATTAGAAAGTTTACACAAAAAACACTAAATTGCAAATTGACAAATCTACACTCAGAGGAGCCGCACTCCATCGAAACAGCCAAAAAATGGCAACTTAATATCTATCTAGAGTAACAGATTAAGAATAGCATGCTTATAGATTGACAAGAATAAAGGAATAAATAACAGATAAACGGTTTCTGACGGCCGAAAAACTGTGTTGGGCTATTGATTAGTGATTAATTTAAAATAGCCACAACATACGCTAAACAGGTTAGCGGCGTATTTGAAGACAAGCATCGAGCAAGGACCCTGGTCAGAAGGTAATGAAAACTAGCTGGATTCCCTTATGCGGCAGACGTGCCAACACATCCTTTCATACCCCAGAATCAACTAGTGCAACATAAATCATTGACACATTTCAGATAATATTTTAAAACAACATACTTAAATACCTTTGTTTACCACAAGCCTTAATTAGTTAACAGGTGAGGCTCTGTTATTGAAGCCACGCAAATGAGGTAGCAGATTAAGGTCTAGAATTGTACTTCGCCATTTAGCACGGGTCGTGACGAAGAAAAGGAAGTATCCAGCTAATTAATTGAATGTCACTACTTGGATCCAGTATTTGACGATGCGCTCGAAATCAGCAGACAAAGGTGAGAGTCAAGTTTACACTAGCAAACAGCACACGCAGGACACGAGTATAAGGTGAACATTAAATAAACTGCTCCTTGTTCAATCATTTACACACCGACGAAACAAATAATTTCCGCCGAATTACTGTAGACGCCGGAATGCCCAGTTGCTTGCAAATACCGCAAAATAATAGTCAAAACGTCTTACTTGAAGTCCGACAACATCCGCAGGACAGGAGTTTCATTGAACAACCAGACCTCATACCCTTTGATCCATCTGCGACCTAGACAGTAACATTGGCTGCTATCACGGCCTTATCGATGCACCACACCTGACACGAGTCACGCCAAACATCAACAAAATGCGTGGCCTCCTATACGCTCCCAGACATCCGCGCCGGCCGCTGTGGCCGAGCGGTTCTAGACGCTTCAGTCCGAAACCACGCTGCTGCTACGGTCGCAGGTTCGAATCCTGCCTCGGGCATGGATGTGTGTGATGTCCTTAGGTTAGTTAGGTTTAAGCAGTTCTACGTTCTAGGGGACTGATGACCGCAGAAGTTAAGTCCCATAGTGCTCAGAGCCATTAGAACCATTTTTTAAACCAGACGTCGGCAGTTGGAGTTCCTCCTCCAGACCGACGCTCTCTCGAAAACACGGCAGGCAGCCGGCCGCAGAAACGCCACAGCGCCACTGGCCAGGTGAGGAATCAAGAAGCGGAAATTTCAAAAGGAACGGGCTACAGACAATGAGGATACGCAGTTACTAAGAACTGTGAGATTTTTTCCAAGACATTACGAAACCAGTCGCACGACTCAGATGGTATATCATAGGCATGTACAATGATTAACAGCCGCTTGTGAGTAACGATATCAGATGACTTCTGGAAAACTAGTACTATGGAACGAATTTGAAATCCCCAACGGATTGCACATATTGCTACGTGGGAACAGGGAACTAGTTGTGTTGCACGCGGTCGAATTTCTTAATCCGTGCTGATTGTATCAGCACACCGTTTTCTTCCAGGAAATTCATAACGTTCGAACGTAGTATACGTTCCAAAATCATACTGCAGATCGAAACACTGACACTGCTCTATTCCTCATCGGATCACTCATGTTGCATGTCGTGAGTATTGGTGCCATCTGGGTATCTCTCCAATCTATAGGTACGGATCTTTCATCGAGCGAACGATTGTGTACGGTTGCTGACGATCGAGCTATCATATCAGATCTATAAATGCAATCTAAGTGGTATACCGTATGCACCTCAAGTCTTAATTTAATTGCTCAAGATTCGACACAGATAATACGCGAAGCTTTTCAGTCGTTCCTCTCAAATATGTACAGAAAAATATAATAATTATTATTATTAATATTTTTAAGAAAAATAAATGAATAAAAATAGTAATAAAAATAAAATAAATAATGTTTATTTTATTAAAAAGAAAAAAATCTCTCTTCCTCTCTAATACACACACACACACACACACACACACACACACACACACACACACACACACACACACACACATTCACAAAACAGTTGTATGCAGAAAACTGAGAATATTGGTTACACTCAGAAAAACAAATGAAACTCTACATTAAAAAGATGGCAGTTACAGTGATGTGTAACGTAAACAGTGAACTGAAAGCGAATTGTAAGATGTCCACCTGGTTGCCAGATGAGAAAAAGCAGTTTGCTTGGATGCAATGAATTAGAAGTTATCTGTAAGTACCTTTCCATTTCATAAAAAAACATAAAGGAACTGTTTTTAAGTCTATAACCTAGATGTGAAACCATAACCTATGTGTAAAAATGGACAAATCCTGTAATATTTCAGGTCACCCACTGAAGATGCCTAGTAAAAAAGGCGAAACGCGTCTGGGTGCATAAATAAAAACTGAAATCTCGATGTGCAGCATACAAATTTGGCATTTTATTTGAAACAACTCCAGTTTAAACTGAAAACGTTTCTCTTTAATAATTACTCCTCTTCCGCAGAAGATGATCTATTAACTGTAATGTGTAAATGGTGATGGGTAGGAATTACTGACTAACATATGTCTGTCTCTAAGTAAAAAACATGAATCTAATAAATGATCAGTATGGAGGCTTATTTACCAATAAATATTGACATCAGTACATAATGACTCGTTTTGTATCATTACCATTTATCGTTCAAATGATACACAGAACATTAAACTAAGTATCTAATTATTGGTATATCACAAAGCATGGTATGGACTTATATACTTTGAAAACCTCAAAATGATATTTAAACGTAAAATGAAGCAGAGGAGCAAAGTGAACGCACATTGCAATTGTGCTATGTTTGGTTTTTCCTGAAAAACTGATAATGTTGCTGGCAAGAAATAGTCTGGGGAAAGAAGCGAACAGGCTACTGTTGGAATGATAGACCTACATCTTACTCATTTTAGCCAGTCATTACCGGAAAGTCGACATAAGAGTTTTCTGTGTTTGGTACCGCGTCATAATGTAAAAACTACTGCTGCTATAGAAAAGCCAACGTTTCGGCCACGATTGCAGCGGCCTTCTTCTGGGTCTAATGGTGCATTCTATCTATGCAGTGTCCTTTATATTTTGTTGTTAGTGTTCACTGCGCATGCCATTACGTCATAATTTTAAAAAGGTAGTTAGTTTATTGGTCACTTAAGGAAGAAGGAGAGGGAACTTTATTTTAATAGGTTGTTGCGGTGGAGGGAGAACGTGACCTCTGTTGTCCTTTGGCGCTTGTGTTATGTACCATGATTGGTGGCCACCGTGGAATGAGAAGTTGGCTGCTGTTTACCAACTGCTGGACGTCGGCCGCGCGGCGGCAGTTACTCGCCGGTAGTGCTCGAGCCTTGTGTTGACAGTGCGGTCTGTTGGGCTCTGGTTGCTGGCAGCCAAGATGGGACAAGTCTCAGTCCATCATCCCTGTTCGTGTTGTTAGGGTGTTTAAGTATTTCGATGGCCTCTCTGATTTTGCGTTTCGTCATAATTGGCTGCTTGGCCAACACACAGGCTTCGCGGAATTTTATTTCTTTTCCGCAGTCATGGTGGTGTTCTGCCGCTGCGGATTTGTTGTGCTGCCCTAGACGAATATAACGCTCGTGCTGCCGAATGCGCGTTGCTATTGGCCTAGCAGTCTCGCCGATGTATGCCTCTCCACATTCGCATTCCACCTTGTAAACGCCTGCAGTGTGTAATGCATCCACCTTGTCCTTGGTGGAGCCAAACGTCTTGGATCGTACGACCACTATAGAAGACAGGCTGCACCCCAACGCCTAAAGGGAGAAACAATTGTACCTACCGACTTAATGGTGAGCTTTGACGTGAAATCACTATTTACGAACGTGCTAGTAGATGAAACTATCCCCATCCTTCAGGAGCATGTCCCGCCAGACATATGCGACCTGGTTGAGTTGTGCCTGACTTCAACGTACTTCAAATGGCAAGGAAAATACTACGAGGAGACAGACGGCGTAGCAATGGGGTCACCCCCTACCTTCGCTGGCAGACGACATATTCATGGAAGCCTTTGAAGCAACGGCCCTCGGTTCAGCTCCTTTATGACCACGTTGCTGGTTTAGATACGTGGACGACACGTTCGCTAAAAGGCCTCATAGTGAAACGGAGCCACACAAGTTCCACGAATATTTGGACAGTGTGCACGGGAAGATACAGTTCACGCTTGAAGTAGGAAAGAATGGAACTACCCAATTTCTAGACGTCGAAGTGTACAGGAGAACGGAGGGCACACTGGGGGAACAGAGTATATCGTAAGCCTACACATACTGACAGGTATCTGCACGCGCAATCCTACCACCACCCAGCGCAGAAGAACTCTGTCATCCGCTCTTTGGCAATCCGTGCTCAGCGCCCAAGTGATGCTCAATACATCACACCTGAGCTTAAAAGGTTACGCACAACGTTTTTAGCCAATGGCTACAGCCATAAGTTGATAAACACAGCCTTGTCGACGAACACAAGCAAGAAAGATAAGCAAGAAGTAGACAAACTGCAGCCAACAGTGCGTTTACCTTATGTGAAAAACGTCACTGACCGAATAGGCAAACACTTTCGCCGCGTTGGGGTGCAGCCTGTCTTCTATGGTGGTCGTACGATCCAGGACGTGCTGGGCTCCACCAAGGACAAGGTGGATGCATTACACACTGCAGGCGTTTACAAGGTGGAATGCGAATGTGGAGAGGCATACATCGGCGAGACTGCTAGGCCAACAGCAACGTGCATTCGGGAGCACGAGCGTTATATTCGTCTAGGGCAGCACAACAAATCCGCAGTGGCAGAACTTCACCATGACTGCGGAAAAGAAATAAAATTCCACGAAGCCTGTGTGTTGGCCAAGCAGCCAATTATGACGAAACGCAAAATCAGAGAGGCCATCGAAATACTTAAACACCCTAACAACACGAACAGGGATGATGGACTGAGACTTGCCCCATCTTGGCTGCCAGCAACCAGAGCCCAACAGACCGCACTGTCAACACGAGGCACGAGCACTACCGACGAGTAACTGCCGCCGCGCGGCCGACGTCCAGCAGGTGGTAAACAGCAGCAAACTTCTCATTCGACGGTGGCCACCAATCATGGCACATAACACAAGAGCCAATGGACAACAGAGGTCACGTTCTCCCTCCACCGCAACAACCTATTAAAATAAAGTTCCCTCTCCTTCTTCCTTAAGTGACCAATAAACTAACTACCTTTTTAAAATTATGACGTAATGGCATGCGCAGTGAACACTAACAACAAAATATAAAGGACACTGCATAGATACACCATTAGACCCAGAAGGCCGCTGCAATCGTGGCCGAATCGTTGGCTTTCCTATAGCAACAGTAGTTTTTACATTATGACGCGGTACCAAACCCAGAAAACTTTTATGTCGACTGACTCTGGCCGCGGAAGGCTACGCAATTACATTACCGAAACGCTCCTCACAAATATGTTAAAGCAAAATATTCCTTTTAAGGGGTCTTAAGCGTTTGAGACCGTTCCCTTAATCACATATAGAGCATCTACAATACTGGAAAATGATTAAAAAATGATATCGTTTTATTACCCTTTAAGTTTCTGTTTTTGCACATACACTGAATGTCACATCATAGGTAGGATTTCAGAGTGTGAAGATGGGTAAACTAGAGAGAGACTAACGAAACAAGAACTCTGTTCTGCGTGGAGTTATACCTCTATACATTTCGATTTCTTTGATATTTCATGACCATTCACTTTTTTGACATGCACAAGATGCGATAGCATGTCTTGCTTCTTTCCTCATTGCATAGCAAAGAACGCATAGGTAAGTAATTTGCAAAGTTGAACGTTAAAAATGTTGTGCATACGTGCTCAAAGCTGAAAATGTAACAAACAAGCAGCACTACCAGTCAGCAAAAAAGCTGTGGTTTCGACAGCTTCATTTGCTATCGATGCAAATACAGTAAAGGTGGAATTAAATGAACCATGAAAGCGTGCTTTTCACAACACTTATTTCTGGTGCTGGTTATCCGGAATACAGCAGTATAATAGTAGTTACGTTAACGAGGCCAAATGTTTTGTATTACTAGAGCAAATACCCATTCAAGAACGGAATAATCGTTCGAAATTGCCGTCCTGACACTATGTAATTCATGTAAGATCTATTATTTTTAGAGTTTCATACAGTCGTTGGGCACACACGACAGAAATAATGAACAAGAAGAAATCGCAAACAGTAGTCTGCTTATGTTTTGGGATATTTAAAATGGCGGCAGGCCTCGCTCAATCTGGCTTCAAAACAACGTACAACGTAAGTCTTTAGTGTCATCTCCCATATTTTTTTTACCTCCATGATCTAGCCTGTATCAGTAATAATACCTTCGTTCAAATAACAGTGAGACAACAGCTCTAAAAAAGTTAAATTAATTTCAATTGAAATTATTAAAAGAATTTCACCTTTAAAATAAGGTCAGAACACTATATTGTCAGTAAAGTCGCTGCACAACGTAACTTGTAGGTTGTTGTATAGTCCCTCTCCGTAGCATTGTTTTGTACCAGGCAATATTGAGACGACTTTTTAACAAACTACGATTATGTATATGTTGGGAGCGTATCTGTACTGCGAAGCGAACTTCTGCATTGAACTAATTAAATCTCTTTTTACCAACGTAGTGCATTTCATTGCTACCAGAACATAAAACTAGCCGTTCATATAAACGTGCGGGAAATTATTTACTCAATTAAAGGAGTGAGCGGCGATAAAATTGGAGGACGAATATTGTGTGGCTCTAATCAGATGAAATATATGTTAAATAACTGATGAATCTTGTGGTAATTATTGTTCATTTTCTTTTCTATGTCGACCATCGATAGCGCAAAACTATATCAACGGAGAATCATTCTTGGCAGCAATAAAGACAACCTAAGCGCCAAGGAACATCAAATACTTAAGGCAAAGAAAATAAGATGAGTCGTAGTAACTAAGAGCACTAGTGTGTCTTCCTAGATATGTTCGTATCGGAAGGTTAGGAATTTGTGCTAGCATAACCCATGATATATTTCCTGTGTTAGAAAACTTAGAATCTTACGTGCGCAGAGATGGCAGTATTTCATGACTTCAGACTGAAGTTTCTAGCAGGAGTAGTGTGTAGTAATATCTCACAGTCGTATTAAAGTTTGTTAAATAATTGGCAACATTTTCCTACCGGATATCAGTACGAAAGGATAATATTACTTCCCACCTGTAGAATCGTGTTGGGACTCGTCAACAAATGCGAAGCGAGGCAGACGATTTGTGTGACGCAGGATCTCCAGACAACATTAATGAAGTAGAAGATGAAGGCAATGAGTTAGTATATCCTTCTGTCCAGGACATTAATTAAAAAACTAAATTAGTTCGGTCGGAAGTGAGTAGTTTGCAAAACATGGCATCCACTTACACAGAAACTACAGTAGATGCCGATTTAACTGATACAATATTGACAGCAGTGCCCGTAATGGCTCTTTGTTTTTTTTTGTGGGGGTGGGGGGGATGGGGGAGCGAGGAGGGGGATGGATTCTCCCGCAGATGGGAAGCAAAAGAAAAGGAACGTGAGGATCGGTTAGCTCTTTAGCTCTTAAAGAGAAAGAACGTGAGTATCGTTAGCACTTAAGAAAGAGAACGTGAGTATCAGTTAACGGTTAAAGATAAGGGACGCGACGAAGCACTGTTGTTGAAACAAAGTAAGCAACAGGAGGCTCGTGATAATGAACGTGAAGAGAGGTTAGAAAAGAAAGCTGAAATTCTTACCCGTCAAATAAAAACAATTTTGATAAGACGAGATGAAGTCACAGCCAAGAAAATCGCTGAGAAGCTAGGTACGATTCAAAATGGAAGAACTCAGGTGATGGAAGCTTATCGAAAGCTACCGGAATCTGCGAAGAAGTTGATGATTCATGTGCATAAGTGTCAGACATCACAGTATGATATGAACATATAGCTACAGGAGTTAACTACGAGGTTAGACCAACTTACTCTGAGACAGATATAGCAAGTGAAGGAGCAAATGAAGGCTCCGACAGAGGTGGCTAAATGGCTTGAAAAGAAGGACGAAGAAATAAGGGAACACGTAACCGCTGAAATTCAAACAGTAGTTCTGAGGGGGAAAATGGAAACAGAGATCGATAGAAAGGACTCTGCTAATGAATTAAGATCACAATTAATGCTTATTCGTCAGACTTTAGACGCAAATATTCGGCAATAGAGGGCGGAGGTCACGTCAAGGATTGCACGAATAGAGAAAAATTGATCTGTTGTGCCTAACGGTGAACGAAGTCTGGTAACGAACAGGCCAAGATACAGTAAAGAGTGCCACTTACATCAGCCTGGTAGTCATGGTCCTATTCGTGAGAATACAGCAACAGCTGTTGAGCCCATACCGAACTGATCAACTATTAAACTACTGGATAGTCTAATTAAAGGAAAACAATAAATTAAACCACCCTGTGACGTTTGTAAATGTAATATGTATTGTTATTCCTTTAATCCAAAGTGCCTATTTCAGTAAGGTAAAAGTTGGTATAACCGTACTCGATACTGATTCAAACAAATTTCTGTCTAAATTGGATTCAACTGACCTCATACCCAAGGAAATAAAATAAAATTATGAAATGTAATAATGGAAACAGTAACCGTTATTCTCCGAGATGCAGGAGAAATAACAAACACAATCTCAACGGAAACGCCAACGGCAGTCGTAGGAGAGACGAGTGCCGAAACAATGATGGGAATACCTTATATACATTCGCAGTTGCCAACATGGACAACCATCAGCTGTGGAATGGAACGACTTCAATGAAAATTTGTGCCGGGCCGGGACTCGAATCTGGATTTCTCGCTTGTCGCGAGCAGTCACCGCTACATTTGGCTATCCGTGCACGATTAAAGGTCAGACCCGAATTTCCACATATCGTCAGTCATGCGCCTACAACCTACACAAGTACAGCTATTGCATATAATCCAGTATAGCTGATGTTTGTCCATATCTGCAAATTGCCAATGCATTTAATGTATTTCGTAACAGCAGTAGTAATGGAAATAGTTGGTATCGACAACCACACGACAGTTGTGCCCGCCAAACTCCAAACAGAAATCAATACGACAAAAATCCGCTGACGGGAAAGCGCCATGAATACGCCACTGGCGGTGCTAATCACGGCTTCCAACAGTCAAAAGCAAGCACGTGTAACTCAGACAGATGGCAAACACGACATGCAGGTCCGTCGAATCGAAGATGCGTTCAAAATCACCCCGTAAGTAACCAAGAACAAGGTAACTTGCAAGGGCAAGATGGCCATGAAATGCGACCTATTCAGGGTTAACGAGTAAGAATAACGGCGGTCGTAGATGACAGCCGACCTGCAGTTTAACTAACAAGGGGAGGCCGCCAATTGTGAAATTCAGATTCGATTCATACTGCGCATAATAAAAGCTCATGGCCAGAGGTGTAATGTGGCAAACCACCAAGATGCACTCCTCAACCGTTGTCGCGAAAATCGACAGTTAAAAGAAACCGTTGCGGTGAAATACTCTCTACGATTAATAATTTTCTACAGCGTCGTGGCGCAGCGGTAAGCACTCGGGTTTGTAATCCGAAGGTCGCTGGGTCGAATCTCGCGCCATGCAGCCTTTTTTTTTAGTATTTGTTTTCTGTAATTCAAATATATATATATATATATATATATATATATATATATATATATATATATACTCCTGGAAATGGAAAAAAGAACACATTGACACCGGTGTGTCAGACCCACCATACTTGCTCCGGACACTGCGAGAGGGCTGTACAAGCAATGATCACACGCACGGCACAGCGGACACACCAGGAACCGCGGTGTTGGCCGTCGAATGGCGCTAGCTGCGCAGCATTTGTGCACCGCCGCCGTCAGTGTCAGCCAGTTTGCCGTGGCATACGGAGCTCCATCGCAGTCTTTAACACTGGTAGCATGCCGCGACAGCGTGGACGTGAACCGTATGTGCAGGGACACTGTTGCTCCTGGGGTATCGGCGAGGACCATTCGCAACCGTCTCCATGAAGCTGGGCTGCGGTTCCACACACCGTTAGGCCATCTTCCGCTCACGCCCCAACATCGTGCAGCCCGCCTCCAGTGGTGTCGCGACAGGCGTGAATGGAGGGACGAATGGAGACGTGTCGTCTTCAGCGATGAGAGTCGCTTCTGCCTTGGTGCCAATGATGGTCGTATGCGTGTTTGGCGCCCTGCAGGTGAGCACCACAATCAGGACTGCATACGACCGAGGCACACAGGGTCAACACCCGGCATCATGGTGTGGGGAGCGATCTCCTACACTGGGCGTACACCACTGGTGATCGTCGAGGGGACACTGAATAGTGCACGGTACATCCAAACCGTCATCGAACCCATCGTTCTACCATTCTTAGACCGGCAAGGGAACTTGCTGTTCCAACAGGACAATGCACGTCCGCATGTATCCCGTGCCACCCAACGTGCTCTAGAAGGTGTAAGTCAACTACCCTGGCCAGCAAGATCTCCGGATCTGTCCCCCATTGAGCATGTTTGGGACTGGATGAAGCGTCGTCCCACGCGGTCTGCACGTCCAGCACGAACGCTGGTCCAACTGAGGCGCCAGGTGTAAATGGCATGGCAAGCCGTTCCACAGGACTACATCCAGCATCTCTACGATCGTCTCCATGGGAGAATAGCAGATTGCATTGCTGCGAAAGGTGGATATACACTGTACTAGTGCCGACATTGTGCATGCTCTGTTGCCTGTGTCTATGTGCCTGTGGTTCTGTCAGTGTGATCATGTGATGTATCTGACCCCAGGAATGTGTCAATAAAGTTTCCCCTTCCTGGGGCAACGAATTCACGGTGTTCTTATTTCAATTTCCAGGAGTGTGTATATATATATATATATATATATATATATATATATATATATATATATATATATATATATATATAATTCCCGGCAATCAGTTGCAACTGTTATGCATATAATAAGTTGTTGAAAGTCGTTTGTCGTGGAAAAACTGGCGACTTCGAACATCATTACGTTTTCCGCAAACAAAGCTGTATTTCACAAATGTTATTAATTGTCTTCATAATGTTAACCACGTACAGTTAACGGAAGACGTAGAGACGATATTCCGAAACGAATACGTATAGCGTAAGTCAAACTTTGGAATTAGAATAGAGACCCCACGAACACAAATTTGCTGTGGCGGGTATGAAATATAAACTCCGTTACTCGCTCGTTACCCTTGAAGGACAGTTGAATGGGCCGAAAGGAGCCGCTGCATAACAGCGTAGTTACCTGCTAACTTCGAAAGAAGGTAGATGCGGTCCCTAGCGCAACTTATAATATCGTCGAAAATCAGTGCGGACGGGAGAGCTTTGGTACACCCTGTTAAAAAAACGGAAAAATGGAGGCAGTACAATTGGAGAGGATCCGCCTTCACCAACATGCATAAGCAATTCATTAATAGTATATATATATATATATATATGAATTACAAAAAACTAATAATAAAAAAACCTGCATGGCGCGAGGCTCAATCTGGCGACCTTCGGATTACGAACCGACTGCTTACCGCTGCGCCACGACGCTGTAGAAAATTATTAATCGTGGAGAGTATTTCACCGCAACGGTTTCTTTTAACTGTCAATTTTCTCGACAAGTGAGAAGTGCATCTTGGTGCTTTGCCAAATTACACCTCTGGCCATGAGCTTTTATTATGCACAGTATGAATCGAATCTGAATTTCACAATTGGCGGCCTCCCCTTGTAAATTAGACCACACCATGGCATCTGGTTGTGGCCCAGGTTCGGAGCGAAGGCACGTCATTAAACATACATTTAAAAAAGTTTTGCATGAACCTGGTTCCCAGAACTCCTGAAGATAGACGTTGACTGTGGGTAATGTATCACAGACACAGTCCCTTTGACTGTTCAGAGATGTCACTAAGCGAACCCAAAAATGAAAACAACAGCGCGTGAGCAGCGCCTATTACACGATGTCCTACAGCCGATCAGGTTCAGTCATTCCAGTAGGAAGGAGGTACACGGCTCGGGTTTTCTGTAGTTTAACCATGCCTAGACGGTCAATACTGCGGTTCCATCGCGGCCGCATTGTTACTTTGTGCCTGGAAGGGCTCTCAACAGGGGAAATTTCCAGGCGTCTCGGAGTGAACCAAAGCGAAGTTGTTCGGACATGGAGGAGATACAGACAGACACGAACTGTCGATGACATGCCACGCTCAGGCCGGAACCTGTACAGAAAATTGGAATAGAGATCAACATAAACATCATTTCCGCCCTTTTTATTGCTCATGAAAACCACACATAGCATGTTGTACCACCATACAGGGAGACCTTCAGAGGTGGTGGTCCAGACTGCTGTACACACCGGTACCTCATATACCGAGTAGTACGTCCTCTTGCATTCACGCATGCCTGTATTAGTCGTGGCATACTATCATACTACCCACAGGTTTATCAAGGCACTGTTGGTCCAGATTGTCCCACACCTCAACAGCGATTCGGTGTAGATCCCTCAGAGTGGTTGGTGGTCATGTCGTCCATTAACAGCCTTTCTCAATCTAGCCCAGGCATGTTCGATAGGGTTCACCTCTGGAGAAGATGCTGGCCACTCTAGTCGAGCGATGTCGTTATTCTGAAGGAAGTCATTCACAAGATATGCACGATGGAACGCGAATTATCGCCCATGAAGGCGAGTGCCTAGTCAATACGCTGCCGATATGATGGCACTCACGTATCGTACAGCCGTTACGGCGCCTTCCATGACCACCAGCAACGTACGTCGGCCCCACATAACGCCACCTCAAACAGGAGGGAACCTCCACCTTGCTGCACTCGCTGGACAGTGTGTCTAAGGTGTTCAGCCTGATCGGGTTGCCTCCAAACACGTCTCCGACGATTGTCTGATTGAAGGCATGTGAGACATTCATCGGTGAAGAAAATGTTATGATAATCCTGAGCGGTCCATTCGGCATGTTGTTCGGCCCATCTGTACCTCGCACCATCGTGTCGTGGTTGCAAAGATGGATCTCACCATGCACGTCGGGAGTAAAGTTGCATATCATGCAGCCTATTGCGCACAGTTTGAGTCGTAACTCGACGTCCTGTGGCTGCACGAAAAGCATTATTCAACAAGATGGCGTTCCGGTCAGGGCTCCTCCGAGCCATAATCCGTAGGTAGCGGCCATCCACTGCTCTAGTAGCCCTTGGGTGGCCTGAGCGAGGCATGTCATCGGCAATTCCTGTCTCTCTGTATCTCCTCCATGTCCGAACTACCTCACTTTGGTTAACTCCGAGACGCCTGGACACTTCCCTTGTTGAGAGCCGTTCCTGGCAGAAAGTAACAATGTGGATGGGATTGAACCGCGGTATTTACCGTCTAGGCATGGTTAAACTACAGAAGACAGGCGCCATGTACCTCCTATCTCGTGGAATGACTGGAACTGATCGGCTGTCGGACCCCCTCCGTGACATAGGCGCTGCTCATGCATGGTTGTTTACATGTTTGGGCGGGTTTAGTGACATCTCTGAACAGTCAAAGGGACTGTGTCTGTGATACAATATCCACAGTAAATGTCTATCTTCAAGAGCTCTTAGAACCGGAGTGATGCAAACCTTTTTTTTCATGTGTGTATCTGTTATCTGACACAAGACTAATGGTTCCGTCTGCGTTCGCTACTGCCAGTGGTGAACTACTGTAGAGGGAGTAGGATGATTCAATAATACCCCATTCGATAGTTTTCCTATTTGTTTTGTTATGACTTCCTTTTTAGGCCAAGTAACAGAGTAGGTTTCACGACAATACGTTTTGTGCGGGTACACCGCCAAGTCATGAACAAATCCCTTAATCGTTCCCGATTTCTCGGAAATGACCGTTGTATACTTTGCTAGTAAACTCACAAGTTGAACTTGCGGTTGCTGGTCCAAATATTCATATTCGGCAACTATCTGTCGATTGAATTCCACATTGGCATTTACTGAACTGTCCTGACTCAGTTTTAACCACAGTTCTCCTACGCACATAACTGTGTCTCAAACTGAGTCAAGACAGTTAAATAAGTGCCAATGAGGAATTCATTCGACAGAAAGTTGCCGAATGTGAATGTGTGAACAAGCAGCAGAAAGTTCAACTTGTGAGTTTACTAGCAAAGTATACAACGGTCTTTTCCGAGAAATCTGGAACGATTAAGGGATATGTTCATGACTTGGCGGTGTACCCGCACAAAACGTATTGTCGTGTAACCAACTCTGTTACCTGGCCTAAAAAGGAAGCTGTAACAAAGGAAAAAGGAAAATTTTCGAATGGGGTGTTACTGAATCATCCGACTTCCAAGATAGTAATCCACTACTGGCGATAGCAAAGGCAGACAGAACCATTAGTCTTGTGTCCGACGCCAGAAATATAAATGAAATAGCTGTACTGACACATACAAGACCAGAAAGTCTCTAGGAGCATATTCGAAAGTTTTTGGTGCGAAATATCTAACTAGTATTCATACACGATCCTCATAATGACACACTGCATTGAGTGGGGCCTTACGGAAGTATGCAGCTTTCCTTTTTGCAGATATAAGTTACCAACTTAAAGTTCTACCATTTGGGCTTATATTAGTGCCGCTGCATTTAAAAAGGCTCTGACTGCGGTGTTGGGGGTGGAGTTAGTGGATAAGGTCACACTTTAGTAACTGCTACACCTACATGGGAAGATCATATAAAAGCTACTGAAAAAGTGCTCACAAAATTCGCTAATGCTTGTGTTACAGCTAATCTAACGAAGTCATTGTAGGATCCAAAGAAAATTTTTGGGATTTCTATGTCTGGCGAGGTTATAAAGGTGTTACAAAAAGGTACTGCCAAACTTTCAGGAAACTTTCCTCACACACAAAGAAAGAAAATATGTTATGTGGAAATGTGTCCGGAAACGCTTACTTTTCACGTTAGAGCTCATTTTATTACTTCTCTTCAAATCACATTAATCATGGTATGGAAACACACAGCAACAGAACGTACCAGCATGACTTCAAACACTTTGTTACAGGAAATGTTCAAAATGTCCTCCATTAGCGAGGACACATGCATCCACCCTCCGTCGCATGGAATCCCTGATGCGCTGATGCAGCCCTGGAGAATGGCGTATTGTATCACAGCCGTCCACAATACGAGCACGAAGAGTCTCTACATTTGGTACCGGAGTTTTGTAGACAAGAACTTTCAATTGCCCCCGTAAATGAAAGGCAAGAGGGTTGAGGTCAGGAGAGCGTGGAGGCCATGGGATTGGTCCGCCTCTACCAATCCATCGGTCAACGAATCTGTTTTTGAGAAGCGTACGAACACTTCGACTGAAATGTGCAGGAGCTCGATGCACGAACCACATGTTGTGTCGTACTTGTAAAGGCACATGTTCTAGCAGCACAGGTAGAGTATCCCGTATGAAATCATGATAACGTGCTCCATTGAGCGTAGATGGAAGAACATGGGGCCCAATCAAGACATCACCAACAATGTCTGCCCAAATGTTCACAGAAAATCTGTGTTGCTGACGTGATTGCACAATTGCGTGCGGATTCTCGTCAGACCACACATATTGATTGTGAAAATTTACAATTTGATTACGTTGGAATGAAGCCTCATCCGTAAAGAGAACATTTCCACTGAAATGAGGATTGACACATTGTTGGATGAACCATTCACAGAAGTGTACCCGTGGAAGCCAATCAGCTGCTGATAGTGCCTGCACACGCTGTACATGGTACGGAAACACCTGGTTCTCCCGTAGCACTCTCCATACAGTGACGTGGTCATTGTTACCTTGTACAGCAGCAACTTCTCTGACGCTGACATTAGGGTTATCGTCAACTGCACGAAGAATTGCCTCGTCCATTGCAGATGTCCTCGTCGTTCTAGGTCTTCCCCAGTGGCGAGTCATAGGCTGGAATGTTCCGTGCTCCCTAAGACGCCTATCAATTGCTTCGAACGTCTTCCTGTCGGGACACCTTCGTTCTGGAAATCTGTCTCGATACAGACGTACCGCGCCACGGCTATTGTCCCTTGCTAATCCGTACATCAAATGGGCATCTGACAACTCCGCATTTGTAAACATTGCACTGACTGCAAAACCACGTTCGTGATGAACACTAACCTGTTGATGCTACGTACTGATGTGCTTGATGCTAGTACTGTAGAGCAATGAGTCGCATGTCAACACAAGCACCGAAGTCGACATTACCTTCTTTCAATTGGGCCAACTGGCGGTGAATCGAGGAAGTACAGTACATACTGACGAAATTAAATGAGCTCTAACATGGAAATTAAGCGTTTCCGGACACATGTCCACATAACATCATTTCTTTATTTGTGTGTGAGGAATGTTTACTGAAAGTTTCGCCGAACCTTTTTGTAACACCCTGTATAGCTCCTGACATGATAAAGCTAAATACAATTTGCGAACTTCCGCAGACCGCAACAACGAAACAATTAAAAGTTTCTCGTGGCCTGACATATTTTCACCGGTGCATGGCTGATTAGTCGTTGTAATAAGGCGTTACTGAACCTTCGACAAAAAACGAGCCGTGAATGGGACAGCAGAATGACAACAGGCATTCGATAGTCTCAAAAACGTCTTGATATAATTGAACAGACGAAGCACACGGTGGAAGGATATAAAATGAATGGGTTTTACCAGTCGTGTACTTTCGCAGTGCGAGAGGTCAAACTCTACAACAGAGATCGAAGCCTTGGCAGTTGTGTGGTCATTGAACAAGTTCCGTTATTACGTACATGGAAAATACGTAGAAGTCGTTTGTGACCAGGAGTAGCTCATATTCTTACTATGTTGTATATTCTTACATACGAGACTAGGTGAAAACCCATATGGAAAACTATCGACATACTTAAGTAAAGAAGAGAAAAAGAAAGAAACAAGATTACATTTTTTCGTTCCGCCACCATCGAGGTCATTAGACACAGGTGCACGAACTCGGATTGTTTCAGCGAGGGGGAAGGAAATCGGCCGTGCCGTTTCAAAGGAACCATCTCGGCATTTGCCTGGAACGATTTCGGGATATTACCGTAAATCCAAATGAGGATGGCCACACGCGGGTTTAGAAGCATCGTCCTCCAGAATGCGAATCCAGCGTGCTAACTACTGCACCATCTCGGTCGGAGAGAGGGACAATATAACGTCTGCGAATGACTCTCGTTTCCCTGATTTTGTAGGTTACACTTTAAAAGAATTAGCAACTGATATTGATGATAGAGAAAACGAATTTGCAACTGATAGTGAAAACGAATCAGGGAGTCATCAGGACATAGACAAAAGTAATGTTGCCATAACTGAATATTTTTGATGCAGAAAGAGAACGAACTAATTAAGATGAGTCGAATCGGAAATAAAGTACAGACATTATTATGACAAAAAGGGTTTATATGGCCAGTGACAGAAGGAAAAAAGCAACAAAAACTCACGCTTGCAACATTACTACAAAAATGCCTGGGCTGCGAGTAATTCTATAAAAATGCAGTCGCCTTATTAAGAAGGTATTTTGCAGTCTCTTTTCCAGAGACATCCTAAGTGAAATTGTGACGAGAACTAATTAAAAATTTCTATAAGTGGAAAGAAATATCAGAATCAAGATAAAAGTTTGCTCCAGAATCTGGTTGGAGTGTGAGTTTCAAGCATTTCTTGGTGTCCTGTTATATAGTGCAGTATTCAAATCCGAATATAAAGATGTCTTATCAATATTTGACGTTCGCCACAGATGGTACTAGCCGAGACATGTTTAGTAGTGTTGTCTCTATCAAACGTTCTTGTGTCCTATTTTGATTTTGATAACTCTGCTGCTATAGAAGAACGAAAAAGTGCCGATCCATCAGCAGTAATTTCAGTTGTATGAAGAAGAACTTTTGAAAATAATTTTATACCTTTGCAATAAATGTGCATCGAGGAAATGCTTCTGGGCTTCAGAGGTCGCTGCAGATCCCATATGTACCCATATGTATCTAAAAGCCTAGCAAATACGGGACTAAAATACTGGTTATGACAGATACTGGGAATAGATATTTTTACAATGCATACTTTTGTTCAAGAAAGGCATGTGATGGAAAAGGATTACATGAAAGCGCACGGAAGTAACACAAGCCAACACATTTGGTTCTGAAACTAGCCCAGCCTATTTCCAATTTATAGGCTTAACCGCAAATATAACTGGAAATAATTGGTTTTCTTCAATGGAACTTGTGACGCAACTGAAAAAAAAAGCAAAATAAAAAACTGACACACATTTTTACTCTTAGGAAGAAGAAGGGGGGGGGGGGGGAATCCATAATGTTTTCTTCCTAAGAGGAGTCAACCAGAAGGTTCTAGAATTTACGGCTATACAAACGACATTCCTCTGTTGTCACACCTTCACAAGAAGAGCAGTGCAGTTATAATATTGTCACTCAAGCATTTTTGTCAGCAGTTGATCCACATATTAATAAGCCCTAATTAGTTCCCTTGGTTCCCTTCTGTAACCTGACAAAATGGCGGGTGAATTCTGTAGGTAAGAAATTTGCGAACTACAGCACAAGTCGCTGCACTCAGAGATACCAATAAGCAGTCTATCATTCAGTGTTAGATACAGATGTAGTGCATTCATTTACACTCTTTCAAAGTAAGGAATCGCAATAGACATTGAAAACATAACCTTCATGAAAGATTTATCGAGGAGACATACACTGACACATCTTCAGTGTTGTGTTCAGCAAACGAGAATACCATTATCGCTAAGAACCCTAATTAAATACCTCTTGGAAGAAGATTGTCCACCGGAACTGCAGAATCACATAAATGAGGACCAGCAACATGGTGAGAAGTACAAAAGGAAGAGGGTTACATTTGGCCATCGTAAGCAGATAGGAAAGTTTCACATTATTATAAAAAACGCAAAAAATTCCGTCTGTAGTAACTGTCTCCAACCATTTTCAAAAAAAAAATCTATTTTTGTTCCCCTTTAATACGTGCACTAGTCGCTCAGAAGTACAGGGTGTTTATAAACGAATATCGGGATTTAACGCTTTATAATATTTATTACATTAAACTTACGGTTATAAATGATATGTCAAATGAAAGAGCAACTCAGTTTTACCAAGAACCACATAAATGTTCAACGTGAGCAGCATTTGTCACACGGCACACATTAAGTCTATAGCTGAGTTTTTCCCAAACGTCTATAAGTGTGTCTTTAGTGATTGTAGCAACAGCTGCTTCAATCCAGTTTCTTAATTCAAGGACGTCTGTTGATAACGGAGGCACGTACACACGATCCTTGATGGAGCTCCAAAGGAAAAAATCGCGTGGCGCTAGGATCCTGGCATTGGACCCCTTGCGGCCTATCCATCACTTGGGTAAAGTGAAGTTCAAACAATCGCGTACTTCGCAATGGCAGTGAGGTGGCGCACCATCTTGCTTCTTCCAACTGAGGGAAGAGCCATTGATCTAGTGTATCAAGGTAACAAGTGCATGTTACAGTAGGTTCACCAAAAAAGAAAGACCCATAAACATTCTGCCGCGATATGGCACAAAAAATAGTCATTTTAGGGGAATCTCGTTGCATTTGTACCACCTCATGAGGATCTTCAGAGCCCTAGATGCTCACATTGTGAGTGGTAACATGTCCACTAAGATGAAACGTCGATTCATCACTGAAGACAACATGATCCAGAAAATCTTCATCGTCATGAAACAACATTTCGTTTGCAAACTTGACACATAATCCATGGTCTGCCGGCTTTAGAGCCTGTAATAGCTATAAATGTTAAGGACGTAGTTGTACGAGTTTTCTTAAAACTTTCCAAACAATCAACATGGGAACTTGAATTTCACGACTAGCCTTCCGGACGATTTCTTTGGGCTTCGAGTGAACGACTCTCTTATTCACTCAACGGTCTCTTCACTAACTCTTGGTCGTCCTGTGCTCTTCCCTTTACAAAGGCAGCTGGTATCTTCAAATTGATGATATCATCTACGAACGTTATTATCTCTTGGAGGACCACAACTGAACTTCAGACAGAACGTACGCTGCAGAATAACTACAGATTGGGTCTTTGCAAACTGCAAAACAAAAAACGCATTCTGTTGACTAGTCGTCGTCATCTTCGCTACTACCGCTGTCTAGCGGTTTGCGGCGGAAACATTTCACCCTATGCATGCGAACTGTGCCAAACACAACTGTTTGAGTTGCTCTTTCACTTGACATATCATTTATAACTGTAAGTTGAATGTATTAAATATTATAAAGAGTTAAAACCGAGATATTCATTTATAAGCACCCTGTATTTGTGAACATATTAAATTTGTAATAGAAATTCTTTAGTAGAAAATTGCAATGAAAGGGCTTGGTAATTAAGTCCTTAAAATGTAAGTCTTTATAATGTGTACTTTATTTTCTTACACATATTTTACATTTATAATTGTTACATTATTAATAAAACACAAGCGAAGAATTTGCATTAGCTCACAAATTATTCTCTTCAAACCAAACAGAAAAAAACCGAAATGAAGTTTCGACTCATGATGTTCTAGGTTCAATACTTGGTTGCATAGCTCTTTGTGTATATTACTGCAGCACACCTGGATGGCATACTTTCCACGAGTTTGTCCAATCACGCCTGATGAATCTTCTTCCATTGCTCGCTCTGTTCTTTCTAGAAAGCCTCCAAGCTCGCGCGGTTTTGTTGACAGTCACATCTATCCAGAGTCCCCAAAAGATGTTATATGGAGATTAAGTCTGGAATATAGCCTGGCCATTGTGATACCTTAGAGCTGCCTTCAGTGACCAGAAATGGGCTTCGGATCATTGTCACGCTGGAACTGCCCATTAAGAGGCGTATCGCGTCTTCCGTGAAGTATCAAATGCTGTGTTAATATTTGGTTACACTTCAGACTATCTTTTACCAAATGATTTAGACGAGAGGACATATACCACTCGCGAGGAAAAACCCCACACTGTAGTACCTCCTCCTCTGTTTTTCATGGTGGGTACTTGGAACTTTCTGTCGTTCTTCTTGTTTTTCGACTGTCGAATGTACGGCGTCCCGTCTGGCTTTCATCACTCCACAGAACTTTTCATTAGTCTCCAGTGGTCCATGACCTGTCCTTCTCAGCAAACTGTAGTCTGGCCGTCCTATTTTTCCACTTATCATAGGTTTTCGAGAAGGTCACCTTCAGTTCATATTTATAGCTGATAAACGACGTTTAGTTGTAGAAACATGAAACGTCACCCGTGATCGTCAAGTGTAGTCCGTGCTGATATTTTGGGATCAGTCATCGATTGCCTTCGGATGATCCTGTCTTCCTTTTGAGTGGTTTTGTGGGGCAGACCACTTCGTTCATTGTTCTCTATCGCCCCCCCCCTCCCCATTTTTTCTGAAACCGGGCACAGTCGCTACGAAGGAATGAGTTTGACCTTGAGACAGCTTGTCTGAAATCTTCTGAATATTCTCTAGTATTAGGCTCTGCTGTAAGTAAATAAAATATCATAGTTCGACTTCCTTTATGTAGTTGGGTTTGTTGTAGTCTTTCCATTCTACAAAATACTTATGAACCCCCAGGAAACACAGTTTACCGCTAAAGTCCATGCTTACCTGCACTCAACACTCAATACACTTAACTGTCGCGACGTCTAGCAGTCGTCTGTCTGAAGAACCGTTTTGTTTCGATTTCACATATATATAAATACGTCTACCAATCTAGTAACTAGATTACAAAATATTTTTGAGCTATACGGTAAATTATGATGTTTTGAAGGAAATGGTATTATACTCTTGTTCTCGAATGCACTTTTAATGTGAAAGGAAATACATCAGAAAGGTTCAGTACATATTTTATCTGTTTTAATATTATCAAATGAATGTTTTTTTTGTCTTCAACGATTTCCATACACTCTAATGAAATTTAACTGACCTCAAAAAAAAAAAAAACAAAAAAAAAACAGTCACTATATTCCATGCAACTGGCCTGGGGTAAAATTAGAAAGATAGTTCGCTGGGATCCATCTGTTCACATTATATACGAGCATCTCACGATTCCGCTTAACATTAGAGGCTGTCAGCACTGCCAAGCGGAAAGAAAAATTATGAGTCAGAAGTCTCTTTAGAATATTTACATCTATCTCTAACGCTACAGCACGCCAGTACCATTAACTGCGAATATTCACTAGCAAAGAAGAGGCAAGAAGAATATATAAGAGTCTCCCAATTTGATATTCAAAGATCCGGAAGAAGGAAGCAAAATTAGGATGCTGAATAATTTGTGCTAAAGAGGGACTTCATTTCAAAACATTACTTCTGCATACGATGACCTGTCTCGAATAACAGGTCATATCCACTTCAGGAACAGCGCTGTGAACAACATGGAATGAATAAAGTGCAGATATTAAAAACTAATTTATTATCTGAGCACAGAACCCACTTAGCACCAACCACTGTTGGCAAGGTAGTGATTTGAGATAAGAAAGATGGTGGACGATATTCGTTTATGATACCTATATACGTACTTAACTTATGATCAATTTCAAATTACTGTAAATAATACAGCAATTACAATTTTTGCCTACATTGTTACCAACTGGACGCTATGCATTTTTCAATACTTCATATTGTTGACAGAGTGTCTTCTTAATGGCAAATGTATGTATTGACACACTTTTTTGTCAGCTATCAGTTGAGAATGGCATAATAAGCCGAAACCGAGACTTTGAATAAATTAAGTCCTAGCGGCAATTGTTTTCATTTCTGGTCTGTGGACTGTGAACTGGAATTCGAGAGTAGGAAAAGGGAGAGAAGGAAACATAGTAGGTGAATATGGTTTGGGGGAAAGAAATGAAAGAGGAAGCCGTCTGGTAGTATTTTGCACAGAGCATAACTTAATCATAGTTAACACTTAGTTCAACAATCATGAAAGAAGGTTGTACACATGGAAGAATCCTGAAAATACTAGAAGGTATCAGATAGATTATATAAGGGTAAGACAGGATTTAGGAACCAGGAATTAAATTGTAAGACATTTCCAGGGGAAGATGTGGACTCTGACCACAATCTATTGGTTATGAACTGTAGATTAAAACTGAAGAAACTGCAGAAAGGTGGGAGTTTAAGGAGATGGGATCTGGAGAAACTGATTAAACCAGAGGATGTACAAAGTTTCAGGGAGAGCATAAGGGAACAATAGTCACAAATGTGGGGAAGAAATACAGCAGAAGAAGAATGGGTAGCTCTGAGGGATGAAATAGTGAAGGCAGCAGAGGATCAAGTAGGTAAAAAGACGAGGGCTAGTAGAAATCCTTGGGTAACAGAAGAAATACTGAATTCAATTGATGAAAGGAGAAAATATAAAAATGCAGTAAATGAAGCAGGCAAAAAGGAATACAAACGTCTCAAAAATGAGATCGACAGGAAGTGCACAATGGCTAAGCAGGGATGGCTAGAGGACAAACGTAAGGATGTAGAGGCTTATCTCACTAGGGGTAAGATAGGTACTGCCCACAGGAAAATTAAAGAGACCTTTGGAGAAAAGAGAACCACTTGTATGAGTATAAAGAACTCAGATGGAAACCCAGTTCTAAGCAAAGAGGGGAAAGCAGAAAGGTGGAAGGAGTATATAGAGGGCAACGTACCTGAGGACAATTTTCGGGAAATGGAAGAGAATGTAGATGAAGACGAAATGGGAGATACAATAGTGCGTGAAGAGTCTGACAGAGCACTGAAAGACCGGAGTCGAAACAAGGCTCCAGGAGTAGACAACATTCCATTAGAACTACTGACCAATCAGTTTTACAAGCCACAGCTGCAAAATACTAACGCGAATTCTTTACAGACGAATGGAAAAACTAGTAGAAGCCAACCTTGGGGAAGATCAGTTTGGATTCCGTAGAAATACTGGAACACGTGAGGCAATACTGACCTTACGACTTATCTTAGAAGAAAGATTAAGGAAAGGCAAACCTACGTTTCTAGCATTTGTAGACTTAGAGAAAGCTTTTGACAATGTTGACTGGAATACTCTCTTTCAAATTCTAAAGGTGGCAGGGGTAAAATACAGAGAGCGAAAGGCTATTTACAATTTGTACAGAAACCAGATGGCAGTTATAAGAGTCGAGGGACATGAAAGGGAAGCGGCTGTTAGGAAGGGAGTGAGACAGGGTTGTAGCCTCTCCCCGATGTTATTCAATCTGTATATTGAGCAAGCAGTGAAGGAAACAAAAGAAGAATTCGGAGTGGGTATTAAAATCCATGGAGAAGAAATAAATAGTTTGAGGTTCGCCGATGACATTGTAATTCTGTCAGAGACAGCAAAGGACTTCGAAGAGCAGTTGAATGGAATGGACAGTGTCTTCAAAGGAGGATATAAGATGAACATCAACAAAATCAAAACGAGGATAATGGAATGTAGTCGATTTAAGTGGGGTGATGCTGAGGGCATTAGATTAGGAAATGAGACACTTAAAGTAGTAAAGGAGTTTTGTATTTGGGGAGCAAAATAACTGATGATGGTCGAAGTAGAGAGGATATAAAATGTTTCTGAAGAAGAGAAATTTGTTAACATTACCCCTATTTGATTTAGTATTTATAACCCTGTATTCACCTGACCAGAAGTCTTCTTCCTCCTGCCCCCGAACTTCACTATTTCCCACTATATCTAACTTTAACCTATCCATTTCCCTTTTTAAATTTTCTAACCTACCTGCCCGATTGTGGGATCTGACATTCCACGCTCCGATCCGTAGAACGCCAGTTTTCTTTTTCCTGATAATGACGTCCTCTTGAGTAGTCCCCGTCCGGAGATTCTAATGGGGGACAATTTTACGTCCGAAATATTTTCCCCCAGATGACGCCATCATCATTTAACCATGCAGTAAAGCTGCATGCCCTCGGGAAAAACTACGGCTGTAGTTTCCCCTTGCTTTCAGCCTTTCGCAGTACCACCACAGCAAGGCCGTTTTGGTTAGTGTTACAAGGCCAGGTCAGTCAATTATCCAGATTGTTGCCCCTGCAACTACTGAAAATGCTGCTGCCCCTCTTCAGGAACCACACGTTTGTCTGGCCTCTCAACAGATAACCCTCCATTGTGGTTGCACCTACGGTACGGCCGTCTGTATCGCTGAGGCACGCAAGCCTCCCCACCAACGGCAAGGTCCATGGTGCATGAGGGGGAGTTATAATTTAATGGCTATAAATAGACTTTTCCTCTACACTGGACCGAGGTGAGCTTTGTACTTGTCATTAAATCAAAAATAATTTTAAATAAAATGTTTATGATAAATCCTAGGGATTTATCATTAAGGAGGAATAGATTAGTACCGTACATTACATAGTATTTCAATAAAAATAACCCACGCTTGATTAAAGAAACAGGTATAATAGTCACCATAACATATGAATGAGCTACATTTGCGTGGAAAGGCATTCAGTGCATTGGACCAAGTAAAATATATTTACAAACAAGGAAGTTACCTATAATGAAATGGATTATATTATTGTTTTACAGCCACACCAAGATCAAATATAAGCATATGAGAATATGTACGGCATATGGGAAACCACGAATCCTTAAGGAATCGAACTCCCTTCTACCAAATAGCTTCAGACATCCGTTTACTTTAAAAATAAGTCGATGAGTTAAATATTTCAAGCACGCAACCGAGGAAAAAATTTAGAAACGGTTTGAAACTGTCTTTAAATTTAAACTGATGTCGCTAAGTGCTCTTATTATTGAACATTGGAGGAGTATATTCTGGGTAATTTGCCCTTTGTTTTAAATAAGATTCTCATGCATCTCAATGTTTATCATATCGTATTCTGCTAAAATTTTTCAGGTACAATTAGTAGCATATGTGCCTACGATTCGAAACATTTGTTGCGTACAGGGTTAGTAGTAAAAAGGTAATGCATTAAAACGTCAAGTTTGATGTTGAAGTTTTACTGCATGAAAAGAGAAAATATAGTTTGTGGTTCGATTGTGGTGGGTGTCACCTAGAAAACGTTTCGGAAAGGTTTGAAATTATGTGTAAATTAGTTTGCAAGTGACAAAGTGCTCTCATTCCCAAATACTGGATAAATATAACCTGGATATTGGCGTGCGGTGAGCTATGCTGCCTTAATATTGTTCTTATTGTGTCAGACCCTTAACATAAGAGTACATTGCTTACTGAGAGTATGAGAGTGTCTTAAATTCTTAAATTTTGTCGATATTTTTGCGAAGTACACTGATGGGAAAAGCAAATCGCAACGCCTAGAAAGAGTTGTGCACCACAAACGAAACTTGGTAGGCGTGTTTCTACACCTGAAACATGATATCTATCCAGATTTCCCGCCAGGCACATAAGAGTGGCGACTATGAGGATGCAAATCAGATTTGCTTTGAATACTCTTTGTAACTGTCGTGATCGTTATTTACCTTTGAGATTGGACATGGTGGGCTGATGTTAGTGGAATGTCTTTAAGGCGACAAACACTCCATTATTAGCACCTTGTTCATTTTGAACGAGGTCGTGTGATATGGTTAGGAGGAGCTGGATGTTCCTTCTACGATACTGCAGAAAGACTTCCCAGGACTGTATTCACTGTACATGACTGCTAGCAGCGGTGGTCACGGAAATATACAGTCGGAATGAGACGGGGCTCCGGACGTTCATGTGGCGCTACCGAGAGGAAAGATCATCGTGTTTCGCGTATGGCTTTGGCGCTACGTACTCAATCTTCAGCAATAATTTGAGCAGTAGTTGGCACCACAGCGACGTAACGAACTGTTACGTTAAGGACAGCTCCAAACCAGACGCTCTGCAGCGTGCATTCCACTGTCCCCAAACCACCGACATTTGCACCTTCAGTGGAGCTCATTGGAGGGCAGGGTGAAAGCATTTTGTATGAGAAAAATAACCAACACAGCTGTCTTCATTCTATCACACGACTAGTTTAGGCGGCACATTACCCCCATTCTCAGGCCCCACCACTGCCAAAAGAGCTGAAATCCATTCTTGAACCAGGATCGCAAGATAAATTCTTTTATTCAAGACAAGCGTTTTCAACAGTCTTATCTGCCATCTTCATCTCTTAAACTTTTTTTGTAGTAAATCATGTTATTCTACGCTAAACCTCATGCACAAGATGTAATTGGATAAAACTCAGCATATTATAAACGTTTGTCACCGCTAAAATATTTTAAAATGTACAAGACTTTGTCAAAAGGCCATGGCCCTGTGCTTTTTGGACGAGTTCCTGTGCGTTTTCAAATATTTTAGAGATGAAAAACGTTTATAATGTTCTGACTTGACATCTTGTGCGTGAGATTCAGCGTAAAATGAACATGGTTTAGTACAGAAAATGGTTAATACCTGAAGATGAGTGCTGCCACTGTTGAAATCGGTTACCTTGGATTAAAACGTATTTTGTTGCAATCTTGACTTTTGAATGGTTTTTATCAGTTAAAACAGATCGCCCTTCATTACTCTCATGATGAGAAAATTCAATATGCCAAAGGGGCATTTGATTTCCTTGGCGTATTTGCTGTGCTGTCCTTGTTACTAGCACACGTGGGCTAGCTTTAATCTGGAGTCTTTACTCGAAATGGTGTTCTCTCCAATCCCCATTGCCAAGAAAATCAAATATTCGTTTTGGGCTGTGGTGAGCGAGACGATGGCGGTAATATGCCACCGAAACAAGCCGTGTGATAGAATAAAGACATTCTCAAAATACACCTCAGTTTACCTGAGAGCCCCCGGTCCATCGAACGTTGGCTGGGGTGAGGAAACACGCTTATAACGTTTGAACCAAGTACAGCTATGGACATGGTACACCCTTACCGTTTATTTTACATTTTATGCGAGTCTTTTGCCCTTTTGGGCGTTCTGTGTTAATGTTGGATCATGCCTCTTTAGGCAGTTCGTAGTCTTAGTGTGTTCCGAAGAAGGCGTGGTTATCCGCGCCGTAGCCTAGGTCAACATCCGGTTTCTATTTGCAATCGAGGCGGATTCTTTATAATCATTAAAATATTGACGATTGCTGTCGCACTGCAATGTTAAAAGTTCTCACATCTGTGTTGACACTTTTTCTCATATATATCATCGACTTAACTCCCTCGTCCAAGCGGTAAAATGGAATCTATAAAGGGCATTCTGTGTTTTCTGCTGAAAGCTGGTTCTGCCTCGTTACCACCTCTCTGCGTGCTAGCCACACTAGACCTACACCAGGAGTTGTGGTCTAGTGTGTGTATCGGTACGATAGAAGAGAGCACTCTCGTTTCTAGAGTCATTAGCCTTCTGACTGGTTTGATGCGGCCCGTCACGAATTCCTGTCCTGTGCCAATCTCTTCGTCTCAGAGTAGCACTTGTAATAGTTCTTGTAACTTACTACATCAATTATTTTCTGGATGTGTTCCAGTTTCTGTCTTCCTCTAGAGTTTTTGCCCTCTACAGCTCCTTGTAAGTGTTTTCCACATTTTCCCTTCCTCTCAGGTCCTGCGCAGAACCTCCTCAATCCTATCAATCCATCTAATCTTCAACATTCGTCTGTAGCATTACATCTCAAATGTTTCAATTCTCTTCTGTTCCGGTTTTCCCACAATCCATGTTTCACTACTATGCAATACTGTGTTCCAAACGTACATTCTCAGAAATTTCTACGTCAAATTAAGGCCTATGTCTGATAGTAGTAGAATTCTCATGAAAAGGAATGCCGTCTTTGCCAGTGCTAGTCTGCTTTTGATGTCCTCCTTGCTCCAGCCGTCATTGGTTATTTTGCTGCCTAGGTAGTAGAATCCTTAACTTCGTCTTCATCGTGACGATCAATCCTAACGTTACCCGTTATTTTCATTTCTGCCACTTCTCATTACTTTCGTCTTTCTTCGACTTACTCTCAATCCATATTCTCTACCAATTAGACTGTTATTCCATTCAGTTCTTCATTTTCACTTTGGATAGTAAGGATAGTAATGTCATCAGCAAATCGTATCATTGATATCCTTTTACCATGAATTTTAATTCCGCTCCTGAATCTTTCTTCTATAGTCATCGTTGCTTCTTCGTTGTACAGACTGTACGGCAGGGCTGAAAAACTACATCCTAGTATCACACAATTTTTAACCCGAGGGCTCCGTTCTTGGTCGTCCACTCTTATTACACCTTCTTGGCTCTTGTACATATCGTATATTACCCGTCTCTCCTTACAGCTTGCCCCTGTTTTTCTCAGAAATTCAAACACCTTGCACCACTTTACATTGTTCAACGTTTCTTCCAGGTCGACAAATACAATGAACGTGTCATTATTTTTCT
The DNA here is from genome assembly GCF_023864345.2 of Schistocerca serialis cubense. Taxonomy (NCBI): domain Eukaryota; kingdom Metazoa; phylum Arthropoda; class Insecta; order Orthoptera; family Acrididae; genus Schistocerca; species Schistocerca serialis. The sequence continues at coordinate 542,660,420 of NC_064641.1, read as the reverse complement.
TTAGTCTTGCTTTCATTATCAACCACAATGTCAGAATTGCGTTTATCTTTCTTAAAGCCAAACTGATCAAAATCTAACATATCCTCAATTTTCTTTTCCATTCCTCTGAGCATTATTCTTGTCAGCAGCTTGGAAGCATGAGCTGGTAACCTGATTGTACGATAATTTTTGCGCTTGTCAGCTCTTTCAGTCGCCATTGTGTGGATGATATTTTTCTGAAAGTCAGATGGTACGTCGCCAGAATCATACATTCTACACATTAACGTGAACACTCGTTTTGTCGCCACTTCCCCCGATGATTTCAGAAATTCTGTTGGAGTGTTATCTACTCCATCTGCCGTATTTGATCCTCCTCAAAGCTCTCTTAAATTCTAATTCTAATACTGGATCCCCTATCTCTTCTAAATCTACTCCTGCTCCTTCTTCAATCACGTCAGACAAATCTCCCCTCTCACAGAGGCCTTCAATGTACTCTTTCCACCTATCCGCTCTTTCCTCTGGATTTAACAGTGGAACTCCTGTTGCACTCTTAATGCTACCACCCAAGCTTTAATGTCACCAAACCTTGTTTTCAATTTCTTATATGCTGAATCAGTCCTTCTCTTTTTCGATTTCTTCGCATTTTTCATTCAGCCTTTTCGTCTTAGCATCCCTGAATTTCCTATTTATTTGACTCCTCAGTGACTTGTATTTCTGTATTCCAGAATTTCTGTGAACAATTTTGTACTTCCTTCTTTCATCGATCAACTGAAGATTTCTTCTATTACCCATGGTTCCTTCGCAGTTACCTTCTTTGTACCTATGTTTTTCTTTCGAACTTCTGTGGTTGTTCTTTTTAGAGATGTCCATTATTCTTCAGCTGTCCTGCCTACTTAGCTTATTACTTACAGCTGTATCTATAGTCTTAGAGAACTTCAAACGTATCTCTTCATTGCTTAATACTTCCTTATCCCACTTATTTGCATTTTGATACTTTTGAGTAATCTCTTGAACTTGAGCCTGCTCTTCATCACTGCTACGTTGAGATCTCTGCGTATATCTGCTCCTTGGTACACCTTACAATCTGAATTCGGAATCTCTGCCTGACCATGATACAATCTAACTGAAATCTTCTCGTATCACCAGCCTAGTTCCAAGTATACCACCTTCTCTTGTGATTATTGAAGAGAGTATTCGCTGTTACTAACTTAAATTTATTAGAGAATTCAGGCTTTCTCCTCCATAGTTCCTTATCTTAATCTCATATTCTTCTGTAACCTTTTCTTCTACTCCTTCCCCTACAACTGCATTCCAGACCCCCATGACTATTAGATTCTCATGTTTCTTTACTTACGGTATTACCCTTTCAGTATCCTCATTTCCTTTTCTATCTCTTCATCTTCAGCTTGCCGCGTCGACATGTATCCCTGGACTATCGTTGTTGGGGCTCGTTTGCTGTCGATTCTGAAAAGAACAACCTTATCACTGAACTATTCACAATAACGCAGTCTCTGCCCTACCTCCCTATTCATAACGTATCCCACTCCCATTATATCACTTTCTGCTGCTGTTGGTATTACCCCATACTCATCTGACCAGAAATCCTTGCCTTCTTTCCACTTCTCTTCAATGACCCCTGCTATATCTAGTGTGAGCCCTTGGAGTTCCCTTTTCAGATTTTCTACTTTTCCTACAACGTTCAAGCTTTTGACATTCCGCACCATGACTCTTATAATGTTATCCTTTCGTTAGTTATTCAGTCGTTATTTCATGGTCACCTTTCCCCTTGCAGGCCCCGCCCAGTGATCTGAACTGGTACTAGTCCGGAATCTTTTCAAAAATGGTTCAAATCGCTCTAAGCACAATGGGACTTACATCTGAGGTCATCCGTCCCCTAGACGTAGAACTGCTTAAACCTAACTAACCTAAAGACATCACACACATCCATGCCCGAGGCAGGTTTCGAACCTGCGACCGTAGCATCAGCGCGGTTCCGGACTGAAGCGCCTAGAACTGCTTGGCCACAGCGGCCGGCCCGGAACCTTTTGCCAATGGAGAGATCATCATGGTACTTTTTCAACTTCAGACCCCTAGTTCTGTGGATGCACTTTGTGTGTCCTTAATGCAGTGGTTTCCATTCTTCAAGCCTTTGATCTTTGCTGATTCTTCCGCTTTAGGGGCTGATTCCCACCGCAAAGACAAGAGAGTGCCCTGAACCTCTGACCACTCCTCCGCCCACTTTGACAAGGCCGTTGACTTCTTACTCCGGAGGCCTTCGGCAGCCAACGCTAATTATTAATAGGAATTCTAGCGGTGGTGGGTCTCAAACACGGAATTGACGACATTTTGATAGCTAATCAAAGATGGTACCAAAAGACCACTGCAAATTTGTGCGTCCGTCTGGTGAGCCAAGATGTTGTGCTTCCAGTTAAGAAAAGCATTGCTTAGGGTGTTTTCCGACAAGAAAGCGCTCAACAACATATTAGAGTTGTAACCGAACATGCTCTACAGCGTGTCGATACGTTTCCTAGGCTTTCTAGATCAGCAGACCTGTCTCCAATCGAGTACATATGTGATATCATTGGACGGTAGCTCCAGCATCATTCACAAACGCATGAACCATCGCTTTAGTGACCAACCAACTGCACCAGGCGTGGATCTCCATCCGTCAACCTGGCAACCCGTGCCTGTACAACAAAACGCATGCACGTTTTCATCCTTTATTTCAACATTCTGGCTGTTGCACCGGTTATTGACATACCACCATTTCTCATTTGTAGTGGCTCGTCTCACGTTTACATTGGCCTGTGCTCTTGCAATGTTAATCACTTAAATATGTTACTTAGGCAAATGTACTCTCAATGTTTCATTACTCTACATTAATTATTTTTGGTGTTGTGAATTTTTTTTCCTTGAATGTGTTTACAACCAAACTTTTGTTGCCCCTGAAAACCTTGAGTTAGGCAACCTGTAACTGTTACTATGAACTTGAAGTGTGGTGCATGAACCATGAAATTGGATAGCCACTTAGTAATAGAGGGCAGTGGTTGCTCTGGTAAAGTATTCAGACATGCAGACAATAGGTCTCAGTAACAGCTATTACTCTGTAGCAAAATTTTTGCGAATATAAGTTGAAAGGTTGTCATTGTGTCGTGCCGAGTAGCACTTTTGTTTCACCCGCAATTAGAGTGGAGTTTTGGTGGATTGTCCGCTAGAGCGTTCGCTGTCTGCGCGGACGTTGTGGCAGAGGTGCGAGGACAGCCAGGGAACGGGCAGCCTGTGAAGAGCAACGTGTGCGGTGTCTGCTGCAGAGCTCGTGCGCTGGCGAGCGGGTTGTGGCCGCCGAGTTTGGACACACCAGGTCAGCGGGCCGCGTGTTTCCCAGATAAGAGGACGGCGATTTCAGAAGATCCGCAGGCAAGGCCTTCTACGTTACAAGTCGAGCAGTAACAACGTGCTCTGATGGCCGACAGTGAAATTTGGTAGGCTGAGTTAGTTAAGGGTTGTGTACAGTGTAAAGTGGAGTGTAGAAAGTGAATGCATTGATTGTAACAAATTTGTCCGTCACGCTGTAATCAAAGAACCGCGTGCCGTGTTGTGTATTGTGTTTGTCTACACGTTGGACGTGCGTCTGTTGCCTCCAAACGGAAGCTCTGTAAATCCTGTTTGCATCCACTACGCTACGAGAATAGACAAGATGAAATATATAGAGCGAAAAGAAAATCGCAGCACCGAGAACGAGTTGAGTGTCATAAATGGAAGTTGATACGCTTCTTTCTACATCTGAAAGACGATAGCTCTTCAAATATCGTGCCAGTCGGATAACAGTGGCACTAGAAGCGCCACTATGAGGGTTCAAATCTGTTTTGCTTTAAGTACAAGCTGTAACGGTCGTAAGCGTTAGTTACCTTTGCGATTGGACGTGGTGAGGCGATGCTAATCAAAAACGCATTTAAGGTAACAAAAATGCCACTGTCAACACGACACTGAGTTTGAACGAGGTCGTGATATAGGGCTACGAAAAGGTGGATGTTCCTTCTGCGATACTGAAGGAAGATTTTGCAGGAATGTAGTCTCTGTACATTATTGCTGTTAGTGGTGGTCACGCCGGCCGAAGTGGCCGTGCGGTTAAAGGCGCTGCAGTCTGGAACCGCAAGACCGCTACGGTCGCAGGTTCGAATCCTGCCTCGGGCATGGATGTTTGTGATGTCCTTAGGTTAGTTAGGTTTAACTAGTTCTAAGTTCTAGGGGACTAATGACCTCAGCAGTTGAGTCCCATAGTGCTCAGAGCCATTTGAACCATTTAGTGGTGGTCACGAGGATATACGATCGCAATGAGATAGGGCTCCGGACGCCAACGTGGCACTACCGACAGGGAAAACTATCATGTTCGACGTATGGCTCTGGTGCATCGTACTGCATCTGCAGCAGCAGTTTGAGCAGAAGTTAACGCCACAGTGGCAAAACAAACTGTTACAAATCGTTCACTGTAAGGACAGCTCCAAGCCAGACGCCCTGTAGCGATCCCAGACAACCACCCTCTTGCAACGCTTATCACTTAAATATGTTACCTAGACGTTTGAATTCCCGAAGTTTCATCACTTTACATTAATTATTTGTTGGTACTGCAATTTATATGTGTCGGTATATATTTCTCAATACATTTCTCGCATCGAGTAATCACTTTGTTGATATTGTCGGTGTGTAATGGTTGACTTTAATGACAGAGCCACTACCTCAACTCCTCTTGTTCTGCTGCGTCACTGTCAGAGTGAAGTTCTCGAGAGTCGGGCGCCGCCAGGTGGCGATTATATGCAGAATAATCGATGACAGTGAAAAAAAGGCATCGGCTTATTGTGGATGTCGCAGCGGTTGTGTGTGGTCTGGCATTGTCATGCTGAAGGAGAGAGTGACCATTTATGGACGAACTCCTCGAATTCGCAACACAATTACAGCAAGCTGTTTCTCACGCACTGATATAGTTGCGTTACACACCGCCATGTTATACGGTACAATCTGGAACACCCTAGTGGCAGAGGGTTGCAACTTACGTCAGTGAAGCGTAAAGGTTGACACAGTAATATGCATGACATGTAGTACCCCACCCGATATTGAGGGCAAAACAAAAAAATTCAGAGACGTTACATTTCTGCACGCCCTATACGTATAGTATTTTGTTTTATATTATACATTTGAATGACCTGTAGTCTGGTGGCTGGTATTCTGATTTTATTGCTGGTATTGAGTTGATTTGGACTCAAGCTAGTTTTATAGTTGTGTATATCGCATACATTTCCAGGCCAATAGGAATTGTGTTCTTGTTATTCTCACCAAATTTAATGTTACTGTTGTTTTAATACTGACTTCAAGAAATATCAGTTCATTTAACGTGTTAATCTAATGAACAAAGCTTCAGATACTATAACTGGACCATGTAACAGAATTCAGTTTATTAAAATGCAAGTGTAATTACTGTAGAGGAAGATATTTTAATTTAGTAATTATTGTTTCTCAAAACGAGCCCACGACCTCACAAGTACGAGCCCGAACCCCTCTCCACACGAATTCTATGCTATGAAATAAACATAATTCCAAAATTCAGATGAAGACCTTCAAATTGTTATTATTAAGTCAAGGTTATATAACATCAATATTTCGATATCCCGTTGATATTTTGTTTATAAGTGGATGAGATTTCGTATTGCTTTCTTTTCGTATTGTGAATGTGTACTGAAAAGAACATGTTCCAACGAAGAGGAACTACGCATCTACTCACAGGATTTCATCATTTTACCCATAAACGCAGCTGTGGAACAGTGTCGTACTTTGTTCTTCCGTACGTTAATATGTGGTCAACGACTTTGTTGTTGATTGGCAGGCTCCAGTTCACATAGTCTGAAATTCACATAAGAACGAAAAAAATCAGATATTACATCAGTCAACACATACATCAGTCTTCTTCACTAGATAGAGGAATGCTACCCTCTATGAGTCAAGCGATGATTAAGAAACTGCAGACAAGGAATTCTGGAAGGTCTTGGTCGCATATTAATGTAATGACGCATTTGGATACATCATCATCAGACATAAAAAAGTACAAAAACAAGACTTTCCACAGTTCATTTTGTGACAAACCTCACTACTGCTCTAAGTTAAGTCGCAGATAACCTGCGCAGAACGGAGTCGGGAAGTCCTCGGTAGGTTTCCCGAGTTACGTGGTCCCAGATGTCTGCGCACAGGTCACGCAATTCCGGTAAATTATGGGCCGGTAGTTTATGAGCGTGGAACTGGGGCCCGATAGAGTCTGAAATGTGTTCCTTCGGTTTCAGATCAGATGATTCAGTGGCCAAGACATCAAAGCTAGTTCACTCTCACGCTCGTGAGTGCAATTTAACACGACACTGGCCGTGTCAGACAGGAAAGACATCAAAACATCAAGAGTTGCAAGGTGGCATGCAGTAATGTAGTCAGCAAGTTGTCACGGTGCCTTCGATACTACCACATGTCCAATGGAACTCCAACTGAATGTCGCTCATACCATATTACTGTCCTCTCCAACCTGCGTTTTCAGTAAGGTGCATGTTTGGAGCAGCTGTCCGTTTGAAGAGGTGTGAACGTCCAACGCCTCATCGCCTGCTCGTGGTTTCACGTCCTTCGAACTCTTCCCATAGATTTTCACAGCAGCAGCAACAGTCCACTGCTTCTCCGTATCTGAGATGCTTTGCTCAAACATTTGGCAACCACAATCCGCTATTTTTCAAAGTCTCTTATGTCAGTTGCCTTCCTCATATGCTAGAATGATGATTCTGCATTCTTCACTGCTCCACTTACAAACTGTTCTTACCGCGTCACGCTACCTCCTGCCATCAGGTGACATTCTGTCTCGGTGTGACCCGTGTTTAGAACGTTCTGTCTCATTATTTTATTGCGAATAAGTGCAGTCGTAGGTCCTTTGTTGACACATACGCCATTATATAGGTTTAAATGTTGATGTATACTCGTTTACAACGTGTGTTTCACGCAGAAGTGAAGACCAAAGAAACTGTTACCTTCGCAATTTCAGTAGATTGCAAAAAAAGAAAGTTACCGTGCAGTGGCCTCGAAACGTATTTCTGCATTTCCCTAACTACCCACATCCAATGAATATTACATCCTGTCGCCTTTATTTTGATATAAAATGTAATTTATCGTGAAATCCTAATGATTAAAACAAAACTATCGTTGGCATTGAAGTCATACATCTGCAGTTTCAGAATGCTACGACACATTTTGCACCTATCAGTGTGTCATTTTCAATTATTTAGACCCAGATTGTTTATCTGAGACTAAAATTATACTACTATAACGCTTTAGTTTGAATGTAACAATAATGATTTTGCAGAATATAATGCTTTCATATTTGACCATTTACAACTTTCTATATGCATTTCAGATTTCAAAGATAACATTTCGAAAAAATTAGAACTGTTACAACCAGAATGTAATAACAGTTATTAACGTTTCTGTGGGCCTTTGCTTAATATAAATCATCCAATAATGGTTCAGCACTGCCAATTAATACATTTTTTTACATTTTAAAACAGTTAAAACTTATTATTATTAGTCATGAAAAATAATTGAAATTGGAATAGTTTCATTATTATCACGTAAAAATTTGTGTGTCTAAGTAACGTTAAATCACCAAACATTTTTTGGATATTGCACATATATAAAATTAACTCAATAAGAACAACGGACTTTATACTCATGTACGTTTCTGTTGGAGAATACCTTTTGAAAGACATTTGGAATTCAAAGTAGCAGGTGATCTCTAGGCTGAGTATGCGAGAGAAGAGTACGCCTTGCAATAAGGATTTTTTTTATAATTACATTCTGAAATGGATTACAGTCAAGAATAAGAACCGAAAGTAAATCAACTAAAATGATGTCAAATGCTTATTTATCGAAGGCACTGACAAAACTGAACCTTACCTGGACCTTTGTACAAGATGTGGTTACACCCCTTGTCATCAAAATTCAAAGTGTGTTTCATAAATACACATTTCACATAATTCCACTCATTCATATGTTTCTTCAGGCTTCTTACAGTCACGAGCAGTGTAATATTATAATCACTACAAAGTTATGCGAAGAAGCGTTATTTCGTTTCAGATATGCAAAATTATAATTCAGTTCAGATTTACTTTAAATCTGATCTGTTTTGGACGCGTCTGGTCGGAGGCCTGAAGCTATTCTGGTCGTAGGCCTGTTAGACAGTGTATTCTCTGATACAGACTTCACTGTTCCATAAGAATGCAGAGTGACGTGGAGGATATAAATCCACATCCAAGACATCTCTTCTTGATTCCTTCGTGTGCTAAGCAATTGCCTCTTACGCCACGTGGTTAATGCAGTACATGAGTCGCAACATTTTCTACTTTGACTTATCGGTGATTTTATCTCTGAAGTTTCGATTCTTCTGCAATGTTCCGTTGTTATCGTTCAGGTTCAACTGACTTTTTTACTACAGATGATGTATTTCATTAACGATTTCTTTTGTGGTATTACTTTCGAAGGTTGTGTAGATTCCCCTACTTGTATATTTTTATATTTCTCCCGTCTTTTAAGTGGACTCTTCACAAACGTTTGTGAAGAGTCCACTGACACTTAAGAAAGCAAATAAACTTCCTGTTTCAGTTTGGGGATCATTTATTACAAATTTGCTCCGTGTTGTCTCATGTCGTTTCGTTTGTTGCGAGTTATACAGAAAGTTTCAGAGTGTGTAAGTATGCAGTGCTTCCTTAAATTCTTTCGACTAGACTGACAGAAAAAGTATCATTGATTATGTGGATGGAGAATCACAGCAAAAGTAGATTTTCTTGGATAATCTGATTTTTTTTGATACAGCCCACCATTACCTCTCCGTGGCAACTTCTTCATCTCATAGTCGTGATTTCAGCCAATGTCTTCAATTACTTCTTGGACACATTCCAATTTATATGTTCACAGTTTTCGCTGTCCACAGCTTCCTCTAGTACTATGGATCTCATTCTCTCGTTACTTAACACACGTCATATGGTCTGATCCCACCCAGAGTTTCCCACTTACTTCTTTTCTCGTCGTTTCTGAGGAGATCCTCCGCAGTTCATATTTTACCAGTGGCCTTAGTTTCCAGCATCCTCTTGTTTCACCACGTCACGGCCGCTTCGATTCTCTTCCTTTTTCGCTTTTCCCACAATCCGTGATTCATTTCCATACTATTCTGTGATCTAGATGTAAATTCTCAGAAATATATTCCACAAAGTAAAGTCCTGTTTGATACTAGTAGCGTTATTTTATCGAGCGATGACTTAAAAAAGGATTTCAATTCTGTTTACCAATACATCACAATTCCAACGAATAGAAACGAGAGTCTAAGTAACGAAAACATTCGGTTGCCAACAAGCCTGCAGATTATCTTGAATACTCTGCTATGATTTGCCAATAAATTGGGGACTAATTACAATGACGGAGACAAAAAACAAAATAAAATTGTGATAAAGTTCTTGCCCACTTAGCCGGTTATCAGAACGTCATAAAATGGCCACAATAAATGACGTACCAGATTACGGGACAGTGTGTAGTACATGTTTTATTTTCTTCCGAGTATCGTCGATTAGTTACAGGCCTACTGTAATAACACTTTTAGTGCATGATACGGCATGCAGAATCCATACACAAAACGCTACTCGTAACAGTGTCACTGAGCTAGATGTCGCTGTGAATAAAGAAATGAATTAGTATTTTAGAGAGGGAGATTTAATTCTCTGTCTTGGCTCTCCGAGGGAGATTAACCGTGGTCTCTTTAATCACCGTACGTGAATATCAGAAAATCTGTCTCATTGAGGCCAGATGAACGACGACCTTTCTCTGGCTCCAATTTCGCAGCGCTCTCCAAATCGATGCTGTGCTCTCTATGTCGACCAATTGGAATCCAGAACGATATCATAAAGGTGTACAGTTCTCCAACTTCACTACTTCTCAACAATCTGCATCAAACCTGAATTTTTTATGCAGCGATATGATAAATGTCCTTCGGAATTGCTCGTTTCTTCCATTCCGATGTTTTAATTTGACACAGACTGTTTTTTTCAGAATGAGATTCAGTCGATAATAACTCAAAATAATACATCCTACTCGAACTCTTTCCACTCGTTCAACTGGTGCAATTAAGACACATCATTCGCATCATTTTCATACGTGCCAGCGGCACAAAACTATACATTTAATGCATATAGATTGACAAAAGGCATTTCCCGTTATTACAAAGAATATGACATCAGCTTATGTAATTTTTCTTATGTGTGTTTTGGCTAGTCAGCAGTTTAGTAGAGACCTTTCTTTCCTGATTTTTTAAAATTTATTTTTCTCTCGAATAAAAACAGCGAAGAGAGTATTTATGCGCCCGTGATTATTCAGTCTCAAAGACAGAACTCATACGATTATATTGTAAGGCCCCATTTCAGCGGATTCCACTGGTTACGCCGAGGAAACCATACTGTCCAAAATGTTCATTCACTTAACGCTGGTGACTAGAGTATCCCTGACGACAATTAATCAATCGTGGCACATAGATTAACTGAGGCAAACAGCAAAATCTTACCAAAAGAAAAAGAAATGAAGTAATAACATTTCAACATTAATCATCTTGATGTAAGAGGAACATTTATATCCCCGAGAAGAGGACGGGAACAACAGGACTCGAAAGTAGGAAGCGAGTGAGCATGCGGCAGGAACAAAGTGATCTCGTTATATGTCCACTCTAAAAATCCTAGCGTCCTGGCAAAAACTTCCTGTATTGTTGTTTCAGTAACTGATCATGTTGTTTATCAATCAGCAAACAGCAGACATTAAACCTTGATGCAAACTGTTTCATTATTCTTACTTTTGCTATAATAAGTAACTATAGTAGACATCTTTTTGTTTTTATTTCCTTCTTCTTCTTCTTCTTCTTGCTTAATGGATGAGGCGATTTCACCTGTTACGTTGCAGTCTTCCGCTCTATCTTGCGTCTCTAGGTTTGTAATTGATTCTTTGTTTTCAAGTATACTTTTATGAGATCCGTCTACATGTCCATACTCTCTGTTTCCGTTTGCATCTATTTTCTTATGCAATGGATTAACTTAAAATTCATATCTGATGTTTTCATTTCTGGAGCGATCTTCTGATGCACCCTTGAACATTACTGAGATATCTCATTTTCGCAAACTGGACCCTGCTCATCCTTTCCGCAGGCATCCACGTTTCAGATCCGTAGTAAAAAGTGCCATGACTCTGTAAAATTTCATGTGTGTCTCTTTCATAGCTTTTTAACGGTATTTCAAATTTTTTCGCAGTCTGCTTAAAATTTTGGGGATACCGTTATCAGTTTCATTGTTAAACTTTCGTACTGTGTCACAGCCGAGATACTGAATGTGGCTTGCCTCTTCCGAAATTAAAATGTTGTTTCCTATCTTAAGCCGCATTTAAAGATAATACAATAAAATTGTGCTCGATTGTACTTTTTTCTGCGCTTAGTGAAACTTTAGAACAAATGCCGGGTGATCAAAAAGTCAGTACATATTTGAAAACTTAATAAACTACGGAATAATGTAGATACAGAGGTAAAAATTAAAACACATGCTTGGAATGACATGGGGTTTTATTAGAACCAAAAAAATTGCTAGATGCGTCAAAGATCTCTTGCGCGCGTCGTTTGGTGATGATCGTGTGCTCAGCCGCCAATTTCATCATGGTTGGCCTTCCAGGTCCCCAGACCTCAGTCCGGGCGATTATTGGCTTTGGGGTTACCTGAAGTCGCAAGTGTATCGTGATCGACCGACATCTCTAGGGATGCTGAAAGACAACATCCGACACCAATGCCTCACCGTAACTCCGGACATGCTTTACAGTGCTATTGGCAACATTATTCCTCGACTACAGCTATTGTTGAGGAATGATGGTGGACATATTGAGAATTTCCTGTAATTAACATCACCTTTGCTTTGTTTTACTTTGTTATGCTAATTATTGCTATTCTGATCAGATGAAGCGCCATCTGTCGGACATTTTGTGAACTTTTGTATTTTTTTGGTTCTAATAAAACTTTTGTATTTTTTTGGTTCTAACAAAACTCCAAGTCATTCCAAGCGTGTGTGTCAATTTGTACCTCTCTATCTACATTATTCCGTGATTTATTCAATTTTCAAATTTTTACTGACTTTTTGATCACCCAGTACTTTGTAGCTCTCTATGTCACATGTAATAAAATACAGGATGTCAAGAAATTCAATCTTAACCTTAAAACTGATTTTCAACTTTTCACCTTTTGTATTTCCGAGGTACAGCAAATTTAACCAACAACGAGAAGAGACCTCAGTTTGTAGCCTGGTTCATCAAGACAAGATGTAAGGAAACTTTCGGATACATCGTGGAGGGAACCACCGTCTAGATCAACTATACAGTATTGCCATCAATAGAAATAGGTACTGTTCTCCATAAGCTTAGGGCGGGTCGACCACCAGCATGGACAAAGTACGGCAGGCGCTTGCAAGGGGAACCGACAAAATCAGTACGTTCAGGGGCCAGGGAATTGGACATGCCACGATCAATAGCGCACGATGTCTTATTATGAGTCGCCATTATGTCGACAAGACACACCTGCTCCAGGCACTAAAGCCGACGGACAAACATCAGCTCGAACAGTCTGTGGATGATATAAAACAACAATGACTTTCTGTGACATATATATTTCTTCGATGAGTATATCCTTACGTATATTTCGAACTCAGTGTCTGTAACCTGTCTGGTCACATTAAAGCGAATATCAGTCAAAAGCCTGAATATGTTCCCAAAGAATAGATACGTACATGTGCTGATCCACTGTGCCTTCCAGAACGACCATATTACCCAGGAACCACCACGAAAACATTCCCCAGAACATAGCGCTCCTTCCTTCGCCCTGGAATCTTCAGACAATATCGCAGCGTTTTTGTTTCCAGCCGTTATACGCCGTACTCGCCAACGGTAATCTGTCCGATGGAACATAAAACCTTACGCATATGAAAGTGGCACCGGTTGCCACTCAGTATAAGGGGATCAGAGTCCAAAGGTCAACGTGTAAAGGGAAATACTCCTAACTGCGTCAATACTGAACATCGTTACAGCTAGTCTGCAGTCAGTGGTGACATTTGCGTGGGTATGCCACAGGAGTTTGCTGCGCCAGGCTTGGAATACCTGCAAACCGCCAAAATCCACAAGATGGGGAACCATCTCAAACATCTGTCAATTTTTGGATCAAAAGATTCTGCATAGATGGGTTGGACGATATGGTCTGAAACACACCACCTCATTAAACTTCTATCTATTTTCTTTTTTAATAAGGAGGATCATGAGTATCGAATCAAAGTTATAGACGCACAGAATTTGAAGACATGCATTCGCAATGCATTTGACAATGTCACCTATAAGTACCTGGAGAGTACATGGAAAGAAACTGACTCTGATAGGACGTTGTCCGTGCCACTAAGGCTGCAAACATTGACGTGTATGAGCGAAGAAAATAAAATCTTGTAAGTTGTCTTATTGTGTTTGGGACCCTAGTTGCTATTATGTAGCATAACTTTAAGACAGTTAATCCTATACTATTTTTATACAATATTTGTTGTTGATTTTGTTGTATTGGTGGTGGTGGTGGTGGTGGTGGTGGGTGTGCTGGTGGCCAGTCTGAATAATGGTTTCGTGCACCTCTCCGTGTTACTCTATCCTGTACAAGTCTCTTCATCTCCGTACTTTGAACTAGCTTAATGGACTCGTCTCCAGGCCGTCCTCAGGGACATTTCCCCCTCCACACACTTCGCTCCAAAACTAAATTGAAGATGCTCTGAAGTCTCAGAATGTGTGCTAACAACTGATAGCTTACTATATCAAGTTATGCCACAAATTTCTTTTTTCCAAATTATGTTCAGGACCTCCTTATTAGTTACATGATACACCCATCTAGTCTTCAGCATTCTTCCGTAGTATCAAATTTCAAAAGCTTATATTCTCTTCCTTTCTGAACTTCCTCACGTCCACGTTTCACTTCCATACACGGCTACATTCACGGCAAATACCTTCACAAAACAATATCTAATGTTTAAATGTATATACGAAGCTAGCAAATTTCTCTTCTTCATCAATGCTTTTTTTGTTATTGCCATTCTACATATTATATGATCTCTACTTCGGCCAATATCAGTATTATTTTACTGACTAAATACCAAAACTCATACTATCTCATTTCCTAATCAAATTCCTGCAGCATCACCAGCTTTTATTCAACTAAATTCCATTACCCTTGTTTCCCTTTCGTTAATGTTCGTTTTATACCCTCTTTTCAAGACACCGTCCATTCGGTTCAGCAGCACTTCCAAGTACTTTGCTGTTTCTAACAGACTAATAATGTCATCTGCAAAACGAAAAGCATTCATTTCTTCTTCCTGAATTTCCCGTGAAAATTTATCCTTTCACTCCTTCACAGCTGATTCTGAACAGGCTGAATAACATGTTGGGTTGGCTACAACGTTGTCACACTACCTTCGCAGCCTATGGTTCCCTTTCACGTTCTTCGACTCAGTTACAAGTATAAATGAAGTTTTGACTTTCCTGAAGCTATCGTATAAATCATTTGTAGAGTCAGTATTGTCTCGCGTGTTCAAACAATTCTTCATAAGCCAAATTAATATTCCCCGAGCCGGCCGCAGTGGCCGAACGGTTGTAGGCGCTTCAGTCCGGAACCGCGCGACCGCTACGGTAGCAGGTTCGAATTCTTCCTCGAGCATGGGTGTGTATGATGTCCTTAGGTTAGTTATGTTTAAGAAGTTCTAAGTTCTAGGGGACTGATGAACTCAGATGTTAGGTATCATAGTGCTCAGAGCCATTTTTGAATATTCCCCGAGGTCGGGTAATACAAGTTTTCAACTCTTTTGTAGGTACTACGTGTGTTATACATCTCGCAAACCAGGCTGAATAGTTCAGTCATGGCTGGCTCTTCCAAGTTTATCAGAAATTCAGGATATTTGTTTTGGCTTTGTTTTTCAATGCCCTTTCAAATTCTTCTCGCGGTATAATATTTCCCATTTATCTTCATCTACTTCCATTTCCCTTTCTATAATATTGCTTTCAAGTTCGTTTCATTTGTACAGCTTCTCTATAAACCTTTCTGCTGTCCCTTCTTTGATTAATACTGGTGTTCCATCTGAGCTCGTGATAGTGATACAGCAGTATATCTTTACACCAATGACCTGTTTAATGTTTCTGTGAGCGGTATCTATAATTACCCTAGCTATGGATGCTCCTCTAGACTTACATTTGGCCCCTAGCTATTATTTCTGTTTTGCACTTCCAATCGATCTCATTTTTAATTTGTTTTCTTTCGCCTCATTTATTTGCTGCATTTTTATATTTTCTGCTTTCATCAATTAAATTCATTGTCTAATGTGATGTAGAAGGATTTCCGTAAGGCTTGTCTTTCTACCTATTTACTTAAGTGATCCTCTATTTTGAGTATTGCTAATCAGTTTCGGCTCTTTATCGGGTTGGATCAATAAAAGATATGGGGCAGAGGTAACGAAGAGCAACATATTCCTTCACGTGGTTGTTATGGAGACGCTCAACAAACTCCAGTGGCAGACGCTACAAGAGTCGTTGTGGCCAACATATTACTTCCTCCAACATGGGTCTCATGAAATGACTGCATTGAGAAATTACTGTCAGTACGGAGGTTTCCCGACAATCGTTCATTGAACGTTATTGAAGCAGTGGTAGAGATTAAATGATGGAATTAATCTCCACCACACACTGTAAGGTCGTATGTGGATGTTATCCACCTGATTTTCAGTGTAGTCCTAGTCTAGCCAATACAATGGGGAAAGCATTATGTAGCATACAATGCTATCTGTTGTAAAAAAGAAGAGGGAGCTCAAACGCACATTAGGCAGGAATGAGGCTAAAACTGTCGTGTCTTTCTCCAAGGAGTCGGTGTACTTTCTATGCAGTTTTAGTGATTTAATTTTCTCGTTGTGATATCGGTCGACATAGTAAGTGACTGGTTGGGAATCAAGAAAGCTTTTTATGTAATGGAATGGTACTGTTGCATCGTGGCCGGATTCCAAGAGCATCACTGAGAACATTACGCTGAATAACCTAAAAACGAAACACTTCATATCCATTACATGCCATTTATATTACTGAGATGGGAAGTCTGTCCAGGAATTACGTATGTGAATGTCCAAAAGAACGGTCGAAAATCTCACACCCTAGTCTCAGCCTTCTCAGTGAAGATGTTCTTTACGCAGTGCGTAAGGGGTAGCTAGTTACCCCTCTCCGAAAGCCTATATCGAAGTTACTCCTATTATCCATACACCTCTCAGATAGCATGTAGGAAAATGATTGTATTAAATAAAAAATAAGTCAATGGTATCATCTTTCTTTCCAGATGGACCATTTGCTGGGAAAACAGAATAACTTTTGTTTCGCACTGGGCAGTCGGACTGTTCTTCATTAAATAATATGCAGGTTCTAAGCAATTATACCATTCGTTCTAAGCAATTGCTACCATTAGTAGTAGTAGTAGTAGATGGCCGCAGTGGCGGTTAAACAGATATCACCCAAGCCGGTTATTCGCGATCATCCAACATCAATAATACATTAAAAAGATAAATGTTAAGAAATAGTAATACAAGAGACATTATTTGAATTAATGAATAATTATTTACACTTATTTCCGTTTACAATGATACATGCGTCTTAACAGACCAGGTCCAGGAGGAGAAATGGTAACGAAGGATGTGACAGTTAAAGAAAGACAGAAAAAAGACTGAGATCCCATCGCAAAGATACTGTAATTGCACCTCTTCCTTCAAATTTTGGAACACTATGGATATATATTTTATAAATAGACTCCTGTACAGGAATTTCCTCCTCTTAAAGTTTGCACGTCATGTGTGTAGAGTTTTATGTAGGGCTGGAGGAATGTTAATAACATCTCTTAGCTGGATGTATTCCAGTTGCAATATCAGAGCGAATTTAAGTGTATCACACGGCTTGCTGCTCACTGCATGGACAAGCGATGATAAAAGAAGTCCTCATAGTCTTACTGGCGTATTTAACCTGCACCATCGCTGCCCTGCCCACAGCTCACTATGACCTGCACCAGGCGATGATACCAAGTTGGTTTGTATTTCGCGACATGGGTCAGGTATTGGGATTGTGCAGACGTGGGGCTATATCTAACAACGAGTGGCGTTCAATAAGTAATGAAACACATTTTTGTCTCGCCCAGTTTCAGTTTAAAAAATGCACATTTAATTTGGGAACTCCGTGGAATACTCCCGCTTCAGCCTCTATAGTTTCATGAAGTTCTGATAGATTGCGGCCTGATATGTAGGCATCAAAATGGCCTCTGTATGTCGTCTGTAACGGAGGTTCGTTCCAAGCAGAGATGTCACAGAGTTTCTTTGGGCGAAAACCCAGAGCATCGCAGACATTCATAGGCGCTTGTAGAATACCTGGCAGAGAACAAAAGCGCGGAGAGCAATTGGACGAGGAATCTGTCATCATCGCTAAAAAGTCGCGCAGATCTGTGTGATCTCCCACATACTGGCCGGCTGAACGTAGCTTTGACTCCTGCAGTATTGGAACGTGCAGACATTCTCTTTCGAAGCGACTGACGATACACAATCACTCACTCACTGCACAGGTGTACGTCACTGTTGACAGTGATGACACATTGGTCCACTAGCTGGGTTTCTCAGAGATGTGTGCCCCCCTGGGTTCCTCGCTGTCTAACAAAAGACCATGAAGAGCAACGAGTTTGACCCAATGAATGATACACTCCACTGGAAGTAGAAAGTGGATGATGAGATTATTGATGCAGCTACTCGCTGGCTCAGCATCCAGTAGAATGGTATCAAGCATCCATATGACCGGCGTAGTAAGGTGGCGTAAGGCTGTTACATTGAACAGAGATTATGTTGAAAAATAAGGTTTTGTAACCAAAACAGTGGAGAATAATACCATATACTGGAATTATAAATAAACCAACCTGTTTTGAGGGAAAAAGTATGTTGCATGAATACTGAACAGCTCTTGAACCTTTTAATTAACATTACCAGAACAGAAGCAAATCATTACAAAATCGTGTTCCTGCAATTTTACGATGCTGTCATAGTAATGTTGCTGTTAGTAATGATAATTGTTAGAGGAGGTTACAAGACAATTTTTGCTCAATAATTATTAATCTAAAATGTAAACGTACAATATGGACTGTCCCAATAAGCGAGATGGCAACCTTTAGCGCACATTATCATTCACCATCTGTTAATTACTCAGTCCCTGCAGAGGCACTGAAGCCATGTCAGCTACGTAGCGAGGTGTCAGGACGAGTAGTCGTTAAAATGACAGGGAATGAGAGAATATGAATGGCGCTAGCAATAAAAGTTGTGGCACTAGATTCTTTGTGAGTCTGCGAGACACCAGGAAGACGTGGCCAGGAAGGCAGAAGTCAAAGAGACAGCCGTAGGCTCTTCCAGGAAAGCATCTGGGCTTCTACAAAAGTGTGACCACCGTATCTGTGAACCCAGGCGGTGGTCTCTCGCAATACATTCGGGCCACGAGGGAGGCCCGTTGTTCAACAAGACAATGACCAACGGCCTATATTCTGGAGGCGTATCGCCGACCTCTAAAAGAGCGCCGAGCTTTATGATGGCTCTAGGAAGAAGAACATCGTCTGCCGAAGGCATGGAATGCGAGAGCTTTGCTCTATCATATAGTTTAGCAGGGCTTATTTTGGCGGCAAACTTTCTCATTGCAGCAATACTGTTATGCTGTATCTAGGCGGGAGTTTTGGCGCAATCTTATAAGTATGACCTTGGCGCAATTTACGCTTGCAGCTTCACCATTGGGGGGGACAGTTTTCGGCGACTCCAAGTGGATTTGGTGTCCAGGAGGGAAGAGATGAGAGATTTTCGTGGCATTCGCTGGATGTCTACTGTAGAGGACGGCCTGGGCAGTTCGGCCAAGGTACACTCCACGCTCGGCAAATTGTCGGATAACCGTCTTGGCATTTCCGCCACACCAGCCATGATTCTCTGCATGTCTTAGTGCGATGGTCCCAGGCACGGCCTTTGCAGTTGCGCGCCTGCAGCCAGTCCCCTCATCACCCACTGAAAAGTTAATTTTTGACCATATTGACAGCCCGATCCTATTAGCAATATTTGTCCAAGGACATAGTCTTCACTGCAGCGAGTCCATCTGACCTGGTGCCAGCCCGCATCTCGTGGTCGTGCGGTAGCGTTCTCGCTTCCCACGCCCGGGTTCCCGGGTTCGATTCCCGGCGGGGTCAGGGATTTTCTCTGCCTCGTGATGGCTGGGTGTTGTGTGCTGTCCTTAGGTTAGTTAGGTTTAAGTAGTTCTAAGTTCTAGGGGACTGATGACCATAGATGTTAAGTCCCATAGTGCTCAGAGCCATTTGAACCATTTGACCTGGTGCCCTGTATTTCAACAACTTATGTCGTACTGACATTCAGCTACCGGTTCACAAACACGGTCAGTACATCAGATGTAGTCAGAAAGGGTTGTTGCTGTTACCTTGAGGGAGGCATCGTTTTAGCTTAACACCCTTCCCCTGCAATTACTTTGCCTGCTGTCAGTATCATCTGTCACCATGGTCTCTGATGCTTGTTTTTTGTAATTTGATCTGTATGCTGATTTTGACAATTCACGTGTTGGCTTTGTAACAAGCCAAGTCCGAAAATAGCAACATTTCATTTCAGTACCATATTGATCCTGGCTATTTCAATCAAAAATTTTTCTTTTTTTTTTTTTTTAGCTGAAGCGGGGGGGTGGGGGGCGGTGGGGGGGGGGGGGGGGGATGGAGGGAACTTACAAATTGGCGCCCTTGCCCAGATCTTACCGGTATAATGTAATGATATGTCAGATATGTACCATTTGCTCTTTAATATTTCACGCCAGAAAGAGATTGTAAACAAATTAGTTTCGCAATAATCTTAAACTGCTGGCACGATATGTACTAACATATGTGCTCTTTTTTCAGGTGTTCAATATGTCGTATGTTTGGGTTCTATGGTTTCTGCATCACCTGTGTTCTTTGGTTATTGGATTTGATAACGACGTTTTTAATTTTTGGAAAGTTATTTTCCTGATGTGTTCGTGTGTTTGAATTGCATAGGTATTTGGAGAAATTTTGTTCACTGTAGGTTCGTGCTTGTTTGACGTCTGGGTGATAACTAGCAGCAGGGCGAGAGCTGTTACTGCAAAGGGCGAAGTGGTGGGCTGTCTTAACATGGAGAACAATTGAACAGTGCCGGAACAAAAACCGATAAATCCGCATTTGCTGTTAATACAGAAAGTAACAAATTGTGATCTCTAAATGGCTCCACAAGCTATAAAAAGAAGAAACACACCATAAAACACTTGCGTTGTGCTGAAAATTATTTTGTGGCAGCGTGTATTACTCCCTTATCTCCCCCCTACAGCTCGAACACGCGAATACAACAAAAGTGGATGTATCGGGCTTTGTTCCGGCGCTCCTCAATTAGTGTATAGATCGGAACGAAACAGGAGACGAAGCGGTTGTTTTTCGCATGGAACAATCAAATTCAGAGGTAGCTAATAGGCGCCATTCAGCGTACACTGAAGCCGAAATGAAGTAAGTGATATAGCAGTTCACAGCAGAAACCCGTGACATATGACAGATGGGCGAGTCCGTCTGTGAGAACAGTTACCGAAAGTAGGAATGCGACGGACAGCATCCTCGACTTTTTGAGAAAAAAAGGCTCAGAGAAGCAGAAGAAGAAAAAGAGCGGTTGCACAATGAGAAAGTAGGTTAACACGACGTATCAGGGATGTGTTAAGAGAGATAGCTACATGCAAGAAGCAAGCAGACGAAACAAAAGAGATCGCAAAGGAAGCAAAAAGGGCCTCTCGTGTTGCTAGAATGGAAGCAATTGTGCACCGAAAGTATGCTAGGACAGCAAAAGTTTCGCCCATCAAATTCGGAAAGTTCTTATCATGATGCAGGAACAGGGGCGCTAGATAACTCGGGAAACACTGGAAAAAGTTTCACAGCACTGTAAGAAAATTAAGACACTGTAAGACAACAGACAAAATTGTCACGGCTGGAGCAAGACTATGAGCTTGTCGCTGATTCACAAGTTAAATCATGAAGGATGTTAAGGACACTCGCGGCCGTATAAATACACTCCTGGAAATGGAAAAAAGAACACATTGACACCGGTGTGTCAGACCCACCATACTTGCTCCGGACACTGCGAGAGGGCTGTACAAGCAATGATCACACGCACGGCACAGCGGACACACCAGGAATCGCGGTGTTGGCCGTCGAATGGCGCTAGCTGCGCAGCATTTGTGCTCCGCCGCCGTCAGTGTCAGCCAGTTTGCCGTGGCATACGGAGCTCCATCGCAGTCTTTAACACTGGTAGCATGCCGCGACAGCGTGGACGTGAACCGTATGTGCAGTTGACGGACTTTGAGCGAGGGCGTATAGTGGGCATGCGGGAGGCTGGGTGGACGTACCGCCGAATTGCTCAACACGTGGGGCGTGAGGTCTCCACAGTACATCGATGTTGTCGCCAGTGGTCGGCGGAAGGTGCACGTGCCCGTCGACCTGGGACCGGACCGCAGCGACGCACGGATGCACGCCAAGACCGTAGGATCCTACGCAGTGCCGTAGGGGACCGCACCGCCACTTCCCAGCAAATTAGGGACACTGTTGCTCCTGGGGTATCGGCGAGGACCATTCGCAACCGTCTCCATGAGGCTGGGCTACGGTCCCGCACACCGTTAGGCCGCCTTCCGCTCACGCCCCAACATCGTGCAGCCCGCCTCCAGTGGTGTCGCGACAAGCGTGAATGGAGGGACGAATGGAGACGTGTCGTCTTCAGCGATGAGAGTCGCTTCTGCCTTGGTGCCAATGATGGTCGTATGCGTGTTTGGCGCCGTGCAGGTGAGCGCCACAATCAGGACTGCATACGACCGAGGCACACAGGGCCAACACCCGGCATCATGGTGTGGGGAGCGATCTCCTACACTGGCCGTACACCACTGGTGATCGTCGAGGGGACACTGAATAGTGCACGGTACATCCAAACCGTCATCGAACCCATCGTTCTACCATTCCTAGACCGGCAAGGAACTTGCTGTTCCAACAGGACAATGCACGTCCGCATGTATCCCGTGCCACCCAACGTGCTCTAGAAGGTGTAAGTCAACTACCCTGGCCAGCAAGATCTCCGGATCTGTCCCCCATTGAGCATGTTTGGGACTGGATGAAGCGTCGTCTCATGCGGTCTGCACGTCCAGCACGAACGCTGGTCCAACTGAGGCGCCAGGTGGAAATGGCATGGCAAGCCGTTCCACAGGACTACAGCCAGCATCTCTATGATCGTCTCCATGGGAGAATAGCAGCCTGCATTGCTGCGAAAGGTGGATGTACACTGTACTAGTGCCGACATTGTGCATGCTCTGTTGCCTGTGTCTATGTGCCTGTGGTTCTGTCAGTGTGATCATGTGATGTATCTGACCCCAGGAATGTGTCAATAAAGTTTCCCCTTCCTGGGACAATGAATTCACGGTGTTCTTATTTCAATTTCCAGGAGTGTAGTTGTAAATACAGGGTGCTAACAGGTGGAAGGGGAACGAGGAACAACAGAGATGAACTGGAGAGGAATAAGAATGACACTCGCTTCGATATTACTGAAACGCTAAATATCGTTGAATCCCCGTAGCAGAGATCTACTTACGTTTGCCCAACACGAGCATGCGCAATGCAAGCGGTGGACCTCCCACATTAGCGAAGCAGTCGCATAATGGCGTGCAGATTAGACGGTTGGATGCGTAAATTTATGACGGGGGCAGTGCCGTGCACGGCCATAATAGTAGACTGGACGATGTCTAACAGAATAAGAGTCACAGATTCGGCAATGAGAGCAGACGCAACTGAAGATCTAGGATTTGACCGCAAACATATCGTACCCTTGCAAAATTTTCAAAACTGTCGGGATTACACAAAACAGCACACGATGTGGACATCTTGTGAAAGATTTTCAAGATATTATGAACGAGGTGTTACATAGAATAACAATGATGTTCCCTGTTACTGTGGTTAAGAATCGTCAGCATAAGGACCCGATACGAGAATTCGTTGACATCCACACAAGCAACAGAGAACTGCGCAAGAAAATAGTAAAGGATGCGTTGCTCAAGTTACAGTTTGCATGAAGGAGAAGGAAGGAAAGCTCTGATAGGAAAGCGCGAGAGTGAGAATTTTTTATTGTGCAGAAAGATTTTCTTAAAGCGTTTCGCCTCTCGAACAAACAGAAACGGCTGTGTCACAAATTCTTTTGTGTCTACAGCGGACCAGTAAGCGTCAAAAGAACTACCGATCATAATGCTGTTGAACTTGAAACATTAAAATCTAGGAAGTCGATCGGCATACACCATATAAGCCACATAAAACATTTCATAGAGTAAAGGAGAAGGTGTAGGATGGGATTTTTTGCTGTTATACCGGACTGAATAGTTTAAAGTCTAGAGTATTGTATAACAAGCTTGTATGGGAACAAAAAAGTGAGGTTTCTCTTACGAACACGGTGGATGGTAGCGGCCAATTGTGTCATTAATAATATATACATTTGTCTACTAATTTTAGCACGGTACTTGCAAATTGTGGCTGACTAGGTTGTCCATTGTATACAAAGAGAAGAAACAGTTAGGTTGTAGAAATCAGAACCAGACGTCATAGTAGTTACCCTCCTGGAGAAATGAATGAGAAAAGTGAGCTGGAGCATTGCATTCTACTCACATTGCGTGTTACATGAGGTAATTAGTTGCTGTGATCCACATTACGTGTTCGAAACTGTTTAGGTTCCATGGCCTGGTCCTCTTACCGCTGAGAGATAGCATCGTGTGTGTTCCTTCTATGTCGTTGCGTTTGGTCACGCCTAGGAAGCGTGTTGCTTTACATTTTCGTGGGTGTCTTCGGTAGTGTCTGCTTCAGGGATGCGCGTATTATTCGAGATAAATCCGAAGGGCTAGCTTGCGTTGTTTTTCGCTGATAGTGTGGTTGGTATTCCGTTTTGTGGGAATGTGTTTGGCTACGCCACTGAAGCGCTGTGACTCTGTTTTCTTCCCGTGAGTCTTTTGACGTATCGGTGCCATGCAGGCACGTATTACTCGAGGGAAGATTAAAGTGTTCGTCCCCGGAATGATAGCGATCCGACCCGGTTTTTCTGATTTGTGAGAGATGTGTGAACGCTCAACGTCTCAATATGTGTGCAAGGCGATCGAAGTGTCGCTCACTCTCTCATTATAGACGTCGTTTATCGCACACCGAGTGCAAGCTGCCATTAGTCCTGACTGACGAACGACGGAAAAATAGGTCGACCGACAGGAGAGATACGACGGTTTGGTGCCCTTTAGATAAGCACGGTGTAACATTTACTGTATTGCACAATTGAACACCATTATGCATGTAATTTCCGATCACTTTATGTTAATGAATTATGAATTAGAAATGTGAAGTATTTGGTTAACGTAGCTCTGTGAGTTTCAGAGGGGAAAAAAGGAAAGAAAACGGGGAATCCATCACGAGGAAATTGTCATCATGTATACAAATGGGCACTTTAATTATGAATGATGTACCCACAGGACAATTAGCTCAAGGGACTTAATACATCCACCTTAGTCGGTAATTATGCGCTGAAGGATAAGAGGTAGGGATGGAATGTTGACCAGACCTTTCCAGGACAATTATGACATGAGGATTTACAATTTCTGTTGTATGTCCTACCTTGCCCGCGGGAGGACCAAGGCAATAACCATCTGGGCTTGACAAAGGAAGACAACGATGAGTTTGTGGACAGGTGGCAAACGTCCGTAGTTGCCATCCCAGCTAGTATTACGTTTAGCTGATTTTGTGCATGTTAGGCTAAGTTGCCATGCTTAATGGTCAGAGGAACTACATTCCTTTATTCATGGTGAAGGCAATAATGCTTCAGCGATCATGTGTAGGCCATTGGTATGTGAGATTTGGATCATTTTCACCTGTATTAGGGTACCAGATAGCGAAGTTGGGGCTAACCGATTATCGGACTCTGATACCAGCACAGTTAATCCCACAACACATTTTACTTTTGGTATTGTTATTTGTAAGATGTAAAGCTTTCACTTTTGCACTACTTTGATACTATAATGTTTAGCTAGGAATATGTTAAATCAGAGAAGCATGTATTTGATTCTCCCTTAAGTAATTTATTGTTCGTATTCGACATGTAATCATCTATGTTATGTACGTGAGTTGGAAGAGACCGATTGCTTATGCGGCATGCAAAAGATTTGTCCAGGCGGCGCCCAGGAGTTTGGTGACATGAGACGTTAACACGCGACCGATTTCCCGGAGAGCGGAGTGAGGCACGCATCTCACTGGACACAGGCGCGGTGACACGCAGAGCCCTCTGCAACAAGCGGCCCTCCCGGAGGGTGGATGGCCGCGGAGCTGCCTTGCTGACCTACTAAGAGACGTCCGCAGTCACGTGCCAAACCAGCTCACCGCCACATCCTTATCTGCGGCTAAGACGACGGGAGATGGACTGCCGCCTGTAAGGGTGGCGAGACATGCGTCATCACCACTTTCATCGTTAAGGCGAGCAGGGAGCAGTGACAAGGCAGAGTTCTAATATGAACCAGTTTCTGCTTCCCATCTACAGAACAAATTGACAGGATGATCCAAAGAGTTGAAAATCTCCCAACGAAACCCAAAGAACTATGTAAACTTTTAGAGGAGGCGTGGGCGCGAAGGGAACAGGGCCTAAACCTAGGGCAAGTATACAAGGACTTCGTGAGGGCACATGAATGTGTGTTTCTGGATTTTAAAGGAACCACAACCGAGTATTTTCCCTTCACCAGATACCCCTTGTGAAGCTAATACAACAAAATTGCCAGGGTATTACTCTAGTAAACCTGAAACTAGGTAGGCTCTTAGACGAAACAAAAGCAGACATCGCCCGCGGTCAGGAACCCTTTCTGCGAGGTGGGAAGATTGCAGGGATTCCCTTACATTACATCACAATAACAAGAATACCAAACGCGAAAGCCGCAATAATTCTAGTTATTGAAAACCTCATAGTAACACAGATCACCCAGTACATCCAGTTTTGCTCTGAACACATCCCCACAGCAGAAATAACTGACGGAGAGGACGATTTTTTTTTCAAATGGTGAGCCCCTCCACGGTCACATCGGCATGATGGCCAACACAGAAGGTACTGCCATCTCTGCATAAGGGTTAGTTTTCGCTAAGGTGAGGTCTCGCAGGATGTGGTTCAAAATGGCTCTGAGCACTATGGGACTTAACTTCTGAGGTCATCAGTCCCCTAGAACTTAGAACTACTTAAACCTGACTAACATAAGGACATCACACACATCCATACCCGAGGCAGGATTGGAACCTGCGACCGTAGCGGTAGCGCGGTTCCAGACTGTAGCGCCTAGAACCGCTCGGCCACTCCGGCCGGCTGGCAGGATGTGGGTACTGCGATGTTTCCTAAGGTCTGGTTAAGGTTAACCATTAACACCCGCTCATCTGGAGATAGATAGGGTCAACAGTTGAACGAAGGGTAGCGGTTTGAAGGACAGAGAATAAAAAGTGTCAAGGCAAGATCCTAGGGGAAAAAAAAACCTCTGCGATAGTTGGGTTGGGTTGTAAGAACAGTAGCGGTTTTCTTGTTACCTGCGACAGGTCATGCAAGGGTAAGCTTTGTTAGTAGTGGTATCATGCAGGTCGATACCTTTGACATTGTGCGATGGTGTTATTCGACGGCTGCCGTTGGGTGCCAGTGTTGATTTCTCGGTCAGTGTCAGTATAGCTGTAACAGTTGGGTTCATAATTGTTTTGTGTCCGGTAGGTCATATATAAGATTCACAGAGTAGGATAATGTTGTCGGTTTGTTTTTGTGTCAGTGGGTGGTTTGTTTGTGCGTCAGTGGGCGGTTTCTCTGTTGTAGCCTGTTGGTCGGCTTTGATAGCAGCTGGTATGCCCAGTCAGCGTCGCTGAATATCCAGGGCCTTGCCGCTGCTGTCGCTTGTGGATGTATGTTAGCTTGTCATAGGTGGTTATGCCCAAGCTAGTTGGACGTAGAGCTCATGTCGTATATATACCTTCAATATGATACAGACCCTTTGTTAGACAAAACAAAAGACATTGCACGCCACTGAGAAAGAAAAAGACTGCTCATTCTAACCGACATTAACGCAAAATCCCCCTTGTGGAGCTCAGATAGAACTGACGAGGGAGGACCTAGTGCTTGAAATGGTAAATGAACGCAACCTCTTCATACTGAATAGGGAGGGACAGCAACCTACCTACCACGGAGACGTTGGTGGTGGTGGCGTAAGTAAAATAGATCTTTCTCTTTGGATCGTAAAATGTCTTCCGCTAGTCAACACGTGGAGGGTATTAGATAGAATCACACACAGCGACCACAACGCAGTCGTCATAACCAGAGATGGATATATCAATACACATAACTTGGACCATGAACATCAGCATCTATTCATAGGTTGGACCATTTGGCAAAGATTTCGAGACATTGTTGAGACGTCACCACACACTGTTCAAGGCAGTATGTGGTCGACAGAACTGTCAAGATTAAGGAAGGATTCACAGAACAAAAGAAACTACTACCACGAGCAAAGACAGCTCCAGAAAGACAGATAAGACTCGACCTGTATCGTGATGCTCAACAGAAACCTACAAAGCTAGACTACTGGACCAATTTCGTCAAAAACAACTACAGAATGGCATCTGGGACAAACATTCAAGACAGAAACAGAACGAGTGAAGACACTGACAGTTCTGTCAATACCAAAACAAGCTGACGTCACAATGATCAGAGGATGGAGAAGCACAGCAGAATATCTCCAGAACTGGCTTCTCCCAGCTGACGACCCTCACAAAAGGAGCGACCCCACACTGACGCAAGAGAGAGGATGAGGTAACCATACATCAGTGTAAGCGTACCATTCTCACAAGACGCTATCAGCAGTCTTCAAAACCGAAAGGCACCCGGCCCAGACAAAATAGTTCGAAAAACATCAAAACAAACAGAAACACAAATCACACCTTTTCCTACTAAGATGTTCAACGAGGCACTACTAACGGGTAGAATTCCAAAGCTCTGGAAAATTCCTAATGTATGTTAGCTTGCCATAGGTGGTTATGCCCTAGCTAGTAGGACGTGCGGCTCATATCGTCTATGTACGTTCAGTATGATACAGAACCTTCAGACAAAATAAAATACATTGCACGCCACTCAGAAAGAAAAAGGCTGCTCATTCTAACAGATATCAAAACGCCAACAGACCTCAGAACGTACCGACCGATTTTCCTCTTAAACACTCTCGCCCAGGTACAATAATGTCCCCTGCCTGACCACTTTCAATTGCACAGATGCCTCCTTGGCCTAACGCCCCATCAATTCTGCTTACGGGAAGGTAAATTAATACAAGACTCCGTCAACTAAGCAATGATTGTAGCAAATGGCACCAGCAACAAATACGTGTCCGCCATGCTAATATACACAGCCGGAGCTTTTGACAACCTTTGGTGGCCGTCCCTCTTCACCACGTTAAGGGAAATACGGTAATCAGCTTCCCCCTGCAACAGCTTCTTCGGCAGAATGGCGGAGTGGAGGACTCGTATAGGCAATGTTTTGAAGAGAGTAACAAAGGGATGTCCACAGGGCTCGATCTGCGAACAAATATGTTGCGATACTGGAGTCGAGGCCTTGCTGAACACCCTGGACGATGATGACAGGGTAAGAGGAGTGATGGTGTATGCAGATGACCTGCTCGTAGTGGTGTCAGCCGACTGAAGAACAACACTAGAGACAAAAGGCACACAGCTGCTTCAGAAAATGAACAACTGGTGCGACAAAAATAATCTAAAAATAGCGCCCATGAAAACTATTTACTGCTCAATGGGACACTACAGAGGAACCCAATTCTACAATTAGACAATACTAGCACATAGAGGAGGCAAGCCGCACTTTGTCTAGGACTGCATCTTGACGAAAAACAGACTTGTAATAATCACACTCGCAAATTATGCACAAACTAGCAAGACTCAACACAGATCAGTAAAAATTACCTACTAAGATAAGGACCTTCCGCACTGTGATATTTGAATCCATCGCATGCTGCACCGCTTGGGCTCACAGAATGAACATACGGACTAACAAAACAATTGCAAGACGAGCTCAACATAGTGCAATCCTTAGAATGAGCGGAGCCTTCAACACGATATCACTAGAAGCACTTTGCGCTGTGATGTGGACCCGCTCCATAAACATAACAACTCTTTACAGAGATGCGTCTTACTGGCCTAAGAGGGACAGGCTCAATAAAGTCACCAAAATTACGGGAACCAGCATTATAAACGAGACAGAAATGAAACAATGCGGATTCAAACACGGCTGAGAGAGTGGGAGGCATCCGATGAGGATCACCGAGTACACTCTTTCTTTCCTGATGTACGCGAAAGATTACAACTAAAACACGTAGACCCAAGCAGGGGGATAGTCCATTACCTGAAAAGCCTCGGGCCGTACCCGGTGCACTTAAACCGCATGGGGGTAACAATGAAATATACATTTGCGGAGAAACTGAGACACCAAAATATGTCACCCTACTATGCAACACGCTAGCATACGTGAGACCTATACAGAACGATAGTGATGGTGCCGGGGTAATAAGTAATCCCGATGACTGGAACACATTAAACAGCGTAGCCGATATTGTATCGAACTCACTGCATGAAGATTCAAATGGTGTAAATGGCTCTGAGCACTATGGGACTTAACATCTGACTTAGAACTACTTAAACGTAACTAACCTAAGGTCATCACATTCATCCATGCCAGAGGCAGGATTAGAAGCTGCGACCGTTGCTGCAGAGCGGTTCCAGACTGAAGCGTCTACAACCGCTCGGCTACAGCGGCCGGCACTGCATGAAGAATACAAGGTCCAAAAACCATATGGACAGAGGCGTAGATAACCACAAACAACACAGCAAACCACATTGGAGGACACAACCACGACCACATATTCCGAAACCGAGGAAGGAACTAACACACTAAGCGAACGTGACTGAGAAAGGATAAACACGTAAGCGAGCCGAAACAACAACGAATGACACTGCATGCCGTAACACGGAGACAAACAACACAACAGGCAGCCGGTCGGAGTGGCCGTGCGGTTCTAGGAGCTACAGTCTGGAACCGCTACGTTCGCAGGTTCGAATCCTGCCTCGGGCATGGATGTGTGTGATGTTCTAAGTTCTAGGCGACTGATGACCTCAGAAGTTAAGTCGCATAGTGCTCAGAGCCATTTGAACCATTTGAACACAACATGCAGTTACAATCATAAAAGAAACACCGAGACCACATACTAAGACTCCAGTAATAAGATAACGTCACTTAGGAGGAGAAGGCTCTAAGAACTTTCGTTCCGAGGCTCCTCCTCCCCAATGACATACTGCAGATTGTTTAAAGCATACTGTGCACAAGCAGTAATGTTTTATTTGTCTTATTATGTGTAGACAGAAGTATATTCTCTTCTTTATGTAAAGCTACAATCAATGAATTTTATATATCAAACGTACTTTCCGTGTTAATTATGTATAAAACTAAAAATGTAATGCATTAATTTATTTAAGGAATACTGCACTCAAGTAGCAATGAACTACATTCTATTTCTACCAACCAATTTACAACTACAAAAACATGAAAACAAACCATTTCAAATGAGAACAGCTCAAGGTTCTACCGAGACCTTCTCACCTGAAATGGGTAGAAAGAGGCTATTATCAACCAACAAGCTACTTACACTATATTACACATCCAAATACAGTATATCACTTTCCTCTACAAACTGCAACTTATTCTCACCACACTATTGCATTACATTTTTTCACATTTGAGTTATATAAATGATATCCTCCTCAACTACGCCGAAACATACTGAATAGAATCGATTTAACAATTGTTAAGCATTCAATTATCTGTAACCTTAGAGAATGTTTTGTATATTATGTTCTTTATATTATTTGAAAAAGCATTAACAATGGTATACCAACAAGATTGTAATACTATGAAGTCCTTGCTGTCGCATTTAGAAGCATCCGACCAGCCTTAAATTTCAAGAGGGTGGGTTACTCTGTACTGTTAAAGAAATAAATAGTAATAATATCAGTTTCTACACTGAAGGTCCACTTTGTTAACAGCGCCTAGACTGAGGTGAAGAGAGACACAAAATTACATCCTTACACCGAGAGTATATGCAAGTTTGTGCAAGTTTATGTAAATGGTACATATCTGTGCTGGGAATAGAATTCCCATGGTATCCAACGTCTTACTATCGGCCTTAATGATGTTCTTTCTGGTCACCACTATCAGGATATCTATAAAGCTGTATGGTAGCATGCTGACTCCTATTCCAGCCACCCACTGCATATTTGCTCGAATTAGAGACAGTCCTCACTGTCGTCTGACAGCTGAAAGTAACACCAATCTCCCGGACAAGACCAGTGGCCAAACCATGAAATAACAAGCCCTCAGTCATATCGTGAGAAATAGGCCTAACGCTGAGCCTTTCGTGCTGCCTCGTAAATCGTTCCCCTCGCTGAAGTCAAGTGCGACCCTGCCTCCGCCGAGAGCCGTCTACTACGGCTGAAGGAAGGATGTCTGGCACCGCATACGAACTTATCACACTCTTTGGTACAACAGTAGACAGTCCTGCCTCTGCCCATGAGATATTAACTTTCCCTTTGATTCTGCATCCAGGCACAACTTTCTATGGCAGCTGGAGGTAAGTGAGATACAAAAAAAGTGTTGTGTGTCATGTGAATAAGTGACGGAAATCTCGTGTGTTACTAACATTTATTTCCATGGCTGGGGTATTGATGTGACAGCTATCGACGAGTGTCAATTTTTCGAATATACTGTTTTAATTACAATGTAATCATGTTGTCTCTTACGTAAATCTTGTTCTTTATACATCGCCTCTATGCTTTCCTTCAGATAGTGTTCACATGTAATATTCACTATTCTTTGCGCTCTTTGGTAACCGATTCTTCGTTATTTCATCGCAAGATATTTATATGCGAGTGTGTGTGGTAAATGGAGTTTCACTAATGCCTTTGTGTAAAGTATTTGGTTTGAGAGGATCTTCAGTCAAGGATAAATTTTGTACTGATTTGGATTTTTCATGGAGATCATTTTCAAAGGGGTCCAGTGGTTTTGTATATGAAATATGTCCGTTCGTACTGGAATAATCGTAGTATGGACCCCAGGAAGTGGGTTTGCTGCCTCTGGTTCACGGGGTCCCGGTTTCGATTGCCGGCAGGGTTGGGGATTTTCTCTGCCAGGGGACTGGGTGTTGGTGTTGTCCTCATCATCTCATCATCATCATCATTCATGAAAGTGGCTGAATTGGACTGTATACGGGCGCTGACGACCGCGCGGTTGATCACCCCGCAAACTAAATACCATCATCTATGAGTGGGTGAGTGTTGCCTCGCTAGGACTGCTTTATGTTCCCATGTTAATTTTAATTGTTAACAAAAATTGTTTATTATTAGTACTTACTGTGATCAGAAAGTCGGTCAATTAATTCATTGCAGATTCCTACATAGCCCTCAGCCCTTGAGTTCAGAGAATAAGTGTGATAGTGATGACCGGATTGATCTCCTTGTGTATGTATCTCTGCTGGGTCATATTCAAATAGTAGTAGAAACAGATAACTGGCAACGCTTTCCCAACATTTCCCCTTTTAGTTAAAACGGGCAAGAATAGTTTTCTGCAGTTTAATTTTCTTCCCTTGTCCGTGTCACACTGTTGCAATCTAAGTGTGAAATTTACTAAGCGAAAAAAAGTCTGCCTGTGACAGGTAGTGGAAGAAGGCGACCTTTGAGCAGGCCCTCATTTATCCCTTGTTAATTACATAGTCTCTGCAGAGGCGTTGCAGCCATCTCAGCTATGTAGTAAGACATGAGAACTAGTAACTGTAGACACGACAGCGAGAAACAGTGTTTGCTTTGCCGCTAGCAACACTAGCTGTGGCGCTGTATCCTTTGTGTCAATGAGGACGGCACGGGAACGTGGCCAGATGGGCAGAAGTCAAAGAAACAGACCCAGGCTCTTCCAGGGAAGCACCCTGGCTTCTGCAAAACTGTGACCTGTGCTTGTGAGTGCAGGTGGTGACCTCTCGCCATGAAGTGGACCCACGAGGTTGGCCTAGTCTTCAGCTGGACATTGGCTAGTGGTCTGCATTCCAGATGCGTATCGTCCACCTCAGGTACCCAACCGACACATGGGCGCCAAGCTTCAGATTTGCTCTGGGAAGGAGAGCATTGTCCGCCGCAAGCGTGGAATGCACGAGTGTTTCTCTGGTGCCAAGTATAGCGGACAATGGCACTGATTTTGCCGGCAAACTTCCTTTTTGGAGAAATACCGCTATTCTGTGTCTAGGCGGGAGTTCTATCGCGGTGTTATAATACATCATTGGTCCAATATGCGCTGGCAGCTTCACCATTGTAGGGAAGAATTTTTGGCCACTACATGTGGATTTGGTGTCGAGGAGAGAAGAAAGGAGAGATTTTCGTGGCGTTCGCTGGATGTCGACCGTAGAGGACGGTCCGGGCGGTTTGGCCGAGGTACGCTGTACGCTCAGAAAATTGGTCGAGAGCCGCCACAGAGGACAATCTTGCTATTCCGGCGCGCCAGCCGCCAGCGCGCCACACCTCGAGCGTACGCCGGGCGCGGCCTTTGCGGTTGCACACCTACGGCCAGTCTCCACATCACCCGTCGGGTAGTTCAGTGGTGAGCATGTCGCCAGCCTGGGAGTATTAACTATCTTTATTGAGGACTTGGTCATCACTGCGGCGAGTCCATCCGAGCTGCTGCAGCCTATTTACACAAACCTATATCGTACTGACGTTCAGCTAGTGGTTCACAAACTCAAAGAAAAAGAAGAAAGAAAAAAAAAAATGGTTCTGAGCACTATGGGACTTAATTTCTGAGGTCATCAGTCCCCTAGAACTTAGAACTACTTAAACCTAACTAACCTAAGGACATCACACACATCCGTGCCCCAGGCAGGATTCGAACCTGCGACCGTAGCGGTCGCGCGGTTCCAGACCGTAGCACCTAGAACCGCGCGGCCACTCTGGCCGGCCTCACAATCTCAGACAGTACATCATATATAATGATAAAACGTTGTTGCTGTTACCTCGTTTTAGCTTGACACACTTTTGCTTTAATAACTTTGCCAATCATCATCTGTCTCCTTGTATTTTATTTGATGCTGGTTTTTTGTAATTTGATCTGTATGCTAATTCTGGGAATCCACATGTTGGCTTTGGAATAATATAAATGTGAAAAGAGCAATATTTCTTTTCGGTACCCTATTCATACTGACCATTTGAAATACAATAACTTTTTGTGACCTGAGAGTACGTAGTGAGGGTGGCAAACATTGCAACTATATCAATCTGACTCTATGCCTGCATGAGAAAACTGCAACACTGAAGCTGATCTCAGTTGTTATCGGTAGACTACTCATAGGCGTTGCACTACTTTGCTGTTTGTGGCCTTTCACCTATCAAGAATGCAGTGGTAGACTATTTACACGGACTGATGCTTCATGGTGTAAGACTAACCATTTCCGTCACGGTATTTCGGAGAAGCACACAAACATTAAGTAATTGTGGACCTTTAATTAGTCAAATCTACTAGAACTAAGGACAAAATCCTTATGTAAACCACGTAACTGTTGAAACTTCCTGGCAGATTAAAACTGTGTGCCCGACCGACACTCGAACTCGGGACCTTTGCCTTTTGCGGGCAAGTGCTCTACCAACTGAGCTACCGAAGCACGACTCACGCCCGGCACCCACAGCCTTACTTCTGCCAGTATCTCGTCTCCTACCTTCCAAACTTTACAGAAGTTCTCCTGGTTGGTAGAGCACTTGCCCGCGAAAGGCAAAGGTCCCGAGTTCGAGTCTCGGTCGGGCACACAGTTTTAATCTGCCAGGAAGTTTCATATCAGCGCACACTCCGCTGCAGAGTGAAAATCTCATTCTGGAAACATCCCCCAGGCTGTGGCTAAGCCATGTCTCCGCTATATCCTTTCTTTCAGGAGTGCTAGCTCTGCTTGGTCGCGGGAGAACTTCTGTAAAGTTTGGAAGGTAGGAGACGAGATACTGGCAGAAGTAAGGCTGTGGGTGCCGGGCGTGAGTCGTGCTTCGGTAGCTCAGTTGGTAGAGCACTTGCCCGCGAAAGGCAAAGGTCCCGAGTTCGAGTCTCAGTCTGGCACACAGTTTTAATCTGCCAGGAAGTTTCACATCAGCGCACACTCCGCTGCAGAGTGAAACTCTCATTCTGCACGTAACTGTTGTCTGTATGTAAGTGTCTTTCACCGTTGGTATGATATCAGAGTGAATTAAAATCTCAACATATTATTTTTGTTTTTTGCTCTCCTCTTAAGACAGTTTTTGCCAGTACAGATAGACCCTCACATTGGTGCAATATATGAACACATTTGTTTCGCAGCGTTATTGCCATCATTGCAGATATTGGTGAGTCATCACATCTAACAAATAACAAAAGCAAGTTGTGTTTGGATGGTGGAACATTGTACTTCCACGCGTGGGGTGCACTACTTCTAACCTTATAAAGTTAAGTGTTTACGGGCATCAGATATCTGAAGTACAGCATCTTGATCCTTCGGCTGTACATTTCCAACTTTATTTCTCAACCAGTTTCACTTATTACAAGCATCATCACTGCAGGAAGAGATGTACAGTGGAAAATCAGAATGAAATTATCAGCAAATAGAGTGTGATCACATATTTCAAATAAACAAATGTTAGGATGAAGAGCGCACTACACCCTATTTGATGTTAACGCCGTTTTTATTTTTCACTGTACAGCTTCTCCTTCAGTCATAATGCTTGTAGTAAGCGAGAAATAAAGATTCACATGTACAGCTGGAGGCTCAAGATGCTTTACGTCATACATTTCTTCGGCTTTCGAAATTGTCTGCAACGGAAAGATAACAATTTATTTCTCCGGGAAAACTGAAATGGTGTAAACACGTTCAGTTCACGTGCTTTATCTGTGACACTAGGAACAGTAAACACAGGAGGCTGAGATGAGAGCTAGAACACGTGGCGACGCTCACACAGTGCCAGCACACACTAAGCGGGCAACATACAAAACCATGAAGTTAGACATGTAGAGGAGTGTGTCACTTCTGTCACTGATCGCCTTGTCGATGAGGATTCCTGTGTTTGATGAATCAAAAATGTGTCAATCATGGAAGGTAAGACAGTAAACATTCCTCTTATCTATCCTATAGCTACAACAGAAGCAATAACCCTCTAAGAATTTGAAACCAGTCGTTAGGTTTGAACGCTTATTTTAGCATCAAGCCTTGGTATTTATGAATACAATGAATCCTGAACATTTACTTGCTTATGGTGATGAAGTTAATAAAGGAAAACCTTAAGGCAATTTTTTTAATTTTTGGAGAAAAAAGGGGAAAAGTAAAATAAAAATAATCCGCCACCATAGCAGATTTAAATATATTTCGTTTCCCACCGCAGCATTGTTAGTTAATTCACAATCTAACGGCCGCAATAATAGCAAAACATCTATGACGTACGTATCGTTAGAGATAAGCAGTTGCTAACACGTGTGAAAATTACAGCACTATCAATATAATAAGTCATGGCTGGAAAATACTAACCCGAATTGATTACAGAAGAAGGGAAAAACTGGAAGAAGGTAACCTCCGCGAAGATCAGTTTGGATTCCGAGGAAACGTAGGGAAACGCGAGGCAATACGGACCCTACGACTTCTCTTACAAGGTAGGTTCAGGAAAGACAAATCTACGTTTATAGCATTTGTTTGCTTAGAGAAATATTTTGACAATGTTGACTGTAAAACACTCTCTGAAATTCTGAATGTAGCAGGTGTAAAATACAGTGACTGAAAGGCTATTTACAACTTATACAGAAACCAGACCGCAGCTATGAAGGGGAAGCAATGATTAAGAAAGGAGTGAGACGGGTTCTTAGCCTGTCCCCGATGTTATTCAACCTGTACGTCGAACAAGCAGTAAAGGAAATCAAAGAAAACTTTGGAGAAGGAATTAAAGTTCGGAGAGAAAAAAATAAAAACTTTGAGGTTTGCCGAAGACATTGTAATTCTGTCAGACATGACAAAGGATTTCGGAGAGCAGTTGTACGGAATGGACTTTGTCTTTAAAAAATGAAAAAAGGGGTATAAGATGACCATCAAAAAAAGTAAACAAGAATAATAGAATACAGTAGAATTAGATCAGGTGATGTTAACAGAACTAGGTTATAAAACGAAACACTTAAAGTAGTAGACGAGTTTTGTTATTTGGGCAGCAAAATAACTGCAGCTGTATTTCGGTATTTGGGCGCAAAATAACTGATGATGACCGAAGCAAAGAGGACAAAAGAAATATACCGGAAATGGCAAGAAAAGCGTTTCTGAAGAAGTAAAATTTGTTAACATCGAATGTACATCTAAAAGTTAGGAAGTCTTATCTGAAAGTGTTGTCTGGAGTGTAGGCATGTATGGATGCGAAACGTGGAAGATAAACATTTTAGACAAAAAGAGAATAGAAGCTTTCGAAATGTGGTGCCACAGAAAAATGATGAAGATTATGTGGGTAAATCACGTAACTACTGAGGAGGTACTGAAAAGAAATGGGGAGACAATAAATTTCTTGAACAACTTGAATAAAAGAAGGAATAGGTTGACAGGACACATTCTGAGACATCAAGGGATCACCACTTTAGTATTGGAGAGAAGTGTGGGGAATAAAAATCGTAGAGGGAGACCAAGAGATAAATGCAGTAAGGGGTCGTGTGATGAAATTTCAATCACTGGTTTTCTCCTCCGATTGCCCAAACATTCTGTTGGCAACCACCTACATAGGGAGAAATGATTTTCACGATAAAATAAGAGAAATCAGGGCTCGCACATAAAAACTTAAGTGCTCGTTTTTCCCGCATGCCTTTCGAGGGTGGAACGGTAGAGAGACAGCTTGAAGGTGGTTCATTGAACCCTCTGCCAGGCACTTTATTATGAATAGCAGAGTAATCACGTAGATGTAGATGTAAATTCAGAAGGTTGGAGATGAAGAGGCTTGCAGAGGACAGAGTAACATGGAGAGCTGCATCAAACCTGTCTTCGAATTGAAGACCATAACAACAACAACGCCTCTAATGAATCCACTGCCTTCACTATGCATTATTCTTTTCTTTCTCTGTGCGCTTCTTTGAAAAAAAAAATTAAAAAATAGTACAGCTTGCAAATTGGTTGATTTATTTAATCGGAAATTTGGTGATAATATATTTGGCTGTAAATTGCTTAGTACAATTGGGCGAGACAAGTTGACACCATAAGGGTGCAGTTCGGTTATGGTAATGGCAATATCAATATCTCTCTCCCTCCCCGCTTTCTTCCATCGATCTGTCATGGACACCACTCCGGATCGAATACACGAACAGAGAGATCTGAGTTCCGCAAATTATCTCTTTGTAGCATCTATATTGATTTTAATAGAGGATATCGTCATTCTCTAGAGAGATCGTTGCGAGAGCATTAGACGGGTTCTACAATTCTGTAATAGACTGACCTCTTTTATAAAGGATTAAACCTGTATCTTAATGTTCTGCGGATTTTATAGAGGACATAAAGACCTGCACTATTTTCAATCGATCTGGAATCCTTCGCTGCTCCAGCGGATTACTAGAGACTGGTGCTAGAAGAAAAGTTCTTTCGGATAATCGCTGCAGAATTTTACGCACATGTCAAAATAGCCATATGCCTTTCCGCTATTGAGAGATTTTAGTTCACATTTTGTTCTGCGATCACGTTCCTCAATATATAGCAATTCCACATTAGAGTGATGACTGAAAGCACAGTGGCAATTTCGTAAGCCAGTATTCTGGCCTCCCTTCTATGTTCTAACGTTCCAGCCGCTAAGCCATTGAACAGATGATTCGACCGGGCTACTTACTGTACACAATATTGAAACTACGTGGGTTTCTTGGTCAGATCGTTTGACAAAACGTTACTTTCGAATTGGCTGAAAGCTACACACACTGTCAACACACTGTCGTCCTTATAACCATTTGGGCCCCATTTAGTTTTCGTTATGCATCATCACTGTGACATAATATAAATTTTTGATGAAGCACTATTTATTGTGTGGCAGCTTTGTAACACGAGTCTCACATAATATTGCTCGACACATACCCTTTGCCTAATAGATATCGTTAAATGATTTCGAATTTCTGAGATCCACATCATTGTCTCCAAAGCTAAATATTTAACACTGACTGGTTAGATACTCTACAATTTATGCCTGGTAGTTAGAACGCTTGTGAAACATGTACATTTGCTGTGGCAATTTATTTGTTCCTAAAACTAAAGAGTCTTTATGAACTGTTAAATGATGTTCGCCATTCATTCATTTGTACTGTAATATTTGTGTCTGAGCTATGGTTCCCAGTTTTGTATGTCGTTCATTCATTCCAGTGTGGAGTGGTATCCCTGGAGTGTGTTGTTCTGATTATAGGGTAGATAGTATTGTGGAGTGTCTACCAGGATCTGTAAAACTCACGTCAAAATTAGCTCTAAAATAAAAATAAATTTAAATGGACTAATAATTGTACCTGCCAGCAGCGAAATAAAATGTCTTTATATAACATTGTAGTGATTATAGCACTGTGCTACTTATCATTGTAGGAAGGCTGAACAGTCATAGCAGTGAGCTGAATAAAATAAAATTAAATTATATTCTACTTATCTCGAATTCAATAAGAATTTAATTGTCCAGGAGTATGACCTTTTCCTGTAAAGGGTTCACATTCAGAATTTCAATAGCAATTAGCATAATTTCACTCGATTAACTTTTAGATTTTATACTTGATTATAACTTCGTTTCTTTTGACACCTACTACACTCCAGTGCCGTCTCTGAAAATATCACACATTTACAATGAAGAGAGGTACAAAGTAAACAAGAATTTCTCACGCATTGTCTGAAAGCTAAAACATATTCGTATGTAATTCTGGGGTGAACCTAAAAGGAGCCACCACTGAAAATATGGCTGCTTGTTA
Organism: Schistocerca serialis cubense; assembly: GCF_023864345.2. NCBI lineage: Eukaryota > Metazoa > Arthropoda > Insecta > Orthoptera > Acrididae > Schistocerca > Schistocerca serialis. Next base: position 542,620,143 of record NC_064641.1, on the reverse strand, counting down.
AATCATTAATTTCAAGTGTAAATTTTTCGCAGCTATAAATATAAAATCCAAAATGGTGTATACATGTACGAAGTTAGGCCTCTCTTACAGGTAATTTTTATATAAAAGAGGAACTTTCTTGTTCTAACTTAATTTCACCTTGTGACACCATGTATAGGCGAAAATACTGAACATATTCACAGGGTTGAAATTTAGGTCCATTCGTATTCCTCATGCATGTGGATAAACTTCTACTTAACAGTCATCATGAACAACTCGTAATTTTTGCAGACACTACTAGAGTTACAATGACTCCTACTACAGAGAAAGTTACAGAAGAATTTGAAATGATGTTCTTAAATAGTCATTGAGTGATACTCTGAAAATGAACGCTGCCCCTATTTTAAGACAACACTCTGTCCAGTTTTGTGCAATAAATACAGTCGTACCAGCAGTTATGGTAGCACATCAACAATAAATAGGAAACAGGGTAAAATGCTTGAGTTACATGCTAATGAGAACTAGAAATCTACGAAGCATAGTACTGAGCTGCTCAAACAATGTTCAACAACTTTTGCCCTGTGTATAGTTGGTAGCCTAGGAAACAAACGAATCAACCTTCCAGTATATTTTGAATTTTTTTCACTAAAAATATGTTAAAGTATAATCTTATTGTGTTACTCATCACTTAAAAAGTGCTGACTGTACAAGAACGAGTAGTGAGAATAACAACTAGTGTTGACCCACAGGCATCTTGAAACTACTACTCTCACATTTACAGTACGTGCATATATTCGCTAGTGAAATTCTGTGTAAGAAATCCATCACAGAGAGGAATAGTGATGTCCGTATCTACAATACTAGAAAACAATCCTATATTGCCCATTATTAAGGCTGACTTTGATCATTTTCCCAATAACATAAATGCCTGGGAGGTAGCAAAGTACGTTTTAAAACTAAACTAAACTCATTTCTTTGGAACATTTTTAACTATTCCATAGATACATTGTTGTTTAACAACTGTTTGTCTGAAAAAAGAAAAAAAACGTTTTAAGATCAGCTGCACGAGTAGGGCTTAAAAATAATATGTTCATTAATGTGAAAAAATAATTACGCGCAAATATTCTGTGAACTGACTTGTTTCACATCATTTCGATACAAGAAGTCGTTCAGATGATGGAAATGGAAATGCGCCTTTGGCGTCATTGGCCGGGAGGCCCCTTGCGCGGTCCGGCCGCCTTGGTACAGGTCTCATTACATTCGACGCCACATTGGGAGCCCTGCGCGCCGGATGGGGATGAAATGATGAAGACAACACAACACTTAGTCCCTAAGCGGAGTAAATCACCGACGCAGCCGGGAATCGAACCCGGGCCCGTAGGACGGCAATCTGTCACGCTGACCACTCAGCTACCGGGGCGGACGTTCAGATGATGTAGGGAGCTAAGTACTTCCATGACTAACATCGCCGCAGTATTCTATCACTTACAAAGATAATTCCTTCCGTGGTAAGAGAAGTATCGCACATAGTGAAATGTGTGGCATGTTTTCGCTCTGGCTGCCAGCTATGAGTATATTGTACCATGGTTTAAAAATATAGAAATATTTTCAACACATTTCAAAACTACAGGGCCTAAGTAGAAGCCACGAGCACACAAAAAAATTCCACCCCACGGAACTGGCGTAAAAAAAAAATAAAGAAGTTATTTACTTAAAAGTAATATCGATAAATGAAGGCAACTGTCTCACTAGCCTTCTATTTTTTCAGTCTTGTGGAATTACAGATTATATCAGCACTTCCCGAGAAAAAATTCTGCAGGGAACGTGATTTTGGAGTAATTCTCTGTTAATTTAGTTGTAAGCTAACCACAAAAAAACTCTGCTACTATGTTTCCTTCTCTGCCCATCCAAACTGACAAAATATATGAACGGTAGGAACTTCTTAGATGCAATACGCGCTCTTTGCTTTTCGCTCTTTACTGGATCGGCGGATAAACGTATACTCTGACTAACGCTAAACAGGTAATAAATACCAAGATTTATTCCCACGTAGTTCTATGGAACACGAGGAAACAAACTGGAAAAAGCAAAGAAAATATGAACTGTGAGAAAGATGATTTGCAAATGACGGTAGTCAACATGATCTTGTCCCAGGTTTCACGGAACTGGTAACGCTGCTTACGCTGGCGTCGTTGGCAACTGGACGCCCCCATAAGTGTCCCCCGCCGGGTTCGGCCGCGCCTCAGTACCTGCCGGACGACGCGGACGAATCTGCCTTCTGGCAGTGCGGCCGCGGGGTCGCCTATCACATGCACTGCGACGACGGGCTGGTCTGGAACGCGGCGCTCAGCGTCTGCGACTGGCCCAGCGTCGTGGTGCTGGACGCCGAGGACTCTGGACACGAAAACGGCCCGGCTAGTGGCGGGTAGGGCACTTAATTTAACCACCGGTCCACGACCGTCTTGAAGTGTGGGCTGTTGCTACAATATTTCTCTTCATAAAGTTGTTGAGGTTTTCGTGACCACTTTTTGAAATAATATGTGTTCTATTCTCTCTCGGGATTTTCGGCCGACATTTGCTTTACGATTTCCCTGAAGTGTCCATTCTTGGTGGCTGACTGGAGTCGAGTTCGCAGCTGGAAATTATATGCACCTGTCGCACCTGCATCTGAACTCTTTTCCCTGCACATTGTTCAGGGAAGTCATAGAAATTCACAAACGTGCGTATACTTTCAACAAGAAGCAAGAAAGCCTCAAGGCAAACGGATCTTAGAATCCCATTCTGCAGAGCACGACCGTTGCAGGTAGCAAGAGGAGAACAACAGCGGCAGTAACCGGGGAAAACCCTTCAGACTTTGTTGTGACAGGTACGAACAGTAGCCGGCTGCAGGCTCGACTTAAGTCTGCTACCAGAAATTAAGGGTGAACCTTTGATAATGACACACACTCGTGCCGGCGAAAGGTCAGAAAATCTGTAAACAAACATCAGCCGAAAACCCGAGACAAAAGCCAGCAGACAATACTTCACACCTCTATTTGCCGAAATTATGCAGCTTGTCAGTTCTAGTTATCGATAAACGGCCATGTTGATTCACGCTTCCATTCTGTACATTTCTAGCCATAATGAGGACCTTTCGAGCCATTTATCGACGCGAAAGTATAATGTTGACGTAGACGAGACATACGAAAGACGGTCCTCCAAGAACCATTTTGGAGATATATCGCATCACTGTAAGTAGATTCACTCCTTTTCTTAGTTAAATGATTTTTTTATTCTTCACATTCACCCACTGGAATTATGTAACAACTTCGGTTATTCGTACTCCTTTCTTCTTTCCTATTCTTAAGTAGTACATCATCTTCTCCAAAAGTTGCCTTTTCCTTCCTCCCTCTCACTTAAGTGTGATTTGCGGAATATTCATTTGGATGCAGATATAATTTAAATTCATCTTAATATTTTATTTATGTGTTTTGAAAGCACTCAATGTAGTATTATGTATTTGAAACACTTTCTTTCTGCAATCTGATTTTTTGATATCATTTCTTTCTACTTCCTTCCATATGTACGTAATACATAGCCTTACAACATTACGCCTAGGCCTTTAATCGTCCTGACTGTGACAAGCACCATACCACCAGTATCATATTCCAACAGCACAGGCTTGTTTCTCCAACTCATTTGCCCTAACTGACATTGTTCTGCACTTAGAGCAAGCTGCACTTCTTCAAAGCTAACGGATATTATGAAATATTCTGTTACCTCCTAAAGACTGCTGCGCTTTCCCGTACACAACAGCATCACCAGCAAACAATCGCAGGTTGCTGCTCACCCTTTCAGTCAGATCATTTATGTATATAAAGAACAAGAGCGCTCCTATCACACTGTCCTGTGGCATTGCTGACGATACCCTTGTCTCTGATGAACATTCGCCGTCCATCTCTGTTACCTGAGAAATCATCGAGTCACTTACACATCTGTGATCCTATTCCTTAAGCTCGGATGTTTGCTAACAGTGTGCAGTTAGCCGCAGTAGGATCATTCTGCAATCAGTATCAAATGCCGGTTCTCCAAATTTTCTCAATAATATTTTTCGAAATTGATGTCCCCATCCCTCCAGGAATTCCCCTTTGGGCTCCAAAAGCATATCCGTAACACTTTCATGCTGCTCGAACCTACCGGTGACAAATTTAGCAGCTCACCTTTGAATTGCTTCGATATGTTGTTTTAATCCGACCTGCTGCAGATTCCAGATGATCGAGCAGTACTCAACGATAGTCCTATATGTGGTCTGCTTCACAGATGAACTACATTATTCTAAAAGTCTCCCAATAAACCGAAGTGGAATATTCACCTTCCCTTCCACAATCCTTGTTCCATTCCACATCGGTTCGCAACGTTGCACCTAAATATTTAAACGGCGCGAAAGTGTCAAGCAGGACACTGCTAATGCTGTATCCGGAACTTACGGGCTCGTTTTTCCAACTCATCCGCATTAACTTACATTTTTGTAAGTAAGAATCACCTGCCATTCATCACGCTAACTAGAAATTTTGTGTAGATTATGTTATATCAACCTACAGTCACTTATCTTCGACACCTCCCTCCACACCAGAGTATCATTAGCGAATAGCTGCAGATTGCTCCCCATTCTGTCTGCCAAATCATGTACGTATATAGAAAATAGCAACGATACTACACATTTCCTTAGGCCACTCCTGGTGTTAACTTCGATCTCCGATAAACACTCGGCATCTAGGACATCATATTGAGTTCTATTAGTACTAAGAAAACTTCAGCGAGTCACATGTCTGGCAGCCTGTTCCGTATGAACGTTCCTTATTATATTCGAATTCAGAATCTAGAATTATGCAGCAAACAGGTACTAAGAATATTGATCTGTAATTTTGAGAGTCCGTTCCTTACCCTTCTTACATACAGGAGTCACCTGCGCCTTTTACCAATCGTTTGGCACTCTGGGCTGGTCAAGAGTTTCGCGATAAATGCAAAGTAAGTAAGATTCCAATGACGTAGATTACTGTTTGTAAAACCGAATTGGGACTCCATACGGACATGGCGACTTATTTGTGTTCAACTCTTTCAGCTGTTTCTCTTCTCCAGTGATGCTTACTGGTGCTCGTATGTCATCCACACGGGACGCTGCGCGTTGGTCAACCGACGGTACGTCTGTAAGATTCTTCTGCGTGAACAGTTTCTTAATTGTGAAATTTAAAACTTCGACCGTCATTTCGCTATCTTCTACTGCCAAACCAGACTGGTCAACTGGTGACTGGGTGGAAGTCTTAGACTAGCTTAGCGATTTTACATAGGATCAGATTTTTTTCTGGTTCTCCGCCAAATCTTCAGCCAAGGTGTGACGTTGGTAGCTGTTGCATGCATCGCGCATAGATCTTCTTACAGACGTAGGAATCTATACTAGTCTTTGCTTGTCGTCATTTGCTCGTCCTCTTTTGAACTGAAAGAGCAACACCCTTTGCTTCTTCAGCATTTTCCGAATTTCGTTATTAAACCACGGTGGATCTTTACCGTTTTAAATCCCTTTACTAGGCACGTTCTTGTCCAGAGCACGATTTTCAATTTGTTTGATGTTTGCCCTTAGATCCTCTGTGTCCATCATTCTGGAACTAGATGACTGCAGCTCATCGTCTAAGTGAGATGCTAAGAACTGCTTCTCTGCATTTCCTAGCAGGAACGTTCTCCCAGTCCTCTTGACTGATTTATTAACTTTCGTAACTATAGTTGCTTTGATGACATCATGATCACTAATCCCCGTCTCTATACCGACACCATCGACAGGGTCCGGCCTTTTGGTAACTACAAGGTCCAATGTACTACCATTGCGTGTGGGCTGCCGAACCAGCTGCACAAGACAGCTTTTGGAAAACGTGTTCAAACACATTTCACAAGACTGTCTATCTGTACCAACTCCAATGAATCCATACACGTTCCAGTCGATGCTCGCTAGGTTAAAGTCACCTCCAAGTAGTACTGCATGATCTGAGTATTTATGCAAAACTGACCATAGGCTTTCTTTGAATGGCTGTAGGCCTGTCACAGCGGAGTCGGGGGTCAGTAAACTTCACTACCACACTCAATTTCAGCGTCATTGGATACAATAATACAATACTTTTGTCGACTGCAGTGAATACTCCCCCTCCAACGGCTTCTAATCCGTCTTTTCGATGAACATTCCTAGACTCTCTAAATATCTCACAGCTTTTTACTGCGGTTTTAACCAGCCGTCAGTCCCAATAATAATTTGAGACTGAGAACTTTCCTGGGGGCAGTGAATTCGGGAACTTTGTTACGAATAGTTCGACAGTTTACTGAAAATTTTTGAAGTCGAGCTGTCTTCGAATACGATCAGATTTCCATGTCTGCATATCGACTGGCGAGTGTTTATGAGAGTACCCCAAATTACCACCTATCCTCAGAAACAAGTACTCTGCTACCCAGTAGCTACTTCCTTTATGTCTGACCTATCAAGGGGAGTACTACAAATCCCCACCCCGACAAGGCAGTTCCAGAAATCCGCAGCCAAGACCGTCACAGACGTACCAAAGCCTTTGGCTGAGACCATCCACTCGACTCCAAATCAAAGGACACAGATCAACTGTGAGAACATGCGAAGCCAGTAGTCTTCCCCACCTCCGCCATCCGCCTGTAAGACCAGGATCGCCTCAGAACCCAGGCGACAGACGTCGTTGGTGCCAAAGTGAGCCACAACTTACAGATGGCTGTACCCTGTATGCTCCATAGTCGCAGGCAGGACCGCCTCCACATCTCGGGTGAGGCCGCCCCTCGCAGACATACCAAGTGCACATTGGCTTTCTTTCCATCCCTGAACGCTACTTCCTAATTGACCATAATGCGCCTAACATTGGAGCTCCCAATAACCTCTCTTTGCCACTACTTCTGCAATTTGATGCATATTTTGATAGATGACTCTCTAGTGTGTATATTATACCAATATCTTTCCCAGTAATCCGTCTTTCAAGTACCTCTGTTCAGTTCAGCTTAATTCATTGTCAAGTACTTATAGGCATTTCAATATTCTTGCCTCATCACTAAGATCTAATGTTTTAGTTTTGTGAGTGTGGTGATGCGTTTCAGTTATTCTCTTTTCATTTCACCAGCTCGTCCATCTATTCCAAATCTTTCTAGCCCAGCCTGCTGTATAGGTTCTTCAAAACATATATGTTTAGTAACTCGTTCTTGTTTACCTATTTTTCTGTGTGTTTTGGTGCATTTATGTATATTTTTCAAGCATTTTGTTTTTCCAACTGAAATTGTGGATGCAGTAATATTGACTATTCCTTATAGACTTCCCTTACAGATGATGCGTTGCAGTAAGTATTTGTTACATTTTCTGAAACTATTGGAAAATCACTTACGAAATGCAGACACTCGACCTTAATCCTATTCGACTTCCTCGCAAAAAGATTAGTATAATTTTGTGATTTTCTTTTTTTGCTGTGAGATTTTTCCCACAAATTTCACCTTAGCTATCGTATTTGATGGAGTTTCACGAATCATGTTTGCAAATATTGCCTTAACACCAAATTCTTAGTGGTTTTATCTACTATTTCTTTGTCGCCGAATCAAATGCTTTCTTGAATCTGATAAAGGTTACCATTACAAGTTTACTGGTTAATACTTTATTGCAAATTATTTGTTTTAATTTAAAGATTGATCTTTGTTGTAGCCTCTTCGCACATTTTTAAAAAAATGGTTCAAATGGCTCTAAGCACTATGGGACTTAATATCAGAGGTCTTCAGTCCCCTAGACTAAGAACTACTTAAACCCAGCCAACCTAAGGGCACACCGGCCGGCCCACACATTTTACCCCGTGCTTTTGTGGCCTCTGGAATGCAGGTCGGAGCCGGAATGCCGAGCGTTGAAATTTCTTATAGGTGACCGAGGGAAACATTTCAGACACAGTGCCGCTCAGAATTACACGAAAACGCTTCAGTGGACGGTATAAAGGGCGTCAATAGAACCACCCCTTTCCATAGGGCGTTGATTCCCACACATTTCGCTGTCGAAAACAACAGTGCTCACTGAGCAAAAGGGCGAAGTTTATGATAACTCTTGGTACTGACGACACCTTCCTCGCTTGGAAGAGCGATCGTACGATTTCATAAAGAAATTTTGGCCCATCAGCCCCACTGAATGTCACCGCACCACTCTGGAGTGCATTGCGACGTAATGTTTGCTCTGGTGTGGGGAGTGGAACCACTAGCGAACGTTCAAAACTATTCACCGGAATTTGAATGTGATCTGAAGCAGCAAAGCGTGCTAATGCTCTTTCAGCCCTCCTGTTTCGGATCATCCTGGTACGTGATCATGAGGGTGGGGGTGGGGGGCGGGGGTAAATTGATATTAGCTATAAATGCATACAGTTGTATGAGGTTAACAGAACATAATGTTATGTATTTACAGCCAGTATCAATAATGGAATATTGTACATCTGATTTCTGTTAGTTCAGATATGCAAATGCATAGCTGAGATGGTTTTTGGCCCCGATGATGGTCTAATCCCAGACCGAAATCGGTCGTCGCTAATGACATACATTATTACAACTGTGGCTTGCATAACGCAGCCCTTGAAAAGCAGGGCAGGTCGCATCAAGTGTGTTGCTAGAGGGGGAGGGGGGTATTAGAGTAACCTATTACTATTTTATTCCCTCAAGTATCAATGTCGTCCCCATGTCCACCCTCCCCATTTACTCAAACCACTCCTCCCGTGAACAGCCGTCAAGGGAGCGTGAAATAAGAGGGCTGAAAAAACACAAGCACCTTTTGTTGCTTCGGATCGCATTCAAATTTCGTTGACTTATTTTGAACGGTCCATAATCGTTCCGACCTGTACAACAGGCTAAAGGTTCCACCGTACAACAGAGAAAAAATTGCGGTCGCAATGCACTCCAAAGGGGTGCGATCACATTCCGTGGAGTTGCAGCCCAGCGATGTTATGAGATAAGGGTTTGATATGTGTCAACACATTACTGTTTGAAGCGTCGCTGAGCCCGAGTATGACAACGCAGGGTGCCACGTCTTAGCACCACTATAAAGGAGGCTTGCTGGCACTTATGAGCCAAACTGCAATATTCTGGGTCCCAATGGGACACACTCACTGGGTTTCGAAAAACTGATTTTAGCAAATATTCTTGTTATACCTGAGATCACAGTGTTCGTGGAACAATGTTCCAGAAAGTGATGTGTCTAGCATTTGCTGACGATCAAGCTATCTTCACTACGACTAGCGAGGAAACGAAGTACGCCACAGAAAAGTTACACGAAATAGCATGAAAGACAGGCCTTCAAATATGAAGTGAGAAGGCTCGTTTGATGGAAAATTTACGTCAAGGTATCAGAAGATCCCCACAACAAATGAAATGTGGGACAATTTCAAAAGTGTGTGCATTTAAATACCTCGGAAAAATCATAGTACCATATGGACTGGGTAGTAAAGCTAATTTAGAAAGAGTCACCAAACTCCATGAAGCGTACAGAAAGACATGGAGGCACTGCAATAAACGAGTGATAACCCATTATGTGAAACTTCGGCATTGCATGATATTTGTTATGCTAAAGTACTATATGTCTCACAAAGTCTGTCTCTAGGAGACCATTAAGAAATCGATAAAAGAGCAAAGGAAGAGAGAAAAATTGTAAAAAATATTATGATCCCATTAACATAAATGGCATATCCATCAAAATAAAAACTATGGCACTGTACACAACTCAAGTTAAGTTCCGTGATTCAATATTCAGAACATGCTTGAAGGTCTATGGTCACATCCACAAAACGAAAAGCACTAAATTAACAAAAAAAACTGCTTAATGTAACACATTCAACAAAGGTAAAAATTACTTCGTTGGATAAAGTAAGCAGGACTCACAAGAAACGAATGCCATCGAAAATACCATAAGATAACATAAAGTCTTGCTAAACCTAGGTGCAAGTCACACATTGACAGAGAATGCTAAAACAAGACAAAAAGTCTAGGAAACAGTGGACTGATTCATGAAAAGATTTCGGGAAGAGAAGAAGAATAAGAAACTGTTAGACCGAGTTAACAGGATCAAACGCACTCTTTCACTGGGAATAACGAAGAAAGAAGAACAGAAAGCAACCGCACAGTGCACTCAGTTACTGTAAGTAAAATTAGGATATTTTAAAACTAGTTCACTCGAGAAAGGAAACAATTTTCCTGCTGAGAGAAAGTAGCACATATTCTGTAAATAACACTGCAGACACTGCGCCTCGTAGAATAAAACTTCTTATCAGTATTTTTTTAAATAGGATTGTTAACTGCAATAGCCCTAACGTGACGCAACTGGGTCATTCCAAAACGGATGCAGTACTGAGTCTGACGAATGTATTTATAAGAGCTTTCTTGTACTGCTACGGCGACAATGGGTTGTGGACTCCGAGATGTTAGGCCCATTCTTATGCGCCTCTACCATATGTTCATGTCCTCCGGCTACTGCACTCCCAGGAACTCGTAGCTGGGTCGTGGTTTGGAAGTTGATGACATTTGAAATTTTTTCCACAAGTCATTAACAAATAGGATTTTTACCAGCTTTTCACCTTATCCATCACTAGCAAAAATTTGAAATTAATGTTGTTTCTCATTTATATTTGAAATTAATATTTTACTCTGGAATAAAAAAAAAGAATGTAACTGTACCTTTAAAATCCTTAGCAATAATATTTGTCCTCGAATATGTTGCTTCTGCATACTGAACATATTTATCACTTACGTAGACAACACTTGGAAAAATATTTTTCTATGTATTGTGTCAAATTATTATGATTCCTGTTCCCAACTCTGTAATTTTTTAACAACTAAGAGCAATTGAACAAACTAAACCTCTGAAATTTTGTCTTATACGAGCACAGATGACCAGCAAGGAGGTGAATCCACATCTGGCTTTAGACATATGGAGGAACACCCCAGGCATGCCAATAGACCGGAAGAAGACCTCGGGTACATCAAACTACCGATGGATGACTATATGGACTATAAAAAATTAATGAGAAGCATTTTTCGATTGAGACAGTAAAGATTATTTTCACAAAAATTTGTTTCTCAATACCAAGCGCACAGTTGCGGGCATATGGGACAATATTATAGACGTAAATTTGGCTCAAGCACATTATTAGTCACTGCATGTCAACTGACCAATACTTCTATCTAAAATTTATGTTCAGGAACATTTTGCTATGATCATATGGCACTCCAGTGCTGTTAACAGTAAGTAACTTAAAAAAAAAATTCAGACATAAAATGACAAATATGTTTATGTCTACAAAGCGTTTTCAGGATACTTAAAACAGTATACATTCAAAATATTTGAAATATAACGGAAACAGGAACAAATATTTAAACATACTCGTGTTCACTTCTTATGTTTATTTAATATTCTACGCATTTTTACACCTATCTGAGAGAACATTTATAATTTTCTTCACATATTTAGAAATTTAAAATGTAATTAGAAGTCATTTCATAATTGATTCAGACATTTATAAGCCATACCTTTCAAAACATCTTCACATTCCCCTTACACAAAAACTAAACTCATATTATTTGTGAGTTCTAATCACCAACAGTTCATAACCAGCGTAGTAAAGTCCATATTTAGGACGCTAAATATTTAATCTGCTCTTGTCAGAGTTTATAATAAATTCTAAGAGAATATGATATATACCGATGTTGCTGCTGCCGCTAATCACGACGATATGTTGGTTTGAGACACAGTAGCCAGTTCTTGTCGCCAGCAAAATTTGCTTGTGGCCTCTCACAAAAATATAAAGTTAATTCTGTTAGAAAGCATTTTTCAGTGATTTCTACAACAAACTGAGAAAAGCTTCCACCTTAGTGTGATGCCTTGCGTTATTAAACAGTACTATCAGCAGGCACGTGATCAATGAAAGATACATCTCTTTTTCCAAAGTTGTGTGTCTGTCCCAACATCATGATGACAGCCAAAAGTGGTGTGGAGCATCTGATCCCTGCAGGTGTCCTTAGGTGCTTGGTCCAATTTCTATGCTCTATCGCCCAGAGGATCACTTGCAGTTCTGCGGAAGCTACATTGTACTCATTTGGAAGGCGAATTCTGAAGACACAGTCTGGTAAAACAACAGAATAACGGTGGGTGTCCCTGGCTTCGAACTGTGTGTACTACATTAATGTCACACTGCCATTCGAAAATGTTATAAGACTTGGGCTGGAGCACTGGCAAAATGTGATAGGTTTATTTAGTAAATTGTTGATGTACCTCTTTTCATTGTCATGCATTCACCTACTCCTATTTTTATTTTTCCTTATGGGCAAGCAAAGTGTCACTCCATTCTAATGCTTTGAGTTTGGCTTGCAGTTGCATAACACTCTTTCTGTATTTAATTGGATCTGGAAGCCTGTTTATAACTTGTGATAAGTGCTACGTAGTCTTGAACTCAGTTGCTTCAGTGACTAAGTTGAACATGCACGTGACAAATCTGAACCTGTAACGGATTAATACACTCAATGAAGTGAATATTTCTTGCACAACCAGTCAGCACTTCAGCACAAACAGTCAGGTAAGCTCTTCCCTTGCCGTCATTGTCTGCAGTGAACAGCAAAAGATCCCCTAACCATTTATCCTCATCTCATTCTAAAACTGCTGCCTTTTCAGATAACAAACGCCCAATATGCTTCGTGGTTCAACAGCCGATAGCAGAGTACCTAAAACAAACACAAGAGATAGACTGCGCATGTAGCAAATAGAAACCTTAAACAAGGCAACCTTTATTTGTGAGTGATGCTTAATTAATCATTAACGTATGCAGCCCCCAAATAACCTCACTTTGCGATCACTGAAATGTACTCAGCGAGGCACTAGGAGTTTAAGTTCCAGGCACTCAAACATCGGTCACTTGAAAATTGAAAATTTTATTTATGTAGACTGGGACTGTATTGATTTAATTTAACACTCAAATTACAAAAAATAACTGCCAAAATTGTACAATGAATCAAAGGTGCTGAAACAACCAGTGAGGTCCTGTACAAATGGTTCAAATGGCTGTGAGCACTATGGTACTTAACATCTGAGTTCATCAGCCCCCTAGAGCATAGAACTACTTAATTCTAACTAACCTAAGTACATCACACACATCCATGCCTGAGGCAGGATTCAAACTTGCGACCGTAGAGGTCGCGGGGTTCCGGACTGAAGCGCCTAGAACCGCTCGGCCACAACGGCTGGCTGGTCCTGTACAATGAAATGATAATACATCCTACAAGAAGGTGGCGATGCCCAAGTACTGACGGTGCTGCTCCGCAGAACTTACGACTAAGTTCGTGAAGCATTGGCGGTACTACAATATCCAGAGAGGCACTAATTAGACTCTATATAACAGTTTTCGAAATGTTACAACAGTATACAGAAAGGCATTTATTAGATTGTGTTACATGATGTTATAGTTTACTAGGCGACAAGCGGAAAAGGGTGGAGCGATTGACTGAGTCGAGACAACATTAAATTTTTTAACATTTATTAAGATCGTAGTGCACACAGAAAGTGGTCACTGTAGACCATACAAAACAATTCTCATTACAGTTATCCAGTAGAGGGAAGTCTCTAGTTTTTTTCTTTATTTTCCTTCTTTGAAATATGAAATCTTGAAACATTTCCAAACCAATAATGATAATAAGGTACACACTTTACCGTGTAAAATTCAACACTTTATGCCACTTTTTAAATAGCACATTCCTTTTGGAAATTTCAGTTGTGTTCACCTAACGTAAACTAATAATTAACTGCCTCATAAGACACAAATAAGCATAACAAAACCAAAGATAAAATCCTCAAGAGTACAAAGCATACCAAAGTTAACAAGTTCTAGTGAACAGAGAAGGAGTTTGTTTCACAATTTGTAGAGGAATTAAAACGGTCACTAGCTGATATTAATCCTCATAGAATTTACACTTATACGTAATTAGAAACACAACAGAGATTAAGCAACGTCTGGTCGTGTCCCTGCCACTTCTTTGTCACATGACGTGCCCGTATCTTGGTCTTTCTACCTCATACAAGACAATACCAGCTCTTACACCTCAAACAGCCCAGTATTAGAGATAAGAAGTACCAATAACATCTAGAAGCCAAATAAGTCGCACAATTCAACTCCAGTCACTTGTTACTATAGACAATGCAAGCGGCCTTAAACCAACTTCATTAATAAACAACCTGAGACAAGTGTGCATCAGTTAGTTCGGTAAAAAGTAACACAGCACACTTCATAATTCTCTTTGGCAAAACAGTTATATAGCAAGCTAATCTCTAAGTAAGACGCGGCACTATCTACAGAATAGAAAGTTTAACCACAAGGTTCAACAGTATGATGTTGACGCACTACAGTCTGATGACGAGATAGAAGAAGAAACAAGAGTCAACAGAAAGAGACAGTGAATCCGGTATTAGATCAGAATCAGAATTTACAAGAACTTTGGGCGACTTAAGATCAAACAAGACAGAAGGAATATGTACATTTCTAAATTCATTGGAATAACTACCAACAATACGACTATTGATGTTGGTATGTAGAAAGTATGGAACTGGCGATATAGCATCACATTTTCGGAAAAATTAGATTCACACAATTCCGTAGAGAGTAACAGCCGATAAGTATATGAGCTCATGTTTCCAGGGGACAGGAGTAATGTACAGAAGAACGGAAAAGAAAATTGAGGACATGTTAGATGACGACCAGTTTGGCTTTAGGGAAGGTAAAGGCAGAGGAAAAGCTGTTTTGAAGTTGTGGTTGATAATGGAAGTAAGACTAGAGAAAAATCAAAGCCCGTTCAAAGCATTTGTCGATCTGGGCAAAGCGTTAGACCATTTCAAACCGTGCGAGGAATTCCAAATACTGAGAAGAATATGGGTGAGCTATAGAACAAGACGAGTAATATAAAAACGTCAAGAACCATAAGGGAGCAATAAGAATGGAAGACCAAGTACGAAGTGCTCGAACTGAAAAGGGTGTAAGACAGGTATACAGTCTTCCGCCCCTACTCATCAATCCATCGATCGAAGATATAGTGACTGACATAAAAAAAAGATCAAAGAGTGGGATTAAAAGTCAAGGTGGAAGGACATCAATGACAAGATTCACACATGAATTTACTATTCTCAGTGGAAGCGAATAAGAATTATACGACCTGTTGAACACAAGGAAGTGTCTAATGAGTACACAATATGATTTGAGAGTAAAGCGTAGAATGACGAACGTAATGAGAAGTAGCAGAAATTAGAACAAAAACAAACGTAACAACACAATCTGGGATCACGAAATAGACTAAATTAAGAATTTATGCTATCTGGGCGGCAAAATAACCCATGATAGACGGAGCAAGGAGGGCATAAACAGCAGGCTATCACTGACAAAAAGGGCAATGATGGCTAAGAGAAATCTACTAGTATCAAACGTACGTTTGGAGCAAAGAATAGTAACGTAGTGAAATACCGACTGTGCGAAAACTGGAACAGAAGAGAATAGAAACACTTCATGATGCTACAGAAGAACGTTGAAAATTAGGTGGATTGATGAGGCAAGGAATGAGGAGGGAAGGAAAATGTGGTAAACACTAACGAGAAGAAGGGACATAATGGTAGGACAAATGGTTCAAATGGCTCTGAGCACTATGGGACTCAACTGCTGTGGTCATAAGTCCCCTAGAACTTAGAACTACGTAAACCTAACTAACCTAAGGACATCACACACATCCATGCCCGAGGCAGGATTCGAACCTGCGACCGTAGCGGTCGTGCGGTTCCAGACTGTAGCGCCTTTAACCGCTCGGCCACTCCGGCCGGCATGGTAGGACATCAGAGATAAGTTCCTGGCTACTAGGGGGAGCTACACAGAGTAGAAACTGTAAAGTAAGGCAGAGATTGGAATACATAGAGCAAATGGTTGAGGAAGTGTGTTGCAAGTTCTGTTCTGAGATGGAAAGTTTGGCACACGAGAGTAATTCGTGGCGGTCTGCATCACATCAGCCTGAAGACGGATGGAAAAGTCTCCAGTAACAAGTCCATCCACCAACTCCTCGCTACTGTAAATACTAGTACTGTCAAAGAGCCAAAATTCTGTTCATACGAAATTAATAATGAAGCCTACGAATCTCAGTATGGATTCATATGCACAGGCACACACAAACACGCACATTAGGTCATGCTTGCAGTCTAATAATCGCAATACAAAATTTAATACATTTCTTGTCCTTAAAAATACAATCGCAGGTTCCCAGCGTGTAAGAAAAATAATGCTTCAAACGAGGATATTCTGCTCACGACATCGATGTGCCATATAA
Source organism: Schistocerca serialis cubense (assembly GCF_023864345.2). Classification (NCBI taxonomy): domain Eukaryota; kingdom Metazoa; phylum Arthropoda; class Insecta; order Orthoptera; family Acrididae; genus Schistocerca; species Schistocerca serialis. Next base: position 542,603,781 of record NC_064641.1, on the reverse strand, counting down.
AGGGTGTTCCCGTAAGAGCATGCTAAAATTTAACAGGACGTAGAGGATGCTCCACTGAACAATTTGAGGTAGGGAACCTGGGGTCGGAGAAGCTACCTTAAGGAGATAATAGCAGTGAAAAAAAATGATCGTATGGCATTGTTGGATGGGAGGTCACATGCGGGGAAGTTCGGCCGCCGTATTGCAAGTCCTTTTTAGTTGACGCCACTTCGGCGACTTGCGAGTCAATGATGATGAAATGATGATGAAGAACACACAACACCCAGTCATCACGAGGCAGAGAAAATCCCTGACCCCGCCGGAAATCAAATCCGGGACCCCGTGCGCAGGAAGCGAGAACGCTACCGCAAGACCACGAGCTGCGGACCATAACAGCAGTAAAATGATATTACTGTGTATTTTTTATTTACAATTGTTACAGTCAACTGCAAATATCATCATAGACACAACAAACGTACCATTTGTACTGTATCTTAGAAAATATGCTGAAACTGACGGCCATCAACTTCAGTGCAAACATGACATAGGCGAACAAGATTCTGACGCACCGCAACAAATATCCCTAGTGTGTTTCGAATCGCATCACAGGCCGCTACAATTCTGGGAATTAATTCCTTCTCGGTATCCACAGTGACTTCAGATATCTGCACAGGAAATAATCTTAAGGATTCAGGTCACATTACCTGGCAGGCTCTCCCCTTCCAATCCATCGACCAGGAAATACAGCATTGACATGGTTGCGTACGTCCACACTGAAATGAGGCGGTGCACCGTCATGGTGTATCCACATCCTCTCACGAACAGCCTAGGGTACGTTCTCCAACAAACTAAGAAGAGCTCTTTGCACGAACCTCAAGTACAGGTGGCCATTCAGAAGGCCAGATAGAAGTTATGGTCCAGCGAGATTGTCACCTACAATACCCCACCAGATATTCACAGTGACTCCACTACAGCGTGTTGGTTTTCCTGAACCCACACATTGCTTTCCCTTCTGTTCGAGAAGTAGACGGGTTTACTTCCAAATCTCCTTAACGTAGCTTCTTTGAACCCTCAAATTCTTCAGTGAAGCGTTCTATATGTCCTGTTAGATTTTTGCACACTTTTATGGAAACAACCTTTATACCTGGTATGAACAATAAACAACACTCATGGTACAATCCTCTCTCTGCTCACTGTACACACTACATAGCTCAGTCGAGTTTGGTTTGATCCAGCTGACAGAAAATCGGTGTGGACCACTAAAGCACACTCATAGAGCTATTTTGAAACTGAGACCTATGTCTAAAATCTTTCCTGGAGTCACCGTCGTATCTCTCCACCAACAAAGACACCACCCACACTTCAGGTTTTTTGGGTTCACACTGTTTGGCCACAACTCTTGTCAACCGTTTGTGATTCCAATATCCGACCTCCATGGCTCACTTCCTTTTCTGTTGGTTACCCACTGACTGATCCAGCGTCACAACTTCGTCTTGCCACACCCACCCATGTGACCCAGGCATATACGTCATTCCTTGGCTGGTGCTACCCTCAGAGTTGCCAGCTGCTAGCTTCATTGATTCTGGCAGAGGAAGAAGTTGTCATTGTCACTTCTGTTCGTCTGCTGCCACTTCCAATCTCGGCCATTTCACCAGGCTCAGCCCCACCCAACTTTGACTAATGGTAATGCACCAGAGTCTTTCTGGCCACTGAAATCGCCACAACACATTAGATGTAGTTTGTAATAACAGAGGCGATGACTGCCCTCATCTGTCTTGCGTTAACCCATCTCACCTTGGAGCGGCGCTAGCTGCACTTTAGATGCCACTGACTATACACTCTGGGCAAATGCTAGTGACAGAGTGAATCAAAGTCTCACAGCATAGACTCCCCCTCGCACAACTGGCCACTAGCTTTCCAGAAACTTTAAATATGCAAAAGAAAATAAACACACTTATAAAGAAAACGATTAAAAACATGCCTGCTACCGATGCAGTAGTAAAAACAATTCATATACTGAGTTAAAGGAAGATCTTTTGTCTGGACCTCCCCTGTCGCAACCAGCCCAACAGTCCATGTCGCACACACGACATACATACACAGGAGGATGACACCAAGGACATACAACAAACATGACAAGCTGTGGAAACATGCTGCCCAGACACACGGTTACTAGCCAACAATGTGGTGACACAAGAAATTACTACTGATCTTGCATGACTTACACTGTGCAGCGACTGCGCAACGTCATGCACTGGTCTCGCACGAGAAAGGAAATTCCGACGTTGAAGAGAAAAAAATACCCTACTACCAAGGGGATGCAACAACATCGATACTTCCATGTCTCATGATCCAACCACCACTTTCTGTCAGTAAACAACACGATATTTTGCAGAGACCACACGCTATTAGGTATCAAATCTATTGAGAATTCCTGACTGCTCATTAATCCAGCAACTTGATGGGGTAACCTGGCGAATTACGTTCTGCACGTTCTATCCTCCTGCTCTGACACCGTTACCTTGTCTGTTTGATTTACTTCTCCTAATAACAGGCTGAAATCCATCTGACTAACCAGTGCAGATCAGTCCACTAATAAATCACTAATTTTTATTCATGTTACCTTTTTTTGTAATTCACAGAGAGATAACCTAATTTGCCCTTCTTTCTTTAACAACAACGTTTCATTGGCCCATTGACGCAATGCGTGCCCCAGCTTACAACTTGCAGTGTGAACACCATTTCGACTGGGGCTATGAGTGTCAGTTTGCAGAACGAATGGTTCAAATGGCTCTGAGCGCTATGGGACTTAACATCGGAAGTCATCAGTCCCCTAGAACTTAGAACTACTTAAACCTAACTAACCTAAGGACATCACACACATCCATGCCCAAGGCAGGATTCGAACCCGCGACCGTAGCGGTCGCGAGGTTCCAGACTGAAGCGCCTAGAACCGCTCGGTCACACTGGCCGGCGTTTGCAGAACGGAGGGGGGGGGGGGGGGGCAGGGATGATGATCAGTTTACCATGTGGTGAATGGTGGTCAGTTTACAGCAAACTGACAATCATTCCCCACCCTATAAAATGACTATTATGTCCTACGTTGTAAAATGACTATCATTTAACGCTAGTCGCTCTGTGAATTGAACATCATTCATCCCTCTGTACACTGGCCAACATTCCCCCACCCTGTAACTTGTCATCTGACATACACACCTCTGCGAAGTCCCTCTGACACTATAATGTTTACTTAGGCAACAATATTGTAATATAGTAAACAAGACCGCGCAGGATTAGCCGAGCGGTCTCGGCGCTGCAGTCATGGACTGTGCGGCTCGTCCCGGCGGAGGTTCGAGTCCTCCCTCGGGTATGGATGTGTGTGTTTGTGCTTAGAATAATTTAGGTTAAGTAGTGTGTAAGCTTAAGGACTGATGACCTTAGCAGTTAAGTCCCATAAAATTTCACACACATTTTGAACATTTTATTAAAGAAGGAAAGAAACGAACAAAATGTTCCCTATTAGCTGGTACCCCGGTAGGTGACGCCCACTGCACTTTGGAAACACGTCTTAATAAGTATCATATTGCTGACTGATCATGTTTTTATGTAGCAACGTGCTGGAAGAAATCTCAGTTCGCTCAGTCAATGTCACGAATAGACATACTGAGGTCTGGGCATGCACATTGATTCAGTCTCCGACTATGTCGCAGTTTGCCAAGTAGAAGTAAATGCATGTGCATGGTAATGACAGTCACCTCATCAGTTCACCAACTAGCACGACCCAATAGTATCTAGGGGACCAATGGCACATGCCTTGTCAATTGAGCATCATTGCCTCCCACCCAACAGTATATTTCACAACATGATGATGTGACTTGTCGAACTAGCTGGAAGTCTTTGTGATTAATTGTAACAGTTCGCAACTATACGGAACTATTTGGAAGTTGCTTAATGATTTAAGAGAGCCTCTTCTAAAGTATGTACTTATGGTTATTTGGTGTAATGGTACTATCTTAGCAGAATGCTACTTCAGTTCGGAACACCTATTCGTTTGTGTCAAATATCACAGAATTACATTATTAGCATAAGATGACAAACGTAATTACTGCAAGATAAAATTAATACCGTACCACCAAGTCGCCATAATGTTTGAGTGACTTTCAAAGCATAGAAACCTTCGTTTTAACCTATATGGACAAGTATTGCTGCTGTTCCGTACGCTATTTCTTTGAAATGTCATGGAGGATCCAATCTGTAGCAGCAGAAGATTACAAACCTTTTGAAATGCAAGATGAAGTTAATACCCGAAAGTGTACAACTGCTGTGAAGAACTCAACTGCAGAATGATAAGTTACACATGAAAACATTAAGACTTCTAACAGCAATCAAGTGTTTGGATAAATGAGTATGAACTTACTCCATTCAGCCAGCCCCTGGCTAACTTGTCAAATGAATGAAGAATGAATAAGATCATTATGATGAAGGAAACATCTTCATACTTCCAGAGGCCATGTTGGAAAATCAACAACTGATGTATCAACAGAATACGGCTGCAGGTGGTATTCATTCTCATTATATTGTTGCGCTAAATGCATTCCAGGCATGGTAAGATGTGCCGGTGTGGATGAATGGTGAATTAGCTGAAACTGCCTTTTTTTCCAGCACAAGTTGTAGGATATGTCAACATGGTGGGATTAACGCTGTTTACGTTGCGAACTGTCATCGACAAGCGTACTGTAAACTACAAGTTAGGTCAGCAGTAGTGCCCATGTGTGTTTTGCAATGTTGCAGAAACAATTACTTTTCATTTTATGAATTTAATGGGTGGTATTAATGCATGATAAGGATTCAAAATACGCTCGTGTAAAGATCTATAATTTATTAAAGTAGTACCAGTAAGTAAGCCAAGCGTATTTTAATAAATAATACAAATATTTCAGATGTGTAAATGTTTAATTTGAGGGGTCATTGTGCTTGCATTGTGATACGGTCTTCGAACTCTGGTTGTTAACAAGTGCTGCTCAACCTAAAAGTTTTATCCGTAGACACAAGCCATGTGTCTCAACTTTTAATCCCATGGAATTAATTAATTTATTTATGGTAGTAGTGTCATGAGGGTTTTGTACTCTAAACCTTACATCTTTGGAAAAATATATAATTTTTTTCTTTTTTTTTTTTTTTTTGCTGAAAATTTCGAAGTTTCGTTTGGAATCATAGCTCTTTAGTTATACATGTGTATTACGACAAGCAGCTTTCATGCAGGCCGTACGTTGTACGCGGTAAACTATAAATATTTTCGCATTAGTGGCAAAGAATTTATTTTCGAGATATTGATGCTACGCTACGCTTGTTACACCAATGTCTCTGTATATGTTTCGTCCACTGTCTTGTTCGATTGTTGTCTTTGGTCGTGTTACGATGAATGTACACATGGCAGAAGATCTTGCTGCGTATTATGAAAATATGTAGTTTAGTTGTAGTTAATAATAGAAAATCTCGTCAAAACACCTTCTTCTTTATTAAAATATAGTTTCAACAGGTTTGTCTTCTGGCTATGCTATGCGTCAATTTGGTGTTTTCACGTAATGTATTTTTATCAGATTTTGAGGTTATTTAATAGTTATCTATGGGACATTCAGTTATAGAGAGCCTTGGCTCCATAGTTTCGATTAGCGAATATTGCATCCTTCATTGCAGAATTTTAGCCTACATAATCTGAACTAGTCCCAACCAATTATAACAAAAAACAATCGTCGCCAAAAATATCATCAGTTAAAATTTTTATTGTAGAACATTATCTTCGAACACACAACTGATACTTGCTGAGGTATAGCAGTACTGAAAAATTTGTAAAACTGTTAGCTGATGACGGAACATTTTATGAAGCAGCAATAAGACAACATAAGATTGAACTTTCAACACCATTAACGTAGTTTAGGTGTGAAGATGCCATTGTAATACTTGACTAGTGTTGGATTTATTTGTGAATATATTTTATTTAATAATTTATAAATTATAAATAAAATAATAAAATTTATAAATTTATAATTTATTTGTGAATATATTTAATCTGAAGGTCGATTGTGCCTTACACCAAATGTAGACCCAACAGTGGAGTCAGTTACATTATTACGCTAGCTGGCAATTATTCAGACTGATTTGCTTCAGTGATTGGCTGTTTAGCAAAGTACAGGGTTATTACAAATGAATGAAGCGATTTCACAGCTCTACAATAACTTTGTTATTTGAGATATTTTCACAATGCTTTGCACACACATACAAAAACTCAAAAAGTTTTCTTAGGCATTCACAAATGTTCGATATGTGCTCCTTTAGTGATTCGGCAGACATCAAGCCGATAATCAAGTTCCTCCTACACTCGGCGCAGCATGTCCCCATCGATGAGTTCGAAAGCATTGTTGATGCGAGCTCGCAGTTCTGGCACGTTTCTTAGTAGACGAGGTTTAAACACTGAATCTTTCACATAACCCCACAGAAAGAAATCTCATGGGGTTAAGTCGGGAGAGCGTGGAGGCCATGACATGAATTGCTGATCATGATCTCCACCACGACCGATCCAATCTCCTGTTTAAGAAATGCCGAACATCATGACGGAAGTGCGGTGGAGCACCATCCTGTTGAAAGATGAAGTCGGCATGAGCCAATTTTACAGCATGTCCGGATACACGTGTCCTGTCACTGAAAACAAGTTTCTCACTGAACGCATCCTCTTCCATGAGCTGTTGCAACCGCGCCGAAAATTCAAAGCGTTTGACTTTGTCGTCGGGTGTCAGGGCTTGTAGCAACTGTAAACGGTAAGGCTTTTGCTTTAGCCTTTTCCGTAAGATTTTTCAAACCGTCGGCTGTGGTACGTTTAGCTCCCTGTTTGCTTTATTCGTCGACTTCCGCTTACTACGTGTAACTTGCCCGCACGCGTTCAACCGTTTCTTCGCTCACTGCAGGCCGACCCGTTGATTTCCCCTTACAGAGGCATCCATAAGTTTTAAACTGCGCATACCATCGCCGAATGGAGTTAGCAGTTGGTGGATCTTTGTTGAACTTCATCCTGAAGTGTCGTTGCACTGTTATGACTGACTGAAGTGAGTGCATTTCAAGCACGACATACGCTTTCTCGGCTCCTGTCGCCATTTTGTCTCACTGCGCTCTCAAGCGCTCTGGTAGCAGAAACCTGAGGTGCGGCTTCATCCGAACAAAACTTTGAGTTTTTCTACGTATCTGTAGTGTGTCGTGACCATATGTCAATGAATAGAGCTACAGTGAATTTATGAAATCGCTTCAATCATTTGTAATAGCCCTGTATTTTAGCCAAAATGTGTTTTCTGTAGTTATAAAGTATGTCAGTTTAATTTATCTGCATCACCTGATTTATATCTAACTGGATACGTCATATGTCTGTGCAGCATGTCATTTTGTAGCCACATCTGTTTAGCCATGAAAATAATATTGAGGCACGTACTCCTAGACACGGAAGAGATGCTTTAATGTCGGTCTGGTTGATGTGTGTTTATGTGTGTCTGAAAGAACGAGGGAGAGAGAGAGAGAGAAATAACAGTGTGACACTTGATGTAAACATTGCATTTTTTGAATTGCTGACATATATTTGGACACATTTTACGCTTGAAAAGTACAATGTGACACACTGACAAACATCATAGAACAATCAAGATATGAAAAATAGTTAATTTGAGAATCTGTTGTGCCTTACCCGATATACGAGGGTTGTACAAACGTCGAACTTCGCAAGGGCATTATCGCTGCTTAGCTGTACGTTCGTGGTGTAAACATTGGTAAGATGGGTAAACTTGGGGTACACAGTGACTGGTTGTTTCCTTTTAATTCCCTATAAAGGATTAGAATGTGATTGGCTGTTTTGTTTTAAGGACCACCGCCATTCCAAGAAACGAGAAGCGGCTTCTTGGAATATGAATGACCTCATTGTTAAGGAGGGTGTCGTGTTATAGATGGGAGCCGTGACTGCTCTCTTCTTGGATTGAAACGTCATGGGTAGGGCCATTACATGAGCCACGTAATTCCACAACGTATGCGAAGTGCACTGGATAGTTAGTAGATATACTAGTCTTTCCAAGGAGCAAGGACTAACTATCTGAGGTTATGTTTAGGCCCACTAGTCTCCAAACACAGGTTTGGAAAAGAGATGATCCTGAAAGCCCCAGAAATGATGACACATGACGACAAACTTTTCTTTAAATATAAGAGTCTACTAGGTCACGGACACTTAAAGGTTCTATAAAACTGTAGCAGATATAACATCAACAGCGTTTCGAGTTAACAACAGTGCCTACAAAACTTAACTCGGGAAAGATAAATACAGAAAGCTATAGGCTATAAAGGCAACATACAAATTTATCGTTTAAAAAATTAAAACCTTCCCTGTTAACATATTCGCCGTCCTGTTTATCAGCTACAGCTAACGGGATATCATTGGAAGTCTAGGAGAGTAAGAGTAATTCACGAACATTGTACATGATGCATTGCTATTGACGGTATAGTATTAATAGCTATGGTACAGACAACCGCCTTTAGGCACTACATTAAGGGACAACGTTCTTTTGTACAATGTAGCTCACTCGACATTTAAACTGTTTTGATAAGAGATTTACGTGTATGATGTCTGTGACGGTGTACGCCTGAGAGCCGATTTGGATGCTCTCTCGATTGGCGGCCAGTATCTGTGAAGCGATTTGGACTGCATGGCGGCACCTTGTTACACGCGTCGCTCCGGAGCCAGAATGTTGATCGGGACGTGGCCTAATCTGGTTGTCTTGCTTGTTTCGTCAATAAGCTATGTTCAGCTTGCTAGAAAATTGCTGCACCGGGTTACTAGAGCTGTTGTTCAATCATACAAGGTGAAGGTTTTCGGTACAAACTGTTTCTATTTATTATTCGTTGACACAAAGAGACTAAGGTCGACACCTTAAGCAAACACATGACTGACAATTAAAATAGACGCAATCTACAGCGACAAAGTACCCAAACATTCGTGAAGTAGCATAACACGAGGAAAATAACTTCATTCACTAGGAACTTATCCTTAATACATAATTAATCAGATAAATCACTGCTTTACAAAAGTCACGTCAAACAACAGCCTCGCATTGCATCACGGAACAAGAATTCAATCATAAAAGGCACTGCGCCATTAATTGTAGGCCCAACAGAAATCTTGCCATGTTTTATCAACGTATACATCGAAAATTCGAGAATGACAGCGGTTAGCTCAACAAAATGACATAAGTCACCAGTATACTCAACCTTTCACTCGTCGTAACGAAAACTGCTCTTCCGTTAGCCTTTCCCCACTTTCAGTGGTTGTATACTTTGGATGTATGGAGACAGACACCATCTGCTACTCTAGACAGACAATACCTCTTGTTGGTAGCACATGGTTACCAATGTTTGCCATAGTCGGCCCCACTGCGTTGCTGCTTCTCCACAATATACAATCCAACTTCAGGAGGCTGCTCGTAAGATTCCTTACAGGGTATTTAGGCTCGGATTAGGGAATAAAATCGGCCCTCTCCATTTTGAAGGAACCAATCTGACATTTGCTTGGAGCGATTAAAGTAAATCATTGAAAAGCTAAATCCGGATAGCCATTGTTGTTGTTGTGGTCTTCAGTCCTGAGACTGGTGTGATGCAGCTCTCCATGCTACCCTATCCCGTGCAAGCTTCTTCATCTCCCAGTACTTACTGCAACCTACATTCTTCTGAATCTGCTTAGAGTATTCATCTCTTGCTCTCCCTCTACGATTTCTGCCCTCCACGCTGCCCTCCAGTGCTAAATTTGTGATCCCTTGATGCCTCAGAACATGTCCTACTAACCGGTCCCTTCTTTTTGTCAAATTGTGCCACAAACTCCTCTTCTCCCCAATTCTATTCAATACTTCATCATTAGTTATGTGATCTACCCATCTAATCTTCAGCATTCTTCTGTACCACCACATTTCGAAAGCTTCTATTCTCTTCTTGTCCAAACTATTTATCGTCCATGTTTCACTTCCATACATGGCTACACTCCATAGAAATACTGTCAGAACGACTTCCTGACACTTAAATCTATACTCGATGTTAAGAAATTTCTCTTCTTCAGAAACGCTTTCCTTGCATTTGCCAGTCTACATTTTATATCTTCTCTACTTCGACCATCATCAGTTATTTTGCTCCCCAAATAGCAAAACTCCTTTACTACTTTAAGTGTCTCATTTCCTAATCTAATTCCCTCAGCATCACCCGACTTAATTCGACTACATTCCATTATCCTCGTTTTGCTTTTGTTGATGTTCATCTTATATCCTCCTATCAAGACATTCCGTTCAACTGCTCTTCCAAGTCCTTTGCTGTCTGTGATAGAATTACAATGTCATCAGCGAACCTCAACGTTTTTATTTCTTCTCCACGGATTTTAATACCTACTCCGAATTTTTCTTTCATTTCCTTTGCTGCTTTTTCAATATACAGATTGAATAACATCGGGGAGAGGCAACAACCCTGTCTCACTCCCTTCCCAACCACTGCTTCCCTTTCATGCCCCTCGACTCTTATAACTGCCATCTGGTTTCTGCACAAATTGTAAATAGCCATATGTGAAACTAAACCGCCGTCCTCCTGAATGCGACGAAGGAAAGAAAAGGTTTTGCGAAGCCAGTGGACAAACGCTCTGTGTGCATTCGAAAGTTCACACTGTTCGGTGTTTGACGAATGTGGTTGTGGTAACAATTAGCATGACATTAGGTCTGATACGGCAACATAACTGCAAGACGTCATTTGATGTTTGATGATGATCTTGGACGAACAGTTGGACAAGTCGAAGCTGGTCGAAGTGTCACTGCTGTGGCCACAGTAATGGATGCGTCAAAAAGCACCATCTCGCAATTATAAAAAGCCGCTGAAGGTGGTAATATTACGCGACGTCATACCTGTGGTTTTAGCGGACCACCACGCCGCAAGAGGGTCGATACGTAGGCTTAGTGGCGAGAAGGAACAGATATCTCATTCCTTGGCATATCACTTCGGACGTTGCGTTGTTAACCGTACAAGTGTCTCTGCCAGAAATATTCCCAGCCGAATAAATCAGGCTGTTTTGTATGCTCGGATGCCTGTAAGTGCATCCCACTTCAACTACGCACCATTGAGAATTTGTTCGTTCGTGTAGGGAGCATGTTAGTTGGGGTTAGCAACAGCGGTCCAGAGTGATGTTACGTTTTGGTGTTGCAATTTTTTCCGTCATTGTATAATGCTACAAGTAATCAAACAGAAATTATAATTTAAAAGCATAAAAACGTAATACTCAAAAATTTGTAAGAAAAGCATGTAGTAAACATAAATTCTAACCGAAAAAATTGCATATTCTTACCGTTTCTTTTCCTCTTCGAGCATCTAAAATGAGCCCACTTCCGAGAGTTTACGTACTGCACCCTTTCCTCTCCAGATCAGCTGCATAAAACAGTCTATGCATGACGGAAACATTTAACGTCATCTTAGTCGCTCTAAAATTCATTGTCTTGAAATGGAAGTCGTTTGAATGAGCAGTTTGTTTCTGGCATTTTGAAGCTTTTTGATCATGAGTTGTATTCCTTTCATTTAAAATCTTTTCTCTTTGCTCTTTCCGGATGTCTCGTGGAAGTTTTCTTCAAGCGAGCCTTAGAAGACTGGCGTACCAACTGAGGTGAAAAAGCTGAAGCCTCAGATGTTTGCAGCAACGTTGTACTGCGTTGTTTCTCAAGGAAGACAAGTACACTTGTCGTCTAGGCAACACGGATAAATTGGCAGCAACATATCATGCACTGGCACCACAAACCGTCAAATTCGGTTCTGTGATACTATGGTTTTATGTATGTCTAAACATTACCATGCTAGGACGTACTGAGAGGCCATAAAATAGAGAACCACCAAAATAATGTTAACAGAAATTTTGGAGAATTAAAATTAGAGAAGTTGTGGGCCTTAGTGCTAAATAAAACAGCGTCAATTTTCTCGACTAAAATTTCCGTAGCACACGTCAGCTCTTAGTCTCGATGCACACGAGCGAGTAACAGCCGTGCGTGTTCACAGCCATGTCGAGGTGTCGGTTACCCTTTCAGCGCAGGGGTGGCGGCATCGCAGCGATAAGTGCGCAGTAGCACTAGATTCGAAGTAAAACAGCACCCACGTAGCGAGAGGGAAGCGGGCAGAGTTTGCTTATTTCGTTTATGAATGCATTAAGAAAAGCAACAGAATGTTTTGAGCTCACCCAACGATCAGTTCACGGATGCTGAAATGAGCATTCGTGACACTGTTTATCGATTTAACAGAAGATGGGGCTAGATTCGTGATTTTCGAATGAATGTACAGATGTTGGATGAATTAGTAGTAAAACAGCAGCTATAACGTCAACTATTCACCTTTTCCAGATATCTGGGTAGTGGCTGCGCTTAACTGATCTGCATTATCAGTAGGCAGTCGGATACACAACACTGAAGGAAATAGTAACGGAAGTTTGTAAGGCTGTGTGGGGAGTCTTGCACGAAAGACCATACAAAAATTCGCAGAATAAAGGTGGCTGAAATATATGCCAAGGGACTTGGAAAGCTGGTGGTCTAGACAATGAAATCGCATCAACTCAATGAGGAAGTTCAGTTAACAGCAGCTAGAAGAAATGTTTTCCCTTATTACTTTACAAAGACGATGCTGGAAAAGTACCATGCAAGACAAATGCATTTCAGTATGGTCAGTGCCAATTTATACCCTAACTTGAAAGACTATTCAGTCTCTATCACTACTCAAATGTGTACAACGACGTATTTTGTGGCTGCAGTATAATAAAGCACTGATTACTCTGAACCGCCTGAGGTAACAGCAGTTATTGTTAACTGAAGATAGACACTCAAGTGCCGAAGTGGCGTAAAATTGAAAGCGTAGTACCATGCTGCTGATGCTACACGACTCTTTTTTCATTCAGATGAAAGGGCTCGCCAGGGAGAAAAACATTTCCTGGTTAGCACACAAACTCAAAATAGTTTAACAATGATATTTACTTATATCATTTCTCTCCTGATTCTGTTTCACCGCAAAACTCTCAGTAAATCTCTCACTCTTGAGTCCATGCGACTCTGTTCTTGATTCTAACATGATACTCCTTGCGACATGTGTCCCATATTTCAGAGTATTTTTTCACCCATTTAATGAACGATTCCACTTCCAAATCGACTACATCTATGGTGACTGACGGTAGGAGTTGCGAACCAGTGTGCACTGACCCATTCACGAACAAAGACTGCTGGTACGTGGTGATCGGCGAGAGCGCAGCGATGGAGCAGTGTTAACATGCTTTGCCGAGGTGCGACAGCGGTGTGCGGCTGAGACGTACACCCCGCGGTGACAAGGGCTGCTTAGTCCCGCATGCGAGGTCTGGGTGTGGTCTGCGGTCGCAGGATTGCACAGAGGGCAGTGGTCTGACGACATCACGAACCAGTCATTGCGAGAATCCGTGTAACGGTTCGGCCTGCTGAGCTTCTCTGAGCATGTAGCTGCTTTCTGAGCCGTTACAGTCTCATATTACGTCTCCAGCATTGGAAAACAATTATTATGTTCATAAATATGTCGTGGACCATGGACCTGTGTCCATAAAACAAAAATCACCAATAACTCAAATATCATTGTTAGATTAGTTTAAAGTTGACAATAAGATTTGCTAGACTCATTCAATTGTTTCTCCTTTACTGAAGTTTAGCGATCAATGCTTGGGATTGTTGCCCAAGCGAGAGAGGCCCGCTACACCACCTCAGGACACAGCGTGGTGTAATCTTGGAAGAGCTGACTACTCTTGCCTTCAATTGTTTGCCACTAATGTGTCTCCAGACGAGTAGCGACTTTGAAGCCCTGTCTGACATCGAATGGTCTCCCTCTGCATCCAACTGGGCATTGGCACCTACGTATGAAGCGCTAACGGAAACCAGCTAACGTGACGTCTCTGTCAGGCTGGCATCTACACTGAAGCGCCGAAGAAACTGGTATAGGCATATGTATTCAAATACAGGGATATGTGGAAAGGAAGAATACAGCGCTGCGGTCGGCAACGCCTATATAAGACAACAAGTATCTGGCGCAGTTGTTAGATCGGTTATTACAGTGACAGGTTATCAAGATTAAGTGACTTTGAATGTGGTGTTATAGTCGGTGCACGAGCTATGGGACACAGCATCTCCGAGGTAGCTATGAAGTGAGGATTTTCCCGTACGACCCTTTCACGAGTGTACCCTGAATAGCAGGAATCCGGTAAAATATCAAATCTCAGACATCGCTGAAGCCGGGATAACATCCTGCAAGAACGGGACTAACGACGACTGAAGAGAATCGTTTAACGTAAGAGAAGTGCAACCCTTCGGTACATTGCTGCAGATTTCAATGGTGGGCCGTCAACAAGTGACAGCGTGTTAACCATTTGACGAAAATAATGGATATGGCCTTTCAGAGCCGAAGGCCCACTCGTGTACCCTTGATGACAGCACGACACAAAGCTTTGCGCCTCGCCTAGGCCCCCTCAAACCGACATCAGACTGTTGATGACTGGAAACATGTTGCCTGGTCGGACGAGTCTCGTTGGAAATTGTATCGATCGGATGGACGTGTACGGGTCTGAAGACAACTTCATGAATCCACGGATCCTACATGTCAGCAGGAGACTGTTCAAGCTATGGAGGCTCTGTTATGGTGTGGGACGTGTGCAGTTGGAGGGATATGGCACCCATAATATATCCAGATACGAGATTGACAGGTGACATGTACGTAAGCGTCCTGGCGGTCACCTGCATCCATTCATGTCCTCTGTACATTCCGACGGACGTCGGCAATTCCAGCAGGACAATGCGACACCTCACACGTCCAGAATTGCTACAGGGTGGCTGCAGGAACACTCTTCTGAGGTTAAACACTTCCGCTGTGCCAAAACTCCCCTGACATAAGCATGATTGAACATATCTGGGATGCCTAGCAACCAGGTATTCAGAAGAGATCTCCACCCTCTTGTACTCTTACGGATTTATCGACAACCCTGTAACATTCATGGTGTCAGTTCCCTCCAGTACTACTTCAGACGTTAGTCGAGTCCATACGACGTCTGTTGCGGCACTTTTATTGACAAAAAAACTACAGGTGGGAGATGTAACACGAGCAACAATAAGTGCCATTCTGCTTTCTGATACTTAACATCACCACTTCAAAACATTCCCTTCACCATAGTTGGGGCTTTGTGTTATTAACAAACTTTCGTTTAAAATATTCGTGAACGCCTCACTTGGTAGTTTCTCTCTTGTAAGAGAATATAAGGTTAATCAATAAGAAGCGCACGAACCTGTGCTAGTCTGTGCGTGTATAACATATTAAATCGTCAATGAGGAACATATATATGTAGAGCTATTGTGTATTAGCCCAAATCACGTAATAAACATCTGGCGTATTAGTACACAGCAGATTTTACTAATGTGCTGTGTTAAGCAGACTTTAAAAACACTAAGGAAAGTAATAATAAACAAGAACTATTTCTTAAAGATATGAAACATTATCAGTGAGATTCAGTAATCATAGAGACAAACTGATACAGAAATATACTTGTAGGAGTAGTTTTGTAGTTTCATGACTTTAGGCTGGCATCACTGGGATGAGCAGCGAACAGCTGACGGATAAAAATTGTTTTGTTTACAACCTCAATATCGACTTTAAAGATGAAGTGTCTGCTTGAAGTTTCCACATTATCTGAACAATGTTCATTGGCGTTTTTGTTGATTTGTGAAGGTGATAAACCAGCTTAAAGCTTTCCTCGGATGATTTTACAGTATGGTTCAAGTTGTTTGAATAACGAAAATTTTTATAAGTGGAACAGCTCGAAAACGGTCGTACCTAAATGACTGACAAGCAGTGTCCCTTACGTCATCTGAAGTATCAACTCCTCAGCTTTAAAACGCCACTCTCGACATTAGTCGTGAAGACCAACGCGTTACTGTAGAAAACATATAGCAAAAACAGTTTTCATGAAGGTTGACTCAGTTCATAACGTTATCAGTAATAAGTTCAAGCACAGCAAACAAGTGCAAAGTAGGTACCGAAGAGTTAACTCAACAACGAGGGAAAGACCGTAAGTGTGTGCAGACTTGAAATAACGCTAAGAAAAGGAAGGAGACTCTTTCCTAAACGAAATTTAACGTGTGATGGAATTTGGGTTCACCATTTGGAGTAAGAGCCCAAAACAACATGGTATGGAAGCACATCCGCTCGCCTTATCGAAAGACATTCAGAACTCAAGCATCAGCTGTATAATTCATGATGACCGTTTTTTTTTTTTTTTTTTGGATGCGAAAAGTTCCTTTTGTATTAATTTGGAATATCGGCGCACAATAAACAGTGCCTACTACTCAGAAATGCTGATGAACAAAGTAAAGCCGGCAATTAGACAAAAACATCTATCTTTTCCTTGGATTTTCATTTATTTGATCTACTAAAGGAGGCAGTACGTGGAGAAAGATACACACAAGGAACTTCATCATTTCCGCTGGGCTGTCCCATGAAGTCAATGAGATTTGTAACACTATGCAATCATTGAGATAGCAGCAAATCATGTCACCGATTACAAAAGCCACTCACAGAGCACAAGACATAGTTTCTAGTACTTAGAAGCGCTCGCTCGCTTTCTTGCGCTCTGTCAAATGCCTTGTAAGATAATCACGATATCACGTTATTCCCTGAAGATAGTAATTTCTCATTCTGGTTTAACATAAAGATGACAACGCCGATACATTAGCAAGAAAATACATGATATTCATTGATACATATTTTTGTGTAATTTTGGAAACTGTCTAGCAGCAACACGGGTAGAAGGCCAATAATACCGTATGGTGAATAATAAATCTCTCATTTTATGTGTCAGTAAATTAGTCAAAGATTTATTTAGTATATTTAATTGCGGATTGACGCCAGGGACGTTTACCTGGAAGGAAAGTAATATGCTGGAAGTATATCAGGTCCAGCATTTTTATTTTCTGTGTTTCAGAGGCAAATGACATTGCTATCACTGGGTGGATTGCTTCAAATGGTTCAAATGGCTCTGAGCACTATGGGACTTAACATCTGTGGTCATCAATCCTCTAGAACTTAGAACTACTTAAACCTAACTAAACTAAGGACACCACACATCCATTCCCGAGGCAGGATTCGAACCTGCGACCGTAGCGGTCACGCGGTTCCAGACTGAAGCGCCTAGAACTGCACGGCCACACCGGCCAGCGGGGTGGATTGCTCGTTTGGTCAGTCTGCACTCATTTTCGTGTTTACTTGTGTTTCTTCTGCAGAGTAGAAGGAATATAAACGATAGACAAGTCGCGAAACACGTTCGCCGCCATCCAGTAATCTGAACACACATATTAAAAAGTGACTCGCGTTGTAGGAGCAATATATAGTTATCGCAGGTTCGTATTGCAGAAGCATCAACGCAACCATCAGTGTGTAGCTTTACTGCTTCAGGAACACTGAGGACAGCTCAATTGATCAAAACAAATGGAAAGTGGCTATGACGCCATGAGACTCATTCATAGTGTTAACAACTTTATTACTGCTAATTCACTGAACGGAGAATAGTGGTCCAGGATACAAAGAAACAGGGAATAAGAAAATAATACAGTACTAAACTGACTATAGCAGATGTTGAAATTGCCCACCAGTCATCTCTCGGCACTTCTGAGACCTGGTCAGCAAGTTGCTGAAGTCTGATCGAAGCTGGACTGCTGAGATTGCTGCAGACTCATCCGAAATGTTGTGCTGCAGTTCTTGAAGACTATGAGGGTCGTTACGGTACACCTAATAGCTGAGGGCTCCTCACACAAAGTAATCGCACACTGACGGATCAGATGACCTGGGTGGCCAGCTAGGGCCGCGACCAGACTGGCCTCTGCCAACAACTCTGTCAGACGAGAAGATTGTGTAAATGTACTCCAAGGTCGGCTGGCTGTATAGGCAGTTGGTCCCTCCCGTTGTGGTGTGGTTACATGCATACATTCACGTCCAGCCAGTTTTATTTGCCCCACCCCGTATATTTCCTGTCGTTCATAAATCTTACCTGAAACTAATACTTAGTGTCAAATATACTACTGGATGTGAAAGGTACAAGGAGAGAAAGAGCCACCGAAGGACTTTCAGGCTTAGGATATTCATTGTCCACTACATGAAGCGTTTGAATATTCATTACTGATAAAGATTCTTACAAAGACCCGCGGTTGTGGAAATCAGTCACACGTTAAAAAAAACCTTTGGGGCGATGAAAGTGATAGGTATTCACAAACAGAGTTCAAGAAAGTTCAGTCATACACTTTCCCGTACGAAAATTGATAAATTAAAAAAAATATGTATTCCTACTTCGAGTAAAGTTTTCTGTTAGCCTGCTATCCAAAGTAATATTAGTCGTGTAATTTTCACAGAAAAGTTCAAAGTTGTCTCAGGATCCTCGGAGTATGTTTCTCATCTTTATTTAACATATTTGTCTGACATTAGAAGCGTGATGAGTAAATTTTATTCCAGTTTGCAATGTACATTGACACTGAAATATAAAATTGCTGTGCGCTCGTCCACCGCTGTGTTAAAGGTCATCTAGTATTTTCTGTTAACTGTGTTTACAGATTCAGACTAACACACTTTGTATGGGCGTTTTAGGAGCTTCACAGCCCAGGATATTTCCAGAACACACGTTTATATCATACTGTGCGCTCGTCCACCGCTGTGTTAAAGGTCATCTAGTATTTTCTGTTAACTGTGTTTACAGATTCAGACTAACACACTTTGTATGGGCGTTTTAGGAGCTTCACAGCCCAGGACATTTCCAGAACACACGTTTATATCATGCTTTTAGCTTGTACCTATGTACAGTCGTGCTCAAAAGTATCCGAAAGACCTGAATTGCATTTCGCCTGATTCGAATTCAGCCCTCATAGCGCAGCTGTCTAGCAGGTTATTTAACATCTAACATCTTATCACAGATAAGACGGTTCTTCAGGCTTGTAAGCTCACATCTATTCCAATAAATGACACACATGAAATGTTACCACTCTCATTATTACGTCAGATAGGTAATTCACGCAGTAAGTTCGTCGTATTCACGATTTCCTCTTCAAAATAACATGCCGTACTTATTATTTTATCACACAATGTCAATAAAAATTTAAGTTATTCACGAGCAGCTAGTTGAGAATATGTATGAACTTCAAATGACACGACGAACCGTCTCGTTCTGCATATGGATTCAAACCCAGGTCATGCAGACTAAGCGAAGACTTCGTGGCTGACGGAAACTAACAGTCATTCCTGACTAGGCATACAGAGAGTGATATACCTCGATATCAGACAGTATCAGTTAGTAAATATCAACTTTAAATTACATAACGTAATCATTGTTAACGGACTCTAATTCCTACCCAGCATCTATTGTCCTTGTTAACGAACTGCGAGAGATGTTAAATATTGCTTCTTCACAAGTAACATACTTGAAATGCCGTGAGGTAAAGCTTTGTGTTGGACAGGTATCCCAACCCAGAACCTAATTGGACTGTCGTCGAAGCACAATCAACTGTGACATATCGGATTTTCTCAGCTGTAGCTAGATGTTTTAACTGAAATGACGAGACGAAGCATTAATTTTTTCTTTCCCAGGACTCCAATCTGGCACCTACCGCTGTTATATTATAGAGAAAACGAGCGTTAAAAATGGGTTTGTTACACCAGCAGCGAAATGTGAGCATGTTTGAACTAGAAATAATATGACGAAGAGTTCAGTGCTGATTGGGAATCGATCCCCACACATATCGTTGTTGACTGCACACAAAGAGACGTCAGCTACCGAATTTTTCTCCACCAGCAACTAGGAATAACATCCTTGAATTTACAATGATTTCGCAAACAGTCCTGTGTCTCACTAAGACTCACGAATGAAAATACATTAGAAATCAAAATTGTTACCCACCAGCAGATAGGTGTTTTCTTGCTAGAGCTTGATAATACACAATGAAAGCCTTAGTGCCGGGCCAGGATTCGAACCCTTTCACGCGCAATATGTGGAGATGTTGAGGAATCTGCTGTTTTGAGCAAACAACAAATTGCAGTCGAGCTGTATTGTCACGAAAGGATCAAATTCCGCGTTAAGGGCTGTCTCAGTTGCACTCCCAGATCAGAACCAATTATATCGACATACAGAATCTCAAATAAAAGATGGAATGAGTGTCCTGTGACCCTACATAGCGTTTGTTTCGTCACTAGAAATAAATAACTATTATGAGAAAGGTTACTGTTGATAGAGTGCATACATTCGACTCTATTTTGTAATCACCGAAATAAAATCACGTAACTGACACCTACACAGAACTGCCAACAGTGTAGGATGCAGAAATTTAAACAGGAAGTGTTCCTTTCGACTTGAGCTACTCTATTGCGCTATCTGTTTGTTAAAAACATCGTGCAGTGCAAAAGAAAAGCTGTAACTGTCTGTCTCTCAGAAGTCTAGATACGGCCATATGCATTATTTCACAGCACTGTGCAATGCGCAAGTTCTGGAGGAATTGTTGTTGAGTTCTGCAGGTGTTGTAGTTATGTGTCAGCCAGTAGCGTAACGGTAAGCGTCACCCACTGTTGATAAGACGTCGCGAGTTTGGGTACATTCACTGCTACATGTTTTAAAGCGCCGTACTGCTGTCTGCTGAAGTTATCGATCTAATGGAACTTTGAACATAATTCTCTTCACTTCTCAACCCAAAATAATCGCATGTGGAAAAAGGGCTAACTTCTGCGACATTTTGTTCTTTTCAGGTTTAATAGATGGCCAGGCTGCAGATCGTTCTCGAAACTTTTGTATTATGTATGGGGAGAGCGCATCGAGCCAAAATACGTCAGAAAAGTATTTTCTACGATAGCTGTCTGTGGCAGTGGCATTTTATTCTTCATAATACCTTGTTTGACAGCTTTAACGCAGAACAAGTTTTCTACATGCATGTAATCAATAAACTGCATGTGCATTGTTAGACTGTTATAGGTAACATCAGAGAATTCGCATATATCGTTGATGATTAATTTCTCTCTCATGTTAACTAATGTTTTTACAACACTAAAAGAAACCGTACGAAAATTGTGCACTGTATTATAAGAAATGAAATAAAACTTCCCACAATAACCTTACGACGAAAGTATGTTTCACTAACACTGAATATCTGTACACAAGCGTGCCTTTATCGGCACGATTTAGTAAAATACTAATCACTTAGATTTCGATTGGGTCTGTGTTTGATTGATCTGCTGTGTCATACTCAAGTGGTATGCATCTGTGGCATTTCATAAATAAAGTTATGTATTCCTAGAAACCCAAAATTTGTTTATCAGCAGCGGAAAGAGGCGTTACCTGTTGTGCAGATTGTAAGTTTTTCACCATTGAGCCGAAAGTATTTTCTAGCGATTTCCTTATCGATGTGTGATCTGACTGCTTGTAGCTCTTTCACAGAAGGGATAAAAATGTTACAGTCAGCAAGACTGGAACCGCAAACCATAACAGACGCTTTCTCTCAGGTTAGCACGTTTCCACAGAGCTACAGAAGAGACCAGTATTGGCTAGAACTCGTAAATCGCTATTTAAATGACGAGATTAGATGCGATTTTCACGTGCAACGACCTTCCTGGTCTGAAAATGGTAAATTTAGAATTTTTTGTTACAGCTCAAGCGTTAATAATAACTCAGATTAGTCAATGGAAATGACAGGAAAAATCAAGTGCACTTCGAGGCTTAATTCCGTGCACACAGGAAGTAACTCGTCGATCACGGAGATGCCAAATATACCTTGCCTTGTTGCCAAATGTCAGTGACATTACCAGCAGGAAGAAGACGAACCGATGTGATCCTACAGTGGGCTGGGAAGTGACCACAGCTGACGTCTCAAAGACGCGGCTGCTACGGCCTGGAATACGTAATCCGTCTGATTCACATTTCTGTAACTGGGAAAACAATACAGTTTAAGCGGGATACGGCAAATCATATATCTGCTGCTCAAAATAATTTAATCATAAAACTTTTAATGGACTTGATATCATAAGCGATTATTTCCTTAGATATCTTTATAGATCAAGTTATAAATCGGAAACATAGTTAATATTTAATGTTATGACATCACAAAAGTAATGCTAAATCAGTGGGATCTGCTTTAACATAGCACCAATGACTTTCAGGTCACTGGATTAATTGTAGATGGGGGCTATGAGTGCGATTTATCTATTTCTGTGGGCACTACAGTTTTTGAAAAAAAAAGCAAGCATTTGGCAGACTTTTTTCCATCTATGCACTAAGAGCTCTTGAAACAATGCTCTTGTACTAAGAGCTATTGAAACCTACGTCAGTACACTACAGAATATATTCTTGTTTGTTAAAGTTTCCGTTTGACCATCAGGATAGTGGGAAATTCAAATTCGAATGGGGTCACTATGGGCCTAGATGAAATTTGAACCAGGAAAAATGAAGAGAATGCGTGCTAGGAAAAGCAAGAAAACAAAGAAGTGAATCGAGCGACAGACTTGTACAGAGGACATAAACAATACTGTAACAAAAATAAAATGTGAGATAGGCGAATAGGTAAAACTGATAAAGATAGTTATTTGCTGGATTAAAACAGATAGGAGAAGACCTAGGCCGTTATGTGACATTAGCAAAAAGGCAGAACAAACATGGGTTATATTAATTGATCATCTTTGTTCCTGATTAGCAGAACACTTGTAAGGCGTCAGGCAAATCCAACACCTTCCATGAAAACCCTGACATGATAAGCAAATCCAGTAGTATGTCACATAGATCCGAATAAATCGTGACATTAAATTAACCAAAGTAATACGAGTAACGAGTGAGCAAATGGAATACCACAGACTAACACAAGAATGCCTAAATGCATGTCACACCTTCCCACCGTGAGACAGACGCAGTTCCGAGGGGAGTAACGAGAACAGAAGCCGAGAGCAGAACCGTGTTAAGCTGGAAGGCGCTACGATAAGGGACGAACGGACACCCACGTCACCAGCTAACCGCTAGGACCACACCACTCGCAAGTTTTAGCGTGAGACTTTTTCGCGTCTCTGTTACGTCAGGACCACCCCCCAAGCCAATGTTAAAAGCTAAAGCCCTCCAGAAGAACAGTATAGATCTTACGATAACACAAAAAGGGCTACACCACCCGCAAGTTTTAGCGTGAGACTTTTTCGCGTCTCTGTTACGTTGCAAACTTTAAAAAACAATGCCCCACCAGGAAAAGTATAACGTTTCTCTTTGGATAGACAGAATTTTTGTAGGCGGAGCTTAAGGATAACATTGAGACCCTGATTGGTCAGATGAAAACACAGCCAGATAGTTTTTTTAAACCAACTTCGTTAAATTGTAGTAAGGAGAAGTTAGGAGAGAGTTACTTCCGAGACGGCGAGGTGAGTGGAGCTGTGCTGCTCGCCGCCCCCTGACGAACACGGACAAGGTAATGAACGTATGCGATGCCGCATAACAGCGGTTAAAGCTTCACTCAGAACTGCGGAAGTCTCATCTGTTATACCCCCTTTTTGCGTAATACTAGTGTCGATCGTCAATTAAAGCTCATGGTGTTCACATTTGCCACTTGAAGTAAAAATCTGAAACGCGATGATTTTTCTGTTATATAGTTATTGAGAATCCACATCAGCCACTGTAATTTACGACAAATTAGATAAGTAATTAAAGATAATTGAGGGTCACTGTAGACCATTTTGATAGTTTTCTCTTTTGTGACACTTAATTTAAATCTAGATTACAGATGTGATATGGCATAGGTCATCCTTCGATCCATTGTAGAACTTGGAAACCCATTCAGAGAATATTCGTTCACATTTTTGTTGAACGCAGTTGGTTCAAATGGTTCAAATGGCTCTGAGCACTATGCGACTTAACTTCTGAGGTCAGCAGTCGCCTAGGACTTAGAACTAATTAAACCTAACTAACTTAAGGACATCACACACATCCATGCCCGAGGAAGGATTCGAACCTGCGACCGTAGCGGTCACGCGGTTCCAGACTGAAGCGCCTTTAACCGCACGGCCACACCGGCCGGCGAACGCAGTTGGTTTTTACCATCCTGTATTAAAACATTTCCTTTTATCAATAGTGCAATTTATAAACAATGTTTTGTGAGTAGAATAAAATTTCCAATGGTAAACTTAACTGCTTTTTCGACGTTATTTTACAAGCTAACTAAAAACAGGAAAGCCTTGAACCCCTTCCACTAAATTTAGTTAGTATTAAGATTCTTTTACAGGGAGTGCAGTGGAGCTGACGCTGAAATCATTGAGTATTTGGTTATATCATCGCTTGTCTCACTGAATTCTTCTGAATTCTACATGTCATGTGTGGTCTGACGTCTCCTTACCAGCAACAGGTCCCAGGTTCAAAGTAGTTAATTCCTTAAAAAACACGCTCAGAGCAACGTTGCGCGAAAGTGGTAGGGTGACACGATATAGAACAACAGACTCCACGCAGAATGTTAGAAAATTGCGACCCTGCCAGCATGGTAAAATACCATGATTGAAGGTCGACCACATGCCTAACTAGGTCAGAAAAATATCTTATTGAAAATCTTTGTAAAAAATTTTTTTTCCTAAAGTATAAATAGTCGAAAACAGTAGCTGCAGCGATCGATAGTAAAAGTATTCAAGGTAAATAGGACGTACAACGCACCATAACGAGGATAATGTACGCCAAGGCATAGAAAACGTAAGTCAGCATAAGGCAGAGGAGCAGTAAAGTAGAGAGACAGTCGATGATGATTCTAACTTGCGTCTTGAACACGTAGATACCATATTACAAGTAATCAGAGCTCCCTCACCACAGAGTACAAGGAATGCGAGCGGAAACGTGTCACAGCACAGTTCAATGCAATCGGTTGCGAACCAACACTTGGGCGAAAACACAGAGCGTAGGACGTCGGAAGAAAACGCAACAGGACCCACCAATCTGGCAGAATTATTACAACAAATTACGGAAACCATGACAAGACATGACTGGGTGTTGTGTGATGTCCTTAGGTTAGTTAGGTTTAAGTAGTTCTAAGTTCTAGGGGACTGATGACCATAGATGTTAAGTCCCATAGTGCTCATAGCCATGACAAGTCAAAATAAAGAAATTGCGAACCAAATTAAAATTTAGAATGCAGAAACCACGAGACAAATTCGTGAGATTAAAGAACAAAACAAAAAAATTCAGTTACACCTACGTCATATTGAAGACGAGGCGAAGGAATCTCGAGAAGTGATAAGAAACTTAATAACAGGTCACAATCAATTGAGAATAGACATTGACAAGGTACAAGTGGACGTACAAACATTGCGTAATGACATTCAGGACGAGATCAAAACATTACGTAACAGCACCCAGGGAGAAGTCAAGAAACTGGAGAAACAGATAAACGTAATTACTAGACAAGCAGCAGGTACAGCGCGTGAAATTGTTGAAAACAGTGTGTTACACAAACGTATCACAAAAACAGCTCTGAAAAGATATGATAACCGCATAGTCAAAATAGAAGCGCAAACGAAGCGACAATTTCAGAAATTGCGAACAGACTTGGTGCAAACCATTGAAGAGCGTAGTGAACAGAATCGAACAAGCACAGAGTCTGGAACCACATCCGTATCTGTAACAGCACCGGAAAAACAAGCAATTACGATTCCAATCACAGGCGGAAAGTAGCATACGTGAAATCAGACAGCCTGCACAGCAACAAACACGTTTCGAAATTCTGGATGAACAAACGTCATCGCAAACACATGCCGAACGACAAATGTATGTGTCAAGACACTTTGGATCGTGCAATGAAGCAGTAAGGTTAGCCAGACAAGACACCGAACCAATACCTGACAATGGAAAGCCAGGTCGCGAAGAGTACAGTGCAATGCATCCAGCTGCACATTCACAACCGATGGAAGAAAATTATTGCGTACCACTCCAACAACACTACGCAAGGGTAGCCGAAAGTTACAGTGGACAATATCCAATGGATCTACCACAACCGGAAAGAGCGACGGGAGAAATGATCAGAAACAAAAGTGGCGAAGAATCGCGAATTTCATATGGAACTATGGCGAAGTACGACAACGATCATTACCTCACAGTCAGTAAATTTCAACACTTTCGAGTAGGAAACTCATTACATCCACGAACTTTTATTGATCAATTCCGAGTAGGATTACCAGAACACTGGACACTAGCACACAAATTAGACTTTATATGTGCACACATGTCAGGATCAGTCGCAGAAATCATGCAGAATATAGCAGCGACATGCCGATCGTACGAAGATTTCAGAGAGAAGTTTCTCTCACGATATTGGTCCAGCGAAGCACAGAACAGAGTGAAGTACGAATTATTACAGAACCCATATTTTAAAATTCAGGAGAGAAGAGTCCCGTGAAATTTTTCGAATTAATGGCAAAGAAAAATCAATTCTTAGATGTACCATACAGTGACGGAGAGTTGATTAAATTATGCGCGATGAAGCTACTATTGAAATACCAGCAATCATTAGTAGGTCGCGGAGGCAATGACGTCGAAGCATTTAAAGGTATTCTAAGGGAACTAGAGTTCATATTTTCGGAAGATGACTCAAGAAAAAGACGAAGCACACGTGAAAACGAAAGCAAAAAGCAGTGGAATCCACAAGACACAGTACGAAAAAGCAATAATTATGAACCATGTGATAACTATGCACCAAGAAACGACAATAGATTTCAACAAAGAACCGGTTATGGATTTAGAAGAGAATATGGCAATAACTATAATTCACCCAGGAACGGCAACAACTATTACAGAGGGAATAACGACAACCGAAACGGGTACTGGAGAACCAATAGACCGACAAATTATCAACAATGAAACCACTATCAACAAGCTGAACAAGCAAAGAGAATACAGATAGAAGAGGTGGAGGTAAGACCACCAAACCCCGATAAACGTTCGAATTGACAGCTAAGAGCTCATGCCAAAGAGAATGACGCACTGACCCAGGACAATTGCAGCACCTTGAACAGAGAAGTAAAAATCTTATCACAAGAAGAGAAGAAGGAAGAAACAAATCCGCAGGGACCAGATGAAAACGAAGACAAAAAAATAACAATATTGTGTTGGGACGAAATTAATTGGGAGAATACTGACGACGAAGATGAATTACCAGAGGCATGCACAACGAATGTAGGAGTAAAGGACGAAGTAATGAGTATTGCAGAGCTATTTGAAATGGAAACCAGGGAAAGCGAATTCAATGAGGATAATGCGCAGTCGACAGAAGTTGAAAATAAGTTATGAGTGGGCACACAACCCAACGTATATAATGAAGGAAATTATGAAGCGATAATTAGAGCATTTAGATGCGATTATGTGGAAGTAGCGACGAAGACGGAGAAGATAGACGAGGATGAGGAAAAAGTAGAGGATGTGGAAGAAAGCGTAAATGATGGAAGAAATAGAGAAGAGGAAATAAAAGAGAGAGAAGTGGCAGTCGAAGCTTATCCTGCAGAAAGTTCGAATTCACAAGCGAAATTCCTAAAATACTCATGTATGATTCAGTGGAGGATTCGTTGGTGCAGGAAGAAGAAGTACAGAACCAACCCTTTCAAATTCAACCAATTGTGAAGGCCATGGTAAAACAGATCCCACTCAATATTGTAATTGATAGCGGAAGTGAACTGAGTGCGATCTCAGAAAATTTATTCATGCAGTGTAATGCCAATGAGGAATTACCAGTTCTGAAAACACGTAAGATTAAAGTAAGAGGTCCTATTAGAAACAATGCTGCGGAAGTTACGAGACAAACAAGGTTAACTCTTTCGTGCCAAGGTCAAAAGATCGAAGCCAACTTCGTGATTATACCTAAACTAACTGTAGATTTGATTATAGCTGCAGATTTTTTAAATGAGAGACGAGCGATAATAGATATGGGGAAAGGTAGCGTAACATTCGGGAATGTCACACTTCTCTTTGAGCAAAAGCTAAAATTAGAAGAAATACCAGTTATAAACAAACAATTAAGAATGACGCGAGATAAAGAGGATGAAGAATTAGAATGGTATGCACAAAAGGGGGAATCGCCTCAACTCATGTTAGAAGTCCATAAAGGAATCGACGAAAAATTGCAAGAAGTTCAAGGTATTTCGGAACACAGTAAAAGAGAAATAGAGGATATTTTACGAGATAAAGCAGAGGTATTTTTACCTAAGACTGGCAGTATTAAACACTTTCAGTACAAGTTTGAATTAAAACAGCACAAACCATTTAGAGTGCCACCCTATACAATCCCATTAAACTACAGGAATAAAGTATTCCAGGAGATATGTAAAATGTTAGATGACGATATTATTGAAACAGCTACCTCCACATATAACAGCCCGCTCCATATTGTACAAAAACGAGATGGGAGCATCAGGCTAGTGCTTGATTCCAGACAGTTCAACACAATCATAATCACTGAGACAGATCGCCCAGAAAAATTAGAGGAATTGATACAAAACTTCCACGGTGCTAAGATATTTTCATCGATTGATTTTCGGAGTAGTTTCTGGCAAATAGAATTGGCCCCAGAATGTAGAAAATTTACAGCATTTATCGTATTCGGTAGATGTTACCAGTTTAAACGATTGCCATTTGGTTTAAACATATCATCAGCAGCGTTTATTAGGGGATTTAATACTATACTCAGTCCTGAAATTTTACAAAAAATTACTTGTTATGTTGATGATGTGATTATAGCAGAACCCTCTTGGGAACATCACAACGACACATTAAATCAGTTTTTACAGATCATGAAAGAGCATGGGGTCACAGTAAATATAACAAAATCCAAATTTGGAAGGCGAGAGGTCAAATTCCTAGGACACATAATTTCCGAGAAAGGGGTAATGCCCGACCCAGAAAAACTAACGGCAATCAAAGAATTCTGTACTCCATATAATAAAAAAACTCTCAGAGGATTTCTAGGTTTCACCGGATTCTATAAAAAAATTATTTGGGTCGACTCTCTCGCAACACCACGCCTATGTGCATTGACTGGGAAAAACACGCCATGGGTATGGGATCAACAAGCCAATGAAGAATTTTTAAAAGTGAAAAACTCACTAACAATAGCACCGATTTTAGCACATCCTGATCTAACACAAAATTTTTGTATGGCCACTGATAGCGCGAAAACAGCTTTAGGAGATGTTTTATTCCAAGAATACGAACAGGCAGGGCTAAGATCATATAGAACAATTGCATTTGCCAGCCGTGTACTCACAAAAAGCGAGAAAAACTATTCAATCACGGAGCTGAAAGCATTGGCCATTGTATGTGGCTTCAAACGTTTTCGATACTTCCAACTCGGAAGAAAAACAAAAGTATACACTAACCACAAAGCATCAGAATTTCTGTTATCCGCCAAACAAACTCATGGGAGTTTAGCCAGATGGATGTTAATACTACAAGAATTTGACTTCACTATTACACACATACCAGGACCAGCGAATGTATTAGCAGATGCTTTATCACGATGTCCACAGGGTGCATCCAATAACATAGGTTTGGAAGCAGCAGAAGACCAGTTTACAATGTACTATATGAAACAAGTACCTTTCGAAAACTACATTACGACAGCATTGAAAAACATAGGCAAAGAACAGGACAAGGATCCCGAAATACTGGGAATCAAACACAAGTGGAGAAGTAAGGATTTTCCAGACATTCGACAGCACTATCTCGTAAAAAACAATGTTTTATTTTTTAGACGAAATGTTGCAACGAATGAATGGTTAATTTATATCCCAGATGAACTAATTAATAAGTACATATGGTATACACATTTAAGTAATGGCCACTTTGGACCAAAGAAATGCTTTAAAAAAAGCCATTTTCCTAATGTGGAAAGACGAAATTAGAACAGTATTAGTCAAATGCAAAAAAATATATGAGGGCTAAACATGTCACTTTCCAAACCAAACCACCTATGTTTACAATAATCCCTAAAACATTAAAACAAATAGCTGCAACAGATTTGATGGGGCCCCTCCCATGCACAAAAAATGGATATATTTTCATATTTGTCGTTTTGGAACTTACTTCTAAATACCATAAGTTAGCTTGACACCATTAAAATGGGCAACAGGTCTTACTATAAGTAAAGCATTTAGACAAGATTTTCTCAGACAAGTAGGCTGAGTGGAACGAATGATTTCGGATAATGGCCCACAATACAGATCAGTGCAATGGCAGAACACGTTAAAACAACACAAAATAAAACCCATCTACATATCTAAGTATAAACCTTGTGTAAATCCAGCAGAACGATCTATGAAGGGCATAGGCACTTTATGCCGATTATATGCAGGCAAAAGACACAACACTTGGGATATATACGTTAAAGATTTTCAAGAAGTAATAAATGAAATGCCACATAGCACTACACTACTACCTCCAGTTACTGTACTTAAAAATATTGAACCCCCAAACATAACCTGAGAAAATGTTACATTTCCTATTGTACCACGTAGACAGCACAAACAAGTCATAGCAACAGCACTCTCCAACATCAGAAAGGCAGCCATTAAAAGAAAAGAAAGAGGAGATAGAACAGCAATTAAAAGAACATTCTCAGTAGGCCAGAAAGTATTTGTAAAAACACACTATCTCTCCAGCAAACAGAAACACAAAATACTTAAGTTTTACACTGCATACAAAGGAACATTCATAATTAGCCGAATTGCTCATGATAATTCTGTGGAACTAATGAACCCAAAAACAGGACTTCACCATGTGAGCCATATCAAAAAGATTGAAGATTAATTTTATTACTGATAAATAATCAGAACAATATTTCAAGATTATGTTGCAGATAAGATCGTCAGGAGAAAGAAGAATGAAGAGAAAGGAAGGTGGGAAAAAGAAAGTAGTTTCAATAATACCAATAGTACCATAGATTAAGGTGAAGGGATAAAACGTAGATAATCTAACAGCATGAAATACTAAAATGCTATACAGCAAGACACTACACAAAAAAAAAACGAATTTGAGGATTTTTGTAGAAGTTAAGACTCAAAATACCTTAGAATTGTAACATGGAAAGGGCGCCAAAATTTGTAAAGCTTTTTAAGAAGGCATAAAACAATGTAGGTACTAGACATTTGTTAGATGATTATAAGTAAAACTTGTTGTATGAACCATTGTAAAAACTCCAGCAAGGACAAGATGCAACGGCCCGCTAGTTGCAATGAGAGAAGTATCAAGAAAGAAAAGGACGTAATTAGCAAGACACCATTCCTACAAGGCAGAAGCGTCAAGAGAAGGGAGAGGACAGCGAGACCAACAGAGGGCTCTCATAGAGTGGGCAACAAATCTGCCCACTAAGTGGAACCCTGCAGAGACACGACAGGACACCGAACGCCAGAAGCAGAAGGGATCGGTGCAGGGACTGACAAGCAGACACCGGACTTTCACCGCTCGTCAACCCCGGGGCGCCCCGAATGAACGGAGCGAGCAAAAAACGGCTGGACGAGAAGACCGCTTGGAAAAGTCACCACTGACAAAAAAATATGTGTAAAAGTAACACTACTGCTATTAAACAGCACGGCGATGCACAAAACTGAAGAAAACTTCCACAAAGTAAAAATTACACGCCAAAACAATTTATCAAACTGTTACTAAGAGGAGAACTTCAAAGCGAGTAGTTATCAATAAATATTTCCATATCCTGCCCAGAGAAGACCCAAGATGCAAGTAAGAAGCAGAGAAACAGCAGGAAGAACAGAAGTAGAAGTTTTGCAAGATTGAGACCAAGAAAGAAGATGGGTGAAGAATAGACGACATACCTTCCCAAATCCCTATGCTATTGTAAACCAGTCATCTGCGAAGTATTACAACGAAAAAACGACCGTTTTCAGCGATGCATAACGAGGACTTTCACGTATACAAAGCCAGTAAACCATGATATTCTGCACTCACAGCTCCATTCCATTATGGGACCTCCACAACAGCAACACACACTTGCAAAGCCAACAAGGAATGACGAACGAAGCTGTACATCAAATACTTGCCCACATCCATCCCACTCAAGTCCACCAACTTCGTGCAAAACATTCGCCAAGCTCATGCTTAAACATTCATAGGACATTGTGAACGTGTGAAATCAAATTATGTGATGTAGAAATTGTGCAAAAGAAATGTGTGAAAAACTAAATAAGTTAAGCACACCAAACAGCTAATAAATTACAAAATACCAGTCATTGACTATGAACTTAAGTAAAAAATAGACTATCGATAAAAATAAGTCATTAGTTCTGAAATGGACAGTATATAAAGAACAAAAGTAAGGCATAATAAACACAAAAACTATATGCCACTTATTTTCTCCTCATAAAAATAAAAGAATAACAATATTTTACTTATTTTCTCCTTATAAAAACAAAGAATAAAAAATTATCTTGTTCGCTGTTTTCCATTTTTTTAACATTTGTACCATTTGTTAGGATAATATCTCAATACTTGTGTATGTATATTTCTTTGTCAAAGCAATTCTTGGAAATAATTCTTATTTGCTAGTGTAACAATGTTTAAATGAGTGTCTAGAAACATAAACATTTTACTTGTACATGATATTTAGAAAATGTGTTAGGAATGGATTTTACTTAATTACTACATTTATAAAAAAAATATATTTCTAAGAAAATCGATGTGAAAGACATTTCACTTTCGATAACAAACTTCTTAAAAAAACAAACTTCACACTTAAATAAAGAAACAAAATAATTAAAAATTAATAATAGCATAAAAAAATCTTCTCTTGTCATTTTTGAGAATAATGTGCAAGAATATAAAAATATAAATTAGTAATACAAACTAGCATAGAACCAGAATAACATGGCTGAACAGCAGGCAACAAAATAATAATTTTTGACTGGCTTAGACAACGATTCAATCTTTGCCTAACTTCAGTACAAAAATTAAGTTCGACGGGTGATGATATGTAAGGTGTCAGGCAAATCCAACACCTTCCGTGAAAACCCTGACATGATAAGCAAATCCAGTAGTATGTCACATTGCTCCGAATAAATCGTGACATTAAATTAACCAAAGTAATACGAGTAACGAGTGAGCAAATGGAATACCACAGACCAACACAAGAATGCCTAAATGCATGTCATACCTTCCCACCGTGAGACAGACGCAATTCCAAGGGGAGAAACGAGAAGCCAAGAGCAGAACCGTGTTAAGCTGGAAGGCGCTACGGTAAGGGACGGACGGACACCCACGTCGCCAGCTAACCGCTAGGACCATACCACCCGCAAGTTTTAGTGTGAGACTTTTTCGCGTCTCTGTTACGTCAGGACCACTCCCCAGCCAATGTTAAAGCATAGAGCCCTCCAGAAGAACAGTATAGATCTTACGATAACGCTAGAAGGACCACACCAGCTGCAAGATTTAGCGTGAGACTTTTTCGCGTCTCTGTTACGTTGCAAACTTTAAAAAACAATGCCCCACCACGAAAAGTATAACGTTTCTCATTGGATGGACAGAAGTTTTGTAGGCGGAGCTTAAGGTTAACATTGAGACCCTGATTGGTCAGATGAAAACAGAGCCAGATAGTTTTTTTAAACCAACTTCTGTAAATTGTAGTAAGGAGAAGTAAGGAGAGAGTTACTTCCGAGATGGCGAGGTGAGTGGAGCTGTGCTGCTCGCCGCCCCATGACGAACACCGACAAGGTAATGAACGCACGCGATGCCGCATAACAGCGGTTAAAGCTTCACTCAGAACTGCGGAAGTCTCATCTGTTATACCCCCTTTCAGCGTAATACTAGTGTCGATCGTCAATTGAAGCTCATGGTGTTCACATTTGCCACTTGAAGTACAAATCTGAAACGCGATGATTTTTCTGTTATATAGTTTTTGAGAAGTCACATCAGCCACTGTAATTTACGACAAGTTAGATATGTAATTAAAGATAATTGAGGGTTACTGTAGACCATTTTGTTAGTTTTCTCTTTTGTGAAACTTAATTTAAATCTAGATTATAGATGTGATATGGCATAGGTCATCCTTCGATCCATTGTAGAACTTGGAAACCCATTCAGGGAATATTCGTTCACATTTTTGTTGAACGCAGTTGGTTTTTACCATCCTGTATTAAAACATTTCCTTTTATCAATAGTGCAATTTATAAACAATGTTTTGTCAGTAGAATAAAATTTCCAATGGTAAACTTACCTGCTTTTTTGACGTTATTTTACCAGCTAACTGAAAATAGGAAAGCCTTGAACCCCTTCCACTAAATTTAGTTAGTATCAAGATTCTTTTACAGGGAGTGCAGTGGAGCTGACGCTGAAATCATTAAGTATTTGGTTATATCATCGCTAGTCCCACTGAATTCTTCTGAATTCTGCATGTCATGTGTGGTCTGACGTCCCCTGCCAGCAACAGGTCCCAGGTTCATACTAGTCAATTCCTTAAAAAACACGCTCAGAGCGTCGTTGCGCGAAAGTGGTACGGAGACACGATATAGAACAACAGACTCCACACAGAATGTTAGACACTGTCGAATCGTGCAGCGACATTGGTTGCTGACAGTGTGCAGCCAATAGGGAACGCAGAGGATCCTCAAGACGATCCCAGCAGAGGAGGCGAAACGTTGATTGTGCAAGAAGAAATTGAAGAGGAACATGGCATGGCTGACAACCTACGAGGTTTAAGGTGACTTGTACGTGAGTAACTGTCAAAAAATCTATTTTTTAAATTTTGTCTTAAAAAATTCTCTGTAGTTTTCTGCACGAGAAAAAGTTTGTTTCCAGGAAAGTGGACCACAGAAACTACCAAAATTAGAGGAAATTAAAAGTGGCTGCACCCACCTCGTCGTCCACATGGCACACAGTCTGTTCCATTAAAAATAAAGTTTTCCTTTCATTTATTTCGTTTTCATGTCCATTAAGTTGGCTAACTTGCGAAATCTTTACAGTTGCTTTTCTTTTGTTTATACAGAGAATTTAGTCATTGTTTGCTGTTGTTTTGGAGCGAATATTTTGTTTACAGCAAAGTAATAGTGTGCGTGACTTTCTTATTATGTGGATGAATTTTTTATTGTGTGCATGAGTTTCTTATTCCATTTGAAACCAATGGGGAGAATCAAGAAGTTTGGTGTTAAACAGCGTAAATTTTATGGAAATCGGTTCATTAAACTGATTAACTTTGCTAATAGTGAATTACAACGTGTACAACACTTGAATCAGCTTCAACTAGTCCAAGTGCTTCGAATCTAAAACTGAAATATTTGAACAATGGGCTTGACAATATTAATGCTTATAATATAGAGACGCCAACGATTAATTCAAGTTGTACTATTGTTGAGCTCTGTGCTCTATCTGATCTAATAAATAAAGCTTTGCAATGTAAGGAATGTGGCAACAGTGGTGTGAAGGTAGAGGAGGAGAGACGTGCTGGAAGTGGTTGTGCATCAAAATTAAGAATCGTTTGTAATTTTTGTGATTTAAGAGAATGTGGTTATACTTGTGATGTAAGTGAACAGAGAGAGAGAGTACAACTTAAATATGTAACTTGCTTATGCTATGAGGCGTATAGGCAAATGGTGCAGAAGTGCACAGATTTTCTGTGCTCTTATGGACTTACCTCCCCCTGCAAAATTTGACAGGTACAATAAAATTATTCTACAGACTCTAGGAGAAGTAGCAAATGATAGTATGAGAAACGCTGTTTAGGAAAGTGTAGAGATCAATAGCAGAAATACATGTATATCTGCAGCCCTGGATGCAACCTGGCAAAGAACAGGCTATAGTTCCCTAAATGGTGTTGACAGCTGCCTCCTTGGTCAATGATAAAGTCATTGATGTGGAATATATTATCAAGTACTGTCATGGCTGAGCTAGTGGAACTGAAAATCATAAATGTTTGATTAATTTTATTGATTATAGTGGAGGGATGGAATCTGAAGGTATTGTGAAGGTATTTCACGGGTCAATGGAGAAAAATGGTGCGAAGCATACACCTTACCTAGGAGATGGAGACTCAAAAAGGTACAAGAAAGTCTGTGAATCCAGACCATTTTCTGACACAAAAACTGAAAAAAATGGAATGTGTTGGACATGTTTAGAAATGGTTAGGTACAAGATCAAGGGACTTCAAGAGGATTTTGAAGGGAAAGGAATTAGCTGATGGTAAGTGCATTAATGGAGGCAGTCGGCTTACAGAGGAAGAAATATACAGGTTGCAGTATTAAAATGGACAAGCATAAGATAAAATAGAAATGACATTGAGGGAATGAAAAAGGCAGTATGGGCTACCTACCTTCTTTCATAAATCCTCCACAGGTGACAACTCATATCATGCACTCAGCCCTCCAGGTAGTGATTTATGGTATGGTTGCCAGAGGGCTGTTACTCAAGGTGAAACCTTGCCATTTGCTGTAATGACAGTTATAAAACCTAAATATTGGGATCTTAGTGAAAAAGATTATTAGAGAATTATTTTACATGGCACAACTCAAAATCCCAATAAAAGTTTCAACAACTGTGTATGGGAACAAGTACCGAATACTGTTCTAGCAGGATTAAATTCTTTGAAAATAGTTGTGCTAGATGCTGTTCTACGTTTCAATGACGCTGCAGTGTCAAGGTTTAATGTTATAGAACTAATGGGAGCGCCTGAAGGTCTAAATATACATAGGGCTCTAATCGCCATTGACCGAAGGAGACTCTTTGAAGCAGAAAAATCAGTGTTGGGGCCCACCAAAGAAGCTAGAATAAGAAGAAGAAATGTGAAAAAGAGAAGGGAGGAATAACAACATAGGAAAAATTAATATGGACCTGCAATGCATTTGTACCATACAAGTTTAATAGAAAAAGCAAATTTTAACTTCAAGTTGAATGTCCCAAAAGTTAAATTTTTTCATGTTCTGGTACACTTTGCCTAAAAACTACTGAAGATAGAGAGCTGAAATATCGTATACTGTCTTAATAGACGCTTAACTAAAAAGTAGACTACCTTTGCGATTTAATTTTGAAAATAAAATGCTTTTTTGAGGAAAAACCCTGAATTCATTTCCAAACTTCTTGATAATCAACTTTTCAGTAGTAAGCTTTCAAAATAATAGTGTAAAGAACTTACAGAAAAAAGTAAACCTTCTACTGCGAGTTTATTTTGAGTAATGTGTACCTATGATGTATATAAATAATTAGCATAGTATATTTCACTTGTAACAAAAAAAATACAATTTAAAAATAGTGTCAGAGCCAAAGCATGGTTCATACATAAAAACGTTCCCAAAAGACGTGTTAAAAGATGGTAAGCATTTTATGGGCTTACAAATCATATTCCTTGAGTTACACTGTTTGAAAACTGACAGGTTTTCGAAGGTTTCCCCTGGTTTTCCGGACCAGTCCCCTTAACGTTCAGTGACACCGGTCACAAAAGCCTGAACTCACATATGAACAACGTGGGGGTCAGCACAGGAAGTTTCTGAGGAAAATTTACCAACTCACCAAGAATTACCAACTAACATCCCTTATTGGTACTCTCGTGCAGAACGGAAGATTCCCAGTCTGTCTCCATGGTAAGAAGAGCAGATGGCGCATACAAAAGAATGGCTTACCTCAAGGCAGTGTGCTAGCCCCTGTGCTGTTCAAAGTTTACACTAATGACCAGCCCACAAAGGAAAATTTCAGGGTTTTTATCTACGCTCACGATACTGCAGTGGCTGCTCAAGGAAAGACGTTTGAAGAAGTAGAAGAAAAGTTGACTTCTGCGCTAGATGCGCTTGGCTCCTACTACAAGGCTAATGATCTAAAACCAAATCCCACCAAAACTCACGTGTGCGGATTTCACTTGAAGAATAGAGAAGCTCGGCGGAAACTGGGCCCTACATGGCAAGGCAAATGACTGGAGCATCGTTCAGCAGCAGTATATCTGGGTGTTACCCTTGACCGAACTCTGTCCGTCAAGAAACATTGCCATAACACCAGGCTGAAAGTTAGCTCACGGAATAACATCTGTAGGAAGCTCAAATCAACCGCCTGGGGAGCAAGTCCCCCCTTCCTGAGAATTTAGGCTCTTGCTTTGTGTGTGTCCACTGCAGAGTATGCGTCACTTGTGTGGAGTGCATCCGATCACACCAAACAGGTTGATATTGCAGTCAATGAGACTGTCCGAATCTTGTCGGGATGTATGAAGCCAACTCCAGTCGATAAAAGCTACTGGATTGTTGGAATAGCTCCCCCCACTATTAGAAGGTCTGTTGCTGCTGATGTCGAGAGGGCTAAGCAAACTTGCTATCCCCAACATCCACTGCATGATCAAAAGGCTGTAGCCTGTCGACTGAAGTCAAGAAAGAACTTCATTGCCAGAGCTCAACCACTAGAGGGAACACCAGAGTCTAACCGCATCACCAGGTGGAAGAGCAAGCTACCACCTGATATCCCTGTAAAGGAAGAGCTAGCTCCAGGAAATGACTTACCCAATCTTCTTTGGAGTTCGCTCAATCGTCTTAGGGTGGGCGTTCCTCTATGCAACACCAACATGCGAAAATGAGACATTCTTCCAGCTGATGGAAATACATCCTGCGAGTGCGGAACAACACAAGACTCGGCCCACCTGTTAATTTGTCCTCAACTTGAACAACCCTGTACAACACAGGACCTGATCGAGGGAACCAACAAGGCCATTGGGGTTGCTACCTACTGGAAATGCTCACCGGACACGGAAATGAATGAACATGGACATCAAGAAGTAATGTCGGGTACTGTGCTTCTGGACATGAGGTCTCTCGTACACCGACCTTAATGGTCAAGTCTTACAAAAAAGGAAAAACAACGGCCATATGTAATGTGCAATGGTATTTGTTGGGGATAAATAGAATCATTCCTCTTTCGAACCATAGTTCATCCTCAGATATACTCTCACATTTGAAATTGCTCAAAAACGTAGTATCTAGTGGTTACAATATCAGTGAGCAACACCTGGAATAAGTCTATTCATTGCAAGTACCTGACTGACACGTCGTTGTGATATGAAATTGAGTGATCACTTGTGCTCTGTTGTCGGTAGAGCGCTGGCACACTTCAGATGATTAGAATGATACTGAAAAAATGCAATTAGTTTACAAAGTACATAGCTTATAACACATTCGTGCACCAATACCCAAAAATTACACTAATGTTCGAGCCAAATACGATTAACATGGGATGCTGAACGTCTACAATGGAGGCCAGTACAAATTTTCACTAGTACAAATGGTGAAACGTTTGTTTTATCCACGAGAAAGCGTCACGGAGACACTGAAAAAAAAATGAACAAACGGTTTAAGATAGCCGGAAATACTCCCTAATAGGTATGACACAGTAGGAAATATGGATGTAGATGTAATATGCACCTATGGAGACCAGGATTCGTTTGTCAGCTACATTTGGGAATAGAAGACGTTCAAATTTCCAAATTTCGATTTGGTTCGATTTGGGGGGAAGAGACCAAACAGCGAGGTCATCGGTCTTATTGGATTAGGGAAGGATGGGGAAGGAAGTCGGCCGTGCCCTGTCAAAGGTACCATCCCGGCATTTGCCTGAAGTGATTTAGGAAACTCACGGAAAACCTAAATCAGAATGGCCGGACGCGGGATTGAACGTTCAAATTTATGAATGTTCCAGACAATTAATCAACTTGATCTGTGTTATAGTGGATGGTATGTTGGTTATGAGGGCAATATGTTTTTCGGAAAAATAGCCTTTTTATCTTATATACACTACGAATAAATAAACACAGGTAGAGGTTTCTCATTCTCCAACAATACTGAGAGGCTAATTTTTCATGTTTTATTCATTTACTACTAAGCGAGTTCCTGTTTTACTGCAGTGTACAGGGTGGTTTATCTGCACCTACCGATGTGGTTTTATGCAGCCTGTAATTCTATATCTGGCTTTCAAAAACCATGTGTGAGATTTTCATGTTTTCTCGCTCTTTTCACGCTCTTAGTCCCACAAAAAAAAAGAAGAAGAACAGGACCTTTTCGTAGAATATGTAATGTAGTTAAATTATGTACTGGGATACATTCTCGTAGGAGGTTTCAGTTCAACAGTTATTCAAGAACAACGTTCAGAAGTAACTCAAGCGCACTTCCGACCCCACACTCATCCTTCATTAGTCACGAAGGCACTTCCCCTCTCCCCCCTTCGCCTACCACCGTACAAAAATTTCGGACTACACGAACTATTCCCGACGTTAGACCTTTCTTGGTCTCTATTGGTTGGGTTACTACGCTACCAGCATAGTCGGCTATTTTGTAAACATTATTAATTTAAACGTGCCAGTGAGGGCAATGGAAAAAAATCAACATTTTGTAGAAGTTACGTTCAAACCAATTAAGTTGACAGTTCGACACAGACTTGACCCTTACATGCACATTAGTCCCGTGGTGAGGTCTGACGAATACAACGATGTAATTGTTTATTTCATGTTGTTGCAATTCACAAAAGCGCCGGTTAAAAATTGCACCAACGTCATTTTTGCAATTTGTAAGTGATCGATTAAGTTTATGACGCAATAATGAAGGACAAAAAAGATGGAATGTGGGAAACAATTCTTGCATTCGCAAATTTTGTACAGTGGTAGGAGGAAGTGCCATGAACAGTATACCCATGAACAACATACTACAAATCGTGATCGGTGGGGGCTGTGTGTGAACGTGAGTGCGTTTCGAGGTCACGTTTCGTCACTTTTTTTTAATAATTCAAAAATTACGACCTCCAAAAATTAACTATATTAAATTTTCTAAAAAAAAGGTTCAAATGTGTGTGAAATCTTATGGGACTTAACTGCTAAGGTCATCAGTCCCTAAGCTTACACACTACTGAACCAAAATTATCCTAAGGACAAACACACACCCATGCCCGAGGGAGGACTCGAACCTCCGCCGGGACCAGCCGCACAATCCATGACTGCAGCGCCTAAGACCGCTCGGCTAATCCTGCGCGGCTAAATTTTCTACAAAAAGGTACAGTTCATTTGCATTTAGCAAGCAAGATAATATGAACATCTCACACGTGGTTTTTGAAGGCCCCATATAGACTGTCATGAAACGGAATTGGTAGGGGCAGCTGAATCGCCCTGTAGCGGAGGCGTAGTAATTCGTGCAATGGACATCGATACCACGTAAATTTAGTCGACGTCACTCGTTGTATATCGGATCACAATGATGACTCGGCCATGAAAGTTTATCTCTGATAGATGAGCACCTCATATTGCCCTGCCTAAGAACTTTTTATAAGAGCATCTAAGTAATCGCTGATGGAGTAGAAGATACGTGAGGCGTGGCACAAATGGTGTTTAAAGCACGCTCTTGAGTATCGGCATCTAAATTCGCACTCTGCAAAACTACTGTAAAGTGCATGGAAGAGGTTCAATCCCATTTTACGAGTTATTAGGGCTTCGTCCCATCCCAGTGACATATGGAGAGTGGGTAGAATGGCCAAACACCTCTGTTCGGGCTTTCTTGGGATAGTTTGCGTCTGTCTTCAAGTGCCTGCAAATAAAGTTTCTTCGGCATATTTTTAACACTCACCCGGGATAAAATAAACCTCTGAGGATTCATGTGGCCCATCTGTGTACACTTTCACTATCCCCTGTTAGTCTTACTTGGTACGGGTCCCACACACTTAGCAGAATACTAGGATGGGTCGCACGAGTGGTTTGTACACAACCTTCAATGCAGACAGATTGTGTTTCCACAGAATACTACAAATTAATCGAAGTACGCAGCCTGCTTTGCCGACGACTGAGCATGAGTTATGGTTCCACCTCAAATCTCTGCAAAACGTTATACCTAAGTATTAAATATAAAATTTAAATGTATAATATTGTTGACTGGGTTATACCATGGGGTTGGTCGAGCCGCTTTGCTCTACGCACAATGACTTGTGGAAATTAGAGAGACGTATGGGGTGTTTATTTGTAAAGAATAGGTAACTGAATTGCATACATATATAGTGTAGCGTTATGTTTGTAATGATGATGAGAGAAGACGAAGGGAGGAAGCCGATGGCGGCACCTAGCGTTCTCCTCTCGAATAGCTCGAAGTGCGCCGTCGAGTTAAACCGATGGCGGCACCTAGCGCTCTCCTCTCGAATAGCACGAAGTGCGCCGTCGAGTTAAACGTCACCATTTGACGGACTGATCGCCATTAACTGTCTTGCGCGCTATTGTTGAGTCAACAATCTTTTGGCTGGGTTGATGCTGGCCGCCACGAATTCCACTACTGTGCCAACCTTTTCATCTCGGAGTCGCACAGTAATCCGATATCCGTCCTGTCTTCGTCTACA
Organism: Schistocerca serialis cubense; assembly: GCF_023864345.2. Lineage (NCBI taxonomy): Eukaryota > Metazoa > Arthropoda > Insecta > Orthoptera > Acrididae > Schistocerca > Schistocerca serialis. Next base: position 542,561,381 of record NC_064641.1, on the reverse strand, counting down.
GTTGTTACCCTCTACAGCTCCCTCTGGTACCAAGGAAGTTCTTTCCTCATGTCTTCACAGATGTCCTATCGTCCAGTCTCCTTTCTTGTTAGTGTTTTCCACATATTCCTCACCCCAGCGATTCTTCGGAGAACCTCCCCATTCCTTTCCTTAACAGTCCACTTCATTTTCAACATTCTTCTGTAGCACCGCATCTCAAATGCTCAAGTTCTTATCTATTCTGGTTTTCCACAGTCCACGTTTCAATACCGTACAATTTCGTGTTCCAAATGTACATTCTGAGAACTTTCTTGCTCAAATTGAGGCCTACGTTTGATACAAGTGTACAAGCGATGTCTGTGGGCCAGTAATGCCCTTTTCGCCAGTGCTAGTGTGCTTCCTACGTCACCCTTGTTCTGTCAGCTTAGGTAGCAGAATTTAACTTCACGTATTTCGTGAAATATTTATTCGTATGGCTTACATTGTCATTTTACAGTCTTATACACTGAAGTGCCAAAGAAAATGGTATATGCAAGCGTATTCAATACAGAGATGTGTAAACAGGCAGAATACGGCGCTGTGGTCGGCAACGCCTTTATAAGACAACAAGTGTCTGGCGCAGTTATTACATCTGTTACTGCTGTTACAATGACACGTTATCAAGATTTAAATGAGTCTGAACATGGTATTATAGCCGGCGAACGAGCGATAGGACACAGCATCTCCCAGGTAACGATGAAGTGGGGATTTTCCAGTACTACCAATTCACGAGTGTCCCATGAACGTCAGGAATCCGGTAACATCAGATCTCCGACATAGTTGCGGCCGGAAAAGAATTCTGCTCGAACGAATCCAACGAAAAGTGCAGAGAATCATTCAGTGCGACAGAAGTGCACTCCTTCCGCAAATTGCTACAGATTTTGGTGCCTCCCCATAAACAAGTGTCAGCGTGCGAACCATTCAACGAAACATCATCGATATGGGCTGTCGGAGTCGAAGGCCCACTCGTGTACCCTTGATGACTTCACGACTTAAAGCTTTACGCCTCGCCTGCGTCCATCAACACCGAAATTGGACTGTTGATAACTGGCAACATGTTGCCTGGTCGGACGAGTCTCGTTTAAAGTTGTATCGAACGAATGGGCGTGTACCGGTCTGGAGTTAGCCTCATGAATCCAATGATCCTGCATGTCAGTAGGGGACTGTTAAAACTGGTGTGGGGCGTGTGCAGTTGGAATGATATGGGACCCTTGGTACGCCTAGATACGACTTTGACAGGTGACACGTACGTAAGCATCCTGTCTGATCATCTGCATCCATTCATGTCCATTGTGCATTCCGACGGACTTGGCCAATTCCAACAAGATAATGCGAAGCCCCACATGTCCAGAATTTCTACAGAGTGGTTCCAGGAACACTCTCCTGAGCTTAAGCACTTCCGCTGGCCACCAAACTCCCCACACATAAACTTTATTTAGCGTTTCTGGGATGCCTTGCAATGCGGTGTTGTATTCTTACGGTTTTATGGGCAGCCCTGGAGGAGTCATTGTGTTCATTCCCTCCAGTACTACTTCAGACATTAGTCAAATCTCTGCGTTCGCAGCTCGTTGTCTCGCGGTAGCGTTCTCGCCTTCCGAGCTCAAGACCCCTGGTTTGAATCCCGGCGGGTTCAGTGATTTTTACCTTCCTCGAGATGACTGGGTGTTGTGACGTCTTCTTCATCATCATTCATCCCAATTACGATCGGAGGAAGGCAATGGCAAACCACCTCCGCTAGAACCTTGCCAAGTACAGCGGTGCGGATCTCCCGCATCGCCTCCTATGCTCTGTCAAGGAGTATGGGCCATCATCATCAAGTCCATGTCACGTTATGTTGCGGCACTAGTGCGTATTCGCGGGAGTCCTACACGATATTAGGCAGATATACCAGTTCCTTTGACTATTCAATGTATAAGGACCACATATATATAAAAGGTTAAATACAAACACGGCTACAACCTATTTCGTCCCAACAATTTTGATGTTAAGTTCCTTGATGTTCTCATTTCTGCTACTTCTCATTACTTTCGCCCTTCTTAGAACTACTGTCAGTTTATATTCTGCACTCATTAGACTTTTTGTTCCAATCAAACTATCCTGTAATTCACCTTCGGTTTCACTTAGTGTACCAACGTCGTCAACGAACCTTCCACCTTGAATTTTAATCTCAAGTCTTCATCTTTTCTTATATTTTTGACATAACTTCCTTGATGTATAGATTGAACAGTACGAGTGAAACGCTACAAACATTGCCTACACCCTTTCGAACCCGAGTACCCCGTTTTCTGTTTTCGCTGAAAACGCAGCCATGTTTAAAGCTTTTATTACTATTCCCTCTTGCTTCTTGTACACAGTATATATCACCCGATTTTCCCTATAAGTTATACCTATTTCTCTGAGAATTTCGAGCATCTTGCATCAATCTACATCTACATGGTCGATAGCTTTTTTCAAGTCGACAGTTCCTATGAAAGTGTCTTGATGTTTCGTCAGCCTTGCATCCATTATCAACAGAAAAGCCAGAACTGCATCTCTGACGCTTTTACCTTGCCAAAAGCCGGACTGATAGTCATATAATACACCCTTAATTTTCTTGTTCATTGTTCAGTATTTCATTCTTGTCAGAAACTTGGGTCCATAAGGTGTTTAGCTGATTATGGGATACTTCTTGCACTTGTTGTCTCTTGCATTCTACGAAACGGTTCGGATAATTTTTTTCCGAAAGTATGATGGTATATAGTCAGTCCCATGCATTCTACACGCCAACATGGATAGTCGTTTTCTTCCCACTTTATCCAACGGTTTTAGAAATTTCGATGGAATGTTACAGATCACTTCTGCTTTATTTGAGCTTAAGTCGCCCAAAAGTACTGGGTACCCTCCACTCTTCCTTATCGACTCCGGTTTCTTCCTCTGTCACTTCATCATACAAGTCCTCCCTCTCATAGAGAGATAAAAGGACCTCTTATATTTTTGTGTTCGTAGATTTAACTGAACATTTTTGTATTTCATGTTATACTGATACGCACGCTTTCCTTGCAGTTAACTTCCTTCTACCTACTTTTATGCTTTCAACTTCTTTGATTACCCATTGTAGAAATACCTATTCTTCTTCAACTGAACTCCCTGTTGAACTATTTATTATCACAGTATGTACAACGTCAGAGAAGTTCAAGCGTCTGTCTTCATTTCCTCCTCGCTGATTCTTCCTGACTAATCTCTTAAACTTCAATCTACTCTCCGTCATTACTAAGTTGTGATCTGAGTCGATATCTGCTCCCGGATACGCCTTAGAGTCCAATACCCAATTTCGGAATCTCTGACTGACCACGTTGTGATCTAACTGGAATTGTTTGTATCTCGGTACCGTTTCCAAATATGCCTCCTCTTGTGATTCTTGAACAGAGTATTCGCTGTTATTAGTCTAAATTCATTGCAAAACTCAGTCAGTTTTCTCCTCTTTCATTCGTAGTACCAATCCCATAATCTCCAGTAACCCTTTATTCTACTCTCTCCCCTTCAATCGCGTTGCAGTCTCCCATGACTCCATTTACGAACCCTATATCCTCATATGCTTTACGTCTTCTTCATCTCTTTGTGACGTCACCAGGTAGATTTCAGTGTTGTCGGTATTGCTTTGCTCTCGATACTGATGAGAACAACCCTGTCTCTAACTTGAACTTCCTACTTATAACGAATTGAACTCCAGTTATCCGATTTTATGCTGCTGCTGATGTTATCCTTTGTCTTACCAGAAATCCTTGCCTTCTTTCCATTCTAACTTACTGGCCCCCACTATATCTAGACTGAGCCGTAGCATTTCCCTTTTCAAATTATTTAGCTTCCTTATAACGTTTAACCCGTTACATTCAACGCCACGGTTGGTATAAAGTTATTTTCTCGTTGGTTATTCAGTCTTTTTCTCATAATCACCTCCAGTTTGGCAGACCCCTCCCAGATATCCGAATGGGGACCCCTCTCTTACTGGTTTAATACTGATTGTAAAAATTTCATCCAGAACCAGGATTCGAAATGGCTTTCATCCGAGTGGAGCGTCCCCCACACGTGTGCGTTAGCGAACATGGCTAAAGATGCACATTACCCAGGTATATATATCAGTTGACTGATTACAGCTGTAGATCATTTATATTGTAGTCATAGGATAGTACATTTTTAGGTGCACAATTCTGCTATTTTGAACATTTAAAGCAAGTTCCAAATCTGCGTCATCTGCATCTTTTGCGAAAATTCTTTGATTATTATAAATAGTGGCTGCAAGGCCATTACCATACAACATGATGAGAGTAGGGCGAGGTTGAATCCCGGTATCGGCACATAGCCTGTTCCTCTCGAATAACACCAAGGGCCTCGCCGAGATTAACTTTTCCGTTCTACGGACGGAGCACTATCAACAATATTCATCATCCGACAAAACAGGCACGTTCCAACACACATGTATTACACCAGAAGTTATTTCTTCTTCTGTCAATGACTCATCATCCAAGGTAACGTGTTGAGCCATCCTATGAAAAACCCTCGATCTAACCACAAAATTCACTTGATACCCCATACCATAGTACTTTTGATAATAAGCGTGGACTTGATGTTATGTCAAACGATTTTCTGAAGTCGAGAAATACATATATGCAACCGCCTTGATGCATAGCATTCAGGATCTCATGTGAGAGAGAAGCGAGTTGGAATTCTCATGATCGAAATCTTCAGAAGCCATGCTGATTGGCATGGAGAAGGGCATTCCATTCGAGATACCTCATGAAGTTTGAGCTCAGTATGTATTCAAAGATTATAGAAGTAATAGATGTCAAGCATATTGAACAGTAGATTTGTAGATCACTTCTGCTACCCCTCTTGTAGAATGTTGCTACCTGCGCTTTCTTCCAACCTCTGCGCAGTTCGGTATAGAATCCGCACACTACCTTAAAACTAAATGTGACTCAAGAGGGTCCAATCCTATACTTGAGACGTGGCAGTGGTATAGGTGGCCACTGTCCACGCTCATTGTACTGCTCGTCCACAAGTGGATAAATTAACACTATTAAAGACGAACAGAGTAAATGCTAGGTTGGTACGTAAGTTTGAAGTGTTTTTGTTTCGCATATTGGTATTCCGGCTACTATGGTTTTTTTATTGATTTTCAATGTTGATGTGTAGTTCACTGTTGCTACTTGAGATTACATGCCGTCATTTTGTCTTTTGGAGCCGGCCGCGGTGGTCTAGCGGTTCTAGGCGCTCAGTCCGGAGCCGCGCGACTGCTATGGTCGCAGGTTCGAATCCTGCCTCGGGCATGGATGTGTGTGATGTCCTTAGGTTAGTTAGGTTTAAGTAGTTCTACGTTCTAGGGGACTGATGACCATAAATGTTAAGTCCCATAGTGCTCAGAGCCATTTGAACCATTTTTTGTCTTTTGGAGATAGTGAGTGGAGTTGTGGACGGTAGAAAATGGAGTGACAAATGGAGTAATCGGAACATTTCCGACATAGTTCTTCTGTTCGATTTAGTAGAAGGGTAACAGCAGCAGAGGCACCCGTAAAGATTTTTGCCATGTATGGGGATAATGCTATCGCACAAAGCACTGCAAGAAAATGGTTTTCTCGTATTAAGGAGGATCATTTTATCATTAGTGACCCTCCACGTTCAGGAAAATCTTCAGGGTTTGATGAAGATCGTTCAATCGCTTTCAGCGACAGTGACCTATGTCAGTGTAATCAATAACTGGTCAATGTGATAAACCGTGATCATTCCACCATTGTGCGACGTTTGCAATGAAAAAGGTTCAAAAACGAGTTACGTGGGTAGCGCCTGCTGTAAGCAAAATCACAAAAATCGGTAGGTGGCTACTTGAGGCAGGATTCGAACCTGCGATCGCAGCAGCAGCGTGGTTCCAGACTGAAGCACCTAGAACCGCTCGGGCACAGCGGCCGGCATACAAAGCTCCTCCCGCGGTTTAGCAAGAAGTATCCCGTTCTCTGCGTGTATAATTCTCAGATCGTGAGAGTTCCAGCGACGCGGAGGTTTGCTGTGGATGATTTAGATAATGTGTGTATTGATGTTTCCATGCAATAACATGTACAGAACGCGGCAGTGAGGCCCTCAAATTTCTCAAAAGTACGTTCAGATATGCTTCAGCTACTTTGATGAGGTGCTTTTTGTGTTAGACTTTTTTCAGACTGAAGTGTTGTGAAACTTCCTGGCAGATTAAAACTGTGTGCCCGACCGAGACTCGAACTCGGGACCTATGCCTTTCGCGGGCAAGTGCTCTACCAACTGAGCTACCGAAGCACGACTCACGCCCAGTACTCACAGCTTTACTTCTGCAAGTACCTCGTCTCCTACCTTCCAAACTTTACAGAAGCTCTCCTGCGATCCTTGCAGAACTAGTACTCCTGAAAGTATTGTGATTACATTCAAGGGAAATCGTCCCATGGCTCAACGTTTGGCTACAAGCTCACCGCATTTATATTTCGTAGTTTTGAGCAGCTTTCAAGAGTGCTTACACTCCGGTGTTAAGTAAAACAAGGCGATTTGTCTGCGAGTGTGTGCTGCGGTGAACATTTCTTTTGTTTATATCGAAGTCAGACAGCATCAAAATTGATTATTTGGTCACGAACTTTCATATAACACGCAAAGCTTCAATAAATCAGGGCTTAGTATAACTACTCTTGTTAGTAGGCTAGTTCTTAAAACAGTAACCGACTTACAATCTAAATCTCGATAACTGAGAGCGTATTCGAGCTGCGCGAATACGGTGTGCGCCACCTCACATGGTATATTATGCAGTAATAATATCTATGTCTTTAGAAAGTTCTTCACAGTCACTGTATACCGTGCAGAATTTCTCCCATCCCGAACTGTGCTACTAGATAAACATCTCCCAAGTGCATACTTAATTATTCGTCTAAACCGAAGCAACAGTTCTTCTACCTGCTCTCATTCTTCGAGTTTCTTATTAAAATACGACACTGCTGCCTGTTTATCTGATTTACTGAGCATATAAATCGTTCTACTTGTTTTAGTTGCACTTTGTACTTAGGAAATCATTCTTCCTACAGTCCCTTGTGCTCACTGATACCAATTTCTACGTGGACATTGTGAAAGAGGTACAAATATATTTGTTGCTATTAGAATGAATATGTTTACATCATGAGTGGACTTTGAAAGATCTTTTTCCAGGTAGCTTTCACAGTAGAAATATAATAATATTACGCAGAGCGTCTTGTCATTCCCACCACTTACAAAACTGTCTTTTCCCAACAGATTGATGGGTGATTAAAGTCTTCTTCAGTGATGAAACTATGATTTGTGGACATAAATACTAGTGAACATGGTTTTCTATGATGTTTTCGTTTACTTCTGGAGATAAGTCTGCACGTTTGTTCAGACGATCTCATATTCAGGTTCCAATTCTACCTAATTGAGATTGAGGTTCTTGTTTACTTCAGCAAATACACCTCCTCCACTTACTATTACTCTATCCTTGCAGTATACGCGTAAATGTTTCACAAATACCTCACTCCTTTCTGTACCTTGTATCATATGGTCTTCTCAGCTTTTCAGGACCTCTTAAAACTCGGGCAATTTCTGCAAACACTTCTGCAGTTAGTCACTAGGATATTGATATTCTCACCCGTAGGGGATGTTTCTTTGCATCTTATACTTACACTTCCGGGTCCCTTATAGCTAACATACATTATCTATACTGAGTGCAGAGTCACCTAAACTGAAAAAAAAGGGAAAGAAAAGGTAAAAAAACGTTGTGTGTACCCCAAAAATAGTTTGTTACATAGGTTTCAGTTTCTGAACTGTAGTGCATACCTAACCTATGTAGGGGGACCCTACAGTTCTCAACCCAATGGTGCAAGTCCAGGAAGTCGAATCCTAGCTTGTCACAGAACCACTGAAGTCTCTTGTTCAGTCCTTCCACTCGACCACTCGGTACAGGACCAGTAGGCCACTATCGGCTCTAGCGACAATGCCACTTATTGTGAGCTTCATTGAAACTCCGCAAGTCATTGGAATGGTCCAAGTATTATTTCGGAGACCAGATAACAGGTATTGTTTTTTCCAATGAGCATCACAGTCTGCAGCCAGCTTTACCCAGTTCGCTAAATAGCTGCCGGACTAGCTTTTCAACATCTTGAATGAGGCCTCTGACATACACAGTGAGTGCATTTGTTATCCCTTCCAATCTCTTGCTGCCACTCCTCTAACGCATACCACAACTCACCCTGTGTTTGAACTGCCTGCAGTTAACGGACCCCAGCGCTTTTACATTTGCCTCCTCTTGATTAACGAAACGAGTTACACGACAGTCTCAATGACTCAGTTTCAGTGAAACCACGTTGGAATTGTAGGTTAGCTCTCCCTGTTCCCTGTCCCCTCAGTACAATCATGAGGAATCGTAGCGGTAGATCCCGTATTTAAAAAAGAGGAGACATGATCCACAGGAGACTTTTAACTAAGTTAACTTTGGTATCTCTGGTACACGACTATTGAGAGCTCTCCCAGCACACCCATCCATGGCAGCTTCTATCAGTGTGACAGCAGTCAGGGAGATTTGCAGTTGCTTACAAATGTTAACTAACTTGTCCCGTATTCGAAAGCTGCATTCGTGCTGGGGCCGTATTACGGTTGGTTCAGTGTTTTACATAACAGTAAATAAGTAATTTTAAAGTAAGCCTGTTGATTTTCTTTTAATTTTCGGACTTGTTAAGCTAAACGTATTACTCATTCCTATTAAGAACTGAAATTTGTTAGCCTGGAAAAGTCAGTTCCGTTAAGGCAACAGAAAATCTTGGGATAAAATTTACTAATTTCCTGAAACTTTTGAGACTGTATTCGCTAAAACACTCGAAAATAGAGTTATGTAGGATAAACTTAGGTAACACACACCCCTGTTCAAACTGAAAACCAAATGTAACATGATATATTAGTTATAACATGTGCTGCATTAACTAAATCACAAACCACGGCATACTGCGAAGTAGTTTACACACAACACTCATAACTTCCCCAAAATTCGTGACAACGTTGTTTATTCACATTAATATACAATGCAATTCCGGGTAAACGACTGAACAGCAACCGTATATCATAAACGTCACTTTGTTAGGAAAGAAGTTATGCACAGCACTCCTAACTTACAAGAATTCCCAAAAATTCATTTTTTCAAGCGACTGATAAGTCACAAAAGTGCACCAATGTAATTTTGGATTAATCCATGAAATTAGAGACGATTGGTCGAGCACAGAATATGTTCTAAGATTCTATAATAAATCTGTTTGATCGACATTGGGTTGCAGTTTTGTGTATCACTTCTGCTACCTTTCTTGTAGGCGGATGTGACATGTGCGTTTTTGCAAGTACTAGTAACAGTTTTTTGTCTGAGATATCTATGGTAGACTATGGGTAAAAGAGGGGCTAACTCATCCGAAAATTAAGAATAGTATTTGATAGGGATTCCGTCAGGACCTGGAGCTTCGTTCAATAAACATCGAATTTAGCTGTTTCTCAATGCCACTGACACATATCTGTATGAAGTCTCTTTGCCGTGCGTGAATTAAATGGTGGCAATATCCCTGGATATTCATGTGAAGCTGGCACAATAGCTCTGTAATTAAAAAAACTGAATGAGTGGACCGCCGATGAACTTCACCGGTTGTCATGGGGCGTCCGCCCCGAACAAATCCAACGAACAAAATGAGATAATAAAACAAAAGCAGGCATCATCTTCGATTAGTAATCAAAACGTCCTCGGTCCCTCTTTCTGCCAACGCCATTGTCATAGAGGGCGGACGAGCGGTCAAAGATTCAGGGCTCTCTCTTCTCTTTGGGGTGTGATACTGCCCCCAAGGGCGGAAGAATTAGCAATGATCAATGGCACGAAGATGCAGGAGGCAATGGAAGCCATTGTATAAAAGAACGTAACGTATAATTGAAACAAAAAGCGTCAAATGATCTCCCCATTGGCAAAATATTTCGGAATAGTCCCCCTTTCATATCTCCGGTAGTCGACTGAGAAGGGGGAGGTGACGGTGAGAAGCAGATTCAATAACCAACGAAAGGAAAATGTGTCGGGGAGGGGAATGTCAGAAACTTGAATGTAGTAGGGAAGCCATAAGATGAAAAAGGAAATGCAAATCTAGATGTAGTAGAGGTCAGTGAAGTGAAATGGAAAGAAGACAAGGATTTCTCGCCAGATGAGTATATGGTAAAATCAACAGCAGCAGAAATGGTATAAAGTGTGGAGAACTCGTTATGAATAGGAAGGTAGGGCAGAAAGTATGTTACCGTGAATAGTTCGGTGATGGGGTTGTTCTTATCAGTATCAACAGCAAACCAACATCGACACGATAGTTCAACTATACAGGCCGATGCTGCAAGCTGCAGGTGAAGAGATGTAGGTGAAAGTATATGAAGATATTAAAAGGGTAATGAAGTAGGGGGAGATTAAAATCTAAGAGCCATGGGGGACTGGAATGCAGTTGCAGGGGAAGCAGTAGAAGAAACGATTACAGAAGAACATGGGCTTGGGACAACGAATGAGAGAGGAGAACGCCTAAATGAGTTCTGTAATAAATTTTAGCTAATAATAACGAATACTCTGTTCAAGAACCATAAGAGAAGGAGTTATACTTGAAGAGGCCGGGTGATAAAGGAAGATTTCAGTTCGATTCCATCATGGTCAGACAGAGATTCCGAAATGAGATACTGGACTGTAAGGCGTACTCAGGAGTAGATACAGACTCAGATCACAATTTAGTAGCGCTAAAGAATAGCCTGAAGTTTAAAGAGACCAGTCAGGAAGAATCAATGCGCAAACAGTTGGGGTAGAGAAGTACTGTAATGAGGTACATCAGAATCTCTCTAAGGCTATAGATACAGCAATAAGGAATAGATTAGTAGGCAGCGCAGTCGAAGAGGAATAGACATCTCTAAAAAGGATAAACACAGAATTGGAAACAGAAACGTAGGTACAAGCAAGGTAACTGCGAAAAAACCGTGGGTAACAGAGGAAATGCTTCAGGGAAATTTAGGAATGTATAAATACAGGCCGCTGAGGAATAAAATAAATGGGAAGTGCAGGGAGACTAAGATAAAATAGCTGCACAGGAAATGTAGAGAAATCAAAAAGAAGTAATTGTCAGAAGGACTGACTCAGCGATCAGGAAAGTCAAAACAACCTTCGATGACATTAAAAGCGACGGTAGTAACATTAAGAATGCAATGGAAATTCCACTGTTAAATGTAGAGGAGAAAGCAGAAGAGTAGAAAGAGCACATTGACAGCCTCTATGAAGATCTGTTTGATGTGATAGAAGAAGAAACAGGAGTCGATGTAGAAGAGATAGGGGACCCATTACCATAATCAGAATTTAGAATAGCTTTGGAGGACATAAGAACAAATAAGGCAGAAGGGATAGATAACATTCCATGAGAATTTCTAAAATCGTTGGGGGAAGTGACAAAAACACGATTGTTCACGTTCGTGTGTAGAATGTATGAATCTGGCGACGCACCATCTCCTTTTTGGAAAAATATCATCCACACAATTCCGAAGACTTCAAGAGCTGACAAGTGCGAGAATTACCACTTATTCAACTTAACAGCTCATGCATCCAAGTTGCTGACAAGAATAATATACAGAAAATGGAAAACCGAGCGATGTGGCGCAGTGGTTAGCACACTGGACTCGCATTCGGGAGGACGACGGTTCAATCCCGTCTCCGGCCATCCTGATTTAGGTTTTCCGTGATTTCCCTAAATCCTTTCAGGCAAATGCCGGGATGGTTCCTTTGAAAGGGCACGGCCGATTTCCTTCTCCGTTCTTCCCTAACCCGAGCTTGCGCTCCGTCTCTAATGACCTCGTTGTCGACGGGACGTTAAACACTAATCTCCTCCTCCTCCAGAAAATGGAAAAGAAAATTGACGATGTGCTAGATGACGATCAGTTTTGCTTCAGAGAAGGTAAAGGCACGAGAGAAGCAATTCTGACGTTGCGGTTGATAATGTAAGCAAGACTAAAGGAAAATCAACACACGTTCATAGGAGTTGTCGACCAAGAAAAAACGTTCGATAATGTAAAATGGTGGAAGATGTTCGAAATTCTGAGAAAAATATGGGTACGCTACATGGAGTGACGGGTAATATTCAACATGTACGAAAGTCAAGATGAAATAATAAGAGTGGCCGACCAAGAACGAAGCGCTCGTATTAAAAAGGGTATAAGACAGGGATGTAGTCTTTTGCTCCTACTCTTCAATCTGTACATCGAAGAAGCGACGATGGAACTAAAAGAAAGGTTAAGCAGTGGAATTAAAATTGAAGGTAGAAGGCTATCAATGATACAATTAACTGATGACGATGCTATCCTGGGTGAAAGTGAAGAAGGGTTGCACGGTCTCCTGAATGGAAAGAACAGTCTATTCAGTACAGAATATGGATTGAGAGTAGATCGAGGAAAGACGAAAATAATGAGAAGTTACAGAAATGAGGACAGCAAGATACTTAACATCAGGATTTATGATCAAGTATAGACAAAGTTAATGAATTCTACTACCTAGGCAGCAAAATAACCAATGACGTACGCAGCAAGGAGGACGTAAAATGGAGACTAGCAATGGCAAAAAAGGGCATTCCTAGCCAAGATAAGTTACTTGTGTCAAACTTAGACCTTAATTTGAGGAAGAAATTTCTGAGAATTGATGTTTGCAGCACAACGTTGTATGGTAGTGAAACGTGGACTGTGGGAAACAAGGATCAGAAGAGAATCGAAGAATTTCAGATGTGGTGCTAGAGACGAATGTCGAAAATTAGGTGGTCTGATAAGGTACAGAATGAAGATGTTCTGCGCAGAATTGAGAGGAAGGAATATGTGGAAAACACTGACAATGAGATGGGACTGGATGATAGGACTTCTGTTAAGACATCAGGGAATGTCTCCCACAGTACTCGAGGGAGCTGTAGAGGACAAAAACTGTAGAGGACGACAAGGATTGGAATAAATCCAGAAAATAATTGAGGACGTCGGTTGGAAGTTCTGCTGTGCGACGAAGAGGCTCGCATACAAGAGGAATTCGTTACGGGCCGCATCAAACCAGTCAGAAGACTGGTGACCCAAAAAAATATGCATGTGTAACGGAACGTTTGAAAAACAGAGTTAAGAATTTCTGCTTTTGTTTTGATTTCCTCAATTTTAATTTTTGTTTTGTCCATGAATGTTTGGACCTAAACTTTGGTGTAAGTAGTAGCCTACACACATGGCCAGAATTTCTTTGGGTTCTGAGAGAGATACTTCGATAACATTTATTAACATAAAACTCGGAAACACCAACCTCAAACATAATAAGTTTCCAAAGTACTTAGGTATAACATTGGATCGCACTCTTTCTTGCCGGAAACATCTGGAGAACACCACTGCAAAAATTGGAACACGGAATAACATCATCCAAAAACTTAGCGGTACTACTTGGGGAGCTAACGCAAAAACATTACGCACCTCATCTATCGCCTTAGTGTTCTCTGTGGCTGAGTACTGCGCTCCAGTCTGGATTAATAGCTGTCACACCAAACTTATTGACAGGCAATTAAATAACACAATGAGGTTGATTTCTGGAACTGTTAAATCAACGCCCACGTACTGGTTACCGGTGCTATGTAATATCCTGCCCCCGGACCTGCGTATAAAAGCGGCCCTACTGCACGAATTCAGAAAGATTGAGACAAAACCAGAACTACCAATTAAAGAAGAATTCTCACAACTGCGACACACTCGATTGAAATCAAGAAGGCCAACCATACGCACAGCTGAGCAGCTTCAAAATAATAACTATGACAACATGAAACAATGGAGACTAGATTGGAACCGAAAGACAAATGACCAACTACAGACCTGGTTTGAGAGCTATAACTGCAACATCTCTGTAGTGGAACTAACACGGAAAACATGGTCCGCATTAAATCGAAAACGTACTGGACATGGCAGGTGTGCGGATTCACTACACAAATGGGGAAGAGCGATGTCACGAGAATGCGACTGCGGTGCCCCTAGACAGACGATACAACACATCCATGGTGAATGCTCCTTGCGAGCATATGCAGGGAACTGGTCCGACTTCCTGGAGGCATCCCCATCGGCGCTAGAATGGATCTCAAACCTCGATATAATCTTTTAACTGACCAATATTAACATAAATTATATTTATGATTGTTATAAGATTTTAATGTCTAACACTTGAAGTATTAATGTTGCATGTATAGCCATACGCTAAATAAAAAAAAGAAAATAAATAACATTCTGCTATTGCAGTCGTTGGCTTCACGCATTGTCCTTTTGGCATCCAAATCCAATTCATTTAGCAACTCCCTATTTATAATTTATGCTTTGTTTTACATCTAGTAGGCTATACTCACTGTATTTTCAGTTACTGAGTGCTGTGGAGAGTTCCTCCTATAATGAACTGTTCTTCTAGGTACATATCTATCAAATGCTTGGTCAACTATTCGTTTGAATCGGCTCCTCTCCACCGCTCTTTCGAGGTCCTTATTAAAATACGACACTACTGCCTCTTTGTCTAGAGCGCTGATCACACAATTACTTCTACTTTGGTTACTACCCTTTTTTTACTTAGGAAACCATGGCTTCTACAATTGCCTCATGGTTTTGATAATAGTCTCAATGTGAACATCCTCAGTGAGGTCAGGCAAATTTGTTGTTATTACATTCAAAATATTTCCATTACGAGTGAGCTTCCGAACTGTCTCTTGTAGGAAGTTTTTGGGAAGGAGCTCAGTAAAGTTTCTCAACTCGTCCTGCAACGATCTCGAACATATCTGTCATTTACCAATTGATTTCTGGATGATTAAAATCACCTCCAAAGATGACAAAATGGTTCGAGGAACTTACGTGCCAGTGAACTTAGGCTATCTCTAAAGTTTTCTGTTACACTGCAGGTTAATCTGATGATCGATAGAAGGATACTATTATAAGTTTACGCCCACCTTAGAGCAATTTCAGTTACGTTTTAGAATTAGGGTTTCTTGTGTACTGTGAAAACTATATCACCTCCATTTGCTATTAGTCCATCCTGTCGATCTGAAACCTCACTGCTACCAGTTTCGAGTTTTATCCAGATTTCTGTATGCAGTATCGATCCAGATGCACTTAAAACTCCGTCACTGCTTCGGCAGTTAATCACTAGGGTTTTAAATACTCTCTCCTGTAGGTTGTTTTGCTTTCGATCTTATAATGACACTTGTAGGTCTCATACAGTATCAATAGAAAACTACTAAACAAATCTCTATGTTCTAAAATTTGAGATTATCCTTTATTCAATTCTTATTTAAAATCCCACGATAATTCGTAACACATGTTACTGACACAACAACGAAATCTTTATTGCCTTAAAAGAAGGAATGGATGATTGCTTTTATCAGGTGTCTAAGTAAACATTACTATCACTTATAAAAATATCAGCAGAAATTGAGTCGTTAGAGTGCTTTCTCGAGCAAGGCAAAAGACCCGAGCCCGAGACTCGGCCCATTACACCAGGCAGTGTTATATCAGCGCACTTTCCTCTGTAGAGTGAAAATTTCATTCTGATCGGCTGAAATTGTTCGAATACAGCGAATAAACTTGTTTGAAATTTCTGAAAGTGATGCTACGTGAAACGATGCTCCTTGTCACGTCCTGGTTATTTCCACTGTCCATTACAGGAGTCCGGTAAATATGTTTCAGAGAAATTAATGTCACAAAGCAATTTATTGTGCTCTTCCACCACACTTATACTGGTAATCAAAGAATCTGTTGACACTGTTAACGTTGCTCAGAAACGTTTACGGACACTAGTTTTGGAAATATTTTATGAGGTCTGTGGTTTTTATTTTCTATTCGTAACTTAATAGCGGTTTTTTTCCTGTGAGTTTTTCGTCTTGTGATTGAACCACCGTGAATATTAAGAGTACATATTTTTTGTAAAAATCTCAGCCGAAATTTCATCGTCTATGTACTATTTGAATGTTGATAATGTCGCTGCTGTTTCATTGTATATTGTATCTAAATCATTTTATGCGGTTTCTTTCTCTCTCTCTCTCTCTCTCTCTCTTTTTTCCACGACGCGGACCTATTTCATGTATAAGAAGGCGTTCCTTGGCAATGACAACGTGCCTTATTAACAGTGCTTTTAGAATCTGGTAATAAGAATTGTGTAGTGAAAACACATTACCGATGGTCATATGTGAGGCAAATTAAACGATAGTAAATTCACCATAAGTCGTATAAACTAAACAATGAAGAGGAATAAACAGAAAAAAATTTAACGGAAAGTATTCCACATTGTGGACTCAGGTAGGCGGAGACTACTGCACTCATTGGGGTTTTGCGGTTACAGTGGCTTCACGTGTACAGTTTCATACGTTAACCCTTATCTCGAATGTTGCAACAAGCTTCAGGTATTGCGACTTGGAAAGAGAGCAATACTTTTAACTGCGAATAGCAGGCTCCTGCGTAGCTGTTATCTGTCGTATGAACTTACGAGTGGTATCTGAAGAATCAGAGATATCAAGACAAGAATCAGCTTTAGGTTTGAGGAGTTCATCAAAGCCTACAACGCTAGAGATGGGGGAAAGCACTGGCATGATATGGCATCGTATTCACCGGTTTTATTAACTATATAATGGAGAGATCAAACCATAGTTATTTTGATGATGACTAGACAGTAGGGAAATGTGAGACATTACAGTTTTATAGAAATTTCACTGAAGGGAAATACTCTATGTATCTCGAAGAACATATGACAACGTGTAACTAATATAGAAGCTCTTCGATGGTTGTTCCAGTTCCACATGAGTCGTCCTTTCGGGAATGTGGGTTACCACTGAAATATTTTTGCGGTAACTGCAGTATGTTGGTGTTCGTATAGTGGTTACATTCAACGAAGAAGTAGACAGTGCTTTAAAGAGAGAGATGAATAGGAGCTCTCAGCCATCCTGTAGTAAGTTTTGACCGATTGACGCCTCTGTCTCTCTCTCTCTCTCTCTCTCTCTCTCTCTCCTGTTCGCGATACCTAAAGTATACCATCAAATGCGTCCAGACATTCTTGTGTAGTATGTAACTTAGTAGATGTCACAGGAGCTAATCACCGGTATGAGAAGGGCCTGAGAGTGCTACATTATCAGGAGCAAAGCAATAACAGCCAAATGGGTCGCTGAGGAGAGCTCAGTGAGTTGTATCTAAATTAGTAAGTAATAAGTGCTATCGACAGGGTATGTCAAATTGATTTCATATTTTTAGATTTCCAGAAGGTTTTCGACACCGTTCCTCACAAGCGTCTTCTAACCAAACTGCGTGCCTACGGAGTATCGACTCAGTTGTGCGACTGGATCCGTGATTTCCTGTCAGGAAGGTCACATTTGGTAGTAATAGACGGAAAGTCATCGAGTAAAACAGAAGTAATATCCGGCATTCCCCAAGGAAGTGTTATAGGCCCTCTATTGTTCCTGATCTATATTAACGACATAGGAGACAATCTGAGTAGCCGTCTTAGATTGTTTGCAGATGGTGCTGTCATTTATCGTCTTGTTAAGTCATCAGATGATCAAAACGACTTGCAAAATGATTTAGATATCTGTATGGTGCGAAAAGTGAAGTCATTCACATGAGTACTAAAAGAAATCAGCTAAATTTCGATAATGCTTTAAGTCACACAAATCTGAAGGCTGTAAATTCAGCTAAATAATTAGGGAATACAATTACAAATAAGCTAAATTGGAACGATCACATAGATAATTTTGTGGGTAGAGCAAACCAATGACTGCAATTCATTGGCAGAACACTTAGAAGGTGGAACAGGACTACTGAGAGACTTCTTACGCCACGCTTGTCCGCCGTATTCTGAAGTATTGCTGTGCGGTGTGGGATCCGCATCAGGTGGGACTGACGGATGACATCGAAAAACACAAAGACGGGCAGCTCGTTTTGTATTATCGCGAAATAGGGGAGATAGTGTCACAGACATGATACGTGAACTGGAGTGGCAATCATTAAAACAAAGGCGATTTTTGTTGCGACGGGATCTTCTCATGAAATTTCAATCACCAGTTTGCTCCTCCGATTGCGAAAACATTCTGTTGCTACCCACCTACATAGGGAGAAATGATCATCACAATAAAATAAGAGAAATCTGGGGTAGCACAGAAAAATTTAAGTGCTCGTTTTTCCTGCGTATCGTTCGAGAGTGGAACTGTAGAGAAACAGCTTGAAGGTGGTTCATTAAACCCTCTGCCAGGCACTTTATTGTGAGTAACAGAGTAATCACGTAGATGTAGATGTAGTCATTGGATGTCACCTTAGCAACAAATCCATCAGGGAGATTTAAACTCTTCTAGAGGCTCAAGCTGCGAGATGTCGTCACGCAAGAGATATGCTCTTACTTAATGAGAGTTAAGATATTGAACTGTTCCGATATGGACGCTGGATAAATGTTTAATAGCCGCCAGATGTAAGACAACTGCTTTAATGACGCATTTCGATGAGTGTATTCGAAAAGTGTCAATAAAGCAGTTGACTTCCATCCGGTGACTATTAAACTTTTATCTGTCCCCCTTATCAGCATTGTTCAACATTTTAATTTTTCTATAGCGTCCAAAGTCGACTGTTCGTGATGTATTTGTGAAATGGAAATGGGGAGGAACAACCACAGCTAAACTAAGATCAGACAGACTTCACGTAAGCTGAGCGTGGTTGAAAAAATCACATGAAATCAAGGGAAGGAATCACTCGTGAGATGCAAAGTGATACGATGACCGCGCTTTAGGTGGTGTAAAGAGCGACACCGTTGGTCAGTGGGTGACTGGAAACGAGTGATTTTGAGCGATGCATGCTGTGGCTTTTCGATGGGAGGGTTTGGATTTTTGTGAATGTCTGGACAACGTTACCTGCCACCACATGTAGTGCCAACAGGAAGGTACCGAGCAAGGTATGGGCGTGTTCCTTGAGGTAACGAGTGCTGTCCTCTTACTGCGCTTAAGGAAACGTTAAATGCGGAAGTGTATGAACGTTACACCAGTGTATACTATGGACAGTAGAAGAACGAATCAGACACGATGATTTTTCCTGCCATCACAATGCACCCCGTCATAAAGCGATATCAGTGGAGGCGATGGTCTGTGTACAGTAACATTCCGGAAACGGACTGAACTGCCCAGAGTCCCGGAACACCTTTGGGATGAGTCAGAAGGTAGACTTCGCTTAAGACCCCAGCGCCCGACATCACCACCTTACCTGGGTCTAGGGTTTTGAGGAAGAATGAGCTGCCGTTGCACCATAGCCATTCAGACACCTCATTCAAAGTGTCTCCAGTAGAATTCAAGCCATCATAAAGGCGAAAGATGGACACGCCGCTTATTAATGCCCACAAATAGGTATCCCAATACTTCTGACCAGATAGGGTCTCTCTCTCTCTCCCTCGCTCTCTCTCTCTCTCTCTCTCTCTCTCTCTCTTTCTCGCATTCCATTACCGTTAATTTCTATAATGGTTTTAAGTAAGACTTATTCACAGGCGTCTTATTCTCTTAGAGTGAAACAGATGTTGTACTTAATCACAACGTGATTGTTATAGCATTTCTCACTTTTAGTGGGTGAGGTCAAAGGACTGTCAAGTGCTAAATTCTAAAAATTCGACACTAACTTCTCCCTTTTTACTTCAATATATACTGTGCCAGTAATTTTCGACTACAACTACTTTACGCGCTGTCATTATTTTATTGTTACAATCATTTCCGTCTTTAACTGCAGATAATTTCTCTCATATGTTCTTTTGTCTCAAACAGAGGCTGACGTTACTTCGTAACTTCCAAGATACGTTCTTAAATATTTTGTTATGCTTGTTTCTTTCCGTCAAGTGAAGAATGTCGATTGCTGTTTAGTGTGAATCTGTCTTACTGTGGACTTTCATTATGTGTCAGTAATATCATAATTATTGTCACAAACGTTATATTTAATACGCTGCCTTATGCTTAGTTTCAAATGACAGCGTACGTTCTGTTGTCAGGATTCCATGATTTTATTTTATGTAATCCTTCTTATTGCGTTTCCCCAGCACATTTACTCTTCTCGTTTCTGTTAGTTGGTTCACAAAGACCAGGCTATTCTTCAGTATTCTGATAGCTAATGTAGTTTATTCACAACAAGACGGAAGAACCAAACAAACTGTAAGTCTGGAATTGCACTCATTTTGTGATCATACTAGTTCAATGAATAAAATCGTCACAGACTCATGAAATTTATGTTTCTTAAGAGTAATATTAATATAAAAACGTCACCCAAGGCGTTTGTGGAGTTGTAGGTCAAATATTTAGCAGCGAGGTTGTAACGTTTTTTTTATAAAAAATTTGTGTTTTTGTGTTGTTAATGAATATGCAATGTGTAATGTTTCTCTTATGCAGATTTACTGTGTGATTTGTTGTTGAGCAAATGACAATCTGCAAAACAAATATGAAATTTTCATACTGAAATCAATCCCTTTGAAATTCACCCAGCCTCGTGAGCGCCGAGTTCTATGGCCATGTGCAATGTACTGATATAATTCCCTATACAAATAAAACAATCAAATAAATTTTCCTTAGCTCTAGAGTTGCCACGGATGTAATCTTGGTATTCTGTTCTCTCCACAGTAGGCATAGAAAATATTCAATCTTGGCACAGCGAAATGCAATGTCGGCCGTAAAATAGCGTCACACAAATAATATCAGTACACTGGTTGATAAATGAATAACCTTTCAAATGTTCAGTGAAAATACTGGATATTGGCTCAGAGCTGTGCAGTGCTGCGCGCACTGAAACTGTTACAAACGTTGACACTTTTCTGATTTTTTTCTGATTTGGATTAAAAATCATTTCTTTTAAACAAATTTCCATTGGATTCAAATAAACACGATATGTAAGAGGATGACACAGTTTGAAAATTGTATTCAAAATGAAGTTTCTCCTTCACAAAATCTAATATGAAACATTCCACATTAACTTCAAAACCAGTGACCTTCTTAACTGTTGAACAATTCTCACTTACTGTCGAAATTAAAAAAACTTGGATTGTCACATGACAAAAAGTCTGAGATTGTTTGACAAAACAGATTCCAAAATTCAACTTCTTTGTATCAGGATTGCAAAACACACAAAATATTATATATTGGGTATACCTAATCAACCTATATATTAAATCTGATGGAAATCACTTGGTTCCTACATTCAAGGGTCCTTGGATTGTTACATGACAAAAGTCTGACATCGTTTGACAAAACAGATTCCAAAATTTAACTTCTTTGTATCAGGATTTCAAAAGACACAAAATGTTACCAATTGGGTATACCTGATCAACCTATACATTAAATCTGAATGAAAATACTTTATTTCTACATTCAAGGGTCACTACTGTAAAAATTAACGAAAGCGACAAATTCTGTTGCTGCATACTTAAAACTAAATATACGAAATTTCATTACCTTACAAATTTGCTCCCATTACTATACCTTAGAATTAAGGAATCAACTCATCACTTCATTTTGTAAGAACTGTATTACACTGCGTCCATAGACCAACAACTAAATTCTCGCAGCTAGCTATCAGCCTTAAATCTTACAATTGATTTTGCCGCTCAGGCAAAATCTTTGATTCAGTGGTGTCAAAAATACAATCTCTTCTACATATGACAATCATTTACGGGCATTTTTTACGAATTACATTACAAAATCGGGCTCCACCTACAAGTGGACCCCTTACAAGGTTAGCGGTTTTTGACTCAACATGCTGCTTTCAAAGTGGGATGGTGACCATCCATTTTTGAACTTCATGAAGCTATACGTAAAAATGTTTATCTCATGGATACTAACAGTTGGTCAATATGATAGCCTATTTTGAACACAGGTAATTTTCCTTCAATCGCACTGAGATTTAACCCTCAAATAACAAGGTGCAAATTCTGAAACACAAATAACAAGCAGAGTTAAAATTTTATCCCACACCTTTCTAAATTATCTGTTTTACAATAAAGGTTCTGGAGTAATATAAAGTAATAAACAAGCAACGTTTATAAGAAAGTGTTGTTAATTATTCCACTATTACAAAGCCACCAATAATTATAAGGTCAGTGTATTTCATTATATAATTGTTGCAATCTTGTAAAGTATAAGACTGTAATTATCTTTTGTATTCCGTTAACCTTTCTATTATAACATAACGAAATATAAAACATAAGACAAATCACTGAAACAAACAATTATTATTAGTACAATATGGCAAATAATATGTATATTCATAAAAAATATAAAGCTGAGAACCACAAATAAAAACAGTTCATCATGCAAAAGCAAATAAAGATGTTATAACCTAATTTCGAAATTTGGTGACATTTTGAATATATTAAACATTTTCAAACCAAACTACTACGACAATTTAATAAATATTTTTCCAGTTATTTATGGACACTGGTTTCGAACAGACACAGTTTTCAAACAAACTTTTTAAGTCTTCTTATCGACTACAGAGGAAACGTCAGCCAATTTTTTCATTATATAATAATCGAAAAAGGGTCAGATAACAATGGAACAGATTTTGACGCATTCTGGGAACGATATTCCAGGATCGGCTACTTCAAGAGCAGCAAATCAATTGTCCATCATAATGTTCCGGTTTGCTCCAAAAATAGGTTTCACGTAATTTCATTACATGACATGTCGGAACTGAGACTTCTTTATCCTTGGTTTATTTTCACAAATGTGAGATGTTCCCATAAAAGTAATACATCTTCGAATCACTTACAGAAATTATCATTAGCTCATATTAGTCCAGTTTGCTTGGCAGATACATTTCTAACGTTTTTAAGGCAACAACCTGCAGCGTGAAGACAATTTAGAAAATGCAAGCTAATTTTGCTGTATTGAATTTTACACATTTATTCCGGCAAGTTTCTGTTGTCAGCCACCATTCATCAAATAGACAGAAATGAATGTTACATATTTCTGACGAAAAATACAAAATCCATAGCCTCTAAGTACCGAACATCATACGTAAAGATAAGCGAAAGGAAGTGCTTGCAAAGAAAAACAAAAATACGACATTTACGTGTGACGGGTACACTCTTTGGGGCAGCACCGTATGTTTTCTGTGGTTCTACAAGTATCCGTGATGCTTATTCTCTGTATTTGAGTTGACTTGTGTCACATCACTTCACTGATAGCTTTTGATGTGTATCATTATATGCCCTGCAGTGTGGAATTTGTCTGCAGCGTGATAAATGGTTCAAATGGTTCTAAGCAGTATGGGACTTAACATCTGACGTCATCAGTTCCCTAGACTTAGAACTACGTAAACCTAGCTCATCTAAGGACATCACACACATCCATGCCCGAGGCAGAATTCGAACCTGCGACCGTAGCAGCCTCGTGTTTCCGGACTGAAGCGTCTATAACCGCTCGGCCACAGCGGCTGGCGGAATGTAGCGTGATATATGAAATGTAAAAGTTGTGTTGCTTTTTGCTTTGTAAGCGCTTCTTTACGTTCATCTTTATGAATTATGTTTAGTACATAACGACTATGGATTGCGTATCTTTCATCAGTAACTTGTATTGTTCCTTTCTGTCTATATTGTGTAGTCTGTGGATGATGGCTGACAACCGAAACCGGTCGGAATAAATGTGTACACTTCAACACAGCAAACTTCACTTGCAATATCTTAAAACCTTTCGAATGGGCATCTGCCTCGGAAGCTAAGCAGTGGCTCGGTAATGCCTAGGAGACCTGAGGGAATGTACAGTTCTGATGATGATGATGATGTTTGGTTTGTGGGGCGCTCAACTGCGCGGTTATCAGCGCCCGTACAAATTCTCAACCTTTGCTCAGTCCAAACTCGCCACATTCATGAATGATGATGAAATGATGAACATAACACAAACACCCAGTCATCTCAGGGCAGGTGAAAATACCTGACCCGCCGGGAATCGAACCCCGTGCTCGGGAAGCGAGAACGCGACCGTGAGACCACGAGCTGCGGATTGTACAGTTCTGGACTAAGCTTGACAAACACACTGTACACCGTGAAACACGGAATATAGTGAACTTGTCTGCTGTTTTTCTTTGAAATCAAGTAGTTGATCAGAAATTCTAACCGGATTATCGTTATAAGATGTCGGAAAAATGGAGTACCATTCATCAAAGACCACCCATCAGCACAATTTACAAGAGCAGTTTCCAGAGATGCAATCATAAAAAATTATGCCACATAATACTTTTATTTCTTTTTGGTTGGTATGTTCAGTGTACCACAGGGCGATGTAATTTTTGCCCTTGCATTAGCAATCTTTTGCTTTGTGCACATAAGTATTAGTGAAACCACGTCATTAGTAAACAACGATTCAGGAGAGATGTTTCATTTGCTGCTTGGCTAGTTCACCAGGTATTCGTACCATTATAGTCTCTACTGACACTCTCGACACATTTTTATGGAAAGTGTATGTGTTTCAACAATACCCATCTATGCTATACGAAATTTTCCTTACCGGCTGATCACTTTGTTCTGATGAAACAACTTCGAAAGGAAACTTCAAACGTCGTCATCCTCATGTGATATGACCATCTTCAGGTGCGCTCACATCGTTATCTGCGATATAGTAATGTTCGTTTTCGGGCTCTCGACGCTCAAATTTTTTTATTGTTTCCGACGTGGTTCATAATATAAGCGGCGTCCCAAAAGAAACGAGCCGGAGGCATAATTACAGAAACAAGTACCTGTATGTTAGAAGTATTGAGTCTGGCTGTTGAGACACTTGTTCTACTGTGACACAAGGTGGTGAATGGCTGTCCCATGAAAATCACGGACCTGCAATGTTAACCAGTTCCGCATGTATAGCTGGACGTCGTCGTCTACACGAGTGCGGGAAAGGTTATGCTGACGTTCTTCTCTGACCGAGATGGTCCCTTCTGATTCACTTCCTGCAGCACGGGACAACAGTGAATGCTCAGCGTTACTCGCAAACCTTGACCACCCTTCGCCAAGCGATCAAATCAAAACGTCCAGGCAATCTCACCCGTGGGGTCATTCCGCTCCACGACAATGCAAAAGCCTAATACGGCCAGCACCGTTACGGCACTCCTGCAGAAAGTCAAATGGGAGGGTCTTGGCCACCCTCCATACAGTACGGACCTCTCCTTGTGACTACGCCATTTTTGGTCCCCTTAGAAAGGCTCTGAGGAGCAAACGATTCATCTCGGACGGCGACGTCCAGCTGTACGTGCGGAACTGTTTAACATCGCAGCCTCGGGAATTTAAGGAGACAGACATTTACCCCCTTGTGCCACTGTGGGACAAGTCACTCAACAGCCAGGATCAATATTTCTAACATACAGGTACCTGTTTCTGTAATTATGCCTCCAGCTCGTTTCTTTTGGAACGCTGCTTACAGTTTGTCAGAAGACATTTTCTATGTCTGTAAAGAAACGTACCTCGTAAATTGCATAAAAATATGACGTAAATATCAAGGCGAGGTGATTTTTTACCCCGACGGAATAAGTTTTCCAATTTACCTGTTACGAAGTGACGGGAAATGGAGGCTGAGTGATTACAGCCTCATCTACGCGATAAACAATACTTAAGTGAAAGGTAAACGAAGACTGTCAAACATAGGACAAAAATTTTTATGGACTAAGTTAACTATTTATCCTCCGTTATTCCATAATTAACTAAGGTCTCTCAGTACAATGCATTTGTAGTGTAATGCTAAATTAAGTTATTAAGCTATACTTTTCTCGAAGTGTGTGACGATCTCTGTAAGAGAAAGAATTCTTCCAAAAATCGTTTAACTGGAGCGTTTTTGAACACGTGAAAATAAGATTTGTAATTCATAATTTACTCCTGATGTCTAAATTTGCACTCGAATTATTAGCTTCTTGTAACTGTGTTTCACAGTCAGGTAAGAATTTTTAAATGAGGTCATGGTCGACAGGAACTGTAAAATTATCTAATTATGAAAGCTACTATTGCAACTCCGGTCGTGTGGCCATTATCAAATGCATTACTGAAAAACCCGAAACATGTCTCATGTGTATGTTGTTTAGGTTGTCTTGTGTACTGGAAAACAATTTTCTGGGGAAAATAAGCTATTAGGGGTGTTTTATTTCTCGCTAGCAAAGGCACATTTGCTCGATGCCGTCTGAAGAAAAGGGAACAGTTCAAGCGTATGCTGCGGTGCAAACGGGCTTCCAAGTTCCTAAAAGGAAACTCAAATCCGCTGTTTGTCAGGCATCTCCATGTGGTATCAGTGCCACAGCTCGCATCAGAATACACTTGACTTGGAGAAAGTTAATGAGTATTCATCCAAGGTGCATCCAAGAAAACTGTAGGGGAGGGTACATGATACTTACAGTGTCCATATTACTTGCTGTATGTCACCAAATTCCACCTTATTACTGACCATAAGCTATTGATCGCGAATTTTGAAACATCAGCTCGATATACATAAAAGACATCACAGAGTCTGCAGACCTGCGACCTGTTTTCAAAAAAATGGCTCTGAGCACTATGGGACTTAACATCTGTGGTCATCAGCCCCTAGAACTCAGAACTACTTAAACGGAACTAACCTAAGGACATCACACACATCCATGCCCGAGGCAGGATTCGAACCTGCGACCGTAGCGATCACGCGGTTCCAGACTGAAGCGCCTAGAACCGCAAGGCCACACCGGCCGGCGACCTGTTTTCGAACAACCGTAATATTATTACCATATTCATTATGTGGTAACCTACAAGTTTACGAACACCGAAGCTTTCTTCTGACCCTCTAAGCGCTCCAACATAGGTTTTCAATCGCTGGGATTCGTTTGTTTTCAGATTGATTTGGAAATCTTATGCACACGTGAAAATTTCAATGGTGGCTACCTTCACCGCCTCTGGCGCGAAGTCGCATTAGTATATGGTAATTTATCATTACCAGGACACCTGAGGACGTCTTCTATACGGGTGTTAAGAATATGATAGGCTCCATTTGTTTCTCACTTAATGAGGAGTTGCAAAACTGCTGCAATCATATTCTCGGTTTGAGTATCTGCTACTGACTGATTTGTAATTATATACCCTTGTTACACTAAGTTAATGTGCTGTAGTTTAATAGTGAGGTGATTCAAAGAAAATAAAGGCAATGGAAATATTGTAAAGTGAGGAAATATCTATATCAAGAAGGGATGCAAAGAAAAGTCTTCGATTTCAGATCAAGACTTCACCTATAAGTTAATGAAACGTATGTTAACTGAGATCAGGGTGAAGGTTTCGTAGTCAATGTTTCCAACCAGTATTTTGAAGTCCTGTTTGCCTAAGCCATCAGTGCAAGACACTTGAGAGGCAGACAAGACGTGCTTCAAAACCGTGGACCCCTTGTTTTGGTTCTGCTGTTTGAGTACAAGTTGAATGTGGAATATAATACTATTCCAGGCTTCAATGTTACTGAATGCAGCTTCTAGAGACCCGTGAACTTCACATAGAAAGACGACAACAATGAGAATGAAATTATAACTATGAATATTTAACTGTGTAACTAAAGCCGGTGATGGATTCTGTATACGAAAGCTTTTGATGTTGCTCATTTCCGAATAGAAAAAAAGCCTAACCAGTTGTTAATTCTGATGTGTGCTTCTGGATAGAGAAGACGGGTTGCTGAAGTAACTACTTAGATCTGAAGATGGTCCAGATTTATCGGAAGATATAGTGTAATTGAAAACGTGCGGCTGAGACGGAACAATGAGTGAAAATTATTTTAAGTGTATTAACTCTTAATTGCTTAGACGTACTGGTGTTAGACTAGCATCGATTGCACTGAAATTGATTCCACTGGGAGGCACCTAATTCACAGCAAGATGTGCAGGTCGTGGTAGCGCTGGTATTCTATTCTGTGTTAAAATCATCACCAAAGAGACAGAGTAAGTATAGGTAAACTAACAATGGGAACAGTGGGTCTGTTAACAACGGACGTGGTTCACATTCACTGCAGCTATTTTTGGTAAGGGATTCAAAAAGGAAGAAGACAGACTAAAAATTTATGTCACCCTATTCGAACAGGCAATGACAGTACCAAAGGTCATTAATTGGACATATTATCTGTTGTATTTTACAGCTTTACCCTCAGGTCTTAATGAACTTTTCATGGGCTCTAACTTCAAATTAGAAAACACAATGCGAGCGGTACACCAGAATAATGTCGAACTATATGAATTCAGAGCGCTGAAATATGCTACTTTTCCAGTTTCCAGTGATATTCATATACGTAGAGTTTAAGCTAACAAGTTCTCTAAGATTAAAGAGATATGATAACTGCGAGCAGCAAAATAATGAGTGAATTCACTGGTGGATATTGTTGTGATACAATGCCCGTCACGTCTGGAAACTGACGTTTGGCAGATATATCAATATCTGACAACAAACTGACGTGTCCTCCTTAATTTTTACGAACGAGAGAGATTTTCTGGACGCGTATCGCACATGCAGCCCCATTTCAGAGACAAACACTCGTTTCGCTGCATATTTCATGGAGTTGCAAAATGTCATACAGTTGACAGATGTGTGGAGAAATCGACGAAGCAAGACGTCGGCTGTCAGTTAGAAGTGGTCTCAGCTCTTACATAACGCTGTTTGCTACTACCACGCGAAGTGTGGAGAAACTTACAAATGAAGTGTGATCAGAAAGTGACATGAACTTTTGTTTTTCTTAAATAATCTTTATTTTTTCGTCAACATTACCTTTGTCCCCTTCAAAGCAACCCCTCAGATATAATAAACTTGTGCAGCCCTTTACCAAATCCTGGGAGCACTAGTAGAACTCACTTCTTCGCCGATTCTGTTTTATCTCATCAATGCTGGAAAAACGACGTCCTTCCGCAATTCTCTTCAAGCCCGGAAATAGAAAGAAGTCCCAAGGGGCATGTGCAGCAAAGAACCTTCACATGTGATCGAAAGTGAGGATTTTTTTTCAGATTTAGCTCTTCAGGCAGTTTCTATGGGGACGATTGGGTCTCAGTTTCGACTTCACACCTGTGTATCCACATTTAGTCTCCTGATCTACCCTTGCATAGAAGTTCTGGATCGTTGCTGACTTTATTCATCAATTCCCTACCGATGTCTACGAGACGTCGTTTTTGGGCTAAATTCAACTGCTTCGGAACAAACATTTCTGCTACACGTTCTATGCTGAAAACATCCGAAAAAATTGAATGAAATGAACAAAACATATGCCGTCATCATCATCAACCTCCCTGATGGTGATTTGGCGATTTTCCAGAACCATTTTCATTCCTTAATCCACAGTGTCGTAATTGATTTGCTAGGGCGTCCAGGACATCCATCGTCGTCAATGTCTTCTCGATCCTCTATGAAACTTTTATACGACTCGTGAAGTCTTGTCTTACTATTAGTAGATTCGTCAAAAATCACGCTTAGAATATGGTAATGTGCTTTATTTCATTTTTGAAGCAACATTTTTGCAAATTACTTGATCCATGTTTTTCGAAAGTATAATGTCGCCGAGACCTCTGTTACGCCCCAGGGTAGTATCCCCGGCAGGCACTAAGAATTCCTCCAAGTTTTTCCTTGGCAGCTCCTGGAAGCCGAACCGCCTGTGTGAATGTACGATAGACTGCCTGTTAGGGGGATGTGCTGACCGAATTGCGGTAAACATGGAAGCTATCGCAGCACGGAGGATTGACTAGCGCCCAAGTCTGCGAGCACATCATGATGACATAATGAAAGCCGAGAGGTACCGTCATAGAAGTGAAAGCATAATTTCGTAAAGAAAGCTAGGTACAACGCAACAATATGTATTCTGGTGCCAAGAAAGAAAAAAAAAGCCACTGTAAGGGGAAACTGCGGAAGTCTTTACGGGAGCTGACAGCGAGGAGAAACTAGGACATACGATGACACAGCCCTAGCACCACAGAGCGCACAGGAAGCGCCAACATAAAGCTTCTTAATAAATGGCTGATTGCTGAGTGCTGATTGCTGACGGCTCCGTGGTGTTAGATTCATCTGCCAGTGAGAGGGGAGTCTTTGGACGCCAATCCTCGACACGCCTACTTGTCTTCGATCGTCTGTGGAAGCACGAGTCCGCCTGGAAGAACGCTGCTACTGCCAGATGCACCGTCAACTTCTAAGGCAACACTAGCAGGGCGTGGAGACCGCCCTCATCTTGTGGGCCTGCTGGAGGTTTGAATACATGACCTGCACGCTCTCCACTGCAGGTGTTCATCCAGTTGCTGTAGCTGACACCGATACTGCCGGCTCTTGTCTTCTAAAAAGGGTATCAATGCTGACACATGTGGGCCAGCGAGTACCTCAGGTGGACCTGGGGAGAGTCCTCAGTGAAAATCCTCGCAGCCAACGAGAGCAGTTTGGAGATCGAGATGCAGAGTTGGTGGCCACCAGAGTCTGCGGTCATGGGTCACCTAGGTTGTAGCAACCGCTGTGCTGGCTGTACTGTGACCTGAGTGCACACTGGCTTTCCATTGCTAATGAGGCGCCGTTTAGATAGCCTGGCTGAGTTGCGACGCTTTGGAAGACTATTGCTCCCTAATAAATGTGTTATAATTAGTGATGTTTTCTCGGTGCTCTCAAGCGTAAGTACATCCTCACCACCATGTTCTGCCGTGTCTCCTTGGCGACTGAAGGAGTCTGGGACTGGACTACCATACCTGGTGTCAGCAGGTGGTTGCCAGTAGTAGAGACGTCTACACCTGGTGTCACACCCACACATGTAGGATATCAGCAGCCTACCGTCTATGCAGAGCTGAAGCGAAGTCAACAGTTACAGACTGAAGTTCGTAACAATGTGGAGTGTTTTCTTGTGGCCACGTTGAGCAATACGGAAGGTCAAAGTATGTTAATAATATCGCTTGTTAGACCGTACGAATCTACAGAGAACACTAGAGAAGTTTACTTGTAATCAGTGAGGGTCCACAGCGTAATTTATCTGGGGATAACTTGCCATGTGTTCAAACTGTATCAGCTTTCCTTACTACGTGTTAAAGTTTGGTCACGAAGCAAACTAGTCTACAGAGTATCTTTGGGCTATGATATGGTGTAAAGATTAAGTGTAGTTTTATTCCTTATTTTGCCTATTGAGCGTGCAGTTTCCTTCTTTTCTGGTATAAGTGCAGATGGAGTTCATACAAATGCCAAAAACACGAGAAGCGAGTCCGAATGAAACGGTGGAAACTTTGAAGGGGCAAGCAGCAGCGTTGTTAGAAACTACAACATGAGAAGAGCAAGGCAATGAAGCGTTTCATAGGAGAATAGAGCAATAGGAAACCGCTCGGGGCTAAGGATTCCTTGATTCAGGAGCCAACAAAACCGTATTGAGTTTACCAGACAGTTCCATCGATTCCGCAGCAGCTGAAGTCATACCGCAAGTTTAGGGGATGGCAACTAAAGGCGTATTTACTTTTATTAGTGATGCAAATTGGGGAAATCGTGGGCAGAAACGTCCCTGGATATGGCTAGATTAAGGTCAATGAGTGACGCGAAAACGCGTGCTATGTCTTACGAGACTGTCAGTAACGCTCAGACATCTAATGAAATGGCTAACGGTCTAGTACAGCCATGTCAGAAGCAAAACAGTGCGAGGTTCTTTAGGGAAAAACTAAATAGACTTTCAAAAAGTAGTTCTGCGAATCAGTGAATTCTTGTGTGACAGGATGAGGAAACTTAATTCGCCAAACACATGAACTAACGCAGAATGCGGAGGCCGATAGAGTGATTGTGCATTAGGTACGGAACAAGGCTCTGGATGTGTTTCTAAGAAGTATTTCTGCTGATATTTCAAGCTGCGTGACAATGGAGAACCTAAGTGACTTATCTGTTGCTATTAGGATTGCTATGCAACTGTAGGAGACCGACGTTGCTACGTGAAGACAGAGTCACCGCTGTGTTTTTACTTCTGAAGTGAAGTGTTTTAGATGTGGGTGCACCGGAAACATCAGGAAACAATGTTGTCAATCGGAATGTTATGAATTTGGGGTGGTGGGCCATAAAGTGCCTGATTGTCGTGGTAATCTGTCGTTAAACGGTGACGGGGGTGCCTCAGCTGTCGGACGGCATTCCCAGCAGAACGTGAGACTGCAGAAACGTATGCAGAGATAGAGTGTTGTTTGGTATACAGACTAAATGCGGTGATCATATATTCTGGTGGACACAGGGGCTCACGCTTCTGTAGTCTGTCTGCATCTCTTGGGCAGGAAGAGACTGCACTCACGACTGTATAGGTTACGTGGAATAGATGAAAATAACGTGAAGTCATTGGAGACAAGACTGTTCACTTTTGACCTGGGAAATAAGTGTTTTCGAGAGCATGTAGAAGTTTTTGTCGCTTGTTGGTGAGTGTATTGGGCAATTCTGGGACTCGAATTTCTCGCTAAACAACAAGCAAACACTGATATTTTGCAGCATAGAACTATTCTTGGTGGGACATTGTTTCTGCCAGGGGCAAGAGCTTAAAGTGTTACACTGTCAGAAGGTTCACCAATCACGAAGGTGGTAACCAATAAACTGGAACTGAGGCACTAAAGATCAATTCTCTTGATAACGTACCACAAGATACAGGGAAGTTGATCTGGGTGAACATAGATACGGACTTACCTAAGGATTAATTTAATGCTGAAGAGCCATTGTAAATTAAGGAAGAATAGAATAAGTCACACTGTTTTCTGTGCAGAAGTGTAGTACAAGTTTTTTGATGTGGACGGAGATTTTCTGGTACTGGTCAGTCTTGATAATTTTGGCAGGAACAACGTGAGTCTTCCAATGTGTTTCTTTAATGCTAATTTGGATTTTTTGGAGGAAAATCATATTGATAAGTCAAGTGAGAACCTCTGCCACAAGCAAACTGTCAATGCATTGGCATTACATGAGAAAGTGAAACATTTACGGGGAAGTGATACAAAAGCAATGGAAGCTTTGTTACTGCAGTTCATCGATTTGTTTCATCCGAGGGCCCATTACCAGCAAGTCACTCACGCAATGTAGAATACCAACAGGGAATAATGCTCCAGAGTACAAGAACCCATATCCGAAGTGAGTGCAACCTATAATGGAAGAATTTAGCGACCAGCATATAGCTGACTATATTAATGAGTACAATGATAGTTCCTGTGGCGTACCCGTAATTTTGGTCCCAAAATATCACCAGGTGTCACTAAAAAATACAGATTTCGTTGAGACTGTCGGTACAGTTCGGTATAAAAAATAGACTCCCAACAACTTGGTTCAATGTGGCTATTTCTTGCACAATGGTTTTAAAGAGCAGATATCATCAGCCAGAAGTAGCCTAATAGGATAGACAAAAGACAGCTTCTTCCATCCTTGGATGTCATTTACAATATCGTCGAACGCCATTCGGATTCAAGAATGCAACAGCCTCTTTTCAGAGATTATTGGATGGTATGCATAGGGTACGGAAACCAAAATAATGTTTCATTTATCAGGAAGACAAGGTAGTGGTTGCAAAGGTCATGGAAGAGTATGTACCATTGTTGGAGGAGGTATTCAAAAGATGGAGGACAGCAGGACTAACGCTATGCATCGATGAATGTCATTTTGCGGCAACAGAAGTAAATTATACTGGGCACGTAATTAACAAGGAATGTATGACAATAGATCCACATTTGGGCTCAGAAGTTCAGAGTTTTTCGCCACCGAAGACAGTTAAACAGTTCCAGAGTTTCTTGAATCTCTGTAATCATCGTCATCAATTCATTAATGAGTTTCCTGAAATTTTCGGACCTATGAAATATTTTTTTATGGAAAGGAGTAAAATTTGTATGGTCTACCGAACGTCAGACGGCTTTCGATACTTCAAAGCAAGCACTGACATCAGACCCAGTTTTGATATTATCTGATTGTGAATAAGAATTTGTTCTATTATTTAATGCAAGTAATATTGCTTTGGGGGTTGTCCTAGGACAGAATATAGATGGTACAGAGAATCCTGTAGTGTACATATCCCAACAGTGGAACAAAGTCGCAGTCTCAGTTCATGACACACGACAGCTTGCTATACAGGAAAACAAAATGTGGACTATGAATGGCGAAACCTGCAGCTTTCCAAACGAAGTCTTGGCACGAGCACATGATCATATGTTGTCAGGCCATGGTTGTTGATTAGAAACTGGTCGATGAATTGCCAGAAAATTTGGTAGAGGACTAGAAAACTAGATGTTGAGCTTCATACCTTGTGCACAACGAGCTGGCCTTAGCCACCAACTGATTCTGTTACAACATTTACGAACCCATCTAAACCATTAGACATACTTAGAATGGACATTTAGGGCCCATTTAATAAAATGCCAACTGTAAATGAATACATATTAACTACGATTAACCATTCCTCTTATTATATATTAACAGTAGCAATTCCTGGCCAAAAAGCGAGTATAGTTGCCTAAGTGTTAGTAATAATTTGTTGTTAACATTTGGCCTTCCAGACACATTAATTACAGACCAGGTGTCAATTTCATGTCCGCTCTTATGAAGAAATTACGTTGACTGCTCCGAATTTACAAGCTGCGAACAAGTTCTTTCCACCCTGAAGCCAGTGGTAGAACAGAGGTCTTTGCGCGATATGGATGATGCTGAGCAATAACATTAGTAGTGTCTTGAAAATTGGGATGTATATTTAAATTTTGTAATCACTGTGTACAATTCTAAAGCCCATACGGCTATTGGTCTTTCGCCATATGAGGTAATACATGGGAGAAAAATGCCTTCACCTTTCACAGTGATTTTGCTGAAGCTTGGATGTAACGTCAATCAGTAACAAAGTTTTCGAAGGAATTACGATGTTCTTGGCAACAAGCCTTACAACGACGAGAGCAGATAGGACGACGTATAGGGAGGTTACTGTAATACAGTATTGTACAATGGGTATTAGTAGCGAACCAATATACACCAAAAGGCAAGACAAAGAAAATCTTGACCTGGTACTGTGGACCATGCCACATAATGGAAATGATGTCACCTCTGAATGTTAAAATACAGATGCCACAAAAATCTTATTCGATTTATTAAGCTTTTTAAGGCAGCTGTCGATGCATTGCTCACCCCGTCGGAGGTTTGTGTCCTCCCTCGGGCATGGGTGTGTGTGTGTGTGTGTGTGTGTGTGTGTGTGTGTGTGTGTGTGTGTGTGTGTGTGTGTGTCGTCCTTAGCGTAAGTTTGTTTAAGTTAGATAAAGTAGTGTGTAAGCTTAGGGACCGATGACTGCAGCAGTTCGGTCCCATAAGACCTTACCACAACAACAGCAACAACTATGCATTGCTACAGATGCCACCAGCAACTACAGTACAGAATTCAAAACCTAGTGGAACACAGAAGAAACAAACGACTGGTGACAAGAGTACTTCTAAACAGCGCGCACTCCAATGCTGAGTGAAAATGTCATTCTGGGAACATCCCCCAGGCTGTGGCTAAGCCATGTCTCCGGAATATCCTTTCTTCCAGGAGTGCTAGTTCTGCAAGGTTCACAGCAGAGCTTCTGTGATGTTTGGAACGTAGGAGACGAGGTACTGGCAGAATTGAAGCTATGAGGTTGGCTCGTGAGTCGTGCTTGGGTAGCTCAGTAGGTAGAGCACTTGCCCGCGAAAGGAAAAGGTCCCGAGTTCGAGTCTCGGTCCACCATGCAGTTTTAATCTGGTAGGAAGCTTCACCTCAGCGCACACACCGCTGCAGAGTGAAAAACTCATTCTGGAAACATCCCCAAGGCTGTGGCTATGCCATGTCTCCGCAATATCCTTTCTTCCCTCTGCAAGGTTCGTAGAAGAACTTCTGTGCTGTTTGGAAGGTAGGAGACGAGGTACTGGCAGAATTGAAACTGTCTGTTGCTCTCACAGACTTCCATATAATATTTTACTGTCACTGTAGCTCAGTGGCGACAGTGGAAGATTCAGTGACTGAGGAGCAACAGCTGTTCTAAAAATCGACAGTAGAGTAACACTTCTATTTATTTACCAGATACTGGTCTATACAGCATATACCAGTGCCTACAGAATCTCAGATAGTAAGAAGGTATTGATGAATAACATACTGAAGTCCAAAACGTACATAATGATGGAGTAGAATGTAGAGCATTATGGGCAGAAGCCACGTGGTACAAATTCTTTGAAGCAATAAACAATGAACTAAATTAAATAAATTCTTCCACTCCATCTGTGGCATTAATCAGCAAAGCAGTGTTTAAGAGTATTAGTTGAAAACAGTCTTGGTTGCAATTTTAGTTTTTTTATTTATCAACTACGCGTTTCACCTTATTTATGCATCTTCAAGCTGGTCTAGATAGAAAACAGTGAACAAATACATCTATTTAAGGATCGCGATCGCTTTGTGCAGCCTTGGATAACCTAGAAGTATGTGTAAACAGACCAAATACTGAAAGAGCAAATACCTTAATTCGATATTTCTTAGGACGATTCTTTAAACAGTGTGGCTAAACGGCTTCGTTGAGTACATCAGGCCAACATCGCCTTCTTTAACCTCAGTAAATACTAGAAATATAAAATAGTAACAACGGATAAGAGAATTTACCAATGATTGGAGACTCAGAAATTCAATCATATTGCCACTCACGTCCATCTAGAAAGGCGAGGCCTTATTATTTATCTACTAAATAAAATATAAGAGAGCAAAGGCTGAGAGAGGGTATCAGCACTTTGGAATACCTAAATATGAGAGGATTAGAACACACAAACAATAAAAATTGCAAACAATTAGCTGAAAGACAAGAGTCAGTGTAAGAAAGAGATATAAGATGGACCACTTATCACGAGTAAAAAGCAAATGTTTTAGTGTGTGAGGGGCAGGTGGGAAACGTTTCAGCAGAAGAATGCAAAGACAGGTGACTGAAGTATACGGAATAATGGAGAGAGGGCAAAACAAGTCAAGCAAAAATTGCACTGAACAGAAATATGACAATTACATAGCTTTCGAGATATTTAAATCTGTGAAAGATATGGAAAACAATTTTATTCCGTATGCGTAAGTGTGTAACAGCTCCATTTCAGATATTATTATCGGTTCACCAAACAAGGCATCAACTGATGATGTGAAAACTATTATTTGATAACATGAGTTTCCATGTAGCTGACTAGAATAATATTTATCAGAATAAATAGAAAAATTACATAGTTCCTAGGTAAATACACTTAAGTTTCAGAAACATTAAAGGTACTAAAGTAACGATTCAGAATTCATGCTTGTAATTATCAATAAGAATAAAAAACAAGTTTACTTCAAAGCGCGGAGAATGAGAACAGAGACACGCAATGATTCTAAATTTTCTACAACGAGCCAGTGAGCGTAAGAGAAGAGGAACATAGAGAAGGTCAAATCTATATCATGAAACGTTTAGTGCATGGCTGCAGCTAATAATCAGAGATGGGTGTCGCTGAAGCAGTGGAGGAAGGGAAAGGAATTTCGGAAAGATCCAAAAGTGCAGCGCGATCCAATACCAACGCAAAGATTCCCTGCTAACATATACATGGTATTCAGGATTAAAGTTCCGGTTTCAAACCGCTGTAGAAAGAGAGCCACGGCTCAGAACGATGTCATAATTGAATAGCATACCATTGATGCAGGAGGAAATGTCGTTGAAGAAATAACGAAAATTTAATCAATTGCTGCTGCTGTAAGTGTCTTAACGCAAATGTGGTCGACTACAAATGTCTTGTGAATTGAACTGCGATGGCTATGGTAAGAGTTGAGCATTACTGTTCAATGTGCAGGGCTGCACAATTTAGGCAGTCGGCAGTTGTGGCACTGTTAAATAAGCCCGACAACCACTACAAAGGTCGTATCACATTGAATGCAGAAAATCGGTTTTTAATTGTCCTGAGGCTAAAAAGAACATAGAAACAAAATGAAATCAGGTTTTAATGGTCCTGGGGCCAAAAACCGCATAAAAGCTAATTGTAGTCGGTTTCTAATTGTCGTGAGACTGGCGCAAGACGTGTTCAACATGCTCTCCACAACAAATAGGAGTGGACCGGAGGTCACGTTAAGAATGCGCTGTTGGGATCCTACCTTCAGTTCATGTGCGTCCGTAATCTGAGCAGATGTCACACTGGTTAACATCAAGTGATTTGGACGGTCAAGTTGTAGGGAAATGACGGTTGGCAATTCTAGCAGCTTCGAAATGTTTCTGCAGCAGCCGCTTCGGCATTGCACAGTTAAAAATTCACATAGTGTTTACGAGTGGCGGTACAGGTAACAGAACCAGCAGGACTCATTTCCTCGAAAAAATACCTCTTGATATACGATATCGTCAACACGTACCGCACAGTCACATATGCAGAATGTAGTGGTGCCAGTTGTGAATTCGGATTTTCCGTTGCCCGTATTCTGCAGTTCAGCTTATTGATATATCTTTGGAAATGGGCTTTGTCTGTCCGCGGAATGTTACATGGCCATGCACTGTCCGCTTCCATGCAACCAAGAAATTCCAGAGCGAACGTTTGTCTTGCTGGTACAACAACAGGAGTAACTTTTCAACACGGGTGATATTGCGTGGGTAACAATGCAAGATGTTTCGTAGGATTTTATGCTCCATGCTCGCAAGCATGTCCAACGTTCAGGCAATTCTCCGTGTACCGCACGTTTCCACATCACCGTTCCACCCCTCATACAATGCTGTGGCCACATCTTCGACAGACGTCGGATCAGTTGCCTTCCTCGCTCTGTGATGTTGAACATCAAAAGAACATGTCTTTCGAATTTTGTAATTATGCTCTCCAAACCCTTAGTAGACAATGGACCTACAGCTTTTTTCATACCATTGTGAGTCCATAACTTCTGCAGGGCTACTGGCGCGCAGTCACAGTTCTTGTAAAAGAGTTTTAACAGCAGTGCACGAGCCATCATGAAGACAGTCATCTTTGGTGTCTCGAACGCAAACTGAGGAACAACTCCATGCCACACCTCTGTCGGGGTATATGTCCTGACACTTACAGTACCATTTATTGGTCAAAGTTTAGTCAAATTTTCTTTCCATGAAGTTTTACCCTGCGTCAATAGCATGCTGTTCAGAATTGAGGCCATTCTCAGCTGGGGTTCTCTTTCTACAGCGTTTTGAAACTGAAACGCTAATTATGGACACCGCGTATATGTTTCGCGGCCAAAAGTCTGACTTGAAGACAGAATTTCGAGGAATAGGTCACTAATAATAGGAGATGGCTAAAGCAAAGCCAAAAAAAATGATGGATAACATCAAAATTAGAAACACGTTGTAGAAATACGTAATGATAGTCGTATCGAGGAGGTAAGATTACACAGGATGGATAACCCTGAGAAAACGTCAATAGTTGTTTTATCAGATGAAGAAGACTGTACCCAGCAAGAGTTCTGCTGGTTTCAAGTTCTGATATAAACTTGAAAAACAAAACTTCCTGTACATGTGAGTATGGAGGACAGTTTTATAAGGGATGAGCTATGAGGTGGGAAACATTCGAAGTGCAATGGTATCGAAATCCGAAATGAAATGGGCGAATCAGGTACGATGTAAAGAATTACAAAAAATTAACAGACGATCATGGAACTCGGAAGCTATTTTTTCAGATTAAGGTAAGGTACAAACGATGTCCCAGTCGTAATAGATACTCAGATTGACCATAAGAGTACACAAATTTTTGCTTCCTTACAGTAAGCCTTAAAATAATAGTGTCATTCATTGCGAAACCTTTCAGTTAGTGTCAAGAGGATTTTTTTGGTAATTCAGACAACTGAAGTATTCCATATGTATATAACCCATAGTTGCATGGAAATTTGAAATGTGAAATGATTTTATAGAGCTGTCATCGTAAATATCAACGGACATATCTGTAACGTTAGCATGCAACGCAGTTACAAAACGACATTTGTTACAAAGTCGAATGCTTAAGTATCGCCACTTTATCTGATTTCCTGTTTACACAGTAGCTTTCTCCGTTTTTCCTGGTGACATCACAGCGCTCGCGATAGCCAAGAAGTTTTTAACAGCTGAGATTAAATCTCCTCAGGAGTTTATCTTGACCTATTTTCAGCAAGTACCTAGATTTCTTTATGAAATCAATCTGCCTGTTTACATTTTCAAGGAACTAATCCAGAGTTAAACCAATGGTATTTATACTAGCATGAATAGCCTGGTTTTGTCAATAAATGTAGCTGAATTGTATGCGGGATAAAACCGTGAACACAACAAAAAGTGTTGGTGGCCTTCTGTTATTTCTTGCTAAGTACAGTGCGGATCATCATCATCATTATCATTTAAGACTGTTATTTCTTGCTAAGTACAGTGCGGATCATCATCATCATTATCATTTAAGACTGATTATGACTTTCAGCGTTCAGTCTGGAGCATAGCCTCCCTTATACAGTTCCTCCATGATCCCCTATTCAGTGCTAACATTGGTGCCTCTTCTGATGTTAAACCTATTACTTCAAAATCATTCTTAACCGAATCCAGGTACCTTCTCCTCGGTCTGCCCCGACTCCTCCTACCCTCTACTGCTGAATCCATGAGTCTCTTGGGTAACCTTGCTTCTCCCATGCGCGTAACATGACCCCACCATCTAAGCCTGTTCGCCCTGACTGATACATCTATACAGTTCATTCCTAGTTTTTCTTTGATTTCCGCATTGTGGACACCCTCCTGCCATTGTTCCCATCTACTAGTACCTGCAATCATCCTAGCTACTTTCATATCCGTAACCTCAACCTTGTCGATAAGGTAACCTGAATCCACCCAGCTTTCGCTCCCATACAACAAAGTTGGTCGAAAGATTGAACGGTGCACAGATAACTTAGTCTTGGTACTGACTTCCTTCTTGCAGAAGAGAGTAGATCGTAGCCGAGCACTCACTGCATTAGCTTTGCTACACCTCGCTTCCAGTTCTTTCACTATGTTGCCATCCTGTGAGAATATGCATCCTAAGTACTTGAAACTGTCCACCTGTTCTAACTTTATTCCTCCTATTTGGCACTCAATCCGTTTATATTTCTTTCCCACTGACATTACTTTCGTTTTGGAGATGATAATCTTCATACCATAGTCCTTACATTTCTGATCTAGCTCTGAAATATTACTTTGCAAACTTTCAATCGAATCTGCCATCACAACTAAGTCATCCGCATATGCAAGACTGCTTATTTTGTGTTCACATATCTTAATCTCACCCAGCCAGTCTATTGTTTTCAACATATGATCCATAAATAATACGAACAACAGTGGAGACAGGTTGCAGCCTTGTCTTACCCCTGAAACTACGCTGAACCATGAACTCAATTTACTGTCAACTCTAACTGCTGCCTGACTATCCATGTAAAGACCTTTAATTGCTTGCAAAAGTTTGCCTCCTATTCCATAATCTTGTAGAACAGACAATAACTTCCTC
Organism: Schistocerca serialis cubense; assembly: GCF_023864345.2. Taxonomy (NCBI): domain Eukaryota; kingdom Metazoa; phylum Arthropoda; class Insecta; order Orthoptera; family Acrididae; genus Schistocerca; species Schistocerca serialis. Next base: position 542,519,908 of record NC_064641.1, on the reverse strand, counting down.
CTAGGAACCCGGTCATATGCCTTTTCTAGATCTATAAAGCATAGATACAATTCCCTGTTCCACTCATAACACTTCTCCATTATTTGCCGTAAGCTAAAGATCTGGTCCTGACAACCTCTAAGAGGCCTAAACCCACACTGATTTTCATCCAATTGGTCCTCAACTAATACTCGCACTTTCCTTTCAACAATACCTGAGAAGATTTTACCCACAACGCTGATTAAAGAGATACCTCTATAGTTGTTACAATCTTTTCTGTTTCCATGTTTAAAGATTGGTGTGATTACTGCTTTTGTCCAGTCTGATGGAACCTGTCCCGACTCCCAGGCCATTTCAATTATCCTGTGTAGCCATTTAAGACCTGACATTCCACTGTATTTGATGAGTTCCGACTTAATTTCATCCACCCCAGCCGCTTTATTGCACTGCAATCTATTGACCATTTTTTCCACTTCCTCAAATGTGATCCTATTTCCATCATCATTCCTATCCCATTCTACCTCCAAATCTGAAACATTACTGATCGCATTTTCACCTACATTGAGCAACTCTTCAAAATATTCCCTCCATCTGCCCAAGGCATCCACAGGATTCACCAGCAGTTTTCCTGACCTGTCCAAAATACTTGTCATTTCCTTCTTACCTCCCTATCGAAGACTGATAATTACACTCCAGAAAGATTTTCCAGCAGCTTGACCCATAGTCTCCAACCTGTTTCCAAAGTCTTCCCACGATTTCTTCTTGGATGCTGCAATTATCTGTTTGGCTTTGTTTCTTTCTTCAACATAACTTTCTCTGTCTACCTGGGTTCTGGTTTGTAGCCATTTTTGATACGCCTTCTTTTTCCTTTTACAGGCTGCCTTGACTGTATCATTCCACCAAGCTGTTTGCTTCATCCTACTTTTACACACTACTGTTCCAAGACATTCTTTAGCCACTTCTAGTACTGTGTCCCTGTACCTTGTCCATTCCTTTTCCAATGACTGTAATTGACTACATTCAACTAACTGGTACCTTTCTGAGATCGCTGTTATGTACTTGTGCCTGATTTCCTTATCCTGAAGTTTCTCCACTCTTATCCTCCTACAAATGGACCTGACCTCCTGCACTTTCGGCCTCACAATCCCAATTTCACTGCAGATTAAATAATGATCAGTGTCATCAAAGAATCCCCTGAATACACGTGTGTCCCTCACAGCCTTCCTGAATTCCTGATCTGTTATTATATAATCAATGACAGATCTGGTTCCCCTGCCTTCCCAAGTATACCGGTGAATGTTCTTATGTTTAAAAAAGGAGTTTGTGATTACTAAGTCCATACTGGCACAGAAATCCAAGAGTTGTTTCCCGTTCCTGTTGGCCTCCATATCCTCTCCAAATTTACCCATAACCATTTCATACCCTTCTGTTCGATTTCCAATCCTGGCGTTAAAATCACCCATGAGCAGAGCACTGTCCTTGTCCTTTACTCGAACCACTACATCACTGAGTGCCTCATAAAAACTATCCATGTTATCTTGATCTGTCCCTTCACAATGCGAATATACTGACACAATCCTAATTTTCTTGCTAGACACTGTCAAATCTATCCACATCAGTCGTTCGTTTACATACCTTATTGCAACTACGCTGGGTTCCATTTCTTTCCTGATGTAAAGCCCTACACCCCATTGTGCTATTCCTGCTTTGACTCCTGACAGGTAGACCTTGTATTCACCCACTTCCTCTTCTTTCTCACCCCTTACCCGAATGTCACTAACAGCTAAAACGTCCAGCCCCATCTTACTTGCAGCCTCTGCCAGCTCTACCTTCTTCCCAGAGTAGCCCCCATTGATATTAATAGCTCCCCATCTCATTACCATGCGGTTACAGTGCGAGTAAGCAATAAAATTAGGTGGTCTCATAGAATCTATATTTTGAGGTATTAGTTCGTTGTGGAATAAAACTGCTCTTTCTACTGTTTTTGCTGATTGATTTGACGTGCCCCATTATGATTTTGTTTACAGTGCCATAATTTTAGTCTTGAATTATGTATTATATATAATTTCATGTCCTGTATTTCTGTGGACAGCCTCGTCATAACAGCTACCACTGGGAACACACTACTTGCCGGTGTTTTACTAAACTACAATACTTTATCATTTCATACCAAAAATCTCTTGTTCTCATATCAGTGTTCCACCTCTAAACTACTCAGAAGGGAATTCCCTCTTTCTCCATGTGTCGATGAACACAGGGTGCACAAGGAAACGGGGAAATTCAAAACGGTTCTCACAAATTAAAGAAGATATATGTACAAGATTTATTGTGAAAAGAAAACAGTAAATGAAAGTCATTCTAAAGTATGCATTTCTAGAAGACAACACTGCGGTTTTGCGTGGCATGTTGTAACAGTTCCATGGCAAATTGCAGTGATTTATTCTCCAATCATTGTTATCAACTCAGCGATTTTGTAAGGGCAATACCTTGCTTTAGAAGTGGCCCCACAAGAGAAACTGACCAATCTGGTGCTCTAGAAAGTAAATGAATGTCGCCAGACCACAAAATTAAATGGCTACCGAAGTGTTGTCATCCGTCTGCATTTATGCGGTGTGGGCTGTAGTTCCATACAGCACTGATGTGCAAGTCTCGAAGTGGTGTCAACTAAAAAGACTGGCACCAGGTGGCTGGGCTCCCTATAGCTATGACTGCTAGCCTGAGCACAAGCACTGTTACATCCATACAGTAAGAGGTAATTGTTAATCTTTGTGTATTTCAGAGGTGTTCAGCTACAAAAGTTCAGACATCAATTTTGCTGCATACTCTCTTTCATCCTTAAAGTTGTATTAAATCCTTCTTTATTTGCAAGTATATGTATGTAATACTGCGCTTTAGTCTCTGTGTCACAGTAGTATAACAAGCCAGTAGAGCAACCACAGAAATGGCGCAGACTATTGATATAGTGGAATATCATGCTGCAATTGGTTTTCTGAATTTGGAGGGGATCAATGCTAAATCATCCGTGCTGAGGCCATGAGACGGTACTTCAACTAAGCGCCATCACGTTACGTAATTAGGTGGTGCAAACGCTTCTAGTGTATCCAAACCAGTCTGAATTAGAAACCCGAAGCAGAGCGAGTACAAGTCCACTGTTGAGGGTTGCGTACCTTGACAGTAAAGGCGCCGCTTTACGTCAGTTCTACACACGCCTCTATCTACATCTACATCTACATCTACATCTATACTCCGCGAGCCACCTTACGGTGTGTGGCGGAGGGTACTTATTGTACCACTATCTGATCCCCCCTTCCCTGTTCCATTCACGAATTGTGCGTGGGAAGAACGACTGCTTGTAAGTCTCCGTATTTGCTCTAATTTCTCGGATCTTTTCGTTGTGATCATTACGCGAGATATATGTGGGCGGTAGTAATATGTTGCCCATCTCTTCCCGGAATGTGCTCACTCGTAATTTCGATAATAACCCTCTCCGTATTGCGTAACGCCTTTCTTGAAGTGTCCGCCACTGGAGCTTGTTCAGCATCTCCGTAACGCTCTCGCGCTGACTAAATGTCCCCATGACGAATCGCGCTGCTTTTCGCTGGATCATGTCTATCTCTTCTATTAATCCAACCTGGTAAGGGTCCCATACTGATGAGCAATACTCAAGAATCGGACGAACAAGCGTTTTGTAAGCTACTTCTTTCGTCGATGAGTCACATTTTCTTAGAATTCTTCCTATGAATCTCAACCTGGCGCCTGCTTTTCCCACTATTTGTTTTATGTGATCATTCCACTTCAGATCGCTCCGGATAGTAACTCCTAAGTATTTTACGGTCGTTACCGCTTCCATTGATTTACCACCTATGGCATAATCGTACTGGAATGGATTTCTGCCCCTATGTATGCGCATTATATTACATTTATCTACGTTTAGGGAAAGCTGCCAGCTGTCGCACCATGCATTAATCCTCTGCAGGTCCTCCTGGAGTACGTACGAGTCTTCTGATGTTGCTACTTTCTTGTAGACAACCGTGTCATCTGCAAATAGCCTCACGGAGCTACCGATGTTGTCAACTAAGTCATTTATGTATATTGTAAACAATAAAGGTCCTATCACGCTTCCCTGCGGTACTCCCGAAATTACCTCTACATCTGCAGATTTTGAACCGTTAAGAATGACATGTTGTGTTCTTTCTTCTAGGAAATCCTGAATCCAATCACAAACCTGGTCCGATATTCCGTAAGCTCGTATTTTTTTCACTAAACGTCCTATCGCTATAGTGCTGCGAGTACGAAGAGTCTGAGACTGTTGGCGCTGCTGTCAATTTCTACTCGTCGACCAGTTTCCTCTTCCTGGATCGTGTAAAAATGTGTCATCAACGGCGAGTTTTGAATAACTTCTACACTTTTCCGATTATCATACTGAAATTTGTGTCTTTTGTCAAAGCACAGTTTACAAAGATTCAGCTCACTAACATGCAAGTACAGTTGTAATTGGGACGATGTCCTGAAAGATTATTTTATTAAACAAGTAAGACATGACAGGTCAATAGCTTAGGAGAAAGCTTGTTATCGGTGTAAAAATAAACGTCCAATTTCTATCCCTATCAAAAGTTTTCATCAGGCAACTGTCAACAGCACAGATATACTTGGAGAAATGGATGATACACATTGTGCTGTCTTACAATATGTATATATTTATTCACAACTGGTTTCGATCACAGGCCATCTTTACAGTGGAAAAATATCTATTGCAGCAACTTCATGTGTCATACACGCTATTTAACCAAAAAATTATACCTCACTTCTGACATTTAAACACTAGAAAATGATACTTAACTGCATGTTTTCAATGCTTTCAGCTTGTTTAAGCCGATATCATGGCGTTAAGTATCATTTTCCGACTTTTTAAAGTCATAATTAGTGTATACTTTTCTAGTTAAGTAGAATATATGACATCTGAAGTCGCAATAACTATTTTTCCACTGTGAAGATTATCCGTAACTGAAACCAGTTGTGAATAAATATATTATAAAGCAGCATAGTGTGTATTCTAAACTTAGATTGTTGCATACCCTCATCAATTTCCGTTTCATCGTCAATGGCCCTCAAAACATTACAACAATCCATTGAAAAAAAAATGTGTGTACTGGGATACTGTGACATATAATGAAATGTTGCATATTCATCAAAACTTATATGAGTAGGAGGTGGCGTTATAACATTAACTGCCTACACGTGTGCTACTATTTACCACATTTGGTTTACTATGCACTATGCCCCAACAGAACAAATAGTCTTATCACGGAAAAGCCACGTATAACACTATACGCTGCACCGTTTGTGTACTGATACTATATTTGTATCCAATTACGGTATTTAGATGCAGTATCATGTTACCCTCTGTGAGGATTTTTGCAGAATTGACTGCGAAATGCCTAAAGGGTTTTGCTTATCGGACATGAACTTGACGTAAGGTAAACACACTGAAGGTAACTGATCCACTTTAGAAAATGTTTTAACTGATCACACTTGCTCAAATGAAATAGAATGGGGTCGCCAGCCTAATTATGCATAGAAATGTGTAACATTTCTTTGAAAGAAAAGTAAATAATTTTAGTGGAATCACACAGCCTATACTTCTTTGCTACGAAAGTGCAGTGAACCCAATCACAAGAAAAAAAAATGATAAAGGCGATGCTAACAGTAACTGTAAAATATGCCTGTCCTCACACACACAAAAGACACTGTTACACTCAGCAACTTTAAATACTTTCTCAAACATGAGTAGCTAGACCATTACAACAAATGCAAGCCAATACTAAACTGGAAACTGGGCATGGGACTAGTCTTATTTTGTCAGATATTTTCTACACAGCACAAATTCAATTAAATTTCACTTGCATAAATATTCACACTTCTCTTTAAAACCAAATAAACAACTGTATTCTTGGATAATGTTGTTCATAGTAACCTCACCTTCAGTGATAATAAAATAGTAAGTGGGTGCTCATAAACTGATATTACACTTTTTGGAATACAATGTGCTCAAAAGTCAACAAAATTCCAAGAGCAGTTAGAATATTCATTAATCCAGTACATTTAGGAATTTTTAACAACTTTCAATGGGGGCCCTTAATGTTGATCACTGTTGTAAAGCAAACTAACACACTTTCATGAATAATTTAAGGAATGCCAACTTTTGGAATTCTCCTTTTGAAACATTGACTCACCTTATATGCAATTTTATAACAGATTTTACAGTAAATACGTTCACCAGGTATTTCATTTCAAACCAGTCTTTAAGAACATTTACTTTAAAGCTAACATCAAAAAGGATTGTTATCTATTAGTTATCATAATAGTTCTTTACTTTTGAAACCAGAAGTTAAGCAAGTAATTTTAAAAGTTCAGTCACTGGGAGACTTCCACAAAAGCTACACTTACTTCCTCTTCAACTTTACCCGAGAAGATCGACAACTCATCCGAATGGTACTGCAGGACAGATCTGCTTCCTAGTCGGCTCTGGAGCAACATTGTAACAGTGTAACACATGGTACACTATCAGAGGCGACAGTCCGTCACCGTTTATTACGGCATGGGTTATGTGTTCGTCGTCCACTTCTCCGCCTACCTTTGACGAATGTGCAGCATCATGGTAGACGGCAATGGTGTGTGGAACGACGTCACTGGGGACGGGAATGGCAATAGATAGTGTTTTTGGACTTATCCAGGTTTTGTTTGTTCGAAAATGATGGCTGCATTTCGGTGCGCCACAGACATGGAGAGGGCATCACAGTGACTGCATTCACACAAGACGTACAGCGCCAACTCAAGGCCTGGTGGTATGGAGTGCTGATGGGTACGACCACAAATGACAGTTGTTGTGAGTCCAGGGCGCTGTCACCAGTATGACATCGTGGGACCCGCAGGCATACTCTTTTGGCACAACTCCCAGACGCTTTTTTTTTTCAGCACCACAATGCACGACCACGTATTGCTGCATGAACAAATGCCTTCTTGGCGTCACAGGATGGCATCCTTTTGCCCTGGCCTGCCAGATCACCAGACTTGTCACCAATCGAAAATGTCTGAGAGATGGTGGAACGATGGCTGCACCACTGGGTGCACCACTGTGACCCAACGCAAAGCACCGTAGATGAACTTTGGAACCAGGTGAATGCAGCATGGGTGGCTATACCACAAGACGCCTTTTGCCCCTTATAGGCGTCGATGTCATCATGTATGGAGCAAGTCTTCCGGCCCCATACCGCACCCTGTTCGTACTAGGCAACAGGACACATGCCGAACCGAGGTGACTGAAACCCTAATCATTTCTGTAGAACATACTAATGTAAGTGTCCTCTGAATATAAACGTCCAATCTCTAGTCGTTCAAGGTGTTCGGTTTTTTTTCCGAAGATGAGTATGTACATACATACTCATTGTCCAGATATTCATTTTTCCAATTTTCTGTTAGACACGAAAACAACAAATATTGAACTGTGTTTGTAGTGTTATGTCGAAAAAGTTCAATTTGCTGGTATTTGCGAAAACAATCTTTGAATTTATGAACAATCGTACACAGCAAATATGCATAATCTACAAATGTACAATTGCAGAATCCCGGACACTTTCAGTGGGTTGGATGCAATCTGTTTCGTGGGCCTACAACATGGTTTTGTGAACGTCTCTACAGAACGCCTCTTCATAACTCTATAGACGGCTGTTGCTTTCGTCTACAGTCGGTTGCGCTTCGCAGTTTAAAGCTGTCGAAAACGTTGCCAGGTGTCAGAGATTTCCTTAAATTAACTCGACTGCAGGGGTGTCCTAGTGGCAAAGCATAAATGCGGACATACTTCATGCACAGTGTCTTTTTCCATGGATCTCAGTGTTGGCGACGTCATAATGCTGAATTACGTGTGGAACCACGATATAAATTTGTAGGTGCATTTAGCGGCGCATATGGATACTATATATATATATATATATATATATATATATATATATATATATATATATATATATATATATATATATATATATATATTGCGTTGTCAGATGCATTTACTCTGGTGTTTCGGCAGATATTTGCATTTTCATTTTCGCAATGTGTAGCTGGAGCCAGGCCAAACAGTTACTGCTCACCATGGCATCCGTGATCCGTGCGACGCCCATTGTCATTGGAAAGCGTCGGTTTGTTTCTCTTTGCCAACAAAATGATTTTTAAAGTGGAATTTATTGTGGTTATTCGATAGAGATGTTCCATATTAATCTAGCGCGATATTTATTGTATCGATATGAATTAACAGAGGAAGTGAAACGCGAAGAATGACCAGAACTCCAGCAACGACAGAATCGCCCTGGCTCGTGCTGACCTTCATGTAGCAGCACCGATTCTCATTAGCTGCTCGAGTACTGGATATTGTTGGTGTTCTACTTTCTCTGTTAATTCATATCCACACAATAAATATCGCACTAAACTAATATGGATCTGGCTGTCGAACGAGCACCTCAAATTCCACTTTAAAAATAATTGTGTTTCTAACGGGAAACAAACTGACGCTTTCCTACGACAGCAGTAACGAAATAGTGGTCCACTTAAGCGTTTCAGCGCAAACATCTCTGGAACAACAACCGAAAGGCGACTTTCACGTGTATGAATGCAAGTAAATTTTGCGAGACATTCTAAAAAAAATAAAAAAATAACAAATATTATTTTCAGCACAAACCAGTGGTTTTTTTTCATAAAAGAGTGGTGTTAGTTGCATCTCAACATGCCAGTTACATCCCAAGAAATTGCCAAATGAACTTGACGCTTGAAATAAACCAAACGCGCCGCTACCGCACATCCCGAGATGCAAGAGTGAAACCCACGTCGCTCGTAATCGTGATGTGATTGACGTACTATGTTGCAACAAACGTTGTACTTGTTGCCACTTACACTGTTATTAAGTGGACTGGTAACAATACAGATGTCCAGTCACACACAATGAAAAATAAGGATACGGTTTACTTCAAATGGTTCAAATGGCTCTGAGCACTATGGGACTCAACTGCTGTGGTCATCAGTCCCCTAGAACTTAGAACTACTTAAACCTAACTAACCTAAGGACATCACACACATCCATGCCCGAGGCAGGATTCGAACCTGCGACCGTAGCAGTCGCACGGTTCTGGACTGCGCGCCCAGAACCGCGAGACCACCGCGGTCGGCGATACGGTTTACTCGTTCGTGCTTCATTGATCTTCACTACAGTACTAGAACGGATATAACGGTAACGAAAACCCGAATGTCACATGCTAGGGTAAACATAATGGCCGACAAAAAATCTAGTGAGGGGTGAATAGTAGTTGTATGCAGCTGTGCGAGGTAACATCCATATAAAAAAAAAACAACTAAATCTACAAACCAATCCCTCACTATTATGTTTTTCCTGTGCTTTGTAGTTACGGTGTTATTTTTAATTACCGTTTACGTATGTTCTGCAGGACGACAGCTCATACCACGACAAAGTGGGTGTTTTAGTTGATTATCGATACACAACTTTTGGTACCGATCTGAGTGGAAGTTCGTGTGGTTAGTGTTACGCGTGCGCATCCTGGGCGGGTCGCTAGTTATTTACTAGTACTGATCGGTTAGCAGTGAATATTGTGTAATCAGAACAATATTCACTGCTAACCGATCAGTACTAACTAGCGACCCGCCCCACCTCCCCCCTCCACTCTCTGGTGACAATTTGACGAGTGAAACTGTTGTATGGGGGAACGTTTTCTCGACATATGTAAGGATTTGTCGGAGTTTGTAGCAATGTTCTTATGGGAATCTTCTTTCGTTTCGTTACCTGAAAGTATTAAACCTATAGAACACACATGTTCTACTGGATGACAGCACACGGAACGAACTAAATGGCTGTTATGGCTGTTACTTTATCCACACACATAATTTGGTACCGATCTGACTGCCTGACATCTGGACGGAAATGGCTAGGCGTGTTTCAACACCTGAAAAATGGTTCAAATGGCTCTGAGCACTATGGGATTCAACATCTGAGGTCATCAGTCCCCTAGACTTAGAAATACTTAAACCTAAGGACATCACCCACATCCATCCCCGAGGCAGGATTCGAACCTGAGCCGTAGAAGCAGCGAGGTTCCAAACTGGAGCTCCTAGAACCGCTTGGCCACCGCGGCCGGCGTAAAACTATGTGTACTTCAATTTAGCGCCAGTCGCCTAAGAGTGATGCTAGTAGCGCCACTAAGAGGATACAATTCTGGTTTTCCTTTAAATACACGCTGAGCGTTAGTTAACTTCCAAATTGGACGTCGTTGGTTGATGTTGGTCAAGAATTCCTTCAAGACGACATAGATACAATTATAAACATGTTACTGAGTCTGAACGAAATTACAATTATATTAATACCTTCAGGTGCTGACGGGCGTTGATGTATATCAACGGGGACAGGTGAAAATGTATGCCCCGACCGGGACTCAAACCCCGGATATATTAACGCCCGTCAGCACCTGAAGGTTTTAATATATTTCTAATTTCGTTCTAGACGGCTGTAGGTCATCAATGGTATCTGTTCTTTCGGACACGTCCAATACCCAGCCATATAAGTGTATAGAGTCTGAATGAGGTCGTGTAATAGGGCTACGAGAAGCTGGATTTTCCTTACGCGATATTTCATAAAGATTTAGCAAGAATGTTGCCACTGTACATGACTGCTGGCAGTGATGGTTATGGCCGGCCAGTGTGGCCGAGCGGTTCTAGGCGCTTCAGTCTGGAACCGCGCGACAGCTACGGTTGCCGGTTCGAATCCTGCCTCGGGCATGGATGTGTGTGATGTCCTTAGGTTAGTTAGGTTTAAGTAGTTCTAAGTTCTAAGGGACTGATGACCTCCGATGTTAATTCCCATAGTGCTCAGAGCCATTTTGAAGTGATGGTCATGAGAATATGCGATCGCAAGGAGACCGAACTCCGTATGGCTATATGTAACTACTGAGAGGGAAGACCATCATGTTCGGTGTACGGCTCTGCGGCTTGGTGTTGCATCTGTAGCAGCAATTTGGTAAGCAGTTTGCACCAGAGTGGCACAACGAACTGTTAAAATCGGCCACTTCAAGAACACTTCGAACCAGAAGCCATCTAGCTTGGGCTTATCTAGTGATTATACCTGTTGAGCTGCCATTAATGAACAGCATTCCAGGGAGTGTTTTCCAACAGGGTAACGCTCGCCCACATACCGCTTTTGTAACCTAACGTGCTTTACAAACAGTCGACATGTTGCGTTGGCCAGTTCGATCACCAGATCTGTCTCCGGTCGAGCACTTCATCGGACTACAACTCCGACGTGATACACAAAACGCATTAACCGCCCCTGTATTGGTCGACCAAGAGCAACAGACATGGAACTCCATGCCACAAACTGACATCCGACGCCTGTGCAACACAATGCATGCGCGTTTCATGCTTGCATTCAACAATCTGGCTGTTACACCGTGGCAACGGTTTATCTGGCGCTTATATTAACCTGTGAACTTGCAATGATAATAGCGTAAATATGTTACCTGAGCAAATGTATTCCTTAAATTTCGTTATGATTTTTCGTTGTTGCGATTATTTTTTTGCCCTTGTATGCACAGATAATCGTCATGCGGACCTTTCTTACAGGGTGTTTCAAAAATGACCGGTATATTTGAAACGGCAATAAAAACTAAACGAGCAGCGATTGAAATACACCGTTTGTTGCAATATGCTTGGGACAACAGTACATTTTCAGGCGGACAAACTTTCGAAATTACAGTAGTTACAATTTTCAACAACAGATGGCGCTGCAAGTGATGTGAAAGATATAGAAGACAACGCAGTCTGTGGGTGCCCCATTCTGTACGTTGTCTTTCTGCTGTAAGCGTGTGCTGTTCACAACGTGCAAGTGTGCTGTAGACAACATGGTTTATTCCTTAGAACAGAGGATTTTTCTGGTGTTGCAATTCCACCGGCTAGAACACAGTGTTGTTGCAACAAGACGAGGTTTAATGTAACCAAAGGACCGAAAAGCGATACAATAAAGGATCTGTTTGAAAAATTTTAACGGACTGGGAACGTGACGGATGAACGTGCTGGAACGGTAGGGCGACCGCGTACGGCAACCACAGAGGGCAACGCGCAGCTAGTGCAGCAGGTGATCCAACAGCGGCCTCGGGTTTCCGTTCGCCGTGTTGCAGTTGCGGTCCAAATGACGCCAACGTCCACGTATCGTCTCATGCGCCAGAGTTTACACCTCTATCCATACAAAATTCAAACGCGGCAACCCCTCAGCGCCGCTACCATTGCTGCACGAGAGACATTCGCTAACGATATAGTGCACAGGATTGATGACGGCGATATGCATGTGGGCAGCATTTGGTTTACTGACGAAGCTTATTTTTACCTGGACGGCTTCGTCAATAAACAGAACTGGCGCATATGGGGAACCGAAAAGCCCCATGTTGCAGTCCCATCGTCCCTGCATCCTCAAAAAGTACTGGTCTGGGCCGCCATTTCTTCCAAAGGAATCATTGGCCCATTTTTCAGATCCGAAACGATTACTGCATCACGCTATCTGGACATTCTTCGTGAATTTGTGGCGGTACAAACTGCCTTAGACGACACTGCGAACACCTCGTCGTTTATGCATGATGGTGCCCGGCCACATCGCACGGCCGACGTCTTTAATTTCCTGAATGAATATTTCGATGATCGTGTGATTGCTTTGGGCTGTCCGAAACATACAGGAGGCGGCGTGGATTGGCCTCCCTATTCGCCAGACATGAACCCCTGTGACTTCTTTCTGTGGGGACACTTGAAAGACCAGGTGTACCGCCAGAATCCAGAAACAATTTAACAACTGAAGCAGTACATCTCATCTGCATGTGAAGCCATTCCGCCAGACACGTTGTCAAAGGTTTCGGGTAATTTCATTCAGAGACTACGCCATATTATTGCTACGCATGGTGGATATGTGGAAAATATCGTACTATAGAGTTTCCCAGACCGCAGCGCCATCTGTTATTGAAAATTGTAACTACTGTAATTTCGAAAGTTTGTCCGCCTGAAAATGTACTGTTGTCCCAAGCATATTGCAACAAACGGTGTATTTCTATCGCTGCTCGTTTAGTTTTTATTGCCGTTTCAAATATACCGGCCATTTTTGAAACACCCTGTATGTGTAGCGGCAACGCCTTGAGTCGTCGTTATTCTAGTGCACTCGAGTACGCGCTGTCCTTCCTACACTGGTGGAGTCCACCAGTGCCTCACAAGACCAAGCGACGTGTTTACAGTTACAAACAGACAGCACAGAGACTGGTATGTGGAATCTCTAAGCGTACGGTGACGGAGGGTTTGGAGCTGACGTCACACGACCAACTGGCGAATTTTAAGCGAGTCTCCGGAGCCCATTTCTGATCCCTAGTCTGAATGACCAAGAATGATGCGGCACACCACATCCTTGTGAGTAACCCGGAATGACAAGGCAAGTGAAGGCTCTGCTGCTCGACGACCGACATATCAGAAACGAAACTGTACTGAAAATATGTAATGTAGGTCGTACATCAGTTTTCGAAATCTACATCTACATCTGCATGGATACTCTGCAAATCACATTTAACTGGCCTGGCAGAGGGTTCATCGAACCACCATCACAATTCTCTATTATTCCAATACCGTATATGGCGCGGAAAGAATGAACACCTATATCTTTCCGTACGAGCTCTGATTTCTCTTATTTTATCGTGGTGATCGTTCCTCCCTATGTAGGTCGGTGTCAACAAAATAATTTCGCATTCGGAGGAGAGAGTTGGTGATTGGAATTTCGTGAGAGGATTCCGTCGCAACGAGAAACGCCTTCCTTTTAATTATGTCCAGCCCAAATCCTGTATCATTTCTGTGATACTCTCTCCCATATTTCACGATAATACAAAACGTGCTGCCTTTCTTTGAACTTTTTCGGTGTACTCCGTCAGTCCTACCTGGTAAGGATCCCACACCGCGCAGCAGTATTCTGAAAGAGGACGGACAAGCGTAGTGTAGGCAGTTCCGTTTGTAGATCTGTTACATTTCTAAGTGTCCTGTCAATAAAAAACAGTCTTTGGTTAGCCTTCCCCACAGTATTTTCTGTGTGTTCCTTCCAATTTAAGTTGTTCGTAATTGTACTACCTAGGTATTTAGTTTAATTTACGGCTTTTAGATTAGACTGATTTATCGTGTAACCGAAGTTTAAGGAGTTCATTTTAGAACTCATGTTGATGACCTCCCACTTTTCGTTATTTGGGGTCAACTGCAACTTTTTGCACCACTCAGATATCTTTTATAAATCGTTTTGCAGTTTATTTTGGTCTTCTGACGACTTTATTAGTCGATAAACGACAGCGTCATCTGCAACCAACCGAAGACGGCTGCTCAGATTGTCTCCAACATTATTAATATAGATAAGGAGCAGCAAAGGTCCTATAACACTACCTTGTGAAACGCCAGAAATCACTGCTGTTTTACTCGATGAATTTCTGTCAATTACTACGAACTGTGACCTCTCTGACAGGAAATCGCAAATCCAGTCACGTAACTGATACGATATTCAATAAGCACGCAATTTCACTACGAGCCGCTTTTGTGGTACAGTTTAAAAAGCCTCTCGGAAATCCAGATATACGGAATCGATCTAAAATCTCTTGTCAATAGCACTCAACACTTAGTGTGAATAAAGAGCAAGTTGTGTTTCACAGGAACGATGTTTTCTAAACCCATGTTGACTGTGTGTCAATAGACCGTTTTCTTCGAGGTAATTCAAAATGTTCGAACACAATATACGCTCTAAAACTTGCATCATATCGACGTTAACGATATGGGCCTGTAATTTAGTGGATTACTCCTACTACCTTTCCTGAATATTGGTGTGACCTGTGCAACTTTCCAGTCTTTGGGTACGGATCTTTCGTCGAGCGAACGGTTGTATATGATTGTTAAGTATGGAGCTAATGCATCAGCATACTCCGAAAGGAACCTAATTGGTATACAGTCTGGACTAGAATACTTGCTTTTATTAAGTGATTTAAGTTGTTTCACTATTCTGAGGATATTTACTTCTACGTTACTCATGTTGGTAGCTGTTCTCGATTCGAATTCTGGAATATCTACTTCGTCTTCTTTAGTGAAGGCATTTCCGAAGGCAGTGTTTACTAACTCTGCTTTGGCAGCACTGTCTTCGATAGTGTCTCCATTGCTATCGTGCAGAGAAGGCATTGATTGTTTCGTGCCGCTAACATGCTTCACATACGACCAGAATCTCTTTGGATTTTCTGCCAGGTTTCGGGACAAAGTTTCGTTGTGGAGACTGTTACAGGCATCTCGCATTGAAGTCCGCGCTAAATTTCGAGTTTCTATAAAAGATCGACAATCTTGGGGATTTTGCGTCTTTTTAAATTTGGCATGTTTGTTTCGTTGTTTCTGCAACAGTGTTTTACCCCCTTTTGTGTACCAAGGAGTATCAGCTCCGTCGTTTGTTAATTTATTGGGTATAGATCTCTCAATTGCTGCCGAAACTATTTCTTTGAATTTAAGCCACATCTGGTCTACACTTATATTGTTAATTTGAAATTGGTGGACATTATCTCTCAGGAAGGCGTCAAGTTAATTTTTATCTGCTTTTTTGAATAGGTATATTTTTCGCTTATTTTTCGAGGATTTGGGGATTACAGTATTCAGTCTCGCTACAACAACTCTGTGTTCACTAGTCCCTGATTCGGTTTTGATGCTCGTTATTAACTCAGAATTATTTGTTGCTAAGAGGTCAAGTGTGTTTTGACAACCGTTTACTTTAATTTTGAAGGACTTTTGAACACAGTAAATGTCGCTGCCTGCTCGGTTCCGGAACATTCTCTCTCGTGAAGAACTTACATGAACCGAGGCAGCAACGGAAACATTTTAGTTGCTTTAGGTCAATCCCGATCACATCTTTCGTCGGCCAATCACCATGGATGAGACAAAGGATCACAGTAAGCAGCGGAAACATGTGGGCTCAACACTGGTGAAAATGTCCAATACCCAGCCATCATCGGGCAAGGTTCTGCCGGGGGTTTACGGCGACAAGACTAAGTGACACAGAAAGCTACTAAAAGAACTTATTTTGCTTCAAGACAGAACCCCAATCGATTCTGCACAGCACAGAGTTATAAATTACTCTTGGTGAACTGTAAGCTTTTGTCTCACCACCAGTATTCGGCTGACATGGCACCCAGGACTTCTTGGTCTTTTCTTTCATAAAAAACTCATTGCTTGTCAGACATTTACAGACTGCTGACGAGGTGATTTTCTCGGTGCAACGTTTTCCGGACAGTCGTAATAGCTTCGAAGCAAGACAGCTATCAGTGTGCCGAATGAGGTGCGTGGCGTTCAATTGTAGTACGTTTCACAGAGACGGTTGCTTGGTAATGGTGACCTCTCAACGACAGATTAATCGGGGATGTCATGAAACACCTTGTAGGCAATCGCAAGTATAGCTCC
Organism: Schistocerca serialis cubense; assembly: GCF_023864345.2. NCBI lineage: Eukaryota > Metazoa > Arthropoda > Insecta > Orthoptera > Acrididae > Schistocerca > Schistocerca serialis. The sequence goes on along the minus strand of NC_064641.1, from coordinate 542,503,390 downwards.
GAGCGATGTCGGCTGTTCGGTTGCATCGTCGGTGTGATAGTTACGACGAGACTTCGGCAGTCTGACTGTAAAATAATATCACAGCGGACTTTGCGCGTTGCCACACCCAAGTAACTTTTCTGTGATTATCAAAGGTACCGCGTGGCGAGTGGATATATATATTTCGGTAGATAAATGTTGTGTGGGAATGGGTGGAACCGAATTCCTGTGCTGGAGTGTGTGACTTTGGACTGAGGAAATTTTCAGGATTCCGCTGTAGTGATTTTAGGTGTCACAGGGCTCTCAGAAGCTATCTGAATGCGGACGATATCTAATGCAAGACATCGTTCTCAGCACAGCATCACATGTCTCATTGTTCTTCATATATTAATGCATCTGATGTATCACTTTAACTCCACTCTTGTGCAATATGGGGCATCGTACATGCCCGAGTACATTAAATGTGCTCGAACACACAGCGTAAAAGTATAATAAGTGATCTGTATCTAGAGAATCAATGTATACGGTAATACAGAAAACAATTCACAGAAACATTAGCAATCCCTTTTCTCTTGAGTTATATCTCTGTATGATTTGCGTTTATACTGCTTCAAGTGTTAGTCCATACGCCTCACGCAATGATTGTTGCGTAACATGTTCGACCATTGTAAATGATTATTCTGTTTAAATTTTCTGATGCTAGTGAGTTTTCACCAAATAATCCCCCCTAACACAGTCCTGTCAGTAAAATGTAACTCTCATAAGCAAAAAAGAAAGGAAAAAGCATCTTCCGAATTAAGAGATATAGAAAAGCTATGAAGACGCCTAAGGCACTGCTTCGAATATGATTGTACAGTTATTTTTCTCCAGTATATGCTGTTATCTCTATCTGGAAAACAAAAGCTTCTACTGTTGCTGAAACATCAGTCAGAATATTTATAATCCGTATTAGCCCCAGTAGATATGAAAAAGCTGCCTGAATGTGAGCGCGAAAGTGTAATACAAGAGAAAGACGAAACCCGTTTATGATTGTAATATCTAAATCAAAACACTATGATCTTATTGTAATGAGGTTCTCTAAGGCTTCGATCTGATAATGGAATGCATTTGTGGGGGAAGGAGTAGAAGAAATTTTACAGATGAATATGGGCTCAGGATAAGGAATGAGAGAGGAGATAGACTAATTGAGTTCTGTAATGAATTTCAGCTAGTAATAACCGACACTCTGTTCAAGAATCGCCAGAGGAGGAGGTATACTTGGAAAAGACCGGTTTATACCAGAAGATTTCAGTTAGATTACATCATGATCAGACAGAGCTTCCGAAATCAGATACTGGAGTTCAAGGCGTACCCAGGAGCAGATATAGACTCAGATCACAATGTAGTAGTGATGAAGATTAGGCTAAAGTTCAAGAGATTAGTCAGGACGAATCAATACGCAAAGAAGTTGGATACAGAGGTACTAATGGGTGACGAGACACGCTTCAAGTTCTCTGAGGCTATTGACACAGCAGTAAAGAACAGCTCAGTAGGCAATACAGTTGAAGAGGAATGGACATCTCTAAAACGGGCAATCGCAGAAGTTGGAAAGAAAACCACAGGTACAAACAAGTTCACTGCAAGAAACCATGGGTAATAGAAGAAATACTTCAGTTGATGTATGAAAGAAGGAAGTACAAAAATTTCACTAAAGTTCAGAAAGACAGAAATAGAAGACGCTAAGGAAAGCAAGAAACAGGAAATGCAGGGAATCTTAGACGGAATGGCTGCATGGAAAAGTGAAGAAATCGAAAAAGAAAGGAAGAACTGACTCAGCCTACAGAAAAGTCAAAAGAACCTTCGGTTCAAAAAAGCAGGAGTGGTTACATTAAGAGTGCAACGGGAATTCCACTCTCGAATGTGATAGAACCAGAAACACGAGTCGATTTATTAGTAGAACAGAGATGGGATCCAATGTTAGAATCAGAAGTTGAGAGAGCTTTGAAAGACTTAGGATCAAATAGGTAGAAGGGATAGATAATATTTCATCAGAATTTATAAAATCATTCGGAGAAGTGGTGACAAAACGACTATACACATTGGCGTATAGAATGCATGGGTCTAGAGACATACCATCTGACTTTTGGGAAAATGTCGCCCACACAGATCCGGAAACCGCAAGAGCTGGCAAGTGGGAGAATTTTCGCACAATCAGCTTAACAGCTCATGCATCCATGTTTCTGACAAGGATAGTATACAGAAGAATGGAGAACAAAATTGAGGATGTGCTAGATGACGATCAGTTTGGCATTAGAAAAGGTAAAATCACGAGAGAGGCAATTCTGCGTTACAGTCTATAATGCAAGCAAGACTAAAGGAAAATGGACACGTTCATAGGATTCGTCGACATGGAAAAAGCGTTCGACAATGTAAAATGGTCCAAATTCTGAGAAAAATAGGGGTTAGCTGTAGCGAGAGACAGGTAATGTATAATATGTACAAGAGCCAAGAAGAAATAATAAGAGTGGACGACCAAGAAAGAACTGCTCGGATTAAGAAGGTGGTTAGACAGGGCTTTAATCTTTCGCCCCTACTGTTCAATCAGTACATCGCAGAAACACTGATGGAAATAAAATAAAGCTTCAGGAGTGGAATTAAAATTCAAGGTGAAAGGACATTAATGATACGATTCGCTGATGACATTGCTATCCTGAGTGAAAAAGAGGAAGAATTACATGATCTGCTGAATTAAATGAACGTTCTAATGTGAACAGAACACAGAATCGAAGCAGGACGAAAGTAATGAGAAGTAGCAGAAATGAGAACAGAGAGGAACTTAGTATCAGCAAAATAACCGACGAGGGTCGGAGGAAGGAGGACACCAAAAGCTAGCCCTGGCAAAAAGGGCATTCCTGGCCAAGAGAAGAGCACTCGTATCAAGCGTGGGCCTTAATTTGAGGAAGAAATTTCTCAGAACACAGCATTGTATGGTAGTGAAACATGGAATGTTGGAAAACCGAAACAGAACAGAATTGAAACATTTGAGATGTGGTGCTATAGGCGAATGTTGAAAATTAGGTGGAGCGATGAGGTAAGGAAAGATGAGGTTCTGCGCAGGATCGGAGATAAAAGGAATCTGTGGAAAACGATGACAAGGAGAAGGGGCAGATTTTACGAAACTGTAATAGTTGCCAACATCTGTCGTTTTTGGAACAGTGTCTACAAAGAAGCAATTGAAATTAAGTTTGGCAGATAATTTAATTCACAGAGACAATGGGTTTGCTCTCAGCAGGACGTGAAATCCTGGACTATCCCGCATTAAAACAGAACATTCTTTAGTGCGGCTAGTCAGAGTACTCGAATGTCGTCTCTGATGCGATTTATCGTTGCCGCCAATGTTCTAATAAGGGCGGCGCCACCTGCTCAGTCTTGGAGGGCAACAACAGTGATGAGAGGCGCACGTGCCGTGTACGGTACGGTGGCCTATGTAGACGTCGACTGGCAGCCTGGCGTCAGTTCTCAGCGGGGCTCATCAACAGAAACAGCATTCTCCTGAAGATGGCGACCAATTTGATCGGCGAAAAATCGAATCGATTTGATTTTAAGATCCGGCAGCAAATCGGAAGAGACTTTCAGTTTAAACGGCGTCTTTGCTGCTGTCCTGATTCAGTAGTGACAGCCCTTATCGCGGTGAGTGTGATGGTAGCAGTGGCATCTGCGACGGCACCCACATGCGCCAGTCTTCTAACTTGATGATACCGACAATCACGCCTTCTGGCAGTGGAGCAGGGGAGAGGCTTTCCACTTCGTCTGACCAGCTAATCTCGTATGGAACACTGACAAAAAGTCTGTGATTAGTCCAAAAGTAGGGAGTAGAGGGCTGATGAAAAATAAGATCTGTTTATGAAACATATAAACTAATATACATGTTCTTTTGTAAATTCTCTTAATTTACACATAAATAAATTATTTAAGTTTGTAATAACTATTCTTATTTTTTTCCTGATTCTAAAGAGGAAATAATAGCCATTTTTAAACGAACATGAAGTGGGAATGAGAAAAGTCGTTTCTTTTACGCTGTGAAACAGAATTGAAGGATAACTTTTTCGAAATCCAGTATTTGTGTACCATTCCGACACATAAGTTTGAAACATGGTTCAGTGGTGGCAGCTACCTTCCTCCGTGATGGTGCAAAAGCGTGGCAGCTTGCGACGTCACCCTCGGCTTCGACGATGCTTCAGACAGCTATGTGCTGACACATGCGGAAGAAAGGCCAGAGGCCAGAAGTACTTGTGACCTGGTTTAATGATATTAGATTGGCACAGCATTTCACCATTGTCCTGACCAACACAACTGTGGACCTGTCACACGACGAGGAGTAAATTTGGAAATTTGTGGTGAGTTCCTGCGAGACCAAACTGGTGAGGTCATCGGTCCCTAAGGTTGCACACTGCTTAATCTAACTAAAAGTAACTTTTGCTAAGGACAACAGACACACCCATGCCCGAGGGAAGACTCGAACCTTCTACGGGTGGAGCCGCTCGAACCGTGGCAAGGCGCATCAGACCATCAGACCGAGCGGCTACCCAGCGCGCTGATGGAGATAAAAACCGCGACTCCCAGCGTTTAAATCACACAGTTTTCTTACGGGTGGCTGACGAAAACGTTTCAAACACATCGCCACTCAGAATCCAACGAAATAAGCCTCATGGGGTGGCATAAAGGGCGTCAATTAAACCACCCGTTTGCCTTAGGACGCTGACTCTTACACATCTCGTGGTCGATGAGGAAGACGCTCTTGACAACATCGGACACCGCTGATATCCCCGGACGTTTCGACCCTTCTCTATGGACACTGTGGGGCCACATCTCCAATGAAAGTGATCACACCCCTTTGGAGTGCAGCACGACACCGAGTTTTGCTCTCGTGACCGTTCAAAACCATTCGACGAAATCTTAACATTATCCGAATCAGCACATGTTTTCAGTGCACATGTTTTATTCCCTCCTATATCGTGATCACGGAGAGAGCGATATTGACACATGCGAGAGTAAAACGTCACGGCATCTCTCTAATACAGCACTCCCAACCCTCCTCCTCGCTCTAAACCATCAGTGGCAGCCGCCCAAATTTATTCACAATTTTACAGAGAAAAACTGTGAAGTAGCCCAAGACGCTTGCAGGTAAGGAATAACGGCCACAGGGCAGAAAATACCGCTGGTGAACTACACTGATAATTAACAGTCAATTTAATAATTAATCACAACATAGGAAGACGGCTGCAAGATTTCGCCGACTCCAGTACAATGCTGCTGGCCTGAACGGTCAAGGGGGCAACAACCCGAAAATGAAAGAAGAGATGTCACAATAACTGAGGTTTCATAACAGATTAATTAATCACTCAACTTCATCGTCCAGGTTCGGTGGGCAACGGACTTGTCGCTCTCTCAGATAGCGCCTCACGACCCGACAGTGCGTGCACACCACCAGCCGCCCCGGCCTGTCCTCGATCTGCGGAGACTTGCTTGCTCCTCGGTCGCAACCGACTCACTGCATCCAGCACGCAGACAGCGTTACAATAACTGATGAGTCAAAACCACAAGCTACACATGATTCCGTTGAATTCCAGAAACAAATCGAACGATACTAAAACCAGTCACTGAGGAACAACAAGAAAGACTCACAAGTCGACACGCCCAGGGAACCCAGAAGCGATCGGCGACCGACAGAACGACCAACCTAGGTTGTCCACACTGAAGTCATGTGTGTCGGCAACGATCGGGCGAGTCATGGCCGTCCGGACCTCAGTGCTGCTCCGTCCCGACTGCCTTCGTACACACGGCGACCCGGAGACACTGGCTCGGACTCAACAATGCAGAGAGAACAGTAGCCCATTGGCAATCCGACACCTCTGCACAAGGAAGGAACCGACCCAAGTCCCTCAAGATGATCAATTGAAGGACCTCGGCCCGCATCTCGTGGTCGTGCGGTAGCGTTCTCGCTTCCCACGCCCGGGTTCCCGGGTTCGATTCCCGGCGGGGTCAGGGATTTTCTCTGCCTCGTGATGGCTGGGTGTTGTGTGCTGTCCTTAGGTTAGTTACTGTCCTTAGGTTAGTTAGGTTTAAGTAGTTCTAAGTTCTAGGGGACTGATGACCATAGCTGTTAAGTCCCATAGTGCTCAGAGCCATTTGAACCATTTTTTTTGAATTGAAGGACCCAGAAGCGATCGGATGACCAAATACACGTCGCCCGATGAGACGACCGACCTAACGACCAACCGACAGTGGCCGCCGCTCAAGTCTACTTCCGTTGGACAGTGCATGTGTGTGTCCCCAGCGGTCGGGCGAGTACTGGCTGTCCAGACCTCACTGGAACTTCATCCCAACTCCCTTAGCGCTCACCACGACCCGGAAATACTAGCGGTTGCTCCAAAGATAATACGACAGTGCTCTTATCGATAGCGCTGCTGCTGCCATTCACGGGCAGGTAGGAGAGTAACTTAGTGACACCAATAAATCGAATAAGAAACGGGACGGCAGTACCGAAAAGACAAGATGTCAAGTAATAAACAGCGCGAACACGGGTCGCGCACGGCTCACACTCAACCAAGCGTTACACGACAGAAACCAAAACGGAGGCTCATTTCCTGCCACTCTCGAAGCAGCTGGTCTCTCGTTATCGAATTCACAGCTTCAACAATGCGATATCGCTGACTTTAAAGAGTGTCAGGAGTAGGGGGGATAACAATGCGGTCTTCTGCATAACCGAACAGATAAAAGCCACAGGGTGTGAGGTCTGGAGACCTCGGAGGTCACCGCGATGAAGTACATCTTCTGCTCCTCCTCTTCCAATCCAAAATCCTGGAAGAGTGTCTTTCAGGTAACGTCGGGCCTGCTTAAGGGAAATGAGGTGGGGCACTCTCTTGCATGAAGACGAAGTAATCTGAATCATCTTCAGGTTGAAGAAATAACTAGTTTTGAGGCATGTCTAGGCAGATAAGTCCTGCCATAAAGAAGAAAGCAACACCGCCAACGCGGAGGTCATTGGAACGTCTACCCGGACTGCCCGTTCAGGAAGGTTGGAATTATGGTGCTACATTTTGTGCTTTGGAAGATATAAATATTTCAAATCTTTTACTTCTTTTTGTATGGTCCTGTATATAAGTGTTAAGTACTATCAAGCACACGAACACTCTTACACCGTGGTGCTTCACTTAATTATGTCGGTGCGTGAGATACATCTTGCTGTAATCGAGTTTCGAATTGAAAGATTTCATCCACATATGGAGCATCCTCTCCTTCAGCGTGACAATGCCAGAAACACACAAGTGCTGCGACATCTGCAACAATTCGACGCCCTGGGTTCGCTGCCATTGATTATCTTCCATACACCCCCGACTTGACCACAACCTATTTTCATCTGCTCGCGGAACTTAAAGAACTCCTTCAAGGACATCACTTTGACCGTGATGAACCAGTGCAAGCAGAGGCGAGGTCGTAACTGCATAAAGAAACATTCTACATTGATGTTATCAACGAGAAGGTCTCTTGTTGGGAGACATGTGTTAGTTGCGAGGTTGAATATGTTGAGAAATAAATTTGTAGATACGAAGAATAAAGGAGTCGAATATTAATAACCTTTGCTTTATTTAAGAAGTTTCGAGAGTTTTCACACAAAAAAATTGGAGACGTTTGTTTTCAGCACGCCCTTATATGCATGCAGCTAAGGAGAGGACTGCCAGATTCCTCTCATGTATTTCTCTGTTTCTAAACTTTTCACTGCCTTTTGCCATTGCCAAATGCTTGTGAATATTACTAAACCCTCTGAAAGAAGTGTGCCATTGTATTCTTTAGGTCAGTTCGTTTGTTAGATGATAATCTGGGTCCGCTCTCCTGACTCCAATTCTAATCCTACTAATAAAAATATCCAATCTGGCAGCGGGCCGCAAAGAGGTAGGTTAATACAAGGCACGTGGGAAGATGCTAGCCTGTGTCTCACAACTTGCAGTTTTACCGAGACATCTACCTGCTGTGATTAAAGTTCGTCTAAAAAATGGCTCTGAGCACTAAGGGACTCAACATCTGAGGTCATCAGTCCTCTAGAACTTAGAACTACTTAAACCTAACTAACCTAAGGACGTCAAACACATCCATTCCCGAGGCAGGATTCGAGCCTGCGACCGTAGCAGTCGCGCGGTTCCGGACTGAAGTGCCTAGAACCGCAGCACGGTCACCGCGGCCGGCTAAAGTTCGTCTAAGGTTGGTTTCCACCAGTAATTTCTGTGTGAGCATAAGCAGAATAGAAGCAGTTGCAGTCAACTTCATAATTAGCTTCTTTTAATAAAATTTAGGAAGGCTATCTGATATTACTCGTAATTGGTGAGGGAACAAGCTAGTCAGATTGGAATAGCACTTTTTCTTTGATATTAGGTAATGTTTAGATGGTCGAGTTTCAGACGTGAGTCGGACGCCTGTAGTAGCAATATGGCCAATGTGTGCTGTTGGCAAGCTCATGTAATGTATGCAACAGAGCCTCTGCCCCGAGTGGTCGCTTTAAAACCGCGGCACGCTATCCTCACACTTAACTTCACTTTCGGCGGTATGCACCGGGGAGGGCACTTCAATGATTATCTGTGGCGACCCACCTCTTGCAGACATGGTGGCGTTACTAGTAAAGAGACATCTCACAAGGGAGACTACTCATCGCACCCCCATCAGATATAGTGGCAAAATGGCTCAGTGGATAGCCCGTCAAAAACTGAATACAGAGCAAACACGAAAACAAGAAGAAAGGGTCTGAACTGAAAAAAGATGCAAAATAGAAATGGTGAACGGCCCAGGTTAAGATGTGCAACATCGTGAGTGGTATAAGAATCACAGCGTCGTGGCCATGTCGTCACCGTGTTGAACTCCTGGGCGGGAGATCGGTGATCGAATCTTTCTCGTGCCCTATACTTTTTTCACGAGTTTTTGAACCGTCTGTCTGGCAGTGACGTGTCTGTTCTCCTCGTGTAGCCTTGGCAGTTGCCATATTACTCACTGGTTGTAGAGCATAAGTCATGTGGTTAGAGGATCGCAAATAAATATGATGAATAGTAAGAGATGGCGAGATACTGTATAGATGTCTCACAGAAATGAAAACAACAAATAAATGGCTGTAAAACTGTGTTAAAACAAACGAATTCAAGATTCAAAACTTACAAAACGGAACGCAAGGGTCATAACATACGGCACCTGTGTAGGACGGATACGAGGTACGTGCGTCTGGAAGGCCTCCGTTACACCTTGGTGTTGCAAATGGAAATTACATCTCGACATATATTTGAATGCGCGAACAGACACATCAATGATTGGACGGACAATTCATAATTAAAAAGAAAAAGAGGGCAGGAGTGAGGTTTGAACATAGATCTCCCAATTTGCGGTCCTCCACCGTAACCACATAACCACGACCCCGTGGTTAACCAGGTCCGGTCAGTGTTACGTAACTTCAGCTTGGACCATTCACTCTTCCCATTTTGCTTCTTTTCTCGTAGTTCAGTACAGCTTATTCTTGATTTCATGTGTCATCTATGTTCAGTTTTTGTCGGCTATCCTCTGGGCCATCTTGCTACTAAATCTGAGGGTGGGGGTTGGGGGGTGGGGGGTTGATGGGAAGTTTTCCTTGTCAGTGAGAAACAGACGATCGTTTATTCCCCCAAGCAATGTACTGGTGTCAGTCGAGACTTTACAGCCAATTAATTAAGTAGGAAGTTACGCCGTGAACAGCTGTACCGATGCAAGTGCGTTTAACAAAATCGTGGAAAAAGTTAAGATACTTTCGAAAAATAAACGGAATAGTAGGGGGGAAAACAGCATTTTCTCATGTCCCATAGCCTAATGCCAAGACTAAGGCTCCCATGGCTGCTGGTGTGGATATTGCCGGGGCTCATAAGACAAGAAGAAGGGACCTGTGTCTAAAATATCTCCTTTCCAGCAGGACAGAAAATGTGCTTACGCATTGGTTGGCTGATGTGTGTTTTTGCCGGAATTATTTTGGTGAGACGTTCGAAAATGGTTCAAATGGCTCTGAGCACTATGGGACTCAACATCTGAGGTCATCAGTCCCCTAGAACTTAGAACTACTTAAACCTAACTAACCTAAGGACATCACACACATCCATGCCCGAGGCAGGATTCGAACCTGCGACCGTAGCGGTCGCGCGGATTAGACTTCAGAGTTAGAGAAAACAAACAGTACAGACAACATTCGGCATCGGAGAATGGAGGACAGAACACTATGTTTTAGAGAACATTCTGCTCTAGAGAGCAGTCGGATGCACTGCTACATTGAAGAGCCAAAAAAACTGGTACATCTGCATAATATCATGCAGGGCACCCGCGAACACGCAGAAGTGTCATAGCACAACTTGGCGTGGACTCGTTTAATGTCTGAAGTAATGCTGGAGAGAACTGATACCATGAATCCTGCAGGGTTGTCCATAAATCGGTAAGAGTACGAGTGGTCGAGGGGGGGGGGGGGGGGGGAGAAATCTTTTCTAAACAGCACGTAGTAAGGCATCCCAAATGTGCTCGATAGCGTTGTTTATGGGGAGTTTCGTGGGCAGCGGAAGTGTTTAAACTCAGAAGAGTGTTCCTGGAGCCACTCTGTAGCAATTATGTAAGTGTAGGGTGTCGCATTGTCCGTCTGAATGCACAATGGACACGAATGGATACAGGCGATCAGACAGGATGCTTACGTACGTGTCACGTGTCAGAGTCGTATCTAGACGTATCAGGGGTCCCATATCACTCCAATTGCGCACTCTCAACACCTTTACAGTTTGAGTAGTCCGCTGCCGACATGAGGGGCGGTTGATTCATTAGATTGTCTCCATATCCGTACACGTCCACCTACTCTATACAATCTGAAACGAGACTGGTCCAACTGGGTAACATGTTTCCAGTCATCAACAGCCCAGTTTCGGTGTTGACGGGCCCAGACGGGGTAGTCATCGTGGGTAGAGGAGTGGGTCTTCGGCTCCGAAAGCCCATATAGATGAAGTTTCGTTTGATGTTTCGCACGCTGACACTTGTTGACGGCCCAGCATTGAAATCTGCAGCAGTTTTCCGAAGTGTTGCATTTCTTTCACGTTGAACGATTCTCTTCAGTTGCCGTTGGTCCCGTTCTTGCAGGACCTTGTTCCGGCCGCCGCGATGGGGGACATTTGATGTTTTTCCGAATTCCTGCTATTCACGGTACACTCGTGAAATGGTCGTACGGTAAAAGCACCACTTCATCGCTACCTCGGAGATGCTCTGTCCCATCGCTCGAGCGCCGACTATAACATCACCTTCAAACTCACTTAAATCTTGATTTCCCGCCATTGTAGTAATCTATCTAACAACTGCGCCATGAACTTTCTTTCTTATACAAGTGTTGCCGACTGCAACGCCGTCTTTTTCCTGTTTACATATCTCTATATATGAATACGCATGGCTATACCAGTTTCTTTGGCGCTTCGCTTTCTAGCGAACATGCGTAGAAGCATAACTTAGCTGTTCGGTGTAAACATTTTCTCCCTACAGAACGCATACTCACACGTGTATGTCTGTGGAAATCGCTGATCCTAGTGTGACTGAGAATTATCAAACTAAAACAATGTTGCCACGCAGACATGTTTGGTGTAATTCTATGTGAATCGCACATATGGTGTGACCAGGATGTGTCACTTGTTCCCACGAAGGCGCCCCTGGTATCCATTTTTCTGCAAATGTCGTGTATTGGAATCACGACACACAATGCTGCACCACGTGCTGCAGCAGTGGAATCGGAGAACTGAGAGAAATCACAGCAATATCAGGCCTCCTGCGACGTAGTGGAGCAGTCTGGGATTCAGCATGTTATGATTCTCGACGCCAGTTGTTATGATGACAGGTGGCCAATGATAAATAGAGACATACGTTGCAGGTTTGGCAGTGAAGTCGGTAAGGAGCTGGCTGCATAGTCTGTATCTGCAACGACTGAAATAATCAGTAGTCGTTCGTAAAAAGTGTATATATTGTATTTAACTTGTGTTACAGGCTTCTTCATATGCTGTATACATATAATTACAAGCATATATAGAGAGGCATTACTTATGCCATACTCTACTAAGCGCCTTTTTAGAGGTTGCTTCCTATCAGCTGAAGGCTATGCTACATTCCTAGTTGACGTCCCGAGCAAGGGCGGACGAGAGCTCGCTAGATACTCGCCACCAGCCACGGAGCGGCGCTAGCGGCACTAGTCGCGACAAGTGGGTCCAGCGATATCTATGACGGGCCGCGGTCGATATCTGCAACCCCTAACAAGTATGGTATCGAACGTTGATACCATACTGCATGTATTTAACTTAAGTACCGTATTATTATTAATATATTGTCTAGCTGCCAGAGAGCGTCTATCGGCGTCTTTTGGTTTGAATGTGTAACTATTGTGTTGTGCTACTAGTTTTAGTGTGTGTGTTTTCTGTTAAAATATTGCACTTTGCTACTTCTTAGTTGTTTAAAATCGTGTTTACTTGTACATCTTTGAATGGGGGCATGGGGTTATTTGGAGAAAAAAAATCAGTAAAACTTATAGCGAATGGGAGTGGGAGATTGGTGTGCTTAGGGAAAAAACGTAACATCCTTGTGACATACATCACTTGAATAAGTGTTGCGGAATTTATTTAAAGTTTATAGCAACGCAAGGTGGTCATACAGTGGTGTGCTTACAGAGAGTGTGTTGCTTTAGGCGTCAGGTGTCAGGCATTAGGCACAAGGAGTTACGTGTATTGTGTTTAGCTCGCGCACTGAAGGCTGTCCGAGATCACTGTCGCACGTACCCTGCTGCAGATGCATCAGAGTAGGCATAAGGCCGGTAGCTTCCGCAAATATCCTTCACGATTAAAAAAAATCTTTTTATTTATTTGTTCACTTCCTATTTTCATCCTCCTCACTTACAGACTTCGTTTATGTTCCCAACGTACGTCGTCTGTGCTACCGTTGAAGAAGAGGAAAAAAAATTTAGGAGACATTGTCAGTACGATTGCTACTTGCATCCACAGTGGATCCACAGTGCTTTGCGAGTTTCTCTGCGTTTATTAAGATTCCCATCGTCCCATACGTACACAGATGTGCACACAACGCCCGTAAAGTTAACTCGCTTTCTGGCGTCCACGTCTCCAGCAGAAGGGGCACAGTTGTGACTGCTGATCAAGAGAGTCGTCTGTCCTCTAACTGAACCACCAAGTCCGAACAGGGAAGGCTGGAGAGCACTAAAGAATGGAATTTTATTGTGTGTGTACACAATGACTTGTATCTTGCTTTTCAACTACTCTGTTGTTGTTGTTGTTGTTGTGGTCTTCAGTCCAGAGACTGGTTTGATGCAGCTCTCCATGCTACTCTATCCTGTGCGAGCTTCTTCATCTCCCAGTATCTACTGCAACCGACATCCTTCTGAATCTGCTTAGTGTATTCATCTCTTGTTCTCCCTCTACGAGTTTTACCCTCCACGCTGCCCTCCAATACTAAATTGGTGATCCCTTGATGCCTCAGAACATATCCTACCAACCGATCCCTTCTTCCAGTCAAGTTGTGCCAAAAACTCCTCTTCTCCCCAATTCTATTCAATACCTCTTCATTAGTTATGTTAACTACCCATGTAATCTTCAGCATTCTTCTGTAGCACCATATTTCGAAAGCTTCTATTCTCTTCTTGTCCGAACTTATTACCGTCCATGTTTCACCTCGATACATGGCTACACTCCATACAAATACTTTCAGAAACGACTTCCTGACACCTAAATCTATACTCGATATTAACAAATTCCTCTTCTTCAGAAACACTTTCCTTGCTATTGCCAGTCTACATTTTATATCCTCTCTACTTCGACCATCATTAGTTATTTTGCTCCCCAAATAGCAAAACTCTTTTACCACTTTAAGTGTATCATTTCCTACTTTAATTCCCTTAGCATCACCCGACTCTTTTCAACTACATTCCATTATCCTCGTTTTGCTTTTGTTGATGTTCATCTTATATCCTCCTTTCACGACACTGTCCATTCCGTTCAACTACTCTTCCAAGTCCTTTGCTGTCTCTGACAGAATTACAATGTCATCGGCGAACCTCAAAGTTTTTATTTAATAACTACTCCGAATTTTTCTTTTGTTTCCTTTACTGCTTGCTCAGTATTCAGATTGAATAACATCGGGGAGAGGCTACAACCCTGTCTCACTCACTTCCCAACCACTGCTTCCCTTTCATGCCCCTCGACTCTTATAACTGCCATCTGGTTTCTGTACAAATTGTAAATAGCCTTTCGCTCCCTGTACTTTACCCCTGCCACCTTCTGTACTACTCTGTTATGGACTGTAATTACATAATTACGATAGTTATTGGTAATTCCCCACCGATAGTGCAGCTGTAATCATATTAATTTGCCTCTGTTTTCTGTGCATTACGATGTCGATATTGTCGTCTCTGCAAATTGGCATTGCCATGCTGCACACTGAAACGTTGCAGTACATTACCTCGTAATACTTACAGTCGTTTTAATTAAGCTTTGCTTAATGGAAGTTCTAAAATGAACGATGAGGCTGAGGACTTGATATTAAGCTTGTAGCTGTAGCAGCATCAAGAACTGCTAGGTTCTCTAACGTCATGTCCGGTGGTGAGCAACTAAATTTTAGAACACAACTAGTTCTGCATCTATATCAACATCTACATATCTGCACGTTACAGAGAATGATCTCCATTTAATATGTCCTGTGAATTTCGTTTAACGTTTATAGCAATGTAGGGTGGTCGTAATGTAATATTGTCTTGCGTTAGGAGTGGTTTTACGGCTCGTTGTGCTTGTAATGCGTATGAAATATCGACTTTTCGTAGTGATTTGGCTTGCATCACGATAAACACGTATTTTAATGAGAAATACAGACAATTTGGATACAGCAATATTTAATTTCTGTTTGCAAAGTGTGAGACATCTCACAATATATGGTAAGTAGTTTTTCCCAGACATCGGTTCTGACATTGTTTTTGAAAATGTCACATCTCTCACCTTTACTATCGTTGAGCACGTGTTTATTAGCACTCCATGTCCTTTTGCAGTTTAAGTGATATTTGGTAATAAAAAATTTCTTCCTTCTCTAATATGAAAATTGTATTGTGCTCGTTTTTGTCTTGGTATATTTTATTACGGGTTGTATTTTCACGAGCTGCAGTTTCCAGAAATTCAGCTGCTCACATTGAATATACGCTTTTTGTATTTACAAATTGCTGCAGCCTGAACATCCAACTTCACGGTTGCTGACGTATTTTTAAAACACCGTGAGCAATACTGTGAGAAAAATACGATTTATAGGGCTTTTAGAAGTCCTTTTGATTGCACACTGTCATTATGTACATAGCCCCCCACAGGCCTGTGCCGTTTGTAATAGTAACACCAACTGTGAATCAGCATCATTGATTACATTTTTTCTAGTGTGTAACATCATGCATTATCTTATTTCATCAAAAAATTGTGCTTGGGAACACTTTCAATGGGGAAACATTTACTTTCAGGGTGTAGTGTCACTCACATCAAGAGCACGACTAATTAGTTACATTCACAATGTCAACTTGATTGCGTGCTTCTCTGCTTAAAGTAGTATTTTAGCTAACACATCTTTTACTGCAGTTATAATCCTAGTCAGGTTAGTTTTACAACATCGATTCCTTTTAAAATGCCAATCATTATTAGGCATGGAGAACTAGCTTTGCAGTACTTACTTTTGGTTCTTTGGCACTAATTTGGCATACACATGTATATGTGAAAAACAACTCACACTCTATTTTCCACTGCCGATATATCTGTCGTGACAACAACTGATTCAAGCCTTGATGCACTTATTTTATTTTTTATTTTATTTCATTTTTTATGTTTTTTACTTTAAGCATGTCCTAGATAAGCAATGTAAACATCGCACTTTTCGCGCTGCCGACGTATTTTGCCGACATTTTACAATATTGCAACATCTTAGACGTGTAAAATAATAAATTTACAACTCTTTATTTTTGTCTAATCATGCAAAAATATTTTGGTAGCAGTAAGAAGTTTCGGTACCAAGATCGAACATCAGTCGATTTTACAGTGCAGCCAACTTCTGGTGGCAAGTAAGCATTCGTTTTCTATAGTGTAACCATGTGTTGGTGACAATAGCAAACAGGTTGTGAAATAGGACTTGTTTTTATTTCGCGTTTTTGGGATGTGTGGGATAGTATGTAAGATAAAACTCTTGTGCCACAAATATGAATTCCTAATTCATTATTTATATTTTATGAACTAATGTTAGTTTTTAATTGCTTTTTGAGAAATATTCTATCCACTCATTCCAGTATTATGAGATGAATGCTATATAGCTTCAAATGAAATTTACCATGATGACTGGTAAGGCAGTTTTTAACATGAAGTCTGTTTTCCTCGTATGGTCTCAGAAATATGAAAGCATCCGCAAAATCTAGCTTGTGTGTGGGGGCATGTAGAGTGTGATGTGAGGGTGCTTCATGCAGATTACAGGAGTGCTGGGCGCAGGGGGGTTGGCGTGTGCATGGCTGGATCCTGATGGTGATGTGAGTGAAATATGATATGCATGGAAACTACAGTTGATTCTCACTCCCACGAAAGAGCAAATGCAGCGTTGCACTTCATGCTCCATTTGCTGTAGAATGCGGGGAGGGGGGTGTTCAGGGTTTCGGGTGCTTCATGCTAATGACAGTTACATGGGGAGCCGAGACCTCCTCTCACCACCTCCCACCCCCAGGGATTTGGCACTTGTTTCCCAGAATGAACTTCGAGATGTTCCTACCAGCAAAATATGACACGCACAGTTGTCTCAACCGTAGTATGAAACCACTGACGATGATGTCAGTGAATTCCTGGCCAGAACTCGCAGTGCCCTGCTGCTACTAATCTCATATTCATCCTCACAGTTTACTCAGAGTGACTCTTAAACGACAGACCAAACACAGCGTTATTGGTACCAAAAACAAATGTCACTCAAAAGACAATCAGCTGCAAAATCAAAATTCACTTGTTGGCGTACAGGGACGAAAGTATCCCTTCATCCAGGAAGTATATCTTCATCCAGGCGACTGAATAAATACACATTCAGAAAAGCAATATATTGGTTCAAATGGCTCTGAGAACTATGGGACTTAACATCTAAGGTCATCAGTCCCCTAGAACTTAGAACTACTTAAACCTAACTAACCTAAGGAGATTACACACATCCACG
This sequence comes from Schistocerca serialis cubense, assembly GCF_023864345.2. Classification (NCBI taxonomy): domain Eukaryota; kingdom Metazoa; phylum Arthropoda; class Insecta; order Orthoptera; family Acrididae; genus Schistocerca; species Schistocerca serialis. Next base: position 542,486,152 of record NC_064641.1, on the reverse strand, counting down.
CCCGAGGCAGGATTCGAACCTGCGACCGTTGCGGTCGCGCGGTTCCAGACTGAAGCGCCTAGAACCGCTCGGTCACACTGGCCGGCCAATTTTTTGAATTGTAAATTTCCGTACACCTCGGAATATGATCTTGTGTCACATACCAAACCTCACTGCACAGAAGAAGTCCACTCATGAACACATTTTACAGTTCAAGACCAAAAAAAAAAAAATTATCAACCGGCGTTATCTTAGTAAAATATACAGTGCCAAAATGTAACCATACTACTACATCAAAATACTCAATCATATGGGTCAAACCACAAAGAAGAAGTATTATAAAGTATGTAGAAAAACGTCTTCATTACAGATGGAAAATAATTGTATGAATGAATACAACACACTCATAAACAAACAAACATGTGTATGACAACTCTGAACTGTCATACTAATGCTCAGTGTTGAAAAATCACTAAATGGCTATGTACTCCCTCATTAATCACCATCTTCCAGAATACTAACATCCTCAACATATACAGCCACTCATAAGAACAAATTGTCTGAAATGTGACTGCTACGTCATTAATGCAAAATAAATCGAAACACACGGAAAATTAAATTCAAGGCAAAGCAAATATAGACTGCCAGGTGCACACTAACATATGGCATCAGCCTATTTACACTAAGGGCTTAAAATAACACACAAAAAGAAACACAGAAGATACAAAGATTATATAAAAAAAAGCTGACATAGAATCACCACATATTGTAATAATGATACTTTCAGTGAACCAAATGGAAACCATACTCTTAAATCTGTTAGCCAACTGGGTTCCAGAGTTTTTGTCTATGGTAGTATGTGACTTGAAACATGATGCAGTACTTATTGGAAACCTGTTACATCAAAGGCAAGAATTCAAAAACACACAAAAATAAAGTAAAAATCGCTTATCTGATATCGCAGCAACTGAAGTCAGACACTGCCTCAAGCGCATCTCGTAACATAAACAGATATGGGTTACGTTTTACAATAGATATAACATACATGAAAGCCTGTTTGGAAGTCAAGGTGGTACAGCATTCACAGAAACATATGGAAAGGGTCCTGTACCCACCTTTCATTAGTCCGGTAGCCCATTTTCACTAGCATTTCTACTTCCTTTCTGTAGACTGATCGCAATAACTCGTGAAACGGTACACGTTTTTCAGTACACCCGCGTGCCCACGTGGTTTGTGGAGACGCAATTTCTAGGTATCGTAGCCAAGTTGCAACAATATCTCATCACACAATCATGAACAGTTAACATTCTTTAAAACAAACATGAGACCGGACAGTTAGTGATGACGGAAACCAACAAACTTTAATGTTCAACCACGTGGTCAGCTCCCCACGGACGAAAGATACATAAAGCAAGGCAAATTTACGAGAAGGCGAGGCTATTAATATTTAGAAAAATGAAAGCTTATAAAGGCACAGCTGAAGGCAGACAGACATTCATACAGAAGCGAGTGCTCACTTCTTATCGACACATTTGTGGGGCGCTCTTGTGGTGGATCCAAGTCTGCTATAGAAATTTACTAAAAGAAAAATCTGCCAAAGTTTTGCATCCCTTGCTGCGACAAGGCAAAGCAATCTTTCAGAGTTGAAAAGCGAGACCAAAAGCTAACAGCTCTCCCCTCGCCAAGTAACAACGCTCCATGCAGTCAGTCTAACTCACCCTTCTTCGACTGGAGCACAGCTGTGGACGCTTCCCGTACCGGCGGCAGACTACCTCCCTTTTACTTCTCCAGCCTCTTCCACGCTCTGCGTGGCCCGTTAAACCCAAAGATGCCATTTCCGCCACCAACCTAACGCAGGTGGATTTCTCACAAGTAGCGAAAACCTCTTTGCCTACTTGACCACTACGAGAGTTGGCTATTCTGTACAACTGCTGCTGAATCTGTACGACTATCGCAGACTTTCTGCAGCAGACTACGCCGCCGTCTAGCAACGTGACACACAACCACATTCAGTCAATCGCAGCATTATGAGAGTTATGAGGAAAGAGAAACAAAGAAGGAGAAATGCTAGTGAAAATGAGCTACTGGAGTAATGAAAGGTGGGTACAGGACCCTTTCAATATTTTCAAAACATGAAACCACAAGAGTTGTGAGCTCAATTCTCATTGAACCTTCATTCAATACCTCTTTACTTATTAATACTTTCTTCTCAGTTATGTCACTGGCAGGCTGTTTATTCTGTTCCTCCACCTGTACATTAACACAAAACTCATGTTCATTGGCTATAAGTAACTCTTCTTCTTCTCTTGATTCTGGATTACCACATACTATCAGGTCAGCAGGTGTACCCATAATCTTCGCCTGAGTGGCTGTAGCCCACTCTGAATCACAAACACTGATTGTCACTGTGGCATCTGAGTTCTGCTCATCATTGAGTTGATCTACAGCAGTGGCCAGTTGATCAACTTTTGTAATAACCTCCTGCACCCTTGTTTGCTCCTGAATTTGATTTACAACTTTCTGATGGGGCATCTAACCTACCCACTAATTAATAATGTTCCCATGTGACTAAAACAATATCCTGCTGTTGTTCCACTTTTTTTGAACTGGTGTTTAACAGATATAATTGTCTAATATTAGCTTCCTGTGACTCATTTTGTTCCTGTAATTACCAGTCCTATCTTTTGATTGCTTTTGTGTTCCACTTATCGTTTCATGAAGCCTATAGCCCATCTGTTAATACCTTTCCTCAACACTTTATAATCAGCATTCATTTCCTCAGTGTTATTCCTTAACTGTCCATCATTTTTCTTGTATCGTGATACAAATCCCATATTGATTTCACTAATAGATTCCCATGTCTTTTGTAAGCACTCTCATGAATGTTGTAGCAACCTGTGCGGTTATTTGGATCCTTTCCATACTTGTAGATGTTGAAAAGGACGAAACTGTCACTAATGTCTTTCAGTAACTTGCAGCAAAATGCACAAATGCAATAATTAAAAGTCAAAGAACTGATAAAAAAAATCTTCCACAGTGCTGTCACTACATCTTTATAGCACCACAAGACAGTAATGCTCCACATCTCTCCTCACTAATCAGAAGTGTATTCGAAAAATCAAGAATCAATGCAGACCACAACACAGAGAAAAATGTTAAATATTCTCCTCACATACACACAAAATTTAAGTAATCAATCCCACAGAATTTTAAGATTAAGCAGGTTCATCAGGTAATCAGTACTAGAATCACAAAATATTTCAGATCTCAGTAGTCACTGTGCCACACCACTTCAAGTCAGGACAAGCTACAAAATTTATCCAATTCCATATCCTTCTATTTGTTCACCAACAACTTTATAAGAAAAATCAATGTATTTAACACTCTAAAGAAATCTAAAAATGATTCTGCAGTGAACTACACACAACGTTTCACTCTTGCTATGCTACTGGAAGGGGCAGCAGAGACGGGGGTGGGGGGCAGAATTTGGAAGAAATTTCACACCTCACTCCAGGTTACAGTTTCTGACCGTAAGTGAGTATTATCACTGAAAAATGAAGCAATGACCCTTCATATATTGTGCCTCAATCAAATAAATACAAGATAAAAACAGGGAAATGGTTCTGTACAATCTTATCACTGTAGAAGTTAACCCCCAAACCTAGCATCTTTAGGCACTTTCACGTCTGAACATCTCTTGGTCTCCCTCTGCAATTTTTACCCTCCACGCTGCCCTCCAATACTAAATTGGTGATCCCTTCATGCCTCAGAGTATGCCCCACCAACCGATGCCTTCTCCTAGTCAAGTTGTGCCACAAATCTCTCTTCTCTCCAATTCTATTCAATACCTCCTCATTAGTTATGTGATCCACCGATCTAATCTTCAGCATTCTTCTGTAGCACCACATTTCGAAAGCTTCTATTCTCTTCTTGTCTAAACTATTTATCGTGCACGCTTCACTTCCATACATGGCTACACTCCATTCAAATACTTTCAGAAACGACTTCCTGACACTTAAATCTATACTCGATGTTAACAAATTTCTCTTCTTCAGAAACGCTTTCCTTGGCATTTCCAGTCTACATTTTATATCCTCTCTACTTAGATCATCATCAGTTATTTTGCTCCTCAAGTAGCAAAACCCCTTTGCTACTTTAAGCCTCTCAATTCCTAATCTAATTCCCTCAGCATCACCCGATTTAATTCGACTACATTCCATTATCATCGTTTTGCTTTCGTTGATGTTCATATTATATCCTCCTTTCAAGGATTACATATGTTTATGCAAAGACAAAAAAAATCTACCTGTAGTAATTTCTATATTCCATTCCACCCAGCATCGTTCGCCATATAAGTGCACTAATTTTTGTTTTACTTAAGTACTGTGTAAAAGATAGAATCCCACCATTATATTTGTGATTTGTTGTTTAATCTTGTACCCCGGTCTATAGCTTTACTTTCTTCTCACTATATTTTGGTCTTAGAATTACCTACACAAGCATTGTCTCTGCTGCTACTTTTCTTTTTGTGTTCATTCTGGAAGTCAAGTCGTTCAAATGGCTCTAAGCACTATGGAACTTAACATCTGGGGTCATCAGTCCTCAAGACCTAGACCTACTTAAACCCAACTAACCTAAGGACATCACACACATCCATGCCCGAGGCAGCATTCGAACTTGCGACCGTAGCAGCAGTGCGGTTCCGGACTGAACCGCCTAGAACCGCTCGGCCACTGCGGCCGGCATAAGTCAATTCGTAAAGTGCGTACCGGAAGAGTGCACCCAGCCTGCGTGGCCCGCGCTGTACCTTTTAGCCTCGACTGCCAGGTGAGCTGCGTCTCGCTCTGGCCGGTCAACCGGTCGAGTCGCACCGGGACCCAGATGGCCGAGCGGTGCCCTGCCAGAGTAATCCGGCACGGTATCTCAGCGTGTTCGGTCAGAGAGCTGGTTGGCCTCTGCAATAAAAAACTGAGCGGGAGGATCATCAAACGAACTTGAACGGATGTCATGTGTCGTCCGCAACGACCAAACACAATGATCTACAACGAACATAATAGAAAAAAAAAGAGTTCAAGTTCGCCCGGGCGCCTGTGCAGCTCGGCAGCTCATCAAGTCGCGCGCTCGCGAGGCGTGACATTTGCAGGCGCGAAACTAAACCTTTCTTTCTTCCTTTGTCTGAGCCTTGTCACACAGTTACTCAGGGTAGGCCATGGTTAATCGGATGTGGCATGGTAAGTTTAAGGGGTGGCCGGATGCCCTTCGGAAACAAACTTCACAGTGTAAGTAATTTGATACTGTCTTTACCTCTTGTGGTTCCTCATTTCAAAATTATGTCACGTACAAAGCAGAGGGATCCTCCACAACAAATTCCGAGGAAGGGCTGAGCCAGTCAGTCCCGAAATGAAAGCTTTTACATGAACAGAAAATTGTGAAATACCGGTAATTTAATACTGCATACTAGACGTAGCCATTTTGCAGGAACTTCATCAGTCCTTTTAATGTGGTACACGAGAAATGTAAAGTATTTTAAAAGCTTTAGTGCTATTAAATCATTTGCTTTGAGTTCAATTACTTCCATGTTACAGTAAGTACTTCCTTTGTAATGGTTTACATGAAAAGATTTACTTCACAAAAGAACTTCAGAATGAAAAAGGTGAACTTAACTTCCTCGATTTAACAATTTCTACACAGGATAGTTCCTTCAATTTCAATATCTTCCGCAAGGAAACGTATTCAGATAATGTCATACCTGCTGACTCAACTCATCCAAAACCTCATAAACTGAGGTTTTTTCATTCTGCCATTCACCGAATGGTAACTACTCCTTTATCACCTGCTGATCAACAAAAGGAATTGAATGTCATCAAAGCGATTGCAGCTAATAATGGGTACAATCAGAATATGATCGATTACTTGTTCAATAAGAAAATTTACCAAAATTATTCGACTTTGAGCAACAACCTCCCCACTGATAGCAAAGAAGCTAAAAAATTAATTTCCATTCCTTTCTTGGGTAATATATCGTATAGGATTAAACGTCTTCTAAAGAAAAAATATAACTGTAACGTCTCCTTCTCTACAGATAACAGTTTAAAAAGAAATCTTGTACATTCACTAGAGATTGCCAGCGATTGGTTTTCCAATTCAGGTGTTTACAAACTAACCTGTAATAACTGCCCCTCATGTTATATTGGTCAAACAGGCAGAGCTGTGAAAACAAGATATAAAGAGCACCTATTAGGTAAAAAAGGAGCGAATATACACAACTCTACTTTTGCTGAACACCTCTTGATAGCCGGCCATACGCCTAAACAGTTAGAAGACATGGTTATCCTACACAGACAAGTCAAAGGGCGTAGACTAGATCTCTGGGAAGAGTTACAAATTTTTAAACATCTACAGCTCAAAGACGGTAATATACTGAACTACCAGTTGAACCTTGCTTGTAGACAATTTTTCGAAGGCTTTAAACCTGTACTGTTTATGGTATAACATTAATGCTGGTAACCTCTGTGGTCTATTTTCTCAGGAAGCTATGATGCACTTACAAATCTTGAAGCTCACTACCCTTTATGTAATGTGGTTTTCTCACGATGTATGGCTGCCACTACATCGGCCCTTATGTGATTTTGTCTGGCTCTAAAACGTTGGCTCCCTTAGAATGTGTACTAACTGGATTGTGGAGCAGGGTTCGTAATTCTGTCTTAAGAGCCATTACTGTCAATTTTAAAGTTCTGACATATATACCGTGTGTGGGCTTCACTAATATTGTAATGTAATTTTTATATTCTGGCTGTATATGCCACTGTACGTAACTCTCTCGGCGTAAGCGCCACCTGCCTTTTTGATGTATAACTACATTAATTGTACCAAGGCTCCCACGCTGTTATAACGGGAGTGTTAAACGCTTTCCTTCTTTTTATTGTTACTTTATCTAAGGACGTTATTAATAACGTTAATTTACACGTTGCTTTTGTACGCCAATCGTCACATGGTTCGCGCCATGAGCGCCACCTGCCCTGGCCGCAGAGTAACTACGCTGGCCGATTACACTCAGTCGCTTGTGAGCTCTGCAACATCCATGTACTAATTTATATTTACATGACAAACCCTATTTTTAGGGCTATATTTTAATTTTGACAAATGGATCTATGCAGACATTTGTAAAAACGGCGATGATACATCAGTCCATACTAATGTAAAATTGTAAGTACCAGTCGTCGTTCTCATATTTTTGTAATGCAAGAGCTCTCTAATATGTGTTAAAATCTATTCTTGACTTACGTTTCATACCTTCTAATGTAAGCTATGATGATCATTGTCCTTAAGCCACCTTCTGAAGAAGACAAATTTAAAATTGTTGAAACCTAGGTAAGGATTTCTTTATCCATTGCAACTGGTCGGCTGTTTATAATTTTATTACGTGGAATCGTTGCTGTTGTGCAGCTATGTTTAAAATGCTGTACTTCCTTTATGTTTCACCCATCATTTTAGATTGCGCGCTATTTTTCCATGTAAAATATCAAGAACGTCCTGTTCCCAGCACATCAGACCTTCACGGCTCTCAGAGGAGCGCCGACGGCTCACCCTTCGCAGCGCTGCCTGCATCGAGCCTTGTTGACAACCCTGCTCGGCCGGGTATGCGACGAGTCGCGGGCCTCGACGGCGCATCGCGGCTCGAGCACTCCGTTGCCGCTACTGTTGGGGTCGGATACCTGCGGTGGCGCCAACAGGACTGAGCGGTCGGCCGCAGCCGGCCTCGGGCAGGCCAGTGTGGCGCGATGCACGGCTCTGACGTGTACAAACCTTTTACCTTCCCTCTCTGTGGGTATGCGAGTAAATACACGGTGACAATTATTGAACTATACGAAAAAAAGTAAATTAGCTGCAAACCATGTCTTGCAAACAATTTATTGAAAATGTAAACGTCATTACAAATATTCGGATTTAAGTTATGACATGTTCGATATGCCTGCCATCGTTGGCGGTGATGTGGTGCAGACGAATAGCGAAATTCTGGATGACCCGCTGAGGTGTCGGAACATTGATGCTCTCGATGACCTCCCGAATGGCTGAGCTGAGAAACGGTTTTGGGGTTATTTCTGTACACCTTTAACATACCCGCAAAAAGAGGAGTCGCAGCTGTTCAGATCCACAGAAAATAGCGGCCAATCGAGTTCCATGCCACTGGGCATCCCAAAGCCAGAATGCGATACCCAAAGTGCTCCTCTAACACATCGATGGGATAGAGCACCGTCTTACATGAACCACATTTTGTCGAAATCAGGGAACTTTGAATAACGGGGATGAAATCATCTTCCAAAACCTTCACGTACCGTTCGTAGTCACCGTGCCATCAAGAAATGTCGCACCGATTATTCCGTGACTGGGCATTGCACACCACATAGTCACCCGTTGATGTTGAAGAGACTTAACGTAAACCGTTCATAAGTTATGACGATTTTCTTTCATGCAGTTCAATGATTGTCACCCTGTAGCTTCCAACGTGCGGTATTCGCACAATATGAGAATGACCGGTGTACATCAATTGCTATTTGTTATTTTTCTTTTGGAACAATGATTGCAGTACATCTTTAGCAAGACACTTTCCTCAACAGAGAATTGCTTAATCCTGTGCAACTGCTTGTCATAATGAATCTTTCGCACCTTGGCACTTTCTTTTAAACGTGTTATCCCATTCGCTCCTTTCGTTGTGTTTTTTTGTATTAGATATGTGGCACATATGGTGTATTATAGAAAGGAATTTTGTTAACGATTTGCTCGAACACGCCTAGTTTGATGTATATGTAGCCAACGTATGTGTATTATCGGCGATCTCGTTTGTGCTCATTGCTGGATTCGGATTCCCCCTTTGCGACTCCCTTTGTGGAGACTGTGCCGGACTCGATTGCTGGTAAGTGTTTCTCCCCTAGTTAAATTGTGGCTCGTTTCCCTGGTGGTATTGCCACTGTGGATTATTAAAATTTCTCCTCGTCTATATGGTGAGTGACTATTTGGCGGGGGTCCCCCTGACTACTGTTCTTCTTACCATTCCAGTTGCGGTTCCCGTGGTGTGAAGAATCAGGGCGATACCTGTAATCACTCCTACGTCTCTTTTTTGATACGGAGAGCTGCCGCCGGCTTTACCAGGCACTGACATCAGCGCAGCCTGCTGTGCTGCGTCCCGGTGGGCGCAGCCTGTCCTCCGCCCTCAACATTGCGAAACCTATTTTAGTGATTATCGTCATTACTATCCTTCATATCTTCGTTTATAAGGGCAATATAATCAAAGCCCGAAAACAAGTGTTTTGGACTAGTTTCTGGGACCTGTATCAGTTTTCCTGTAATGTGAAATTCAAGTTTTCGTTTCACAATGTGTAGAACATCAGCAAGAGCCACGAATTCGTCCCCGAAACGAGTCTTATGTATGCGCTTCTCAAAAAATTTCCTAACCTACCCTGTCTGATGTTGTATGGCTCTGAGCTAAACACTTGTTTCTTAATCTCTCCTGTAAACTGCGCTACCAATATTTCACAGGAAATGCATTTTCAAATTGTGCTTATGTCTTATAGCTCTCTGCCGTCTCGCATGCCCAAAGCGCAGCTTCACCTTCTATGAATCCTAATACATAGTGGATGTTCTGTTGTTCAGATCACGCTGTAGGCAACACGCTTCTAAAAGCTTTAAACAAAACAGCTGGATAAACGGATTTGTTTTCTGGGATGAACCCCCGGAGCCGTCGGTTTTTTAGAAGAATTTGTTCAGGTACAACTGCTGAAAGTGTGATGTCCAACCCCGCATGTCTAGTAACGGCGTTTTGTGGTACTATATTTGTACTACCTACTGTGCCTTCTGCACATACATTTGCAAGAGAAACTAGATTATGACATGCACCATTACTCATGCCTCTATAGCTACTATAGTTTCTTTCTTGCTCGTTAATGATACTTTATTTTTCGTCTACTTACTCCAGTTGTGTTCCTATTTGTGTTTGCACACGATCCTTCCACTTAGGTAGACACTGTGTGAGTGCTCTTTGTATCTGATCTAAGTCTGTATATTTAATACTGACATATTCTGCACTGTGTACACATCTTTAATGATTTCTCAACAGCCTTCTGTAACTCTGTCTCTAACCTGTTATCAATCAAAGTCTCTTCCTGTCGTAAAAAGATCATCAACTTGTTTTTCATACTTCGTTCATATGTCATCTATTTGTTTGACTATCTACTGAACTATGAACTGTAGTGTTGTGTGCTGTAACCGCATTGTATCAAAATCAGTTGCCAGATTTTTAATTTGTTCTGACATGTCTTTTATGTTAGTTTACAATGTTGAAATGTCGTTAGTTATTCCTTCGAAGTTGCCGCGTATCACATCAAGAATATGATTCGCAGCGTCTGTCGGTAAAGTGTTCTGCTTCTGAGTATGATTACTAACATCCTTAGTCAAAGACTCTAATCTTGTTGCAGTGGCGTCAAGTGTCTGATCGTTTTCGTCAAATTTTTTATCAAGTTTTTGATCGTTTTCATAAAGATTTTGATTGAGTAAGGCTTTTATCCTTTCATATAGTTGTACAAATGTGTCAGATGAAGGTTTTGCCACTTCGGAACTAGTACTGCTACCGGCTGTGACGTTGTGTCACTTGGTGCCGCGACGTATCGCTACCGTTACCCTGCACATTTTCAACATTAGTCGGAGTTATAGTACCTAAAGTATTCTCTTCCTCAGAAGTTTCCATGGTTGTTGTTTCAAACCCAGTATTAACTATAACAACGTTTATGAATTTCCGAAATTAAGTAACCTTCTCTTTCTTATTCGTCTTATTTTCGCTACGTAAACAGTTCACAGAAGACGCCTAGCAGTAACGTACCCCTGATACTGAAAGCCATATCTTGGCAAAACAATTGCGTCACGCTATACATATTTGTGCGCTGCTGCAAGAATGTTTCTACTATCTTTTGGAAAATCAATCTCTGTCTTACTCAACAGTTTTTGCCCTCTACAGCTCTCTCTAGTACCATGGAAGTCAGTCCCTGATGTCTTAACGAATGTCCTATCATCCTGTCCCTTCTCCTTGTCAGTGTTTTCCACATATTCCTTTCCTCACCGATTCTCCGCAGAACCTCCTCATTCCTTACCTTATCAGTCCACCAAACTTTCCACATTCGTCTGTGCATCACCACATCTCAAATGCTTCGTTCCTCTTCTGTTCCGGTTCTCCCACAGTCCACGTTTCACTACCGTACATCGCTGTGATCCAGACGTATTTTCTCAGAAATTTCTTTCTCTTATTAAGGCTCATGCTCACTTCTCTTGGCCACAATGCCCTTTATCTCAGTGCTAGTCTGCTTTTGTTGTCCTTGGTCCGTCCGTGATGGGTTATTTTGCTGCCTAGGTAGCAGAATTCCTTAACTTCACCTACTTCGTGACCATCAATCCTGATGTTGAGTTTCTCGCTGTTCTCAATTTTGCTACTTCTCATTACTTTCGTCTTTTTTGGATTTACTCTCATTCCAATTCTGTACTCATTAGACGATTCATTCCATTCAGCAGATCGTGCAAATCTTCAATTTCACTCAGGATAGCAAAGTCATCAGCGGATCGTGTCATTGATACCCTTTCACTTTGAATTTTAACTCCACTCCTGAACCTTTCTTTTCTTTCCGTCTTTGCTTCTTTGATGTACAGATTGAACAGTAGGAGTCAAAATCTATACATGTCTTACATCTTTCCTAATCCGAGCATTTCGTTGTTGGTCGTCCACTCTTATTATTCTCTCTCGGTTCTTGTACATATTGTGTATTCATTACTCTTCCTATAGCTTACTCATATTTTTCTCAGAATTTCGAACGTCTTTCCCCATTTTACATTGTCGAAGGCTTTTCCCAGATCGAAAAATCCTATTAACGTGTCTTGAGTTTTCTTTAGTCTTGCTACCATTATCAACCGCAACGTCGGAATTGCCTCTCTGGTGTCTTTGCCTTTCCTAAAGTCAAACTGATCGTCATCCTAACACATCCTCAGTTTTCTTTTCTATTATTCTGTGTATTATTCTTGTCATCAACTTGGATGCATGAGCTGTTTAGCTGATTGTGCGATAGTTCTCGCACTTGTGAGCTCTTGTACCCATCAGAATTGTGTGGATGATATTTTTCCGAAAGTCAGACGGTATATTACCAGTCTCATACATTCTACACGCCAACGTGAATAGTCGTTTTGTTTCTACTTCCCGTAATGATTTTAGAAATTCCGATGGAATGTTATCGATTCCTTCTGCATTATTCGATCATAAGTCCTCCAAAGCTCTTTCAAATTTTGATTCGAATACTGGATCCCCTATGTCTTCTAAACTGACTCCTGTTTCTTCTTCTATCACATCAGACAAATTTTCCCCCTCACAGAAGCCTTCAACGTACTCTTTCCACCTATTCGCTTCTCCTCCCCATCTAACAATGGAATTCCGGTTGCACTCTTAATGTTACCATCCATGCTTTTAATTTCCCCGAAGATTGTTTTAACTTTCCTATATGCTGAGTCAGTCCGTCCGACTATCATTTCTTTTTCGAATTCTTCACATTTCTCATGCAGCCATTTCATCTTAGCTTCCCTGCACTTCCAGTTCATTTCATTCCTCAGAGACTTCTGTTTTCGTACTCCTTAATTTCGCTGAAGATTTTTGTGCATCCTTCTTTCATCGATCACTTGAAGTACTTCCTCTGTTACCCATGATTTCTTTACAGTTATCTTCTTTGTACCTATGTTTTTCTTCCCAGCTTTGCACGTATGTATATAATAGATATGTATATATTTGCGTCGTTTAAATGGTCATCAGTGTAAAATATTTTACTGTGTGACTTGTGTTTATTGACGGGAGTAAAAAAAGTGTTGACTGCGTAGTGAGAGAAAAATAATTTGTTAATTATGAAAATCAGATATATTCTCAGTCTGAGGTTGACTCTCTATGGAATCGTTAGTCGCAGCACACAAAATGGATTTACATTGTGGACAGGTACGAACTAGTTATTTTCTAGTGCCATATTTCATGATTATGGTTACTTTTACGATCTAGAAAGAAATACCTTTTCGTCTTAGGTCGGTATGGTGGTGGCAGAGAGCTTCTCTGATGAGCTGACCTGGAGAAAACATGTTATTCCTTCTACGTCTTGGCCGTGATATCGGAAAATTAACGCCTACTGGCTCGTGAAAAGGGTGAGAGTCACACTCGCCTAATTTTTACGTACTGCGCGAGCGATCACTTTGCCACAGTCCAAGCCAGACCAGCCATTTTTACATACCTCCTTTTACAGCCTCGAAGAACAGCTAAATTCCTTCGCCTTCTCAACAGTAAAAGGTCTCACAGGACTAAAACAATATTTATGTACACTGATTTCTTCACTCGAATGATTATTATTAATTAATGAACGGACACCCACCCACATGCCAAAGCTCTATTTATGGCTAAAAAGATTAAGATACCAGAAAGTGACAAAGAAATATCAATCTTAACATGTCTACTGTTATTCTACAGTGATCATAATATTCCTACTGGCACCGAAACTATTTATTGTTGCTGCTCAAGACTTGTTAAGGACGGCCGGAGGAGCGGACAGATGTTAAGGGCATCTTTTGCCCTCTGGGTGGGGAACTGCCCTTAAAAGGCAGAAGAATCAGGAAACAATAAAATGAGGTTGCAACAGGCAATGGACCACACTGCATTAAATCCATATTATATGTGTCCATAGGGCATGGTCCAAATAGTTGATAAAGTGTGATGATGATCTCTTTATTGACAAAAGATAATGAGCGGGTAATTAAGTATGTAAAAGGAAATGAATGTATGATAGTCATGGGAGATTGGAAAGCGGTTGTAGGGGAAGGACTGGGAGAAAGCATTACAGGATAATATGGGCTTAGCAGTATAATGAGAGAGGAGGAAGACTGAGTTCCGCAATAAATTTCAGATTGTGATATGAAATCTGTGAAAGATTCATAAGAGGAGGTTTCTTGGAAAAGAAGCGGAAACGCGGGAAGATACCTATTGGAAAACATCATTGATCAGGCGGAGATTTTGAAACCAGATATTTTATTATAATGCATATCCACGAGAACTGACTCACATCACTATTTAATAATGATGAACAACAGGCTGAGTCTTAAGAGCATCAACCGGAAGAATCAATGTGGAAGGAAGTGGAATACTGAAGTACTAAAGAATGGTGAAATGTATTTGAATTTCGCAAGGATGTGCTGTTAATGAATAGCTTAACAGGTTGCTCAGTTGAAGATGAGTGGATATAATAAAAAGAGCTATCACAAATTCTGGACAGACAGACATAGGTACAAGGAAGTTAACTGCGAAGAAACATTGGGTAACAGAAGAAATAGCAAGAGCCTATACGTGCGACAACTACAGTACAATCAGCTTAACAACTCATGCGCTGAGCTGTTGACAAGAATAATGTATCGAAGAATGGGCGAGGAAATGAGGATCAGTTAAAAAACAGTTTGGCCTTAGGAAAGGTAAAGGTACCAAAGGGGCGTTTCTGACGTTGCGTTTGATAATGAAAGGAAGACTGAAGAAATTTCAAGACATCCCTATATGTCTATCTGGAATAGGCATTCGATAACGTAAAGTAGGAAAAGGTGTTTGAAATTCACAGAAAAATAGGAGTCACTAAGATGGAACGAACGGGGCTGTGTAGTTTGTACAAGATACAAAAGAAACAATAAGATTGGGTGATCACGAAGTGCTCGTATTAAAAAGCCTTTCGCCCGTACTGTATAGTCTGTACATCGAAGAAGCAATGACGAAATTTTAAATAAAAGATTCAAGGGTGGGAATCTACATCTACATCTACATTTATACTCCGCAAGCCACCGTGTGTGGCGGAGGGCATTTTACGTGCCACTGTCATTACCTCCCTTTCCTGTTCCAGTCGCGTATGGTTCGCGGGAAGAACGACTGCCGGAAAGCCTCCATGTGCGCTCGAATCTCTCTAATTTTACATTCGTGATCTCCTCGGGAGGTATAAGTAGGGGGAAGAAATATATTCGATACCTCATCCAGAAACGCACCCTCACGAAACCTGGCCACCGTGATGCAGAGCCCCTCTCTTGCAGAGTCTGCCACTTGCTTAAGATCTCCGTAACGCTATCACGCTTACCAAATAACCCTGTGACGAAACGCGCCACTCTTCTTTGGATCTTCTCTATCTCCTCCGTCAACCCGACTTGGTAGGGATCCCACACTGATGAGCAAAACTCAAGTATAGGTCGAACGACTGTTTTGTAAGCGACTTCCTTTGTTGATTGACTCATTTTCTAAGGACTCTCCCAATGAATCTCAACCTGGCACCCACATTACCAACAATTAATTTTATATGATGATTCCACTTCAAACCGTTCCGTACGCATACTCCCAGATATTTTACAGAAGTAACTGCTACCAGTGTTTGTTCCGATATCATACAATCATACAATAAAGGATCCTTCTTTCTATGTATTCGCAATACAGTACATTTGTCTATGTTAAGGGTCAGTTACCACTCCCTGCACTAAGTGCCTATCCGCTGCAGATCTTCCTGCATTTCGCTGCAATTTTCTAATACTGCCACTTCTCTGTATACTACAGCATCATCCGCGAAAAGCCGCATGGATCTTCCGACACTATCTACTAGGTCATTTGTATATATTGTGAAATACAATGGTCCCATAATACTCCCTGTGGCACGCCAGAGGTTACGTTAACGTCTGTAGACGTCTCTCCATTGAGAACAACATGCTGTATTCTGTTCGCTAAAAACTCTTCAATCCAGCCACACAGCTGGTCTGATATTACGTAGGCTCTTACTTTGTTTATCAGGCGACAGTGCGGAAATGTATCGAAATCCTTCCGGAAGTCAAGGAAATCTAATATTTTCTGGGTCTCATGAACATATAAAGCGAATTGGGTCTCACACGATCGCTGTTTCCGGAATCCACGTTGATTCCTACAGAGCAGACTCTGGGTTTCCAGAAATGACATGATACACGAGCAAGAAACATGTTCTAAAATTCTACAACAGATCTATGTCAGAGATATAGGCCTATAGTTTTGCGCATCTGCTCGACGACCCTTCTTGAAGACTGGGACTACCTGTGCTCTTTTCCAATAATTTGGAAACATCCGTTCCTCTAGAGACTTGCCGCACACGGCTTTTAGAAGGAGGGCAGGTTCTTTCGCGTACTCTGTGTAGAATCGAATTGGTATCTCGTCAGGTCCAGTGGACTTTCCTCTGTTGAGTGATTTCAGTTGATTTTCTATTTCTTGGACACTTATTTAGATGTCAGCCATTTTTTCGTTCGTGCGAGGATTTAGAGAAGAAATTGCAGTGCGGTCTTCCTCTGTGAAACAGCTTTGGAAAAAGGTGTTTAGTATTTCAGCTTCACGTAGTCATCCTCTGTATCAATGTCATCATCATCCCAGAGTGTCTGGATATGCTGTTTCGATCCACTTACTGATTTAACATAAAACCAGAACTACCTAGGATTTTCTGTCAAGTCGGTACATAGAATTTTACGTTGGAATTCACTGAACGCTTCACGCATAGCCCCCCTTACGCTAACTTTGATATCGTTTAGCTTCTGTTTGTCTGAGAGGTTTTGGCTGCGTTTAAACTTGCGGTGAAGCTCTCTTTGCTTTCGGAGTAGTTTCCTAACTTTGTTGTTGAACCACGGTGGAATTTTCCCGTCCTTCACAGTTTTACCCGGCACGTACCTGCCTAAAACGCATTTTACGATTGCCTTGAACATTTTCCATAAACATTCAACATTGTCAGTGTCGGAACAGAAATTTTCGTTTTGATCTGTTAGGTAGTCTGAAATCTGCCTAATATTACTCTTACGGCCTTATGATCACTGATTCCCTGTTCTGCACTTACAGAGTCGAAAAATTCGGGTCTGTTTGTTGTCAGAAGGTCCAAGACGTTATCTCCACGAGTCGGTTCTCTGTTTGATTGCTCGAGGTAATTTTCGGGTGGTGCACTCGGTATAATGTCACTCGATGCTCTGTCCCTACCACCCGTCCCACACATCTGTGTGTCCCAGTCTATATCTGGTAAACTGAAATCTCCACCTAAGACTATAACATGCTGAGGAAGTGTATGTGAAATGTATTCCAGATTTTCTCTCAGTTGTTCTGCCACTAACGCTGCTGAGTCGGTTGTTGAGTATAATCTCCACCCATAATAATTCACAGGAACTGCCCACTTCTATTTCACTACAAGATAAACTACTACTAACAGCGACAAATACGCCACCACCGGTTGCATGCAATCTATCCATTCTAAACACTGTCTGTGTCTTTGTAAAAATTTCGGCAGATTTTATCGCTGGCTTCAGCCGGCTTTCCGTACCTATAACGATTTCAGCTTCGGTGCTTTCTATCAGCGCTTGAAGTTCCGGTACTTTACCAGCACAGCTTCGACAGTTTACAATTACAATACCGACTGCTACTTGGTCCCCGCATGTCCTGACTTTGCCCCGCACCCTTTGAGGCTGTTGCCCTTTCTGTACTTGCCCGGGGCCATCTAAGCTAAAAAACCGCTCAGTCCACGCCACACAACCCTGCTACCCGTGTAGCCGCCTATTGGGTGTAGTGGACTCCTGACCTATCCAGCGGAACACGAAACCCCACCACCCTATGGCGCAAGTCGAGGATTCTGCAGCCCACGTGGTCGCAGAACCGTCTCAGCCTCTGATTCAGGCCCTCCACTCGGCTCTGTACCAAAGGTCCGCAGTCAGTCCTGTCGATGATGCTGCAGATGGTGAGCTCTGCTTTCATCCCGCTAGCGAGACTGGCAGTCTCACCACAGTGAAAGGACAACATTAAGGTTCGTTGATGAGGTTGCTATCCTCAGCGAAAGTGAAGAAGAGCTACGGGATCTATTGAATGGAATGAACAACCTAATGAGTACAGAATATGGCTTCGTACATCCAAGGAAGACGAAAGTAATGAGAAATAGTGGAAATGAGTACACCGAGAAACTTCAAAATATGGGATCACAAAGTAGACGAAGCCATGATATTCTACTACCTATACAGCAAAATAACCCATGATGCCTTTATTAAGAAGGACACAGCGGACTAGCATTCTTGGCCAAGAAATGGCTGGCATCTAGGATCGAACATACGCCCTAACTTTCGGATAAAAGTTCTAGGAATTTATGTTTCGAACACAGCGTTTTATGGTAGTGATACACGTATAGTGAGAAAACCGGAAGAGAAAAGAATCGAAACATTTGAGATGTGATGCTGCAGAAAATGTTGAAAAGTAGAGAACCCGTTCGCTGCAGAATCGATGAAAACAGAACATACGGAACACATTGGCAAAAGTAAGGGACAGGATGATACATGTGTTAAGACATCATGAAATAATCTCCATGGTTCCAGAGGCAACTGTAGAGGGCAAAATCTGTGTGGGAAGATAGAGATTTTACTACATCTAGCAAATAATAGACGACATTGAGTGTAAGAGGTACTCTTCCTGAGACGGTGGTTGACGGAGGAATTAGTGACAGGCCGCATAAAATCAGTCAGAAAAAGCGCTAGAGCGTTCTGCTTGAACATAACGAAACTACATCTTCCAGTAGACAGGAAGCTGACACAAAGGTTATTCAAATGCGTGACGCAGCGGTCTCTCGACGGGCTGTGACCTTGGCCGGAACACGATAAATACTTCCTGAAATTCTCACAGACTGACCCAAAAGATAATTAACTTGCTCGAAATTATTTATTAGGTACAAAATTATATCTTCGCAGAAGATTTGCGTTAAATAATGCGTGAATTGGGAAAATGGCAGTATTGGCAGAAGCAAATGTGACGGTCAGTTTTCTACTTGAATAAAACAACTGCAGCGCGTATTCCGAAAAACACACATTTTCTGTGCCTCCTAATAACCGGCTTCCTTTTATATGTATTAAGCAATGTGCAGCTCATTTATTCTGTCCTGGCGCCACAAGGAACGGCCGGCCGGAGTGGTCGAGCCGTTCCAGGCGCTGCAGTCTGGAACCACGCGACCGCTACGGTCGCAAGTTCGAATCCTACCTCGGGCTTGGATGTGTGTGATGTCCTTGGGTTAGTTAGGTTTAAGTAGTTCTAAGTTCTAGGGGACTGATAACCTCAGAAGTTAGGTCCCATAGTGCTCAGAGCCATTTGAACCATTTTTTTAACCACAAGGAACGGATATCAGCCTTAACCTGAGAAAAAAAAAAGATTGATGATTTACAAACTTGTTTCAACTATTGTGTTTGCTCCATACTGTTTGGGTGATACTTTCATTGGAAGCCATCACCGCAGTTACCTCCTCCGTCCAGGTACACCTTCCCCTGACGGATTCCAATACTGTTTAGCGGCTCTTTACTTTACGTGAAACTGATCTCTAAAACCATTTACAAATTGATTAACCCCCACTTGTAGCCCTACATCCGTCATTCAACGGCTATTTTAACTCGTCAACTTTGCATTGCTACTACAAAGAAGGAAATAACTCGTGTATGGTGGATTTAACCAGGGTGTTACAAGTATGTACACAGTGCATATCTGTACCGAGGTAACAACCTCCCAAAAAAACTACTTTTCAGGATTTTTTCGGCACATACCAGGGAAATTTTTTAATGTAGGTTCAATAAAAATTTAACGGTATTACGAAATGTTATTTGAACGAACTTTACATAAGCGAAAATATTATTTGCAACAAATTATGTATCACTGCTGTAACTAAATTAGAAATTTTGTAAACTTTCTAAGAAAACTGAAGGTAAAACAAAATCTATGTCTTATTGTTTATGGCAGGTGGTGTGTTTTAGTATAATGTATAATATGCAACAGAATTTATTTATGCCTCACAAATTATTAACGTGTATAAATTATTAATTCTAAATAAGAAGAGCCGTAATTTAGTGTTCAGAATACTTTCCTCTCCAAGAAATAAGTTTTAATATAATTTTTCTTTGTATTCCCTTCTTTTGAACCGAATGAACTCATTGGTTGTGGCACTGCAGTCACAGTTAGCAGCTGTATCGTATTCTGTCGACACGATACGTGAATTCGACCGTCTACTTCACCTATATTCGACCTTAAATATTTAAAGTGTTGAAACTGCATCGATAAAATGAAGCAGTCACTGGAAGTGTTCGAAATATCCGCAAAGCTGTTACGATGTTTGGATAACAATCTCCTTAATCACACTTCTTGGAGGAAAAACGTCAAAATATCCAAATGGAAAACTGTACACTTCGTCAGCTTTTCACAATAGTATTTCGTGACCTGAAAACTTTATTTCATTTTACGATGGAGCTATTGATCATTCTTCATCAGTGAACCTTCTTTGTTATGTGAATGGATCTAAAAAGAAAGTGAAGTGTGAATGGTAGATTTAGTATATCGTCTAATGTTAATTTTTTTCAGCGAAAAGTGTTGAAAAAATAAGAAGCATTGCACATTTTGCTGGCGCTTCAGTTAGTGAAATAAAATATTACATCACTATCTTCTCATATTAGATGTAAGCATTGTAACACATTAAAGAGATATTTGTTTGTAGGAGACCCACTACTGATCAGTGCGAGTGGTACCGCGTCGTCTTTAACAGGCTCTGCTTTACCTGTTGGATGCTAGGTGCAAGCCCACAGTTTAGGTGCCGCCATCAGAGGACAGCAGCAAGCTCCATCTATCATAAATTTCCTGAAAGATAAGAAGCGCTTTGTCCGTACTCAGTCAGCAGCGCTATCTAACTTCAGATAAGTAAGTTCGTTACGACGCTCACGGAATAGCTGACGCTTGTGAACACAGATGGCGCTCAGAGTCAACGTGCGATGGCGCAAAGATCTGTTCCGTCTTCCAGCAAAATTATTAAACTCGCAACATTATTAGTTTGTGCTACACTCTTTTCTATTCTTCTAGTTATAACTGCAGTAAAAGTGGTTCTTTTGACAATGTTACTCCGTGTCTCAGTATTTCTTAAAATATCTCCTCTTCCATTGTGGGAACCTGTTAGGAGAGACGTACATAACAACTAGCATTGACTCTTTGTAGCTGTTCCATGATTTCCCTGAATCGGTATAGGGAAAATGCCTGAATGGTTCCTTTGAAAGGACTGAGCCGATTTCCTTCTCCATCCTTGAAACAATTCGAGCTTCTGCTTCGTCACTAATGACCTCGATGTCGACGGGACGTTAAACCATCGTTTTCGTTTCCTCTTCTTAGCTTCCGACCATTTCTTCGTATATCTTGAACATGTTTTATTCAGAGCATGCTTACTGATAGATTTAAACAGTTTTGAACAGTAATACGATGACAGTCTCCTCTACTCGATATTTGCCACACCACACCTGCAGTGAAATAATGTGAATATCTATTGATAGCCATGATGAGTTGGTGTCCTACATTATTTTATATCAGTTGGTCCAGTATACAGCGTATGTTCATCGTACTTAAAATTTTAAGTCGCATTCCGGCTCTGCCCTTTCATCCTTTGCTAACGGCTTCATCCGAATGCAGTATGTAGCCGTGGTGCCGGCATGACGCTCTTCCGGCCGTTGCCAGCTTCCTAGACCTTGGAGCCGCTACTTCTAAACTCCAGTTGCTAGCTAACTGTCATCACGAAGCAGAGTCCCACTCGTTCTAATTCACCCACTGAAAAAAATTCCGAGCAATACCGGGTATTTATAGCCTAGTCCTCAAACAGGTTGACCACTCCGACAGAGAAGCGGACAGACTAAGTCGAATACGTAACGATGGTTACGTTTTCCGTCGAAAGAAGTCTCAGGAAATTTAACGACTCAGCTAGTCTATCGATCATTTTAACAGGTGATATGAGTCACAGTTCATAAAGGGGTTTCCGCTTTCTTCAAGAAACAACACTGCATGTATATGGATCACATATACACACAAAAATATACTGACTTTAAATTTTACTTTTGTCAGGGTCATCATTCAGATTTTGTAAGCAATAACCCATTTGGAGACGTTTTCTACAACCTGCTACATATTGTCAAGTCACATTATTGAGCGAGAGTTCCCTAGTCACTGCCTTCCTCTTCTTCCCCTTCTATTTCCCCCTCTCGCTCCCCCCCCCCCCCCCCCCCGTTCTGGTATCCGTTCATATATGTATATATATACATACAGGGTGGTCCATCGATCGTGACCGGGCCTAATATCTCACGAAATAAGCTTCAAACGAAAAAATTACAAAGAACGAAACTCGTCGAGCTTGAAGGGGGAAACCAGATGGCGCTATGGTTGGCCCGCCAGATGGCGCTGCCATAGGTCAAACGGATATCAACTGCGTTTTTTTAAACAGGAAAACCCATTTTTATTACATATTCGTGTAGTACGTAAGGAAATATGAATGTTTTAGTTGGACCACTTTTTTCGTTTTGTGACAGTTGGCGCTGTAATAGTCACAAAGGTATAACTACGTGGTATCACGTAACATTCCTCCAGTACGGACGGTATTTTCTTCATGATAAATTACCCGTCTTAAAATGGACCGTTTACCAATTGCGGAAAAGGTCGATGTATTGTTATTGTGATCAAAATGCCCAACAGGCGTGTGCTATGTACGCTGCTCGGTATCCTGGACGCCATCGTCCAAGTGTCCGAACCGTTCGCCGGATAGTTACGTTATTTAAGGAAACAGGAAGAGTTCGACCACATGTGAAACGTCAACCACGACCTGCAACAAATGATGATGCCCAAGTAGATATTTTAGCTCCTGTCGCAGCTAATCCGCTCATCAGTAGCAGACAAATAGCGCGAGAATCGGGAATCTCTAAAAAGGCGTTGTTGAGAATGCTACATCAACATTGATTGCACCCGTACCATATTTCTATGCACCAAGAACTGCATGACGACGACTTTGAACGTCGTGTACAGGTCTGCCACTGTGCACTAGAGAAATTACGGGAGGATGACAGATTTTTTGCACGCGTTCTACCTAGCGACGAAGCGTCATTCACCAACAGCGGTAACGTAAACCGGCATAATATGCACTATTGGGCAACGGAAAATCCACGATGGCTGCGACAAGTTGAACATCAGTGACCTTGGCGGGTAGATGTATGGTGCGGCATTATGTGAGGAAGAATAACTGGCCCCCATTTTATCGATGGCAATCTATATGGTGCAATGTATGCTGATTTCCTACGTAGTGTTCTACCGATATTACTACAAGAAGTTTCGCTGCATGACAGAATGGCGATGCACTTCCAACATGTTGGATGTCCGGCACATAGCTCGCGTGTGGTTGAAGCGGTATTGAATAGCATATTTCATGACAGGGGGACTGGTCGTCGAAGCACCATACTATGGCCCGCACATTCACCGCATCTGACGTCTCCGGATTTCTTTCTGCGGGGAAAGTTGAAGGATATTTGCTATCGTGATCCACCGACAACGCCTGACAACATGTGCTAGCGCATTTTCAATGCATGTGCGAACATTACGGAAGGCGAACTACTCGCTGTTGAGAGGAATGTCGTTGCACGTATTGCCAAATGCATTGAGGTAGACGGACACATTTTGAGCGTTTATCGCATTGATGTGGTATTTACAGGTAATCACGCTGTAACAGCATGCGTTCTCTGGAATGATAAGTTCACAAAGGTACATGTATCAGATTGGAACAACCGAAATAAAGTGTCCAAACGTACCTTCGTTCTGTATTTTAATTTCAAAAACCTACCTGTTACCAAGTGTTCGTCTGAAATTGTGAGGCATATGTTTGTGACTATAACAGCGCCATATATCACAAAGCGAAAAAAATGGTCGAACTAAGACATTCGTATTTCATTATGTACTACACGAATTTGTAATGAAAATCGGGATTCCTATTTTAAAAAACGCAGTTTATAATCGTTTGACCTATGGCAGCGCCATTTAGCGGGCCAACCATAACGCCATCTGGTTTCCCCCTTCAAGCTAGACAAGTTTCGTTCTTTGTAGTTTTTTCCTTAGGTATATGACAATGAAAAGGCATGGACACAAGTTCTTAATTACACCTATTGTACCGTACACTTAATACGCGAAGTACGATCTGAATATAACATCTTTGTCGCCTCAGAAATACGGACATGACTTGTGTGCAAAACTGAACGACGAAGGTAATATTCGCATGACGTGTTACTGCCAAGTAACATAGTTAGATCGATGGAACTTGGACCGCACAGAAAAAAAGCAGTACTACAGTACATCACAAAAGATAACTGAAATAAACACACAATGATACATAAGTAAACAACAGTTTTATTCAAATGCAGCAACTACACTGAACCCAGCACGATTATGACGGTCTGTTCGACGTTACGAAATGAGGGCAATGGTTCTGAAAAGGACGTGTGATCACCGCGGACCACAATGGTTGCTCTGTAACGTGCTCCCGTGCTGGCCACAAGGTGGGTAAAGAGACCTGGTGCTCGGGTAGTCCGTTGCACCACCAGCGCGGTTGACACCTATTGGGTGGTTGCCAGTGGATGTGGGAGTGCTGCAGTTGAAGTCCCCAAAGTGTCGCACACCTGCTTGAAAGGCTTTAAGCCGGGGAAACGAGCAGGGCAGGCCATTCGCCGAATATCCTCTCGTTCCAAGAGCTGCTCCAACTGCGCATTTCGATGTGGTCACGCACTGTCATCCATAGCAATGGAGACAGGCCCGAATACATCCCTGAAAAAGCGCACATGGAAAAGGAATACAGTGTCACAATAAAGGTGAGCAGTGATTTCCAGGTCAGCGGATCCTTGCAACAGTGTAACTCCCCACACCATAACTACAGAACCACCTAGACGACCATGTTCGACAATGTTTCTAGATGCATTACGCGTTCCCACGAACGTCATGCGCCCATGAACATGGTCTAATTTGAATGAAATTCTTCTGTGTTTCAGGACGCATTGTCATCTGTAAAAATCCGGCGTTTCGGCGACTGTTGTAACGCGCCTTCCTCAGGGTGTATTGCCAGCTGCATACACCCTGAGGAAGGCACATTGTTCAAATTTTCAAATGTCTGTGAAATCTTACAGGACTTAACTGCTAAAGTCATCAGTCCCTAAGCTTACACACTACTTAACCTAAATTATCCTAAGGACAAACACACACACCCATGCCCGAGGGAGGACTTGAACCTCCTCCGGAACCAGCCGCACAGTCCATGACTGCAGCGCCTCAGACCGCTCGTCTAATCCCGCGCGGCGAAGGCACCTTGCAACCGTCTCCGAAACGCCGGAATTTTACAGATGACAATGCGGCCTCAAACCCAGAAGAATTTTATTGTCTGTGACAATAGCAGTGGAAGCCTTCGTTTGCATCGTCTAACTTGATGGTTCTGGTAGTCAAAGTGTTATGTTGTGTGGGTAGGCACAATGTTGCTTCTTTGCAAACATTACACACACCGGTCAATGATACTGTGGCAATGAGGTCCTACCCGAAGTGCGTTTTTTAAGGTTGTATTTAGTTTTTGTGGAGAAAAATTCGTGACCGCAACAAACTGTGCATATGGAGCCGTTTTCGGAACGCTGATGTATTCGGAAAATGAGCTGGTGTGCCCGTTCCCCCGACTTAAATCCCGTCGAACACGTGTGCGACGCGCTGAGGAAACGTACTGATGCACGTTCACATGCATCAACGACCATACATTAGTTGTCAACCACGATAGTGCAGGAATGTGACGCCTAATATAGGTAGCCCTTATCGACCATGTGGCCAGCAGATAAGCAGGTTGCAGAGCATGCACTGACGTTCTTGGTTATCACACACCCTGTTAAGGGTCATGGCCAGCATTTTTTAATGTCCAGAGAAACGTCAGAAATCGCGATGACTTCAGTGTGGTTATTATCTATTAAGAAAAACTGTCGTTTCTGTTCGTCTGAGTGCGTACGTCTTTCAGTTAATATCTCTACTATACTGCAGGAGTGCTTTGTATACACTCCTGGAAATGGACAAAAGAACACATTGACACCGGTGTGTCAGACCCACCATACTTGCTCCGGACACTGCGAGAGGGCTGTACAAGCAATGATCACACGCACGGTACAGCGGACACACCAGGAACCGCGGTGTTGGGCGTCGAATGGCGCTAGCTGCGCAGCATTTGTGCACCGCCGCCGTCAGTGTCAGCCAGTTTGCCGTGGCATACGGAGCTCCATCGCAGTCTTTAACATTGGTAGCATGCCGCGACAGCGTGGACGTGAACCGTATGTGCAGTTGACGGACTTTGAGCGAGGGCGTATAGTGGGCATGCAGGAGGCCGGGTGGACGTACCGCAGAATTGCTCAACACGTGGGGGGTGAGGTCTCCACAGTACATCGATGTTGTCGCCAGTGGTCGGCGGAAGGTGCACGTGCCCGTCGACCTGGGACCGGACCGCAGCGACGCACGGATGCACGCCAAGACCGTAGGATCCTACGCAGTGCCGTAGGGGATCGCACCGCCACTTCCCAGCAAATTAGGGACACTGTTGCTCCTGGGGTATCGGCGAGGACCATTCGCAACCGTCTCCTTGAAGCTGGGCTACGGTCCCGCACACCGTTAGGCCGTCTTCCGCTCACGCCCCAACATCGTGCAGCCTGCCTCCAGTGGTGTCACGACAGGCGTGAATGGAGGGACGAATGGAGACGTGTCGTCTTCAGCGATGAGAGTCGCTTCTGCCTTGGTGCCAATGATGGTCGTATGCGTGTTTGGCGCCGTTCAGGTGAGCGCCACAATCAGGACTGCATACGACCGAGGCACACAGAGCCAACACCCGGCACCATGGTGTGGGGAGCGATCTCCTACACTGGCCGTACACCACTGGTGATCGTCGAGGGGACACTGAATAGTGAACGGTACATCCAAACCGTCATCGAACCCATCATTCTACCATTCCTAGACCGGGAAGGGAACTTGCTGTTCCAACAGGACAATGCACGTCCGCATGTATCCCGTGCCACCCAACGTGCTCTAGAAGGTGTAAGTCAACTACCCTGGCCAGCAAGATCTCCGGATCTGTCCCCCATTGAGCATGTATGGGACTGGATGAAGCGTCGTCTCACGCGGTCTGCACGTCCAGCGCGAACGCTGGTCCAACTGAGGCGCCAGGTGTAAATGGCATGGCAAGCCGTTCCACAGGACTACATCCAGCATCTCTACGATCGTCTCCATGGGAGAATAGCAGCCTGCATTGCTGCGGAAGGTGGATATACACTGTACTAGTGCCGACATTGTGCATGCTCTGTTGCCTGTGTCTATTTGCCTGTG
Source organism: Schistocerca serialis cubense (assembly GCF_023864345.2). Taxonomy (NCBI): domain Eukaryota; kingdom Metazoa; phylum Arthropoda; class Insecta; order Orthoptera; family Acrididae; genus Schistocerca; species Schistocerca serialis. Next base: position 542,458,908 of record NC_064641.1, on the reverse strand, counting down.
GTTCTGTCAGTGTGATCATGTGATGTATCTGACCCCAGGAATGTGTCAATAAAGTTTCCCCTTCCTGGGACAATGAATTCACGGTGTTCTTATTTCAATTTCCAGGAGTGTATATGTGGTATCGTTTTTGTTATGTTACTTGGCAGTTGAGCCGTGGTCCGCCTTTTCTGGCGCACCAGCTCTTTGGCACGACACTAGCGATTACCCGGCTATACTACGATCTTTGCCCCTGTTGTGAAAAATGTTCAAATGTGTGTGAGATCTTATGGGACTTAACTGCTAAGGTCATCAGTCCCGAATCTTACACACTACTTAACCTAAATTATCTTAAGGACAAACACGCACACCCATGCCCGAGGGAGGACTCGAACCTCCGCCGGAACCGGCCGCACAGTGCGTGTCTGCAGCGCCCTAGACCGCTCGCCTAATCTCGCGCGGCCCCTGTTGTGATCTGGGGGCTGTTTTGCGATCGCGGCCATTGGGGTCGGACCCTCTACGAGGCGGAAGGACGTGCTCGCGGGGACGAAGGAGGAAAAAACGCGGGCTCGGCGAGCAGCGGCGCGGCCGGTCTACCTTGCAATACGGTCGCGAGGTTGTGGTGGACCTGCCTGATGTCAACTCCGGGCGCTGTTCGTCGCATTGCCTTGGTGCCTGTTTTCTCGGAGAGACCCATCCCTCGAGACCATCTCGAACAATGCTCTCCATCGAAGGTGTAAGTGATTTTTGTGCCTTCGTTTCGTTGAATGAATTGTATTGTAGCGAGTGTACTTGTTGGTTGGTTGCCTTAACCTACGTGTTGCTGAAGTAAGAGCAGGCAGCAAGGTGTGTGTCCGCATGGAGAACAGCAGTCACTACTTCCTTTAAAAAAAATCAGTGTTCCCAAATGAGATAGTGACTGTAAGGTATTGAAGTATTAGGTCATAGTCTAGTTGTAATTTTCTGCATACCAAGCTTACACAAATGGTAGCTACATTGCAGACCTATGCAATCAAATTAAAGTGCACAAAACCTAATATCGTTGTGAAGTTGTGCATTTGAATAATGTCATATTATCTTGAAAATTTTTCCATTCCATCTCCGTATACATTGTCGGCCTTAATCATATGTGGAAACATTGTTTGGCAAACTATAAGAGTTTCAAAGTCTGATACTATATTTTCAGCATTGGATTTGCGTACAGTTCTTAGTTTAAATGTTTTATAGCATTGATATTGCTGTAAAGCTTGTCATTTCTAATGAAAGCATTTATTAGTTCTGCATTTATAATGTTGTTTATTGATATCTTAACTTGTATTAATTAATGTTTGCTTGGTGTTTGCCGTGTTTTCTGCGGTCTGTTTGTGTTCCAGTTTTCTGCGAGTTGGGGTGTGTGGGAGCGGCGCCACGTTCCGCTTCGGTGCACAGAAGCTGTGACGTGCCGTCTAATGGGAAGTGACTCCCGGTTGGGCCCCGGCGTTTAGGTTTTGTTTTGGACGACTGGTCTGCTGCTTCTGGCAATTTAAGTTGTCACTTTTTGGCTAGGGCAGCCTGGCGTCACTGCCCGTTTGGTAGACATTTAACTTGTGTCATGCATAGGTAAAACAAGGGGTTTTGTGAATCAATAATATTAATTAACTTTCTGTGGTCCTGGTGTTATTTGGGCTCATAACGAACTGGTGTGCTTGTAAATCATTTTCATATTGCACCTTACTAAAAAAAAAAACCACGTGTGCCACCTTTTAAATTCACCTTCACATTGTAATTTGTGCGTCGTAAGTATTGAAATCTCCGTGGCTCATCTATTAAGTCACGTGATTCTATATTTTGATATTTTCTTAAACACGGTCACGTGTTGATTGCCTCTTATCTGTTTTACAAAAGCTTGTTTTGAATACATTGGCAATTATTCATTTGCTAGTTGTTGTGTTAAGGAGTGACATACTAGGGAGCATTGACTTTCCGTGCTAAGTGTACCCCTCATCCCGATTTCCTAAGTCACAGCAGTGACACATCACACGAAAGTTAGTTTCGCCCTTACGTTTTACACGCCAGTCTTTTTACCTGAGATTCATTCTCTATTTAATTCTTAACATGTGGAAGTCTAATTTTTTGTCATGAAATTACTGATTTCAGAATATCTGTTCCCTCTCTTCACACTTCTGTACGTATTGATGTAATTGTGGATTAGCACAGTAACAGTGTGTACTAACTCTTAAATATGTCCATTGAAACTGATTTTTTATGAAGCCTCTCTCTTGCTTATTATCGTCATTGATATTTATTTGTGGAAATTTGAGACTGTTATTATATCCCATAACCTTCCGTACCACGAAGAAATTTAAAGTGAGAAATTGTGCAATGAACAAAACCGCGCAGTCTACAATCATTTACCTAGTACTGAACATTCACTTCATCATGATGATGAAATTAATTAAATATGTTCATAAGCGCAGCTGGATTCAGACTGTTCCTTCAGTTATATGAAATTTCTTTTATTTGCTCACAGTAAATTCGTAACCAACATCATCAATTACCTGGTTGTATTTGGCAGGTATGAAGGAAATTATTCATTAAATCATACGCTTTAGGACTTTGTCGAAAAACATAACAATTACTACAGAAATATATGACTGTTTTCTCAGTAATTAGGTCAACACAAAATAAAAAATCCTTAGCATAGTACATTATTACACTAAAACATCACTTTGAAGTACGAGGTGCATTCAAGTTCTAAGGCCTCCGATTTTTTTTCTCTGGACTGGAAAGAGATAGAAACATGCGCATTGTTTTAAAATGAGTTCGCGTTCATTGTCAATATGTCCCAGAGATGGCAGCACCATACGGCAGATGGAATTTTACCGCCAGCGGCGAGAATGAGAACTGTTTTAAATACTTAAAATGGCGACGATTTCCTTACTTGAACAGCGTGCAATCATTCGTTTTCTGAATTTGCGTGGTGTGAAACCAATTGAAATTCATCGACAGTTGAAGGAGACATGTGGTGATGGAGTTATGGATGTGTCGAAAGTGCGTTCGTGGGTGCGACAGTTTAATGAAGGCAGAACATCGTGTGACAACAAACCGAAACAACCTCGGGCTCGGACAAGCTGGTCTGATGACATGATCGATAAAGTGGTGAGAATTGTTTTGGGGGATCGCCGAATGACTGTTGAACAGATCGCCTCCAGAGTTGGCATTTCTGTGGGTTCTGTGCACACAATCCTGCATGACGACTTGAAAATGCGAAAAGTGTCATCCAGGTGGGTGCCATGAATGCTGACGGACGACCACATGGCTGCCCGTGTGGCTTGTTGCCAAGCAATGTTGACGCGCAACGACAGCATGAATGGGACTTTCTTTTCGTCGGTTGTGACAATGGATGAGACGTGGATGCCATTTTTCAATCCAGAAACAAAGCGCCAGTCAACTCAATGGAAGCACACAGATTCACCGCCACCAAAAAAATTTCGGGTAACCGCCAGTGCTGAAAAAATGATGGTGTCCATGTTCTGGGACAGCGAGGGCGTAATCCTTACCCATTGCATTCCAAAGGGCACTACGGTAACAGGTGCATCCTACGAAAATGTTTTGAAGAACAAATTCCTTCCTGCACTGCAACCAAAACGTCTGGGAAGGGCTGCGCGTGTGCTGTTTCACCAAGACAACGCACCCGCACATCGAGCTAACGTTATGCAACAGTTTCTTCATGATAACAACTTTGAAGTGATACCTCATGCTCCGTACTCACCTGACCTGGCTCCTAGTGACTTTTGGCTTTTTCCAACAATGAAAGACACTCTCCGTGGCCGCACATTCACCAGTCATGCTGCTATTGCCTCAGAGATTTTCCAGTGGTCAAAACAGACTCCTAAAGAAGCCTTCGCCGCTGCCATGGAATCATGGCGTCAGCGTTGTGAAAAATGTGTACGTCTGCAGGGCGATTACGTCGAGAAGTAAAGCCAGTTTCATCGATTTCGGGTGAGTAGTTAATTAGAAAAAAAATTGGAGGCCTTAGATCTTGAATGCATCTAGTACAATCAAAGTAACCCTGATTTTACATGTTGTGCCACTATCAAGTAATGTTTCTAGCACTGGACTGCCATAACAGTGTAATATAAAATATTTTGCAGCACTGGCGTTTCACGTAAATACTATAAAGTTTATGAGAAGGAATTTACCTTCAAAACAGTATTTCCGCCGATAAATAGTTGATAACAATCACATCCTACCTGGATGTTGCACCATGTTTCATGTATATTCATCTGTTTGTAAAGTCATATACAATATCAGTGCTAATTAATAACATCATTACTCGTCTAAGCAAGAATATGTATTGATTGGGCCTCTTCCCGTTACATAGATATACACCTGTGCATGTCCGACTCCATAGCTGTGGTCAGCGTGGCTCACCACAATACGGAGGACCCGGCTTCAATTCCCAGTACCACTAGGATTTTTTCCTCGCTGGGAGGATTGGAAGGAGGTCCACTCATTCTGGTGAAGCCAGTTTAGGAGCTAATTGAATGAGCAGTTGTGGCTCCAAAATATGCAAAGCCAACAACGGCAGGGAAAGCTGACCCCACTCTCCTCTATACTGTATGCAAATGACACCCTTCGCTGGTCGGCCTCGTTTGTCCCACCTGTGAACGCTTATTGAACGCTTACTGAACGCTAAACATGAAAGAAAGTAAATCTGTCGTCTGTGTGTCATATACTAAACCTGTACTTCTCTGTAAATTACAAGATTTATGAAACCTACATATATTTTATAAATTGTAATTTGTACCAGTATCCGAGTTTTAACAGAAGCTTGTGTCCGTAGCTTCTCTACCTCGAATAAATGTGCATTACAGTTAACTAGGAATCCACAAGGCAGCCGTATATTAACAATAACCCATGAACTTCTATAATCTACTCGTACCCATGCGAAGGTACTCTACGAACAATAATCAACAACCATTTCTACCAGTTATTCATGTCTTTATACAAAAAATATCAATCAGTCTACAAAATTATGTCATTCTTTGGTGTGTACGTTTTCTCAACTTCTATTACTAATCTATTGTACATTTATGTTAACCTATCATACGTGATGGACGCGGACTGGTATCCAACCCGGTGCCACGCGACCGAATAACCAAAGAACTCAGCCGGTTTTCGTTCATTTACATATAGTTGATTGGTTGGTAATACAAACTTTACTTAACATTAAGTTAACCTTCACAGTACAAGTATGAGTTATTTTAGAAACCCTAGTAACAATCGAGCCAGGTAAAATTTTTCACACACAGCCTGAAGGGCTAATATAAAAAACAAGTGAAACGGAAATAAGACAAATTCCGAAAGCAAAACGCCGGAAGGGCAGATTTTAAGGAACAGCAAACAACAATGAATAATTTAACGAAATTGGCACGATCAGACACAATCACGCCTGAAGAGCTAATTTAAAAAACTGCAACTAACGACCAATAAAGCCTGAAGGGCTTATTCCAACAACAAACAGAAATAGCAACTACAACCAATGATACCTGATGAGCTAATTAAAGAAATGCAATTAAAAACAAAATGATTAACTAGTACTTGAAAAGTTAATTCAAAACAGTCCTGGAGGGCAATCTTAAACATATGCTATTTGACAAGGTATTTGAATAATTAAGAAGACACTTTAAATAGAATCAAAAGGTTTCACAAAGGAATCACAGTAATATGCAGACTTTAAAATTTCCACAGATAATAATTACAATCGTCGAATAAGTAATTGAAGATTTGGTTCTCAACTCGAAATTAGTGCCAGCTGCTTCACATTCCGCTCATGTACATGACCTGGCCGGTACACTACAGCTTGCCCGCAAACCACCAGCTTACCGTTTGTTTGTTTGTTTTGTTTTAGGGCGCAATAACAACTGGGGTCGTACGCTCCCAAGTCAAAACTATAGAACACCTAGACAGAGGGGAGCTAAAAATGACTGTGCGTCAATCCCAACTGACGGAAGAGAAGACAGCTATAAACAGGGACGAGGAGACAGGGCTAGAAAAGACACCGTGCAGAAACGGAGATTAAAAACTTAAAATTAAATGTCCTTCGCCCTATTGCTTTGACGGATAAAAAGCGCGGTCAACAGCCCGCGCATCATTCGCTGAAACGGCCGATAACTAAGATGGCAAACCCAAGCGGGAACGTAAACGGTTAAAAAATGGGCTTTCCGTTATGAAAGCCCAGTTAAAACTTGGGCGCAATGCATACAAAGTGGCGGGGGAGCGCCAGTTAAATAACGATGGTTAAAAAGGTCTAGTTAAGAAGACCTCCCGTCGCGAGGGCCGAGAGGAGGTCGTCCAAACCGCTGGGAGAGGCTTAATATCCCGGAAATCGCAGCAGCGTCGGCAGCCTCGTTTCCTGGCAGACCGGCATGACCAGGAACCCACAGAAACTTCACAGTGGCAAGAGTGAGCAAGTGAGTTTTCCTGGACCCGCTGCGCTGAGGAATGGGCAGTGTACAGCGCACATAGACCTTGAAGGGCGCAGGGAGAGAGTCTGATCAGAGGACACAATTGGAAAGCCTGCGTACTCTGTGGCCTCATACAAGGCAAAGAGCTCTGCTGTAGATACTCAGCAGTGTGGCGGAAGCCCATATCGAAATACGTGGGCGCCAATGACGAACGCACAGCCGATGCCTGGTCACTGCGAGAGCCATCAGTGTACACAAAGGTACTATTGCGAAGTTCCATGCGAAGGTCCTGAAACTGAAGGCGATAGAGCGAGCCTGGAGTAGTGTCCTTAGGAAGCGAATGAAGGCCAAGGTTAACACTGGCCGCTGCACGAGGCCAAGGTGGTGAATGGTTCACAACCTCAGGGAAAGTTCCTGGTAGTGTGAAGTTAGGCCACCGGAGAAATTACTAAAAGTGGACTCCAGGGAGTAACAGAAGGAGATGCCACGTACTGGCGTTCAAAGGAATCATCGAAGAAGTAGGCATAGGATGGGTGGTCACGCATGGCAGATAAACGGCATGCATACCTGCTGAGGAGAAAGTCACAAAGTCACTGCGGTAGGATGGTGGTAATTCAGCAGCTTCAGCATACAGACTCTCAACTAGGCTAATGTAAAAGGTGCCAGTGGCCAAACGGATGCCACGATGGATTGTTGAGACTGCGTAAGATCGACGCATAAACAAAGCTCTCATAGTCCAGTGTTGAACGGACAAGGAATGGTACAAACGGAGGAGCGTTGTTCGATCTGCATCCCAGGAAGTACCATTGAGGACACACAGGTGGTAAGGCCTTATGGGACCAAACTGCTGAGGTCATCGGTCCCTAAGCCTACACACTACTTTAACTTAAATCAACTTACGCTATGGACAACACACACACCCATTCCCCGAGGGAGGACTCGAACCTCCGACGGGTGGAGCCGCACGGACCGTGACAAGACGCCCCGGACCTCACGGCTACCCGCGCGGTGAGGACACGCAGGACATTGAGGGAACGCATACAGTGGACTGCCAGGCAAGTCACATGGGAAGACCAAGAGAGTTTCTTATCGAGCGTGAGCCCCAGGAGTTTCATTGTTTCAGCGAACGGAAGAGCAACAGGCCCAAGATGTAAAGATGGTGGGAGAAACCAATTGCTCCGCCAGAAATTCATACAGACAGTTTTGGCAGAGAAAAAACGAAAACTATTATCGATGCTCCAGGAGTAAAGACGATCAGACGCCGCTCAGTGAAACAGGTCCGTGGAGAACTGCAATAGATGGCAAAGTCGTCAACAAAAAGAGTGCCGGAGATGCCTGGCGTAGGACAGACCATTATAGGTTTCATGGCGATAGCGAACAGTACGACGCTCAGGACGGAACTCTGAGGCGCACCATTTTCCTGGATAAAGGTGTTCGACAGGGCAGAACCCACTCGCGCCTTGAAAACTTCGTCTTTTAAAAATTCCTGAAGGAAACAGGGCAGGCGACCACCGAAGCCCCAGTTGCAAAGAGTACGGAGTATATCAGTTCTCCAGCAGGTGTCGTAGGCCTTCTCCAAATCGAAAAACACGGCCACAATCTGGGATTTCCCCAGAAAACCATTCATGATATGGCTGGAAAAAGTAACGAGAAAGTCAACTGCAGAACGGCGCGCTCGAGACCCACACTGTGCACTCGTTAGTAACTGCGAGACTCGAGCCACCACATCAGCCAGGCATGAATCATAAAATCAGTCACCTTGCAAACATAGCTGGTGAGAGTGATGGGGCGGTAGCTAGAAGGAAGGTTTTTGTCCTTACTGGGCTTCGGTATGGGTATGACTGCAGCTTCACGCCAACATCCAGGAAATGTGCCCTCTGCCCAATTGTGGTTGTACGTATAAAGCAGCAAGTGCTTGACCGCAAGAGAAAGGTGCTGCAACATCTGAATATGGACAGCGTCTGGTCCTGGGGTGGAGGATCGGGATGAACTGAGAGCATGATCGAGTTCCCTCATAGTAAAGGCGGCATTGTAAAAGTCACGATTCTGAGAAGAAAAGGGTATCGCCCGTGCCTCCTCCGCTCGTTTCCGATGGAGGAATGCCGGGTGACAGTGAGAACAGCACGAAATTTCCGCAAAATGGCGGCCCAAGGTGTTAGAGACAGCAATAGGATCCGCGATGACATTGTCTGCTACGGTGAGGCCGGAAATTGGCGAATGTCTCTTGGTCCTAGAGAGCCGTCGGAGGTTGGCCCACACGAGAGAGGAAGGGGTGAAACTGTTAAACGAACGAGTGAATGAAATCCAGCCAGCTTTTTTGCTGTACCGAAGAACGCGACGACACTTTGCACGCATCTGTTAATAATGAATGCAGTTTGCCATCGTAGGACAAAAGTTAAAAATGCGGAGAGCACGTAGCCACGCGCGAATGGCGTCGCGGCATGTCTCAGTCCAAGGGAGCGGGACACAGCGTGGTAAAGAAGAAGTGCGAGGAATGGAACGTTCTGCAGCAGTAAGGATAACGTTTGTGAGATATTCCACCTGGTCGTCGTAGCCGGGGAAATCTTGTTCCTCGAAGGTCGCTAGGGATGAGTAAAGCTGCCAGTCAGCCTTAGTAGGGGGGGGGGGGGGGTTGGAGTTTGGAGTTAGCACATGGGAAAATGGTTGCTAGAGTAGGTGTCAGAAAGAATGGACCACTCAAGGTGGGCGGTGCAGAAGGATAGGTCCAAATGGGAATAGGTGTTTGAGGAGTCAGAGAGGAATGTAGGTGCTCCACCAGTTTACCGTCGGAGTGTCCACAAGTCTACAACAGAATAAAACATTCAATTACCATCCGGTACTGACAAATACAATTATAACAGAAATGAGAACCGGACATGAATTATGCTGGTCCCAAGTTAATAAGCTGGCGCCGCAAGGAAACATTTTGTTACTGAAATACAAATTCGCGGCTACAGCCGCCAACTACACGAACACAGTGAGATACTAACAAGCCAGACAAATCGCACACAGCAAACACTCTCTCCCTGAAGTTGTTAAAGAAAAACAGAGCATAAAATAACATGGGGAGAGGCAGATTGATCCGACAGAGATCACTAACTACAGTCAGGCTATTCAAACTGCATATCGACTAAATAGAACGGCTGGCGACAGTGGAAGAATCTTGAGGAGGTGAAAAACACTTTCGTAGTAATCTGCGGAAGCAAATAATAATTATGCTCACCGCAGCAGCAGGATCCTGATTTCAATGCTGATCTAGCAAAACCGGAATGGATAGCTTCTAACGAATCCTGCATGTGCGTCTCAAACAAACAATGAGTCCGTCATTCCATAATTTATTACGGTTTGCAGCTAGTACGTAGCACCGTACCAACAGCCCGTACAGAAATGTACACAAGGAGCGCTCTATGGCGTACTCGTTCCCCTCCAGCGAGGCCCGGCGTGTTTACTTCGTCATATAAAATTGAACCGGGGGACAACTGTGTTGCAACCACAATGCTGATGACGTATGTCGATGTGTTCTTGCTTTTATAAGAGAGCAGCCAGAATAAAAGTCTGAAGCGGAATAAGTTTCTCTCTTAATTTAAGGATTGTTTTGCATTTCGTTATATTTTATTAAACAGTATATTAAAAATTGAAATTGTAAAGACTGTCTGATTAGTAGTTGGCTAAGGCAAATTTTGCCTTGAGAATGATCTGGAAGGATCATTCTGTATTGGTCATCCAGATCAATAGCCAATCAGAATTAAGCGTTTCCCGCGCGCAGACAGTTAGATAGGCAGAGACGAAAGGAGCATAGAGAGTCCGTCGCTAACCTGCTTCGGGGTAACACCGTGAATATAGTATGTAAAATGAAGAGCTAGTTAGATCATTTCAGATAAAACGTGTCTTGACCAAAGCGGTTTAAGTTACGAACGTTTTGAGGAGAGTGTGATGTTTCGGAACTAATTAGTGAAGTTTTAAATGCGTGTGATCTTTTGGTCGTAGAGACAATTCCATGTTCGTTATGGAATAATTTGGCGAGCACTTCTGACATAGAAGACCACTGAAACGACCGAATGTTCCATTCACTAATAGTGGTGGGCCAGTGACTGTTAGATCGCAAAAATTAATTGGGACGGACTTGCAGGAATTCTGGCTGCTCTTACGAGTACGTGTGTAATATGTTGGATAAACATTGAACTTGGAATGATAGAGCACTTGCATTATTAAATACGGACTCGATAGCCATTTCATGTGCTTCCTTATGAATAAAAAGACGTTAATAGAATTTTCAAATGCTCACCGTAATAAAACTGCATTCTCCTACCACCCGGAATTTGTGAAAATGAACTTACAGGAACTGATTTACAACTTGAGTTACGCGGCCTCTGTGTAGTAGGTATTAGGTAGTTATTTCATCAACGCTGCTTTACACTGCCTAGCGTGTATCTACTGCTGCAGAGTGAAGAGACGTCGGAAGGAAGAAATACAGAGGTAGGTGAACTGTTCGATGAAAGTCACTATGAGAGAGAGTAAGGAGATGAAAGAACGACAGAACGACACCGCCCCGCTCCACTTCGTCATAGAAGGCAGCCGCCTATGCTTCCCGCCAATTCTCTACGCTCATCTACAGCTCGTTGTCTGCGCGAAAATGTTGCCTTCATAGCCAGTAGTTAATGTGAGCAGAGATGAAACACAGCGGAAGCCAATTACGGACGGTAGTGCGGGTGATCAAACACTTCCCATCGAAAACGCTGCAGGAGCATTTTCATTGCCTCTGCAGATTGCCACAGAGAATTCTCAGAAAGGTAGGAACCGTATGACCGCTCTGTAATGTGGGCTGCATAACATCAGACGAAATCTCTCACACTTGGCGGGAGACATTAGTTTCTAAGCATCTTTATGTGCTCACCATGCACTCAGAACTGAAAAGAGCGACGTGATGTAACCGACAGGCACATTAGAGGCACTGTCGAACACATATGTGCAAAGCTTTATTAGATTTTCACAGTGGTTTTCATTTCGTGACCGATCGGAACTTACTTTCCGAATATTCCTCGTATTTTTGTCTTTTACATCAATTAAAGACGTTAGAATCGGATCCTTGTTGTTAAATTATTCATTTGACTTTTATTCTCTATTTCTGTGAATTTTATTGATTCACAATTATAGCTAATGCAGTGACTGTAAGATCGCAGCTCCATGTTATTATTTGCTACAAATTAGCTACAGAGTACGAAAGAAGATGTGCGTGGCTCGAGCCCATAATTACATCGAGCTATTGTTTGTAAACAGAACCGTGCATAGCCCAAGTACCTAAAATATGAATAAGACGCAACTTGTTTTCTCGAATGGGATGCTGTTTAGGAACAGCAACTACTCATGTAGTAACCATTCGGAACCGTCGCAATTGGAGTTTTATCGCCCGGTATACGAGTCTAATGCCTTCAGAATTGCATTTGTAATTCTAACACGTTACAATTTCTGCAGATCCCAAATGTATTGCGTGGTAGCCATTGAGCGTGGGGGTTCTGAGCATAATGTTTCGCAGCAGTTGCGCCCTTGAGAATCGGTAGGAAACGTTAGGCGTGGGGAAGTTGGCTGCGGAACTTCAAGAAAAAAGGAGAAGGCTACGCAGAGGAGTACTGAGTTGGAGTCTGCAGCGCCCACTATCAGCGGAGACCTCGATGGAGGTATAGCGGCAGCGGCGACCACAGCAATGCGGGCCACCGGCGGTGATCTCGGCAGCATCTACACTTTCGGCAGCGCTAGTACAGGAGAAGCAGGCAGCATAACCCGCATGTTACGTACTTGTGCAGATAGCGTTAACATATGTGGAACCGTTGGGTCGTCGTCATTGATGGAGTTTCCAACGATTAAGCAGTCACCCACTCTGCGTGCTTCAGATGATGTTACTTAGCGAGTTAGTCCAAACTCGGAACGTAGTAGCATTGATATGAACGATATTTCTGAGGCAGATAGTCCGAAAGCAGTGAAAGGAGATTTAATTACGAGTGGTTCAGTGACCTGGTTAAGGGAAATTCTGACCAATTTGAACTATAATATGCAGGTATTGGAAACAGAGATAGGTTCATTAAAATCAGAAATAGTTTCACTAGAGACAAGTGTAGCAGAAACAGTGAAAGACGAGGTGAAGGAAATTAAATCGGACATTGAAGGGATGATTGAGTCAAAACTGGTAGCTATGAGGGCAGATGTAGGTAAAATTTCTGAAAAGGTTGGCCTGGTTAATACCAGAGTCGACACAGTGGGGAAGGATTTCGAGGACAAGTTGGAAAAGATGCTTTACAAGCTGGGCGGCGAGGTATAGAATCTGAGGAAAAATCCATTTCAGAAAGATACCAATAAGTCTGTTAACAATTCGTCAGGTAGAATAGCAGAATGTGAAAAGGAGGTGCGCTTTCATCCATTTTCGCATCCGGCCAGCATTTGCAAAGATAGCAGCTGTAATAGCTTTTTCATTTCCTTCATAAACCTCTTGTGTTGTGCATGGGTTGTCCAGGAGGGGGCATAGAAGTAGGTAGCTTGGATCTTATTCAGCCCCACAGTCGCAAGAGGTGTCTACACTCGCTGGAAGCTTTCCCCATTTCTTCAGGTTGGTCCTGAATCGGGGGACGCCCACTATTAGGTGATTGAGGCACCTCCGTACAGGGTATTGTAGGTTTGAGCCAGGAGGTTGTTATATTTTTGCTGATAAGCCTACGGACAGTGTGCTCTTCCATGTTGCAAGACGACTTGCGTCTGGTGCTCCCACCAGTGCCGCAGTCCTAGCAAGGAAACTCCTGCGAGATTTAAGGCGGGACCTTGCTGCCTGATGACCATGCAGATGATGTCGGCGGCCATTCTCCTGCTTTGTCCGCAGCAATGGCCCTCCGGATATTGAGTGGGGCTATTCCAACAATCGGATGAAATTTCTGCACTGCCGTTGGGTTCAAGCATCCTTGCAGTATCGTTGACCGCAATACTGACTTGCTTGGCATGACCTGAAGCGTTCCACACAGGAACAGCATACTCAGCCGCTGATTCACAAAGCGCAAGCGCAGAAGTCAGGAGGAGGTGCGGGTTGCCTCCCCAGCTGCTGCTAATCAGTTTCTTAAGTTTCCCATTGCGATCAGTGACTTTTTGTTTCACGTTCTGACATTGCTGCCTGTACGTTAGAGCTCTGTCCAGTGTGACACCTAGGTAGACTGGTGTTGTGCAATGTTCCAGTTGCTCTCCTCGCCGTGTGATGTTCAGCTTTGCTGCGCTTCCCTGTTTCGTAAGTGGAAGGCGCTCACTTGAGTTTTACTGGGATTGGGCTTCAGATGGTTGGAATCATAGTACTTCGAGAGTTCATCCATTGCTGGAGACAGTTTTCGCACTACTTCTTTAAAGATGGGACTCTGAACAGCTACTTGCTGGTATTAACCGATCATTTGTGTAGATATTGTACAGTGCTGGAGCATGAACACTGCCTTGGGGGAGACCGTTCTTCTACGTTCGCTATCTACTCCTCTTACCCTGGAATCATCTGTTCTAAAGGTAGGTGCTAGTAAGGGATGTTAGGTGGTAGTCATAGTCATTAGTAAGGGCATACACTTTCTTTAACAATTACCTATGATCCATAGTGTTGCATGCAGCTGTCAGATCGACAAAAGCGACTCCAGTAATCTCACCACGCTCAAAACCGTCCTCGATGTTCTGGGTTATATTAAAGATCTGACTACAGCATGATTTGCTAGCATGAAATCCTGCTTTTTGTGGGATAAACTTCACTTCGAGGGTGGCACTGATTCGGTTAAGTAGCAGCCGTTCTAATATCTAGAAGGTGTGGCATAAAAGAGAGATAGGTCGAAAATTTTTCCGATCGTTTGGTTCCGTCCCAGGCTTAAGTATTGCAACGACTCGAGGCTTCCGCCACATTTTGAGGATGTGTAGTTTGGCGACACATGTGTTCATTAGACTTAGTAGCCACTATATCGTTTTACAGCCGATGTTCTTTATCTGTTCAACTCTGATGTCATCGGTACCTGCAGCCTTATGCATCTGCAAACCGGAGACGACGGCTTCGAATTAAGCCATGGAGAAGGGATCCATAAGAAAATAATGCTCTCTTTCTGGGTCGCTCTGAAAGGGGCTTCTTTGGGCGTCCTTCCTTTAATTTTGCCGTTCTGCAGGAGCTGGGTTGCCACTTTATCAGGAGTCAGACTCGTAAAAATGTCTTGTGATTTTACAGGGTCGCCACTCGGGTTTTTAAGCAGTTTCCATGCTTGTCTACTATTCAGCTTCATGTTGAGGTTCTCTACCAGGTTACTCCACTTGGCCTTGCGAGTTGCTGAAATGGCTTGCAGCAATATTTCACCAGCTTTAATTGTTTCTTCTGCAAATGGATCCTCTTTATAAAGAGTTTGGTGTCTTTCTAACAGTTTGTCGTCACTGGACATGCCTGGAACATACTGAATTCTGCACCCTTTCGGAATAGTTTTCCTCGAAACTTGTTCGACGCATTTGATGAAGGTTTCGTATAATTCAGGTTGCGGTGGTACGTTTATCACTTTTGAGTCAAGCTCTTCACTGAACTTCTGCTAGTCAGCCTTCTTCAAGTAAAACCTCCTCTTGAATGGTACCTCTTCAGGCGCTACTACAAAATTAACAGTGCATATGACAAGTATATGTTGGGTACGGGGGATGTGCTCTCCTACAGTCTTCATACACTGTACAACTACCTTTGAAGAAACAAAGATGATGTCTGGGTTGTACCCTCTTTTCCACCTGCTACTGTTAAAGAAAGTGAGAGCATCGACTCATGGAACAGATGTAGGTCATAAGCCTCAGCCCATGTTTCTAGACTCGTTCCGTTTGTGTTGACATCTGGGTATCCCCATGACGTGCTTCTGCAATTGAAATCGCCTATGACAATGACCACGTCTTGATCGTTGAAGTTGGTTGGTGTTTTAATGCTGAAATTGTCATCAGGTGGTTTGTACACCGATGTTACACAGAAGAATGGAGTTCGCACCGTGAGGAGTTCGATGTTGTTGTCTTCAGTCAGTGAGACTGAAGTGATATTCACGTTAGGCCTAGCAAAGATCGCACTGCCGTATTTGTCGTGAGGCCTTTCCAGTATTAATTCCGTACCAGCAATGCTTGGATGGTTTTTAGTACTTCCCCTGTGTGTTTCCTGGACTAACAGAATGTCACATGAATATTTTTGACATAAATTTGCTACTAAAACTTCTTTCTCTCGGGAAAATCCCTCGATGTTTACGGAAATAAAAACAAATATTCTTGAGAAAGAGTGGTCTGAATGCATTCCATTTGATTGGAGACCGGTTGTGAAAGGATCTGCCTTCGGCGCCCTTCGTAGCGTCTTCTGGCGTTGCCCAGGGTACACCCGATTGCAACTCATTTCTTGTTCTTCTATTATTGCAATCTTCGTGGAGGTCCCTTTCATGTACCCCAAGGAGGTGCTAAAAAACAGAGATAATTTTGAATCAAGATTTAATAAAGAAGCTGTACAGCAGTTTAAATACATGAGGGAAGAATTAAACAATTTAACAGGGAATCAGGCTGGTACTGTAAACGGTGTTCCATGGCTTAATTCAGGAACGACAAAGTGTTTCGCAGATGACGGAAAAGGCCATCCAGTTGATTTTCTTGTGGCTTGTAAGGACAGTTTTGTGAGAGGAATATCGGAAGAGACAAAGATTAAGCTCACTAAAATATTTCTTGAGGGCATTGCACAATTATGGGCAAATTTAATGAGAGCTTCATTTACCACTACGAAATGTCTGAGACTAATTTCCTGTATAAATTCTGGAGTGAAGCGAAAGAAACGCGACGTCACAATGAGTTCCTTAACGCACCAAGTTTCGAACACGGATGTGGGTCAATGCGGAATTTTTGTGAGCTTGACTGGTTGAGTTGATTCATGTATTGTCCACAGTCCGACAAATTTCATCGATGAAATTTAAGATTTCATTGAGAAACCTGAACAGGATTTGAAATTAAAGTCTCGTAATGGAAGCAGTAGACAGAGAAATGGCTACCAGTACGGGACCAATAGAAATATACACAATAATTATAATAATCATAATATAAACAATTACAAACATAATAATAAACTCAAAGAGAGAATGGTAACTGGAACTTCCGTAACGGAGATGAAAACTGGGAACGAAGATATGAGGAGCCTCATGAAATGCAACACCAGAATAAGAGGTCGGGAAACTAGAGATCTTCAGATATCATGTCCGGAAGTGGAGAAATAAACCGGTGTAGAAAAGTACAAGTTATTTTAAAAAGATTGTGGGTGTCGTTGATTCAGCAATGAAGCCACATATGTTGGAGATGGAGGTTATAACATGTAAGAGTAAAACGGAGAATAATTTTAAGCAGCGCAACCATTAAGACCGCGCAATAAATACTCTACAATGTGTGGTGAGATTCGATAATGATGCTATGGGACCGGAGAATTTATTTGACGAAAGGAAAGTGAATGACAGAATTAGGGTATGTTTTTTGAAAGATGCTGTGATCAAAAGAGAGGCAGAGGTGGATCTAAATTTGATGGAGGTGGAAAGTTTGATGAATTCTAAAGAGACACCACCATTAAAAAGTGCCAAAACACGCTTCTGTCAACTAGGCGTAAATAATTATTTAAAGAATATTTAGCAACAATTTATTGTCATTTATCGTGAGGGCACCTGCGAAAGAATGCTGGCTTAGTTATTACTGAGGAACTTTTATTTATGACTATGATGAATGTTCTGAGTGTTACTGCATGTTTGTAACGTTTCTGCCATTTAAGTACTGTATTACATATAAGTTTTGTGCGTGAATGTGCTCAAATGAGTCAAATCATGTATGTAGAACCTGAGAACGATGTATTTTTGGTGGGGACGGGCTTCAGCTAATGAGAGTTGGACAGTGCAGAACATTGCTGGACTCAAAGTGGGGACTGGGGCTTCCCGAGGGAAGAGCTCAAGAGAGGGATTCGGGGAAGTTTTAGCCATTTAGAGTGGCCGAGCGGTTCTAGGCGCTACAGTCTGGAACCGCGCGACAGATACGGTCGCAGGTTCGAATCTTGCCTTGGGCATGGATGTGTGGGATGTCCTTAGGTTAGTTAGGTTTAAGTCGTTCTAAGTTCTAGGGGACTGATGACCTCAGCAGTTAAGTCCCATAGTGATCAGAGCGATTTGATTTTCTGGGAAGTTTTACGGGAGTTATGGAAGGAGGCTGACCCGCCTGTGGTAACGAGTGGTATTCGATGATGAATTTGGTTGATTCTGTGCGTTGAACGGCCACTACCATAGTTTAAGTTCTGAAGTAAGTATATTTCTGAAGATATGAATGTGCTCCAGAGTAGAACTCTACTTTCGCTTGATTTACGGAACTGAGAATAGACATAGCACGAGTTACTATTCTCCGTATGTGGTAATTTGTGAATCATCATGTTGGACTGTGAACTGCTTTGAGTTATTGAATGTTTAGTTTATTATGATTACGAAATGGACGTAGTTTTCGTGTTATCTTCGATGACTATTTACTTTGAGAAATTTGTTACCATTCTCTAACGCTTTCAAGGTAACTTTAACGCATTTGAAGAAAATATTTTCTGTCTATAGTTCAACTGAATATCGCAGGAACACTTCCCGTTTATTTGAGATGTCATTTCGTATATAAACTTTATTCAACTTAATTCTCTGTTGTCAATATCAATTACAGACATTGGAATGGAGTACTTTTTATTAATTATTCATTTACCATTTATTTTGTATTTCCGTGTATTTTATCAGTTCACAATTCTAGCCAATGCATAAACTGTTTGACTGCAGGTTATTATTTTCAGCGAATTAGTTGCGGGGCGTGAAAGCAGACGTGCGCGACTCAACTTCATAACTACATCGAGCTATTGTTCCTTTTCAACAGAGCCGTGCACAGCCCATGCGCCGGCCGCAGTGGCCAAGCGGTTCTAGGCGCTTCAGTCCGGAACCGCGCTGCTGCTCCGGTCGCAGGTTCGAATCCTGCCTCGGGCATGGATGTGTGTGATGGCTTTAGGTTTAAGTAGATCTAAGTCTAGGGGGCTGATGACTTCAGATGTTAAGTCCCATAGTGCTTAGAGTCATTTGAACCATTTTGAGCCACAGCCCAAACAACTAAAGTACGAGTAATCGCTGGGAAGGACGCACATGGTTTGCTCGTATGGGATATTGTTAGGAAGAGCAGATAATCAGAAGTAAACATCAGTCATCGTCACAATATCGACAGCAATTTCTTCTTCTAACACATCAACAGACAAGTCCACACCCTCACTGAGGGCTTCAATGCGCTCCTTCCACCTATCTACTATCTCCTCTGCGTTTAATAGCGTTACTTCCATTGCACTCTTAATGTCAACACCCTTGCTTTTTATTTCACCGATTTCTTGACTTGATGCTGAGTCAGTCCTCCCGACGGTCATTTCTTTTTCGATTTTTTTCGCATCTTTCCTGCAGCCGTTTCGCTTTGGCTGTCCTGCATTTGCTCTTTATTTCATTTCTTAGATATTTATTTCTGTATTCCTGCCTTTTCCTGAACATTTTTGTACATTCTTCTTTCGTCGTTCAGCTCAAGTATTTCATCTATTACGCAAGATTTCATCGCAGTAACGCCCTTGTACCTACGTTTGTCTGTGACACATCTGTGACTGCCCTTGGTACAGATGTCTATTCCTCTTCCACGTCCTTAACAAACTTCAAATACGTCTCATCATTCCTCACTACTTCAGTATCCCTCTTATTTCCACATTAATTCTTTCGGACTATTCTTTTAAACTTCACGCTAGTCTTCAACGTGACTGTTATTTGAGTCTATATCTGCATCTGGTTACGCTTTACAATCCAATAGCTGATTTCAGAATCTCTGACCGTCCATGAGCAATCCAGCTGGCACCTTCTATTGTCTTCAGTTCTTTTCCAAATATCCTCTTGTGATTTAATATCAGCAGCTGAAATTTATTTGCAATACGCAATTAGTCTTTCTTCTCTCTCATTCCTGTTTCCACACCTGCATCCTCCCGCATCCCTTTCACCTATTCCTTCCCCTATAATCACGTTCCAATCCACCACGATTATTAGATTTTCATCTCCCTTTACAAGATGAATTGTCCGCTCAATGTCCTCGTACACCTGCTCTGTCTCTTCATCTGCAGCTTCCAACACTGGAATGTACGCCTGAACTACAGTTGTCGACTTTGGTTTGCTGTCGATTATGATGAAAACAACCTTATCACTGAAATGTTCACAGTAACGTACTCTCTGCCCTACCTTACTATTCGTAACAACGAACTCTATCTCCAATAAACGATTTTGTACTGCTGTACTAAACATTCTCGGACTTCTTGCCGTGTCAGTGCAGAGTAAATCCTCGAGCTTCCAACGATTTCCACTATCGTCCTCGTCGGGGGCAACTGACTGTCAAAATCGCTGCTGTGGTGGCCCTACATAGCCCAAAAGAGGCTTCTGATTGGTGGGTACTTATGCTGTCACAGATGGTGTAAACGTATGCGCTGATGGCGCCACCGCTTCCGCCATAGCGTAAACATTTCGAAGACTACCTCAGGCTCCTCTCTGCATCGAAAGTTCACTTCCATGCACCGCTACGATTAATCCGCCGTCATGGTTGAAGTTTTTCTCACCCATTCTCTTTAATGTTCAGGATAGGAATCACACCCAACCGGTTGCAAATAACTATTTGTTACATTGACTTAGGTTCCGACAATTCTAAAAATTCTTCATCAGAATAACATTTTAAGAAACCGTAAAATTACATTGCGAGAAGGCAATCGTCAAAATATACAGCAGATGTGCTCAAGTCAAAAATTAAAATTTAATTATAGACTCCAAGTATATGGAAGCCTAGGACAAAACTTTTGTCTCTTCAAATAGTATTACATGTCAGTTCGTGAGACTGTGCTTGGCAACGGCAGATTTCTCCAGCTCTCGATTTTTAACATCCCGTTGATGTTCTGCACAGCGGCCGAAACCGGTGCGGATACACCGATCTATGTAATTGCTTCCGCTCTCACATGGGATGTTGTAAATCCGAGGAATCCTGAGGCCGAGACTGTCCTTAACAGTGCGTAGTATCTGCTTTATCTTCTTAGGAGGTCGGAAAATATATCTGATACGTTCTCTTCCCACAGCTGTTGCTATTTTGTTGGATGGAGCGTCCCAAAAGGGAAGGAATGGAGTTGCTAGCTCATCAGGTAAATGTTCAACATCTTCACGTTTCCTTTTCTTGGAGAATACGGACTTGGTATTATGTCATCCATAGTCTTTCTTTCGGATGATTAATTTCAGGATGAAAGTAGTCCTCGTCTGAAACGGTTTTTTCTCTGTGTACCAGCGTATTTAAGTTGCTTTCTTCTGCATTGGATTGTAAAAACACTGGGCGCCGGGATATGAATCAGCGTGCGTCGGCTATTGGTATGGCCAAGTCGTCTATCCGACTTACGTTGTACCAGAACATGTAAGAACGGCAGCCTTCCCTCTTTCTCTGTCTAGACTCTGAATTGCATGTTTGGGTGAATGCTGTTCATATGTTCCTGGAAGAGATCAAGAGCTTCTGCCTCGTGTGGCTAGACCATCACAATCCTGTTATCAACATGACGATAAGATGAAGATGGACGAAGGGGAGCTCAATTTAATGCACGGTCCTCAAAATGTTCCACAAAGAAGTTAGCCATTGCTGCAGGAAACGGAAAACCCATAGCCATTCCGTCCGTCATTTCATAAAATTTACCGCCATACAAGAAGTAGGTGGTCGTCATAACATATCGAAACAACTTTATCGTTTGCCTCCTGCTTGTCAGTGATTTGCACATATTCCTTTCCTATCCGATTCTGCGCCGCACTTACTCATTCCTTACATTATCAGTCTACCTAATTTTCAACATTCGTCTGTAGCACTATATCATCTCAAATGCTTAGATTCTCTTCTATTCCGGTTTTCCCACGGTCCATGTTTCATTACCGTACTACTTTATGCTCCAAACGTAAATTCTCAGATATTTCTTACTATGTTTTGTACTAGTAGTCATCTGTTGGCCAGGAATGCTCATTTTGCCAGTCCTTGCCTGATTTTGATGTCCTCCTTGCTCTATCCGTCACAAGCTATTTTGCTGCCTAGGTAGGAGAGTTCCTGAGCTTCGTCTACTTCGTGACCATCAATCCTGACGTTTAAGTTACTCGCTGTTCTCATTCCCGGATCTTCTCATTAATTTCATATTTCTTGCATTTCTTCTCTATCCATTTTCTGTACTTATTAGCCTGTTCATTCTATTCAGTCCATGCCATAATTCCTCACTTTCACTCAGGATAGCAATACCGTTAGTGAATCATGTAACTGACACCCTTCTGTCTTGAGTTTTAATTTACTTCTGAATCTTCCTTTTATTTCCATCATTGCTTCTACAATGTAATGATTGAACAGTAGGGACAAAAGACTACATCCCTGTCTTACACCCTTTCGAATCCGAGCACTTCGTTCTTGGCCATCCACTCTTAATATTCCCTCTTGGCTCTTGTACATCCCGTATATACCCCGTCTCTCCCTATAGCTTACCCCTATTTTTCTCAGAATTTTGAACATCTTGCCTCATTTTACATTGTAAAATACTTTTTGCTGGTTGACAAATCCTATGAAGGTGTCTCGATTTTTCTTTAGTCTCTCTTCCATTATCAACCGCAACGTCAGAATTTCCTCTCTTGTGCCTTTACCATTCTTCAAGCCA
Organism: Schistocerca serialis cubense; assembly: GCF_023864345.2. Taxonomy (NCBI): domain Eukaryota; kingdom Metazoa; phylum Arthropoda; class Insecta; order Orthoptera; family Acrididae; genus Schistocerca; species Schistocerca serialis. Next base: position 542,436,726 of record NC_064641.1, on the reverse strand, counting down.
AACTGCTCGTCATCTATCACATCCCCAATTTTCTTTTCGATTCTTCTGTTTATTATTCTTGTCAGCAACTTGGATGCATGAGCAGTTAATCTGACTGTGGGGTCATTCTTTTATTTTCAGCTCTTACACTCTTCGGAATTGTGTGGATGATATTTTTCCGAAAGTCAGACGGTATATTGCCAGATTCATACATTATACACACCAACGTGAATAGTCGTTTTGTTGCTATTTCCCCTAGTTATTTTAGAAATTCTGATGGAATGTTATCGATTTCTTCTGCCGTATTTGATCTTTAGCTCTCCAAACTTCTTTTAAATTCTAATACTGGATCCCCTATCTCTTCTAAATCGACTCCTGTTTCTTCTTCTATCAGACAAGTCTTCCCCCTAATATAGGCCTTCAACGTACTCTTTCCACCTATACGCTCTCTACCCTGCACTTAACAATGGAATTCCCGTTTCACTCTTCATGTTACCACCGTTAGATTTAATTTCACAAAACATTGCGTTAACTTCTCTGTATACTGAGTCAGTCCTTTCCGAGAGTCATTCTTTTTCGATTTCTTCGTATATTTTATGCACCCATTTCGCTTTGACTTCCCTGCACTTCCTATTTATTTCATTTCTAAGTGACTTGTGTTTCTGTATTCCTTAATTTCCGTTGACATGTTTTTACTTGTTTCTTTCATCGATCAACTGAAGTACTTTTTCCCGTTACCCATAGTTTCTTCGCATTTACCTTCTTTGTACCTACATTTTTCTTTCCAACTTCTGCGAGTGCCCTTTTTAGAGATGTCCATATCTCTTCAGCCGTACTGCCTACTGAGCTATTCCCTGTTGCTATAATTATAGCCTTAGAGAACTTCAAACATGTCTCATTACTCTTTAATACTCCCGTATCCTATTTGTTTTCGTATCGATTTTTCCTGATTAAGCTCTTAAACTTCAGCCTACTCTTCATCACTATTACATTGTGAGCTGATCTATATTTGCTGTTGGTTAAGTCTTAAAATCCAGTATCTGTTTTCGGAATCCCTGTCTGACCACGATGTAATGTAACTGAAATCTTTCCGCATCACTCATCCTTTTCCAAGTATACCTCCTTCTCTCGTGATTCTTGAAAGGAGTATTCGCTATTATTAGCTGAAATTACAGAACTCAATTAGCCTTTCTTCTCTCTCACTCCTTGTTCCAAGTCCATATTCTCCTGTAATCTTTTTTTCTACTTTTTCCCGTACAACTGCGTTACAGTCCCTCATGACTATTAGATTTTCATCTCCTTTTATTTACTGTATTATCCTTTCAATATCCTCATACACTCTCTCTATCTCTTCATATTCAGCTTGCGACGTCGGCATCCATAGCTGAACTATCGTTGTTGCCCGCATCTCGTGGTCGTGCGGTAGCGTTCTCGCTTCCCACGCCCGGGTTCCCGGGTTCGATTCCCGGCGGGGTCAGGGATTTTCTCTGCCTCGTGATGGCTGGGTGTTGTGTGCTGCCCTTAGGTTAGTTAGGTTTAAGTAGTTCTAAGTTCTAGGGGACTTATGACCACAGCAGTTGAGTCCCATAGTGCTCAGAGCCATTTGAACCTATCGTTGTCGCTGCTGGTTTGCTGTCGATTCGGATAAGACCAAAACAACCCTATCATTGAACTACCCTTTCTTCCTATTCATCACGTATCCCACTCCGGGCACACCATTTTCTGCTACTGTTAATATTACCCAGTACTCATTTGACGAGAAATACTCGTCTTTTTTTTCATTTCACTAGACTGACTCATGCTAATATCTAGATCCAGCCTTTACAATTCCCTTTCCTATTTTGTAAACTTCCATACCACGATCAACGTCCTATCATTCCACGCCCCAGCTCGTAGAACGTTATTCTTTCGTTGCTTATGCAATCTTTTCCTCATGGTCACCTCCCTCTTGCCTGTCTCCTCCTGCAGATCCGAATGGGGGACTATAAACCGTTATAACACATTTTCAATGACTGGCCACAGGTCCTGTCTTTAATGCAGTGGTTTCCATTGCCTTCTGTCTTCTCATGCCGTTGATCATTGCTGATTGTTCCGACTGAAGGAGCAGTTTCGTGCGCCAAGGACAAGGGTGTGTCCTGAGCCTCTGTCCGCTCCTCCGTCCTCACTGACATGGCTGTTGGCCAAATGAGGGTGACTTCTTATGTCGGAAGTGTTTGGCCCCTACTGGTGACGATTTTTATAGAAAATATAAGCATTTGTGTTGTTCGAATGCGTGATCCCGCGCGGGATTAGCCGAGCGGTCTGGGGCGCTGCAGTCATGGACTGTGCGGCTGACCCTGGCGGAGGTTCGAGTCCTCCCTCGGGCATGGGTGTGTGTGTTTGTCCTTAGGATAATTTAGGTTAAGTAGTGTGTAAGCTTAGGGACTAACCTTAGCAGTTAAGTCCCATAAGATTTCACATACATTTGAACATTTTTTTGAATGCGTGACATCAGGACATTTTGATCAGTAGTCAAAGATGCTGCTACTAAAGCACTGATGTCCTCCGTTCCTCTAGATGACCGTAATTTCTTCTTACTAATAAGAGCTGACCATAGAGAGCTTTGCTGCTTTGTGTTTTCATGTCTTACAGCAGCCACAGTACTATACGACCAGTAAAACTGGCGCGATATCTTACTTGAGCTAGTTCCTCGTCATCGGTGTGGCTGTTTGCTTGGCTGAAGATAGTGTTATCTCTTGATAACGTCGTGTCAAAGCTTGATATTTTCACTGTAAGATGGCACGGGCCTTATTCTTTGATAGAGTGCAAATGATAAATCTGTCATGGAACACACGACTTGAACAGTTCCTTACGTCCCTTTAGGCCGTAGGCCTACCATATAGATGGAGGTATCTCTGCTATTGCAGACACTGGAGACCATTCGTGATCAGTACTTATGATTTGGTTACTGTGACTGTCCATGGTGTTATTAAATTTTTCTAGTAAAAATCAAATCTCATAACTTTCAATTAATTTTCTTCTGTTATCCGTTAGTTCATATGAGAATGATATATGGCATTTTGCTTCACTCGAATTGCCAGATCAGATACACAATGTGATCAAAAGTATCCGGACATCTCCAAAAACATTCTTTCTCATATGAGGTGCATTGTGCTGCCACCTGCTGCCAGGTACTCCGTATCAGCAACCTCAGTAGTCATTAGATATCGTGAGGGAGCAGAATGGGGCGCTCCGCGGAACTCACGGACTTCGAATGTGGTCGGCCGGCCGGAGTGGCCGAGGGGTTCTAGGCGCTTCAGTCTGGAATCGCGCGACCGCTGCGGTCGCAGGTCCGAACCCTGCCTCGGGCATGGATGTGTGTGATATCCTTAGGTTAGTTAGATTTAAGTAGTTCTTAGTTCTATGGGGACCTCAGATGTTAAGTCCCATAGTGCTCTGCGCCATTTTTTTTTAATGTGATCAGGTGATTGTGTGTCACTTGTGTCATACGTCTGTACGTGAGATTTCCACACTCCTAAACATCCCTAGGTCCTCTGTTTCCGATGTGATAGTGACGTAGAAACGTGAAAGGACACGTACTGCACAAAAGCGTACAGGCCAACCTCGTCTGTTGACTGACAGAGACCGTCGACAATTTAAGAGAGTCGTAATGTGTATTAGGTAGAACATCAAACCAGACCATCAAACAGGAGTTCCAAACTGCATCAGGATCCACTGCAAGTACTAAGACAGTTAGGTGGGAGTTGAGAATACTTGGATTTAATGTTCGAGCGGCTGTTCATAAGACACACATCACACCATAAATGCCTAACGACGCCTCGCTTTGTGTAACGACTGTAAACATTGGGCGATTGAACAGCGGAAAAACGTTGTGTGGAGTGACGAATGACAGTACACAATGCGGCGATTCGATGGCAGAGTGTGAGTATGGCGAATGGCCGCTGAACGTCACCTGCCAGCGCGTGTAGTGGCAACAATAAAATTCGGAGGCGGTGGTGTTATGACGTGGTCGTGTTTTTCATGGAGAGGGCTCGCAACCCTTGTTGTTTTGCGTGGCTCTATCATAGCACTGGCCCACATTGATATTTTAAGCACCTTCTGGCTTCCTAATGTTGAAGAGCAATTCCAGGATGGCGATTGCATCTTTCAACACGATCGAGGACCTGTTCATAATGCGCGGCCTGTGGCGGAGTGGTTCCACGACAATAACATCGCTGTAATGGACTGGCCTGCATAGTGTCCTGACCTGAATCCTATAGAACACCTTTGTAATGTTTTGGAACGCCGAATTCGTGCCAGACCTCACCGACCAACATCTATATCTCTCCTCAGTGCAGCACTCCGTGAAGAATGGGCTGCTGTTCCGCACGAAACCTTTGAGCTCCTGATTGTACGTATGCCTGCGAGAGTTGAAGCTGTCATCAAGGCTAAGGGTGGGCCAATACTATATTGAATTCCAGCATTACCGATGGAGGGCACAACGAACTTGTAAGTCTTTTCAGCCAGGTGTCCGGATACTTCTGATCACAAAGTGTAAGTATCATGATACATGTTTAGGAAACAGTTGATTTCCTGTTGAAGCCTGGTTTTGTCAGGTGTATTGTACTACTGATATGCGTTTCAATACTACCAGTTCAACATTATCGCTGATTCGTTTTTCACTTCCACCGTGCGAGGCGTCGCAGTCACTGCCACACTGGTCTCGCCATTTTGGAGGACGGCTGTCCAAATCTGCGTCCGACCACCCTGTTTTAGGTTTCCCGTAATTTCCCTAAAACGTTCCAGGCAAATGGCGAGATGGTTTCTTTGAAAGGTCACTGCTGACTTCCTTTCCCATCCTTCCTTAATCCGACCTTGTGCTCCGTATGTAATGATATTGCTGTGGGCAGGACGTTAGACTGTAATAATCCTTCCTTCATTCCTTATTTTTTATTATCCTGTTAAGTCTAATGGAAACCGTAATAATGCTACGGTTTTTTTTCGTTATAATAAAAAATGTTCAAATGTGTGTGAAATCTTATGAGACTTAACTGCTAAGGTCATCAGTCCCTAAGCTTACACACTACTTAACCTAAATTATCGTAAGGACAAACACACACACCCATGCCCGAAAGAGGACTCGAACCTCCGCCGGGACCAGCCGCACAGTCCATGACTGCAGCGCCCGAGACCGCTCGGCTAATCCCGCGCGGCCATTATAATAACAATCTGAATGTGTTTGGACCAGAATAATTTCCATTAAACACCTTTTGCTTATTTCTACATTTCTTACTGTCTGAAGGAGGTTTTGTTCACGGCTGTAACATTATTTATAATTTATTGTTTATAGTAATGCATTCACCAGGATTTCCTACATTCTCTGTTCCTCCGTAACGAAATAAATGTTTTGCTTTTAATTGCATTTGGTCTTTGTGACTTCGCCGTACTTTTAATAGGCTTACTATGTAATGTTTGGGGTTATTTAACATTTCTTACCATTAGACTAAACTTTCGACTAACTGTAAATTACTATAATTTCGTATCACCATACAAAGTAATAGCAAAAGCACTGGCTTCTTTAAGATCTATAAAATACTTATTTAAACAAACTTGGGACTGGTGGTGAACCACTGCGTAAAGCCGTTTCCCGAGTTTCTTGAGCTCTCTACTTGTTGCCTCCTTACGACAGTACATTCACTCGTATTCCACGTGCTTGCAATTTTTGTTTTCTGTGATTTTCCTTAATCGCTTAAGGTACAAAAAATGGCTCTGAACACTATGGGACTTAACATCTATGGTCATCAGTCCCTTCTTTTTTTTTTTTTTTTTTTAAATCTCATTTTCTTCGCTTTTGTTCGTTGCATCTGCTCGGGGCGGACGTCGTAAGACATCCGTTTAAGTTCGTTGATGATCGGTTAACTCAGTTTTTTTATTACAGAAGGCACGTAGCTATCTGACCGAACACGCTGAGCTACCGTGCCGGCAATCCCTTAGAACTTAGAACTACTTAAACCTAACTAACCTAAGGACATCACACAACACCCAGTCATGACGAGGCAGAGAAAATACCTGACCCCGCCGGGAATCGAACCCGGGAACCCGGGCGTGGGAAGCGAGAACGCTACCGCACTACCACGAGCTGCGGACTTAAGGTACACATCGGGATGAATACTTCTCGCACCATACATTTTCTTTTGTCTATTTTATCTGATTTGATTTTATATACTTTTACGTGTCGATAGAGGCCATCTCAAAAGCGGGAAGACGATACGACAGTGTGCGTTTACAATTCAGAGCAATCATTAGGGTCAAGCTGTACCCTGGTAAAAAGTGAAATAGGGTTATAATGGGTCATGTGGCACCATGGAGGCGATTTGCGTGTCATAGGACGATGCGAAGATAAGGACAACCAAACATCCAGCCCCGAGCGGAGGAAATCTCCGACCCGACCAAAAATCGTATCTGCGACCCTCCGATCAGCAATCTGCCGCACTGATCCCGCAGCTACCGAGGCGAACACCTAGGATTCCTTTCTTTCCGTTCCCAATCTGAGTTTGTACCCCGTCGCTAATAACTTTGCTGTTGACTGGGCGTTAAACGGTATTCTTCCTTTCTTCTTCCTTGGAAATCCTTGTGTGTAGATTTATAAAATGAAATACGTGCAGTCTTCGACACAATAATGTGTTTTTCTGAAAAGAAAGTATATCGTGTCGTGATAGCCGATGCCAGAAAGTGACATGAACAGTCGCTGTGGTAAGTGTTTGTGTGTTCGGAAAGTAATTAGAGTAGCTTGATAAACCGAAGGTCACCGTTCTTGATGTGTTACTGATAAATTCTGCAGCAGAGCCACAACATTCGCAGTACCTGATACTACAGCTCTACATCGACGCTTGATGCAGCGAGAAAACTTTTCATGGTCATTCAGCAGCTTATGAAAAAAGGACAGCCAGACAGACGTACACAGCTTTTCCAGTCCCATATAACATAACGTTATTGTTCCGTACTACTGGGGAACGCGAGGTATGTTCACTACAATGACTTTTATGAAGACTGGACAATTTCTATGGAGAAAGCAGCATGCTTTCCGTAAGCATTAGTCACTCTTCGGTACTTCACCAGATACAAGGTGATAATTAGAAACTCTAAGACTAATGACACATTTGTTGAATTTCTAACTTCCATCTGCAGGTTTCGGACGGATCTGCGACGACAGAATAACTGTTTGCAGGAATGAGGATCAAATCTTGTTTCAAGTAATTACGCATAAGTACATTAATCAGGCACAAAGTCAAATATAAACATCAACTCTTCATTCATCACAACAATCATAGCGCTTAATAAAGAATTGTTAGAGCGCCCTCGACGCTAAAATGAAGTTCTTCTTGAATGATAGAAATATCCGTAGATATGGATATGTGCATCACTTGCAGGACTCTTGTGAAATGGAAGGCCTACTATGTTAGTCCCTGGGCCTAATTTGACAACTGTATCAACAACAAAATACACGAAACAGAACAATAAGATTTTTTTCACTGCAACTTTCTAGTGGTCATCAGTTCACAACATTTTGATGTTATGCTATCGTATCTACCAAAGAAAAACTGCAAAAGAATAACATTTGTTAAAAAGTTATGAGAAAATGTAATTCTGCACTGTCCCTGATGTTGTCAGTTTTCCAAACATTGGAGTCGCTCCTTCCCAATGAAGTAGCTCCTCAATTAGCATCCGGTCTCTGAGTGGATCTTGTTTAGTTATCCTACCAAGTAAAAAATCCCTTGCAGTACCGGTAATCGAATCCTGGTCCTACGTGTGGTAGCCATTTACGCGACCTCTCAGCTACGGTGGCGTACTCAGAAAAGAAAACATACTGGAAAATTTAATAGAAAGTTCTCGGAATTTTTAGACAGTGTGGGGTAACAGACTCGATGTTCTGGCAGATATGCTTCATATAGTGCAATAGCAGACACTACAGGAATGTATTTTCAACCACAGAATACCATTATATTAAATTTACGAGAGGTTTCACAGAACGTGTCAATGCACACCATTCGTCTTTGGCTAAGATAAGGGAAAGTGTGTTATATAATGCCCTGCGAATCTCCTTAAACGCCATGTACAGTAGTTTAAGGAGAGATGGTATGTAAGCGAATGTACTTATTGCATAAATGCAATGTCTGTCGGACTGACAGCATCCCCGAGCGGTATTTGATGAGTAGTTTGTTGACAGATAACTCACTCTAGGTCATAAGTCTTTCAAGTCTTACTTCTCATTCTTCAGTTGCTACATATTTATCTGTGTTATGTCCGATGCATCGGCCGAATGACTTTTTGACCTTCCTGCTCCATTAAATAACTACGTGGCGTCAAACACGCAACTACCAACGTAATAATCTGGCATCTGATTTATCTACCACTTTAAAGATAAAAATTAACAGTAAGTACTTAAGCTGAAATAGGTACGGTCTCTACAAGCACTCACGTAGAGCGTCACACGTAACATGCACAATGCAAGCATGCAACCTTCCCCACGTTCTTCCCATCGTTTCTTTAGGACACAGTGATGATCAACGCTTCCATTAGAGAGTTGTCAGATATATTTGAGGACACCTGCAATCCGTGGGGCGTGCGATGCTTTCTTTGCTTTCTGTAGCATATGTCAACTGCAGTCTTATTTATACACATACTGTGTCCTCTTCCCCACTCATCGTTATAGGGTTCTTTCTATGTGGTGTGCAGAATGGTGTAGTTAGCTACAGAAATCCTCCTTAATGATATTCTGTATTTCTGCATTGTAATGCACTCACAAGCACTTAAAAGTTTGCATACTATCAGGTCAGAAGGAATCTATGAACTTGATTTAAAGAAGGATATTTCTTACACAATCAGAAAATAGTTAAAAGACAATTACCTTGTTAATTCTAGAAATATAGGGCTGTAGCACTGAAAGAAACAACCTACACATACATTCTAGAAGTTTCGTTGGTTGATCACTTAAGGTGGGAGAATGATGGAATGACTGCTGTTATGTTGTCCCAGTGAAATAGTTCGGTTTCACTGCAGAATAATCTTAATGTAAACATTTAAATTGTTTAGAGGTCTGCCAGGGGAACTCGGAACAGAGACGGCTAGCTCTGGGCCAGTGTGCCAGTAGAAGTGTCAAGAAGACGTATCACCACTGTAGACGACATGTGGACATGAAGCGAGCGTGCCACACAACCTCCAAGCGAGCAAGGCAGAGGAAGTCTACGTAACAGGGTAGTGTGAAGTAACATTGAGCCGTGGCTGATACATTTTATGCTTTGCGTTAAACCTTGGTTGCTATTCTGTGACTAGTCTCCCGCGGTTTTCGCGATTATGCTGTTTTCCTCTCTCTCCGAAAGTCGCAGCAGCAGCGTGTGTCGATATTCGCGCCCTTGTACTAGCTTTGGCCTCGCGCTTATAGTTTCCGGCTGTGCCGTGAGCGGGCAGTTGGTCGGTAGGCGTGGAGCAGCGAGGAAGTCTCCGTGGTGCGTGTCTGGCCGGGCCGCTGGCGGCGTCGGAGTGTGAGCGGCTGTTCCCATTGCTACGACGTCCGTGACTCCCGATCCCGGACACGAAAGTTGAGTCTTTACTTTATCTACCGGCCAGCTCCAACTGTTCGCATTTCGTTTTGAGCTAATGGGACATTCCCGCGAGCAACAACATGTGTTTCATAGTTGGCGAAATTCTAGACGCCCCCCTGTGAAGTTTAACTCAAATTCATTATTTTTGAATTGAAGTGCGCTAGCGGAATCTTCTGCCTTGTGGCCGTTAACGTTCCGGTTACCTGCCCTGGGCATTGACGTAAATTCAGGCAGTGTATTTCTCTCGTCATGTTGTGGCTGTCCAGCACAGCGTGTAGTTTGACAGCTGAATGTGTAATTCATTGTGGGCGCCGATATCTTCTGCGTGTTGCATTGAACTCCCTGTTGTGTGATGGTCGAGTGGAGCGGAAGTTATCCTGTCGCTTGCTCCGTTGACTGTCTGTCGGTTGGGTTGCCGTCGGATTGAGAATTGTTGGACTGACCGCCAGTCTCACCTAAGCGAGCGTTAGTGTTTGAATCCCAGGCCGACCCTTGGAAACTTCTGAGCGCCTTTCGATGTGCTGCCTATTCTTATTTGTGGTTGTTGTTTGTTTATTTATGGCTTCTATCCGATTCTAAATTAAAGTTGTTTTGCCCTTAGGGCGTAAGATTTTTTCGGCCTCCACCCTAATTTAGAGAAATATTTTAAGATGTTACCTTTCTGCCTTCTAAAATTCAAATTCTTGTTTCTGAGTCTTGAGTGATTGGCCCTTCAGGCGGTTTTAAATTAAAGTGTTTTGCCCTTGAAGCGTGAGATTGAATGGCGCATTTAGCTAGGAATTAAGAACTAAAATTAATGTTTGGCTTGCTCTTTACTCTTGTAATGTTTGTCAATTGAATGAAGTAGTATGTTCGAGTGCAACTGACAGCCACTCATTTTGGGCCCTTTCGACAAATTAAACTATCTGTTCTATCCTGCAGGTATAGCAGGGGATCTCAAACACATTGTAACTTCAACGCCAGAGTGCCACTGCAGACTAAGACGTAGACAGAAAGATCCGAACTCGGCGACCAAGACAAATAATTTATTTACGACAGCGAGGCAAGGATCCCTGACGGGAGCGAGAGATGAGGACAAATTCAGTGGTACATCCGGAGCACTGTGTCACAGGCGCAGGCTAATCCTTTTAAATGTCGAGGCTTCCGGAACTCAAAGACACATTCAGTCATGGTACCATCCGTCCGTGTTAAAACCATAGAGAATCACTGTCTGATGCATTTCAGTGAAACCACGAAGAGCTGATTGACGATGGTCTGTCTGCTACCTGCTTGCTGACTCCGATGCCGAGATGCAGCCAAACTGACGCATACCACAGCCATGGTAAACCGTTTATGCGCACTGAGATGTCACAGTTGGCAAGACTGGTGTGCTGAAAGACCTTTTACACTACGTGCCATTGCGCGTGGTGTCTCCACACCGACTAGGCGTGGCGCGCTCACGCAGCCGCCTGGCCGACTGATGAATATCTGCCGCATTCTTGGTCAATCCATGGTTGGTGACTGACCAGGGCCCAGTCTTCACGGCAATCGACATCCTGGACCACAGTCGGTTGTCCTGAACTCAGAGCTCAAAGGGGTTTCTTAGAGATCGCTGACGTAGAAGCGTTCTCGTCTCCCCACTACCACCAGCAAGACACACGGTTGTGGCCCACTGAGCTGCAGGATTACGTCACTTCTTCTCGCTGACGAGGTGACAACACTTCTCCGCGGCATTTGCTTATAACCAGCTGCCGACCACCGCCGTGCCTAATGGAAAGACAAAGGAGTTCTTCCCGAAATAACAGGATCCTTATCAAGTCACTGAGGTCACTTCCCTAATGAACGTTCAGTGCAGTTTCCAAGTAAAACATCTACTGTCCATGCAATTAGTCTTAATCCATCGCCACATGTCTTGATCACAGTCGGTTCGCATGAAAACGATTAAAAGAGTCAAGAAGCGTAAGCCAGTGTGTAAGCAGGAGGTGCAGCACGTAATCCATGCGTCGACGTCATGCGACAAGCAATAGGATTTGATTTATTGGCGTTATCTCTAAGAATTGCTTAATGCATGTGTTATTCTTGTTCGAGTATATTGTGGTTCAAAATGGTTCAAATGGCTCTGATCACTATGGGACTCAACATCTTAGGTCATAAGTCCCCTAGAACTTAGAACTACTTAAACCTAACTAACCTAAGGACATCACACACATCCATGCCCGAGGCAGGATTCGAACCTGCGACCGTAGCAGTCCCGCGGTTCCGGACTGCAACGCCAGAACCGCGAGACCACCGCGGCCGGCTGAGTATATTGTGATTTTGTATTAGGTACTGTAGACCGTTATGATTTAATTTTGTTTACATGTTATTTCTTAGCTGTCTTGTTTTGTGTACGCTTTTTCGAAGGAGGAAGGAAATAATGAAAGTTCGTTTCCTCAGCAATGAAAGAAAGTGAAGGCAACGCAGAGCTACGAGAAATGAGAGATGGTCGGAAAGGACTCAGCAATAACAAATCCATGACATACAGTAACGAAGAAGGCGTGAAACTATGTTGAAAATATATATGTATGTAAAATGCTGAAACGTCACTGAGGGAAAAGTCATTGACAATGAAAAATGAGTTACAGTAATTTTTTCCGTTTCCTATCATTCCTTAGTTGGTTCAATATGTGTGGAAGCATGTTCCGTCCTTTCAACAAAATGAAAGGCAGTCTGCTTTTTTGCGAAGCGCGTTTCGCTTCTCTTATTTCCGAAGCATGCACAGTGGCCTGTAATACATCTTTGTTTTATATGTATAATAAATACACTCCTGGAAATGGAAAAAATAACACATTGACACCGGTGTGTCAGACCCACCATACTTGCTCCGGACACTGCGAGAG